>NC_082663.1:135928148-136553148 GCF_025265405.1 Mesoplodon densirostris
ACACATATATATGGAATCTAAAAAAAAGAAAAAAGTTTTGAAGAACCTATGGGCAGGACAGGAATAAAGATGCGGATGTAGAGAATGGACTTGAGGATATGGGGAGGGGGAAGTGTAAGCTGGGATGAAGTGAGAGAGTGGCATGGACATGTGTACACTACCAAACGTAAAATAGAGAGCTAGTGGGAAGCAGCCGCATAGCACAGGGAGATCAGCTCATGCTTTGTCACCACCTAGAGGGGTGGGGTAGGGAGGGTGGGAGGGAGACAAAGGAGGGAGGAGATATGGTGATGTATGTATATGTATAGCTGATTCACTTTTTTATGCAATAGAGACTAACACACCATTGTAAAGCAATTATACTCCAATAAACATGTTAAAAAAATAAATAAAATCTGAAGTTAAGAAAGAAAGTATTGTTACTCCCTAACCTAACATCTTCATTGCATGATTACTTGTTAGGCTGTGTATTTTTTCAAGCTATTCACGCTGCCTCTTATTCAACCCACTCTGAAATGGCTTTTGTATGTTCCTGGACTAGATCTCGTTCTCAGACATATATTAGTTATGGTGGCACAGTATACTCTTTTTTTTTTTTTTAAAGCTTGCCCATTATAAGGTATTATATGATAAAAAGGTGGCTTAGATGATAAAAAATGGTGAGAGAATTTTGCTAGCACACTCTGGATGGAATGAATAACACAAGTTAGTTTATGTTGAAGGGGTTCCTTTTACCTGAATTTGGAAATTGCCAGGGGTCATCTTGGTTAAATTAGATTTTAATTCTGAAATATTGTTGCTGGAAGTGTTCCCACTGGCCAATTCATATCTCATGAATAATAGGATTTGAGCCAGGATTGAAAGTGTGAGGAAAGTGAATGAGGAGTATCTGTCACGTAACCTTTAGGAAAAAAACGTGTTCCTAATACAGAGTTTTACAAGTGCAGTAAGTGTTACCGTAATGCATATATCTGTTGTTCCTGAGGAACAAGAGCTCTTTAGATGAATGTTTTCTAGTTAACTTGATGTCTCCTCTGCTATACCTGTTGAGCATGGCCTGAGAGAGACTGTGTTCTTTCTATTCGTATTTTATCCATCTCTTTTGTTCTGCCATGTTTTGAGTATAAGAGAAGGAGCTCTCTTGCTTGTTAACCTCTCTGACGTACTTGGGCTGTAGAGAATATAGGAAAGAGTGAATCTTTTTCTCTATGTCTTCCTTATACCCAAAGGTCTTAGAGAGAGCCATGAATAAAATCAAGGCAAATCTCTCAAGATTCTTCTATAAGCTCATAGAACAAAAACAGAACGTGAAGAAGCACCCTACTTCTAGTTGGCCGCAGTAATTATAAACTCTTAGTGAACTATTCCCCACAAGGTTACATTATATTAAGGGGTTAATTTCCCAGTACCTATGATAGCCCAGATTCCCTTCAAGGTCAAGGTTACCATAAGCTCTTTGTAGTTGTGACACAGCTCATTCTTTCCCTATCACATTGTAATCTTAAACCTGGCATCGTACTCTGGGAGAGAACCAAAGCGAAGTTCTAACTGGGTGCCTGATAACTCTTAATACTGTTATATAATGGGGCTTCTCTCTCATGGGAAGCAGAAGTGATTAACAGTCTATGACAGTGGTGACTGTTGTTCCCAAGCAAGGGCTAAGAAAGTCTTATGTCTCTCCAAGAGTGTGGTGGCTGTGGAGATTATGTAATGTGGATGAATCCTTTTTGAAAGTTTCTTTTAATTCAGAGTCATGCTCACTTGCTTTTTTTTTTTTTTTTTAATTGCGATACGCGGGCCTCTCACTGTTGTGGCCTCTCCCGTTGCAGAGCACAGGCTCTGGACGCACAGGCTCAGCAGCCATGGCTCATGGGCCCAGCCGCTCCACAGCATGTGGAATCTTCCCAGACCGGGGCACGAACCCGTGTCCCCTGCATCGGCAGGTGGACTCTCAACCACTGCGCCACCAGGGAAGCCCCTCACTTGCTTTTTTGATACACTTCTCTTTCTATAAACTGAATTTGGGAATACACTTCTCTATTATTGTATTAGCCAGGATTCTCCTGAGAAACAGGACCAATAGGATGTGTGAACATAGGTATGTATAAAGAGATTGATAATGAGGAATTGGCTCATATGATTATGGAGGCTGACCTGTCTCAAGGTCAAGCTGGAAACACAGAAGCACCAATAATGTGCTTCCAGCCCGAAGGCCAGAAGGCTCCGGATCTAAGAAGAGCCATGTTTCAGTTTAAATGTGGAAAAATTCCCACTTACTAGAGAAATGGTCAGCTCTTTTGTGCTATTCAGGCCTTCAACTGATTGGAGGGGGGCTGCCCACGTTAGGGAGGGAAATCTGCTTTACTAGGTCTACCTATTCAAATGTTAATCTCATCCAGAAACACTCTCACAGACACACCCAGAATAGTGTTTGACCAAATATCTGGTCACCCCGTTGCCCAGTCAAGGTGACACATAAAATTAACCATCACAACTACTGTCCCAAATAAGGTTTAAAAAATGGTTGTGATTGGGTTTGCGGTGGGTTTTTAATCTGTTCTGCTGTCTGCTCTTCTTGCCCAGAGAATTACCCCAATTCTGGGTCTCTGAAACTGCTCAGACTATTCAAGATACCCTTCTTAAGGGATGGATGGGGGTATGAGTAATACTGGCATGGTAATTAAAAGGGAATAACAGGTAAATAAAATCCCTTTAACCTGCCTCAGCCCCTTAATATTTGATGATTTAATTCTTTACAGTTGAAATTATTAAAGTACTCTCTTGACCAGAGAGGAAGGCAGGCTCCGTTTTGGCAAACCCTGAAACATCCTTCCTCCTTTCCTTTCCTCCTGGATTACTAGCTTTAAGATGTTGCGTGAGTTCTAATCCTTCACTTTGTACTAGGAACTGTAAGAGACAAATTTCGTGGCAAACTCCTTTAGCTTCTTCATAACTGCCCCTTATCTCCTTCATGCTCCATCCTCTTGACACTGGCAGCTCCATTATTGACCCTCTTTCTCCTCCTCTTACCCAAGCCTCTCCAAACGTATCAAATCAAGTAAGTGAAATAGTGTGTTGAAGAGTGTGGCTGCCATAGGAAATCAGAGAAGGCAGTCAGGAAAAGGAAGGAAGGAGGGGATGGATATGGGAGCCAAGGGATTGGGTGATGCATGGTTCAGTGTAGGGTGGTGTTGAGTATTTACAGTGTTCCAGGCTCTGTGGTTAAGCATATCAAATACACACACACAATCCTTAAGGAGGGATAACGTGATCCTCATTATACAGATGTAAAAAGTTCAGGGAAGGTCTGTTGACTAATAAGTGATGGGACCTGAACTCAACACTGGGTCTTTCTGATTCTAAAACTCATGGTCTTGATCACTGCGATCTCTGAATTTGTCTAGGCAAAGAAACTGGGGAGGACATTCCAAAAAAAAAACATGGTTTAAGTTGTATAAAATCACAGAATCTATTATCAGCAAGTTCTTTTTTAAGAAAAAGTTTGAAATTAATTTGAGGTAGCGAATTCATTAAAGTTGTGTCTAGTCCTTTCATGGACGTCTTGTTGGAATTTATCTAAATTAAAATATAAGTTCCCAACATTCCTTCCTTAATACATCCTTTGGCACTGATCAGATAAAGAATAAATATCCAGACTCCTTAATAGCATCTTCTGCAAGATCTGGTCCCTTCCAACCTGTATGGATTCAGTTCCTACTTCTCTCCATCTTAGGTAGAGATAAGTAGGACCCCACTGTAGTCATAGTGGCTTTCTTGGTGTTCCTCAAATGTGCCAGTCTCATCCTCTCTATCCTCAGATCTTCCCATGGCTGGCTCCCTCACTTCATTTGGGTTTCTTCTCAGAGACATCTTCTTGGACCTCCTGTAGAAAGTTTGCATTCCCCTCCCTCCTCACCCTCTACTCTCTTGTGCTGCCTCTTTCCTGTTCACAGTACTTCATAGCTCTGGCTTGTGTAATCCTCTGAGTAAAAAAAAAAAGTGCAGCCTTTGTTGACTGAGCAGACAGGATTCCCTGAGTGTTCAGCGATTCCCTATGCTATATTCAGTTGTTCCACTGTTTTGAGAACACGTACATGAAACGTGGGAAGAATATCAGGCCTTAGGGGTGTACGCAAGGGAAGTAGCCACAGACACCACCCCTGAATGACTGCTGCTTCTCCTTAGTTTAAAGTAAAGGGTAATTGTGGAAACTGGCCACATATCTGGAAGCGTAGAAATACATCCTCTGCCATCCTTTGGAAGGCTAATTCGGACATCAAAGCTTGAACAGAAGGGCTAAATTGATAGGTAGCACAGCTCTAGTGCCAGGACAGCACATATTAGCCTTCCTGTTTCTGAACTTATCCCTCGAAAGCTTTCTCACAAGTATCAAAAAGGCACTGGACCCTTTGAAGCTGTGACTTGAAGTCTCGTAAAAGACACTGTCGTGTACAACTGACAACTTGTCCTAATGAAAATAGAGGGAAGGCAGTACAGGTAGCTCCCTCAGGGTGTATACTCTGGTGAAAGGATCTATTTTGGAAGGGATTTTCACAGCATGTGTTTTTAATATCGCTCAGGCCAGTGCCTTAATCAGGCTTTACTAGTGGGGAGTGCTCACCAAGCAGCAGGGATTGCCGCAGTAGGCATTTAATCTGAATGCTTGACGTAGGTCTAATCATATTTCACTTATTTTCCTTTATGTGTCTGCTTAAGATAAATGAGTCCCCTCCTTTATCAACAGAAGCTCAGGATTCATAAGCTCACATTTTTCACCTGGGACAGGGGATGTAGCAACTTGCGCTTCATTATCCATCTCTCATTTTCTTCCCGTCAAACAATCGATAAATTCTCTGCCGATGTCTCTTTTTAAAGGTTCCTTACCAGTTTCTGTTTCAGAACAATGTGCTGGCATTGGTTTTTATGCCTAAATCCTCCCCACATCTGGGTGTACATTTGGAGTGATTTGTAAGAGTTTTTTGCAAGAATGTCTTTAGCAAAACTGCAAGTCACACAAGACGCCCTAATTGCAGCCTCTCTGGGTTGCGGGCACTGGTTCCCAGTGACAGCTGTGATTTGTTGTCCAGAGAGCATCCCCTTCCTGTGCATCATAGAATAAGACTTTTTAAAGTGGAAAAGACCTTAATGATCATACTGTCCATCTACCCATCATGAAGTGGGAGGAAACAGATGCAGAACGGCTAGGCTTATCCAAGTCTGCACTGAGGACTAGTGGAAGGGTCAAGGCTAAGCCCAAGTGCTGTGCTCTTCTCACGATTCCATGGAATGTGCTTACATTTCCTTGCAAACATTCTTTAAGGATAATCTTTAACCCATGTCTCCAGGTACACAGCAATCCCCATGTTGATCTCGCTGTTTTCCTGGATGGCCAGCAAGCACAGTACTAATCTGAGTGAGTGCTACCCAGGGCTTGTTGACTTTTCAGCCAGACTTGACTTCATTTGTAATCTTACTTGTAGTTCTTGACAGCTGACAGAAGAGTTTTTATCTAGTCAGTCAAAATTTACTGTCTACCTACTCTGTGTCAGGGATTATGACAGGTAATTGGGATCATAAGACAGCTAAGGTAGTATTCCTGCTGCTAGAAGCTTGCAATCTAGAGAGAGAGAAAAAAAAATAATAAGAGAGCATGGTGGAGCATGCCCTGGCTATTACAGCATCTGCTCCGAATTGACTTACGCCCATATTTCACAAGCTACAGCATATCTCGTGGCCAAACCCCCCATAAGTATGTTGGGAAATACAGTCATACATGTGCCCAAAGACATAGAGAGCAGCAGAGTGTTCAAAGCAGTGGCTGTTCTGTCAGCCTATATCCCTCGTTGACTTCACCATTAAACCTCTGTGGACATGTAGCTTGGATGAGAAAGAAATCTTTACAATTTGAAGCCACTGGGATTTTATTGTTGTTACCGTGGTATAACCTAACCTCTTTTGATGGATACACAGGAATTGTCTGATTTAATCCTCTATTTAGAAGATACAGGGCCTCCCTGGTGGCGCAAGTGGTTGAGAGTCCGCCTGCCGATGCAGGGGATACGGGTTCGTGCCCCGGTCTGGGAGGATCCCATATGCCGCGGAGCGGCTGGGCCCGTGAGCCATGGCCGCTGAGCCTGCGCGTCCGGAGCCTGCGCGTCCGGAGCCTGTGCTCCGCGACGGGGGAGGCCACAACAGTGAGAGGCCCGCATACCGCAAAAGGAAAAAAAAAAAAAAAAAAAAAAAAAGAAGATACAGTTATCTTCTAAGTGTTCGTATAAGGAGACTGAGACTTAGAAAGGGTACCAGCAAATTAAGTGTTCAAGCCAGAATTCTAACTATGCAATCTGATTCTAGAATTCATATTCTTAGCCAGTATACCATAATGCTGTGTGTATGTGTCTGTGTGTTCCAGTTACTGAGGAAAGGTAGTTTCTAAAGGATTGAGGAATATCAAGGATGACTTCTCAAAGAAACTGAGAGGTATGCCCTAAAGGACAAGTAGGAATAAAATCATTTAGAAATAAAGAGAATTAGGCTTATTCCCTGTGTGTATGTGTGGGGGAGGAATTCCCCCTTTTGGCCAACTGACTCATCCCCAGGAAAATTATAGAGCAAAGAATGCCCATCCATATATTACTACTGGCATCCAGGAAATATAGAATGCTTCAGATACCATAGCCTTGGATCTATAAATCATTAAAAGCAACTTTATGAGATGTTATAAAACATAAGTGAGAAATCACAATTCTGACCCACTGAGGCAGCAAAGCAATCTGACAGATATATGTGTCTTATATCCCCCCGTTTCTCACACCCACAGACACTCACACACACATACACACACGCTCTATTCTAACCAATCTTTGAGCTTTAGCTTTGTGATAACTGGGAAGTAATAAGGAGAAGAAAGAAAAACTATATAAGTTGACATCAGTGGTAAAAGGATGAACATATGAATAAAGTTGAGATGATACAACAACTGACACGAAGGACCAGAAGCTGTGACCCAGACACTGAGGGTTCATCTGGTCCTTACTGTTGTATTGTCACCCAGCTCTGATGATGGCCTGATTTTTAATGCTCCCTGGAAAAGAAGATGAGTAGCTACCTTCCTAGACTATCCCTCAATGTAGTTGACTTGATCACAAAAGACTTCCTGGGTCTAACGCAGCTCTGTCTTCCTTCACACGACTCCTCCTTCCCCAGGCGTGGTCCTTGATGGGAACAGAACGCTTGCCAGCATCCTCCTCTTATCACTCCACACCAGGTATGGACAAATAACAGAGTTGTCTCTTACCAGGTCCCTCTCAAACCTGCTACCTCTTCCCCCAGCACACATCTCTGAACCCATCGTCTTTACTGATTTCAGGAATTCCAAAGCACATAATGTCATGTCTCCTGAACTAGATTTCTATTTTCTGGGAACATCAGTGCATGTCTATTACTCTTTTTAAAAAAAAAAAAAAAAAAAAAAAAAAAAACTTGTTAAGGTTAAATTTACACACTTTAAGATTCACACTTTTAAGTGTGTTTTCAATGATTTGTGGTAGATTTACTGGTTTGGCCGCTATCACCACATTCCAACTTTAGAGCAGTTCTGTCATCTCAGTAAAATTCCTTAGACCTTTTTACAGTCACTCTTCACTCCTAATCCAAGACTACCATGAATCTACTCTCTGCATCTATAAATTTGCCTCGCTGGACATTATATATAAGCAGACTGATACAATAGTGGATTTCTGTGTCTGGCTTCGTTCACTTAGCATAATGTTTTTGAGGTTTATCTGTGTTGCAGCATGGATCATTTTGTTTCTTTTTTATTGCTAAATAGTATTCCATTGCACAGATATAGAATATTTTTATATTCATCAGTTGGTGGGCATCTGGGTTGTTTCTACTTTTTGGCTATTAAGAACGTTGCTATAATGGACACTTATGTTCAAGTCTTCGTGTGAGCATAGGTTTTTATTTATCTTGAGCAGATAGCTAAGAGTGGAGTTTCTGAGTCATATGGTAACTCTGTGTTTAACTTTTCAACAGTCAAACCCTTTCTCAAAGTGCCTGCACCACATTGTGTTCCCAGTAGTGGTATATGAGAGTTCCTGTATCTCCACATCCTTGCCACTGTGTGTGTTACTCATGTTTTGTCCTTTAGATGAGAAGCTCCTAGAAGGCAGGGATTCTATCTTCATGGCTCGTCACTTCACATTTAACATGGGGCTGGGCAACATGTGCAGCATGGAGTGTGGTAGTGAAGGACTTAAGTTTTGCAGTTAGACCATCGGGGTGTCTGAACAGCAATTTTCTCAACTGTGGAATGGGGCTAACAGTGCCTATCCTCTAGAGTTATCATGAGGATTCATGGATGTGCCAGTCAAGTGCTCTGCCTAGTGCTTATGGAAATGGTAGCTTTATTAGTGTTTTTAATTTGCATTAATGTACACTTTCTGAACAATCTCTAGCTTATTTCTTTTTTGCTCTTACACTCAGACGCTTAGTTATAGTTAGTGTACTTGGCCCGGAAGATTGAATAATGAGTGACACACTATCCCTCATCTCAAGGAATTTGAAGTCGAGAGGAAGGACACAGATGTCAGTGGATCGTTGTACCGCCATGTGATAAATGCTATGACAGAGGTGCTCGTAAAGTGTGAGGGCACCTCAGAGAAGAACCCCAGACCCATAAAAGACAGACGACCAGAACCAAAAGGACTGGAGAAAGGGGCAGAAAAGTTGGGAAGAGCATTGCTGGCCAAGGGAGGGGCATTTGTGAAGACTCAAAATGGGAAAGAATTTGGGGAAACTGCTAGCCTGCTTTGTGACAGAGCGAAGGGAGACTGACAAGAAGTGAGGCTGGAGAAGTGGCAGGTGCCAGGTGAAGAAGGTGTTAAATATTACATTAAGGAGGTTGCTCTTTACCTGTGCTGCTACCATGCTGAGGAGCTACAGAGACGATGGTTCAATATGGGAACGGTGGAGGTGACCATTTATAGATTCAAGACCTTTAATATAGAAAAGTTGGAGCAGTCTCAAAATCTATAACATTCTGGTGGAATATTTCTCAACTTTTTTTTTTCATTATTGCCACCCCTTCCCCTGAGAGCATTTTTAGAACATTTTTCCCCTAATTGTTCCACCCCCCTGCCATGAAATTTTAATTCTACAAATATGCCGTGTACATACTCTATACATAAGCATACTTGTGCTTTATACATAAAAAGAGTACGATTTTTTTCACCCTCCCCCAATCACCAGTTTTCACCCATCGGGGACTGTATCACCTTGGTTGAGAACACTTGCTGTAATATTTTGGAATCTGCTCAAGGGCTAGACCTAGGTTTTAACATCTTTGTAATTCCCACAGTACACCTTTCAAAATGCAGCTTTATTTGCAATGAAAACATTCTTACACTTCACAAGTATTTGCTGAGCACATACGATGAGCCAGGCAATGTTGTAGGATCTGAGAGTATAGCCAACAAAAATCCCATCCCTTCTGAAGCTTGCCTGCTAAAGCAATCTGTGTATAGATACAATTGTTTTACTCTGATCAAAACCAAGTAATGCCTTCCATTGAAACTGCTCCAGCAAGAGCTCATGTTGAGACCTGCTTACTAAAATAGAACCTGGCATTACTTCAAGCTTGAAAATATGTTGATGGAATTAAAAACCTGTTTGATGCTGATGCAGCAGGAAAATGAGAGGAGGAAGAAATAACACTTTCTTTAAATGAGCATAATACTCATTCTCAGCCCTTATCCCACAAGGGCCAGCAGGGCATTCCACAGCACTCAGGATTTTTTTTGACACCTCACTGTTTTTCCCAGCACTAATGGGAAGGCCCTTGGTAGCAGTAGTTACTGTCTTTCATTGGCAATAGCTGGGAGAACTGTGGTCCCTTTAGGTCTAGAAAAGGGATCTCTCTGCCACTCCTGGAAAAGGAAACATTTGGAGAGGCTGGCGCCCTGCAGCCATTTCCCTCTGTGGTCCTAACCCCTCCTAGGGACACTGGCAGGGCAGTAGTCTCTAGAACTCATGGTAACCACAGATCTCTTGTGCATCCCCAGTTGAAATATATCTCCTCTTCTTCTTGCCTTCCTGCCCAACATGCCTGGCACAGTCCATTTAATGAGAGTTACCTTTTACAAAAGATAAGAAACCTCATGGCTTTCAGGCTGCCTCTGCTTCTTTGCTCTCAAAATCTCTAAGCCACAAAGCCCGAAAACCTATTTGAAATGGTGATGGAAGGGGCTGGGGTCCGGCCTGAGAGATATGAAGAAAGAAACAAATTAATATTTCGGTCTATCGTCCTGCCACTCTGAAATCTATTTATTTATTCTAGACTCATCTTGCAGAAAACTGGCCATTTGAAACAACCAACCAAACAGTCTGGCCCAGATAAAGAATAAAAAAGCAAATGCCAATATCCTTGGACCAGCCCAGAGGGAGATTCTCCCTAGACTCCACCCACCTCTGCCCCTGCCCCCAGGCCTTGTCTCCCCCAGAAGACCTTACAGGGGACCCCTCTAACTTTGGCCTTGCAAAATAATGGGATTTGCTCCTTGTATGTCTGTGAAAACTCCTGTGTGCTGGGCTGGGGGTAGGCACTCTACAGGACAGCAGAGATCCTGCCCTCCCTGGGATGGCAGTGGGTCCCTGGTTTCCCACTTCTGTCCCAAGTGTACTTTGTAGACTTTGGGACCATTGGCTGGACAGCGCTGGCTCAGTCAAGCCAGCTAGCCAGCTGCTAGAATCTTCATGTTTGCCTTGAAGAGTAAAGTTTTACCATTTGAAGAGGGAAAAAAATGGTCTATTTCTTTCTAATTACCTTGGGAAGGACTGTGACTCTTCTAAATGCCCGTTTTGCATCTTACTGGGAGGGAAGTTTCAAAACGGACCTAAAACTCCTATCTTAATAATACCCACAGCTTCTTATGCACTTAAAGGTGGAATGGTTTTAAATAAGGCTGTTCTCAAGCTGTCTCAATGTGAATACAATCCAGTGTGATGGTTCCAGATCTATAAAAGAGATTCTAATGTGAGAACATATTTAGTTGGCTACTCTAGTCTGCATTATATTATATTTTGGAAATAGAGGCTAATCATAATAATTGACACTATTTGAAAGACCTTTCCCACCACATACCTTGGGCAGACCTAGGGGCTGGGACGGAAAGCGGAAAAATGAAGTGATGAGGCACAAGAGTGGGAAGAGTCTATAAATGGAAGAAATGAAAGGCATTTGGCAAGTTGGTAGTGAGTTTCTTACAAAAAATGGTATTGACGCAAAGGTTAAACTACTATTACAAAGGAGTTAATTGACTGTTGGATTAAATGAGCATTTTTCAAATGTTGCTTGTATCGCCTTGACTGTTCTTTGGCTATCTGCCACCTGTGTTATAAACAGCTCAGAGGACGGGCTGGAGGGACCGTCCCTCTTTCTCCCTCCCCATGGCTCACAGCACATACTTATGCACACAGTCGGCTTTCCAGAAATAGCAGGTGATTCATTCTGCTCATGGTCCTGGGCATGGGAGGCAGTTGGGTTGTAATAAAAAGCCTTAAGACTCTGGGAAGGTGGAACAAAGGTGTTTGACCATAAGAATGGATGGCGTTAGTCTTGGGGTTGGAGATCACCCTCCCTGTAATCGCTGAGCACACTGACCAAATAATTGAACATCAAAGTGGCATTAAGAAATCCAGCAGATAGCTTAAATATATTATTTTTGCATACATTAGATTGGGTTAGAATAATGAGTAAGAGCATGTAGTCTGAATTAGAAAGTGTTGGGTTTAAATTCCTGATTCTGTCATTAACTAGCTGTGTAATTGTGAGTGAGTTACTTACCAGTAAATTTTCTCATGTGTAAAATAAGGAAAATAATAAGTATCTCATAGGATCATTGAGGAGATGACATATATAAGTATAGCATTTAGTATATGACATAGTTTAGATTTTTGATAAAGGTTGATTTTTAAAATAAATCAGTGAAAATGTTTTATAACTTTTTAAAATACAAAAGGTGATTATAGAAAATTATAAAGTACAGATAAAGCAAAAAGCACTCATATTTTAGGCATGCAAAAATAGTTAACCTTAACATTTAAGATTATGTTTTTGTAGAATTTTTCTCCTAGGAAATTTCCTCTAGAATTTTTCCTGTTAAGTGCATGTATGATTGTATGTGAGTATGTATATGAATATGTATATATAGTTATGTAAGAGTGGCATGAAATATACATATATATTCATTTGTTAATTGTTTTTTTTCACTTAATAATGGATTATGAATATTCACCTATGTTCTTAAATGTTCCTCTGCAAGAGCTATATCATATTCCATTCTATTTACCCATTCTATTTACCCGTATTTACCCTTTCTACATGGAACTTTTAGTTTCTAAGTTTTCATGTTTTTTTATTTTATAAAATGACACAGTGATGAACAACTCTATAGGCAGATACTTCCACGTTTATATGATTATTTCCTTATGATTATATTCAAGAGGTAGCATGGTAGTTTCAGTAACAATAAAGAAAATGAGATTAAAGCCTGAAAAGTACAGAGTATAGTACGTAATCAGCACATAGTAAGTCATCAATAAATACTAAGAATAGGGGATTCATGTGTGTACTGTACGAGGGGAAGGAGATTTATTTGAAATCAGGTTGCTAATTACCCCAAATATAATCTTTTATTTAAAAATATTTAAGAGTTCTTGTTTGTTTGATAAACACATATCACAAAAAATAAACCAGTTTAGTTTACTTATAGATGTAAGTAGGATGTGTTTCTGTTACGGAGTCCAAGCTTGTACTGCCACCACACAACAGGCCAATAAATTGAGAGAGGAGTTGTTGGGGCAAGGAATAGTGACTTTATTTGGAAAGCCAGTCGAAGATGGTGGACTGGCATCCCAAAGAACCCTCTTACCTGAGTTAAAATGCAAGCTTATTTTATACTAAAAGAGAAGGGAGTGTGGCTGCTTGTTGCAAACTTTTTGATGTAGGAATCCTTTGTTCTTGAAGCTGTCCATGTGGGTCTGGTCACAATGTTCCTATAAACCTCTATCAAGACAATTGTTATTTTCTGTTCTGCAACTTTTTATTTTTATATGAATGGAAAAGTGTTACAGCTTTAGAGATCAGAGCCTTGAGAATGGGCTGTCCCATATATTTCAGGCTATAGGCAACATTCTTTTACAAAGGTGCAGAGCCAGCAGGACTAAGCACAGGCAACAGAGCACAAGGGTTAGAGCTAAAGGAATCGATTCAATATGGAGTCAAGTTTGTTCTTCTCTGTTACATTTCTGTGAAAAGATCTGCTGGTCCAACTAATGGAAATCATCAAGAATAACCCACAACATAATAATTGATATAGGCTTTGTGTGTGGGGGGGGTGCTGGGTGGATATTTTTCCCATTGTTATGGGTACTACCTGCTGCTAGTGTGATATGGACATGCCCTCCAGCATACTGCCCCTCACACTAGGTTTAAATGTCCAGTTTAGGGCTCGCTTGGCAGAAATGTCCCCACAAGTAACAAAAATAGAAATATTTAGATAGCCTGCTATCCATGAAAGAACAATATTGACTGGAAAGTTCTGTTCTCATCCATAGGCTGAAGTGCTGTTATAAAGGAAAAATGGAGGAAAATGCCCATTCTCCACTTGGTCATTCAAAGCCCTTCCCCCACCCCAGCCATGTTGTGTCTGTACTGAACGTATTGAGGTACAGAGCACATGGCAGTGCTGGAGAGAAGACACGATAGACTCAAGTGAGAAGCTTCAGGAGTCTGAGAAAATGTAGCTTAGTGAAATAGGCTGGGTGAAAACTGTGGTGAGCTGGAGAGCATATGGTTCAGGCTGCTACTTACCTCCAGCCGATGGCGGCCATGTGAGAAGGCAGGCTCAGACTGGCCGTGGCTTTCAGTTGTCACGAGATGCTGAAAGCCTGGATTTTTCATTCAGATCTTTTCAGTTTCAAATGTTTTGGGGAAAATGTAGGAATAAATTTTTAAATGTATTTTATATATTTATTATATTTTATATTGCTTTACATATTTATATATATATATTTAAAATCATATATATATACACACATATATGTATGATTCATTTAATTAAACTGAGTCCCCAGCTTGCTGACTGCAGATCTGGGGGTTTGTCAGCCTCCCTAATTTCCTAAGCCAATTCCGTAAAGTGAATGAATAAATGTGTGTGCATGCATGTGTGTGTACGTACATACATACACAAACATATTATTAGCTCTGTTTCTCTGGAGAGCCCTGATTGATACAGATACACACACACACACACACACACACACACACACACACCCTTATTTGGAGAAGAAAAAACATGGGGATGGGACTTCCCTGGTGGCGCAGTGGTTAAGAATCCGCCTGCCAGTGCAGGGGACCCAGGTTCAAGCCCTGGTCGAGGAAGATCCCACATGCCACGGAGCAACTAAGCCCATGCGCCACAAATACTGAGCTGGCGCCCTTGAGCCTGCAAGCCACAACTACTGAGCCCATGTGCCACAACTACTGAAGCCCATGTACCTAGAGCCCGTGCTCTGCAACAAGAGAAGCCACCGTGATGAGAAGCCCACACACCGCAACGAAGAGTAGCCCCCACTCGCCACAACTAGAGAAAGCCCGCGCACAGCAACGAAGACCCATATAATTAATTAATTAATTAATTAATTAAAAATGGGGAAACAAGGACAGAAGCTAGACTTCTTTGAATATACCTTGTTTTATAGATTTGACTTTGGTTCCATCTGAATAGTTTGCAAACTTATAACAAAACATAAGACTTTAAGAAAGCAGTCATGAAACACTGAAGTGGCGGGGGAGGGGGCGGATGAAACAATTGAACCTAACTGGACATGAGGTTGGTGGCATGACCATTCAGAACAGAATTATTTCAAACAACTTTAAAACCCAGCCATTTGACTATACCTTCCTAATAGTACATACTCAAGATTTTTTTTAAAGGCAAATTTTAAATTGTTTTTCTTAATCATACTGTTAGTATGGTAGTGACATTGGTTTTTCTGACACTTCTCTTTGTGTCTTGTGGGTTAAATCAAATGAGTAGTCATATTAGTGTTATTAAAAACAGGGATTTTTTGGTATGGAAGAAAGGTAATAACATTGTAAGACCCATGAGGCTAAATGAAAACCTTCAAGGCCTGAGTTTGAATTGAAATTTCATGTGAACTTATGGTATATTCCATTTAAAACATACATACAATTTATTTTCTAGCTCTGTTCACATAAACAAGGGCCAATCCAGTAGCAAGGAGCACCCAAAGCTCTCAGCTTGTGGTCTCTAAGTACCATTTCCCACTAAAATGAACCCAGGTTCTTATAAGTGATGGCTAGTTCCAGGCCTGGGGCAGGACATACGTAAGATAACCCTGGAACATCTTGTCATGCCAGAAGCAAGAGGGCCATTAAAGACTACTGGGTCATAATAAAAGGACTTGAAGAGGCCCCCACTGAGCAGGAATAGAATAGTTAGAACTTCAATAGGAATAAAAACTGCACTGGAATGAACAAATCAAAATGTTCATAATGATATTTTTAAAAATAAAAACCTCGGGCCTCCCTGGTGGCGCAAGTGGTTAAGAGTCCGCCTGCCGATGCAGGGGATACGGGTTCGTGCCCCGGTCTGGGAGGATCCCATATGCCGCGGAGCGGCTGGGCCCGTGAGCCATGGCCGCTGGGCCTGCGCGTCCGGAGCCTGTGCTCCGCAACGGGGGAGGCCACAACAGTGAGAGGCCCACATACCGCAAAAAGAAAAAAAATTAAAAAAAAATAAAAAAATAAAAACCTCATGGGTTATCTTTGGAGAATATTAGGTAACCAGTTCAATATGTTGAAGACCAAATCTTCAACTTGGTCTGCGTCCAGACCAAGTGCCCGAGTTGCTGCCTGCACTTTACTCCCTCTGATAAAGCGTTCTCCCATCCCCCCAACAACAACAACAACAGAAAAAGGGCTTCCCTGGTGGCGCAGTGGTTAAGAATCCGCCTGCCAATGCAGGGGACTCGGGTTCAAGCCCTGGTCTGGGAAGATCCCACATGCCACAGAGCAACTAAGCCCGGGCGCCACAACTACTGAACCTGCGCTCTAGAGCCTGCAAGCCACAACTACCGAAGCCCGCGCGCCTAGAGCCCATGCTCCACAAGAGAAGCCACCACAATGAGAAGCCCGTGCACCGCAACAAAGAGTAGCCCCCGCTCAAGGCAACTAGAGAAACCCCCGAGCACAGCAACAAAGACCCTTTATTAATCAATAAAGGAGGAAAAATCAAGCATCTATCAAGTTCCTATATAAACTATAATTTAGGGTAAACATATAGTTGATGACATGCAATTTCTCTTGATTGAATATCCCAGCTAATAAATTAAGAAGAAATAATTATTTTATCACCAGTTTGAAATCTCTAGTGAAATAACGGATCCTCTAGGCAGAGATCACCAGTGGCTGATGACATCACAGCAAAAGATGTTCAGTGCGTCCTGATCGAGCATGTGGTAGGCAGAAAAATGTCCCCCACTCCAAAAACATCGATGTCCTCATCTCAGAACCCGTGAATATGTTACATTACATGGCAAAGGGAAATTAAGGTTATGATGGAATAATGGTTGTTAATCAGGTGATCTTAGAGAGATTATCCTGTTGTTCCCAGTGAAATTTAAGGGTCCTTAAAAGTGAAAGAGGGAGGCAGATGATTCATTGTCAGAGTGACTGGATGTGAGAAAGATTCAACCGACCATTGCTGCCTTGAATATGGAAGGTGCCGCAAGCCCAGGAATGTGGGCAGCCTCTAGAAGCCAGAAAATGTCAAGAAATAGGTTCTGCCTTAGAGCCTCCTAAAAGGAGTGTAGCAGCCCCGCTGGCACCTTGATTTTACCCCTTTGAGCCCTGAGTCTGACTCCTAACATATAGATAATAAACTTGTGCTGTCTTAAGCCGTTGAGTTTGTGGTTATTTGTGATGGTAGCAATAGAAAACTAACATATTCCATCCTAGGATGTATTCTTTCTAGAAAACTGAGCCTGAATCTTATCAAGCTTCTTGATCTGTTGACTTACACAAAATACAGGGGACAGAGAACACATGACATGAAATTATGGGAATGTTCAGCAAATCTAAACTGTGGGAAGTGCTATTGGAAAAATGATGTTTTCTTTATCAAATAAAGCATGTTTATGTATGTGGATGCGTGAGAGAGAAATTGACTGACTGAGGAGATTTAAGGAGATGACCTAGTATTTTATGTATCAACCAGTTGCAATAGGGAACTTGATTCAAACAAGCAGATATAAAGAGAAAAATATTGAGATTCGAACATTGACACTGGGTATTTGATAATATTTATTAACGATTTTATTTATTTTTTTGGTGTGGTAATGGCATTATGGTTATATTTAACCAAAGGAGGTGGGTGTAGGAGCTATAGTAAATAAGAGTAGCCATAAATTGATAATTGTTAAAGATGAATGACAACTCCATAGGTGTTTGCTATTTATCCTTTCTATTTTCATATCCTTTTGTATATATTTTAATATTTGCATAATAAAATATTAATTAAAATATTAGTAAATAATTTGGCTCCTTAAATATTTTGTGAGCCAAAGACACCATGTCCAAAGGTTGAATTAGACCAACAGACTGCCAGTTTGTCATTTCTGCATAGTTTCAGAAATCGGATCTTTTACTTTAACCTGGGAAATCATCTTTTTTTCTCTTTTCCCCACTCATCTCCTGCCTCCAGTCTCTCGCCACTGCCTAGTCAAAAGGGCCTCCTTCATCTGTGCTAGTGAATGACTAGAGGGCATTACTTACATTTTGCTTCTTTGGAGAATTTGCTCAGTTTTCCAAGATTGCTTGGAATAGATTTTCTCAGAATAAGTGAACAAAGAGGATAATATTCATAATCACACTGAAAAATGCCTCCTAGTATATCATGTCTTCATTTGGAACCCCCTCCTTCTAACTTCTCAAAAAAGAAAAAAAGAAGGCAATAATTCTGTTTCAATTTTTGGAAACCTAAGGTATTTTGAAATTTGGGCTAATCGAATTTTCCATGTTATCTCTGTGCCTCTCTTTCAGGATGGAATGGGAAACTTGAGAATCACAGAAAAAGGTCTAAAGCTAGAAGGAGACTCCGAATTCTTGCAACCTCTTTACGCCAAAGAAATCCAGTCCCGACCAGTAAGTTTCTGTTGCAAGAAGAAAGAATTGTTCTTTCTCTGGAATCTAAATCTGGGGAAAAGTATCTTGCTGTTGGCTGAGTATAGAAGGTTGGGGGCAGGGGTGGCAATGCAGGTAAGTGAGATGCTTTGGAATATGAAATCTTGAGTGTAATCACCACCGTGGTACTGTAGCAAATGAGATGATCTCTCTGAGCCTCTTTCCATCCCTGCCAAATAGAAGGTGATAACCTTTATTAACAAACTTTCTAGATTGTGCTGCAACGAAAACAAGAAAATAAATGCGGAAATGCGTTCAGTACTATACAAATCCAAGAAAGTCTTGCTATTGCTTGTAATTGTCAAGTCGTTCAAAGGCATCTTTAGAAATAGTCCTAAAGAGCTAGAAATTTATTTTTTATGAAGAATTTGGACGAGGTAGCCAAGGTTGATTAGAATCAATTTAATATATTACAACTATGCTCAGAATGGTGTTTAAATGATCACAGTAGAGTGTGTTCTCTGTCCCATGCACTTTGCTGCTTTGATGGATTATCATTATCTAATGTAATTCATAGATTAGTCCACTGGGGTGGTGATTATTGTTGCTTTCATTTTACACATTGAAGAACTGAGGCTTAGAGAAGTAGTTTGTCCAAAGCCACATGCTTATGAATCAGTAGAGCAAGGATTTCAACTCAGGAAATCCAATTCTAAAGCTTCTCTGTTAACCACAGCCTCCTCCCAAAGCTCCTTCTCTCATTCTGTTGTTTTTTTTAAAGTCATGATGGAAGTGATTCCTAGACACCTTGATTTTATTAACCAATATTATCAAAATTAATTTTTGTTTTTGAGTATATTTTTGGGTTGGTTGTCCTTTGGCTTTCAATTTTGCTTTTTGGCGGGGTGAAGTATGCTGGTTGAAAAGTATTATTAATGTATTTGCTCTGCCTGGGACTGGTTTGCGTCCACCTGTGAGCAAAGAATAACATGGAAGTTCCCCAAAGCATCATTTATATTGTGTGCATTGATTAATGCAATTAATGAATTTCAGCAACTTGATGCAGTGGGTAATTTTATCTGAGTGCTATCTAAACTACTGAATTGCATTAAACTGAGTGCAACTACTGAATTGCCAATAAGTTTACTTTCTTCTGTGCCTGGTGAAAGGGAGGGAGACATGATGTTAAAATCAGCAAGAAGAGCAAATTATTTCAGCTACCCAATCAGTGATTATGAAATTTAATGGGGAACCCGTAGCATATTGGCTTAAAGTACCAAGAGTATTATTAAAAACTGGTATTAAACTAGTTTATCTCACTAATTTGGACTGGTCATTTCTTTCTTATGGTGTTGGATCTTTTTCTGTAAAGGGCCAGAGAGTAAATATTTTCAGCTTTTATTTTTCTTTTCTATAATTCTTTAAAAATGTAAAACCCATTTTTATCTCAAGGGCCACAGAAAAATAGGCTGCAGGCTGTCGTTTGCCAACCTCTCTGACCTATATTAGCAATTTTTCCATAAGTGTGTAAATGCTCAGGCTAGATTTCATATGGTACAAGAGAGCAGATTTTAAGATCATGGGTAGAATAGTTGATATGTGTTAAGTAAAATATCCCGAAATACGTTTCCTTGGTGGAGAATCATAGTCATATAAAGGAATTGAGACACGTGTCTTAGAAGACTTGAAAAAGGGTACCTGGTATATCTCTTAGGCCCATATGCAGGAATTGGACTCTTAGAAAATATGTCAGCCAGCCTATCTGAAAATCAGTAGTCACCTGATCCCAAGTCAAAGATACACTTGATTAGAAGCTTAAAAAGTAATGATGATCATGAAAAACTTACTTTAATATCGAAAAAGCAGTGAGTTAAATCCAAGGCTTTCAAATCCTTGTTTAAAGAAAATTAAAGGGTTAAAATTCACTATTTTTTCATTGTTCTTCAGAAAGTATTTTTCCTTTCAAAAACTAAACGGCAAATGCATAAAGCTTTTAGCCTTATATGTTTCTGATAACAAAATAAATGTGTTCTAAATGAAGAAAAGAAGACATGCACATATGCATATATGTTAAAATCCACCAGAAAGTCTTGTGGCCTCTACCTGAAACATGTGCCCATATCCATCCACTCTTCTCCATCACATGTCACCCCCCAGTTCAAGCCACCATCCTCTCTCACCTGCAGCATTGCTATAACCTCCTCTGTCTCTGTTGCCTTTCACTCTGAGCCTCATCATCCAAATTGTAGCCAAAGTAGGCTTTTCAAATATCAAGTCTTTCTACCCCTTTGCAAAGGATTCTCTGTTAACTTCCCATTATACCTAGAATAAAATCCAAACTTCTCACTAAGGCGAAAGAACAAGATTAGAAGCTAGGGATTTAGTCTGTAGGGCTCTCCTTCCCTCAAACACAGAGATTATTGTCTGCTGAACAAAACTGGGGTTCTGGGAGCAAAGACGGTAGAGGGAATGATTGGTGAGCAGGTAACCAGTAGAATTTGCCATGCTTCTTGAATCATAGCCTCATATGATGCTTATGAGAACCTCACATGTAGTAGCTTTCTATACTCTGGCATCTTCAGCTTACTGTTTTGTTGTTGTTGTTGTTGTTTTCTGACGTTACCTGACCATTGCTTACATGCCACCTCTGGAAGACTCTTCTCTGTAGAATTATCTGCACTATCACTTTGCCATGGATCACAGCTGTTTCTCTTTCATGGGGTGTCTCCTGTTTTTCCCATTGAAAAGAGATCAGCGTCCAGTGAACAAGATTACACAGCTCTTCTAACTAATGAAGCAACACTTGACTTCATTTTGGTTTTGTGTTTCATTGATCCGAGAGGAGCTGAGATTGTTTAAGCAATCCACACCATGTTCAGTACAGTATCCATTTCATTCTTGAAGGTTGCAAACTTGGTAAAGTCACTACAAATTGATTAGTGTGATAGCAATCTCTTAGGAAGATAAATTGATGAGAAAATGTTCATCTCTATAAAAACTCCCATCTGGGAATTGAATGAAAGCCCTGGGATTCTCAAGCTTTAACTACATGGATGCGTAGCTTCTAAGTGGTAAAGTATCATGCCACTCAGGAAATAGATTGAAAAGGACACACTAAATTAAATATTCTACCATTACATCCAAAGACCACCCTGTCCCTAGTAATTCTACTTGAATGCGTTAGCACAGAAATTTGTAAAGTTAAGGGATTTAATGCCATAAAACTCTATATTTAAATCCCATTTCAGTGTGGTAGGCATCTTTATAATTGCAAAATAAAATTACAGATTTTTGACCGAAGCTACTAGTAGATAGATTGAATGCATGAGTGCTAGGAGACCTTTCATCCCAAAATATCATTTTGGACAAAAGTGGCAGATCCCTGCTTCTTCAGAGAGGCATCTTCCCTTGCTTCCCATGATGCTGGAACTAGATGGTGCTTTGCATAACTTAATGTGAAGTGACAAGAGAAGGGAAAGCAGCATTTATTGAGCACATACTAGTGCCAGGCCTACAGAAATGGGGAAGTTGCACAGTCCATGTATCTCCATACTCCCCTCAAACTATACATGGGGTGGGTTTAGGGGTTCTAGCCCATTGCTATGTTGAACTTAGAAGTTTAGGAGAGAAGAGAGTAGAAAGAAAAGTTGTAGGAGGGATACAAAAATGAGTTTACTTTAACAGAATAAAATAGAAAATTATTATATAAAATTTAAGGTTATTTATATGTCTTTCAAACTTTTTAGTCTATAAAAACTCACATATTTTAAGATGTTCTACCTACCAAAAAGCTGTGTATAGAATAATGAAATCATATGTAAATGGGGTTCTTAGAAGTTGTCTATACCAAGAGACAGTATAACACCATGGTCAAGCGCATGTGCTGTATCACTGTATTTGGATGGCAAACAGTGCTACTGTTAGACTGATGAGTGATCTTTGAACAATTTCTTAACTTGGCAAATCTTGTTTTCTTACCTATGCAACTGAGATGATATTAATACCTATATCACAGGTGGTTGTAAATAAGTAAAATAGTGTTTAAGTGCTTAATACAGAACTTGACATGAAATGAGTGTTCCAGAAATGGTCATTCCCACTCTCACCCCCATGTCTTGATGACGATGATTTTGATGATGGCAGATGATGATTTGATTTCAAGGACAATACTTTTCACTATCTACATCATCGTCATGTAGTGCAAATCTCATCTGATGTTTGAACGTCCTTTGAACCAAATGGTCTTGCATCCTCTTCTTGCGTGTCTTCTTAATAATAAACTCACAAACTTAATCATAAACTCAGTGATAATCTCTTAGGAAACCCATTTCATATTCAATAGCTTTTAGTTTTCCATTTTTCTTTCACTGAGTTACACTCTTCTAATGTTCAACTTACTTTTTTTCTCATTCTTCTGCTTAAAAATTTTGCTGGCTCTGGCACTCATAGATTACTGGCAGTCTTTCTGAAAAAATTGTTTTTGATATATCTTAAGTACCTTAAAATGTTTATACCCTTTGATCCAGGAATGACGTTTTCACTCATTTTATGATACCAAAAAAAGCAAACTATAATAAAACATTTAAAGATTAATACACACATATGCCAGTGCTTTATAAACACTAGTCTGAGTGTTGGTTCCTAGAAAAGCCTGAATTCCACATATAAAATGGATTTTGAGGGTATCCCATTTTGTCAATGTTTATGAAAGTTGAGAAACTGCTATATGCTTGTTGAAACTCTGAACTGTTCATTCTCACCATGGATTTTCACATTTATGTCTATCATCTCTTTGTTTTA
Organism: Mesoplodon densirostris; assembly: GCF_025265405.1. NCBI lineage: Eukaryota > Metazoa > Chordata > Mammalia > Artiodactyla > Ziphiidae > Mesoplodon > Mesoplodon densirostris. The sequence goes on from NC_082663.1 coordinate 135,951,160, forward strand.
TGGAAAGCTGAGTTTTAAAATTCCATTTTGATTTTAGTATGATGTGAATTGAGACTTATTCTATCAGCCTGAATTAACAAGCCATATCTATGCTGGAAGTTGAAAGTCCCTAAGAATTCAATTAGACCAGTGACTTCATTTAATGTATGGGGCCCTCAGGCCCAGAAAGGAGGTTGAACTTACCCAAGTTATGCCCAGCAGAAGTCAGAACTGAAATCCAGGATTGCAGTATTTTCTTCCACATCAACACACAGTGTATGTGGTAATTAATTTTCTCATGACACTGTCTTTCGTACGATAGGTTGACTTATACATGGCCATTTCCCTCTCATGGGGGATAACTTACTGCAAAGCATCTTAGGTTCCTGAGAGAATTCACAAGCATTAAAAAAAGGAAACTGGAGGGCCTCCCTGGTGGCGCAAGTGGTTGAGAGTCCGCCTGCCGATGCAGGGGATACGGGTTCGTGCCCCGGTCTGGGAGGATCCCATATGCCGTGGAGCGGCTGGGCCCGTGAGCCATGGCCGCTGAGCCTGCGCGTCCGGAGCCTGTGCTCCACAACGGGGGAGGCCACAACAGTGAGAGGCCCGCATACCGCAAAAAAAAAAAAAAAAAAGGAAACTGGAAACAACAGTGGATAATGCAGGAGGACCAAGCTTAATGATGGCTGACCTAATCACTGAGATGATATTCTCTACTTTATCAAGTTACTGTGAGGGTTAAACGAAGTCATTTAAATGACCCACCTTATGCACTACGAAGTTAACTATTGATGTGAAGGCTTATGACAGAAGTTGCAAACTGAATCCGGCCTAAAGATACAGTTTATGTGCCTCACACATTGTTTTCCTTTGAATGTGAGTTTGTTTCTAATATTTAAATATCTGAAGATTTGACGTTTTTAAAAAACCTGTATTTTTTGATTCTCACCAAAAACCCTCCAGAAAATCTGGCAGAGTGGTTTGATATTCATAAGGACTGGAGCTAAGTAGACAGTGCCTCCTTTAGATGCGTATTTGTTCTTCATTGTGCCACAGCATCCATCAGTCACCACTGTCTCATACCCCACCGGTTTAGCTTGTTTATATAATGGGCCCCTGAAATCCCTTGGGGGTACACAGTCCCTGGTTTATGGTATTGAGAATGTATCTATCTCATCATGCAGGAGTCCCGAAATTAGGTTGACTTCTTAGGATTCGTAGTCACTCAGGACTCACTGCTCCTCACTTCCTGTGTCTCTCTCTTTTACACCAATTTCTCCTAGTCGTGTGGCTCCTGTGGGTTTTGACATAGTATACAAGCTCAATGGCAAGAGATAGCAGTCTCAGAGTTTCTGGAGGCTGAGGTTCTGGCCCACCAGGGCCATTCTCCACCGTGAGTCTCCTAGAACACGCCTCTTTTTTGTCTTTCTTCCTTTAACCGTAACAGAGCATGACTGGGGAAGAAGCAGACAAGGGGAAGAAAGTTGAAATTTTGCACTGGGCATGAGGCAAAATAATGTAGGATGGCAGACCAGCAGAAGTTTTGTCTGAAGAGGCTCCATTGACAATTTAGTTACAACAAGAGGAGCCGTGTCTCTGGTTTGTTTAGAAACCAACCGAAAGCCGTGGTGTCTTCTCAGCTTCAACTCCCAGCTGAACACACTACACACAAAACAGTGTTTTCCATGCCATTTGCATGGAACATGAGCATCCTGCTGTCTTTAATTAAGAAGTTAACTGGACCATGAAGTATTGCCCAAGTAAATAAAAGTGATTTGTACTGAGTCAAAGGGGTGCACTAGGCATCTTTGCATTTCTTAGCTCACACATAAATTATGGAGATTATTAAAAATTGGAAGGGTCATCTATAAGCCCATCTGTACTTTGAAGCAGATTGCCGTTCCTGAAATGTATTTGTCTTTTTACGTGTCATCATTTATCATGGACAACAGGGTGAAGCAGCTGCTTGCTTTTTTCTTTTTTTGTTGTTAAAAAGAAAAAACCAGACACCCAGACTTTGAATAGATCAGTGTTTAATCCTTTGGTCCTTTTGTTTGTTTATCCTGGGAAACAGAGATAGTTATTCAGAGGTTTTTGGTTGCCTTAGAATTAAATGGGCTTTCTTTAATTTTGGAAAAATTGACTGTGTGTGCTTTTCTTGAATGAATATCATGCTGGAAATAGACGAGTTACTGAGGACTTTGGTTAAATCTCAGTTGTAACTCTATCAACTGGAGTTTTCATAGAAGAGGTAGGTCTGAACTTCAAATGAGGTTGAGAATGTCTAATTGTATTGTTTGAAGGCCACTGGGCAAGTAGACTGCACCCCAAATTTTCTTGTCTGCTGTGGTGACCAAAGTTCCACCATTAGAATCTCAATTATTTGAAGACTCAGAAATTTGTATTCATGCCAGACCCCTACTGCAAGTACTCCTTCCCCTATGCACATACACATTTCCACAAAGGATTTGAAGTACAATAGCTTGTAAGAAATATGTACGGGGACAGAGTGTAAGAAAAGATATAGGGGCTTCCCTGGTGGCGCAGTGGTTGAGAGTCCGCCTGCCAATGCAGGGGACACGGGTTCGTGCCCCGGTCCGGGAGGATCCCACATGCCGCGGAACAGCTGGGCCCGTGAGCCATGGCCGCTGAGCCTGCGTGTCCGGAGCCTGTGCAACGGGAGAGGCCACAACAGTGAGAGGCCCGCGTACCGCAAAAAAAAAAAAAAAGATATAATAGGTTAAGAGTAAGAAAAGATATAATAGGTTAAGATCAGGAAAAATATAAATTAGAGTAAGAGGCAGAGGTAGGGGCACTTTAATAAATACAGGAGACAGGCAAGAGCATGCGTGCAGTTCTTGATAAGCCTGGAGTTTGGTTATGAAGTTTCCAAACAGAGAGACACAGTCACTTGGATAAAACCTTTTGTCTATACCATCTAGAGATGAACACAATGTACTGAATGGGAGGAGAGTTACAGCTGACGGTTTGGTATTCCAGAAAGTACACTAGACTCAAAGTAGGGGAATCTGGATGCTCTTCTTGTCCTGCTGGGATCAGCACCAAGCTCTGGAGCAAGTCATTCCTCTTGGCTCTCAGTGTGTCTGACGTAAAGAGGTTGGGCATTCTCAGTGGTTTTCTACAACATTGTTTTTAAAGCCATGGAATCTTTTTGAAGTCAGATTTTACTTGGAACCCTAAATCTGGACCAGATGGAAGCTGAGCTCCTGTGGTTGGGCAGGGGCTGGGGTGCTGCAGTGCATTGCCCTGCCCACCCAGTCTCCCTGTCATCAGCCACAGGATGCTCAGGCCCTGGGCGGGGGGGTCCATGCACCACAGTCCGAAAACACCAGGCTGGATGAAAACCTAGCCTCGCTCCATCCAGGCCTCTGCTCAAATGGCATCTCCTGATGGACAGCTTCCTTGCCCACCCATTGAAAATATATCCCTTACCTAGTAGCTTTATTTTCTGCCATGATATGATATCATGTCATATTACTTAGGTATATTAATTTATATTTATATATCATATGTATATATTAAATGACTAAATATTTATATACTTAACCTGTTTGCTTCCCATTATTACTGCATAATCTCCATGATGGCAGGGACGGAGAAAGGCAGTTGTTAAGTGACGTATAAGAGCAGGCTCTGGAATGCCACCTCCCTGGATTTAAATCTTGGCTCCACCATTTACTATCTGTGTTGCCTCAAGCAAATTACTTGACCTTTTCTGCGCTTCATTTTCCTCATCTGTAACATGGGCCTAATAGCAGCACTACCTCATAAGTGTATAACAGGATTGTAAGAGTGAATTTATTTTACATAATTATGTAAAATTTATTAGGTAAATGTTACTGTTTGTAGAATATTGCTCTGAGTATAAAGCACTATATAAAATTTCAGTATGATAATTTTTGATTATTAAAATTTGTTAGTATTATTATTTGCTTTGTTTACCACTGTTTCCCTGGTTTCTAACTAGTGTCTCTCATATGGAAGGAAAGCAAATTGTTGTTGTCGTTGATTGTTTGGCTTTTTGAATAAATGACTGTTCTCTTAGGATCCTTCTAACTCAAAGATTCTCTAAGAGCCTCTCAGGTGGGGAGATAAAGACAAATTTCTCTTTTATAGGAGCTTTAGTTTGAATAAGTTTCTTTATCTGCCTCATACTAAGTATTGTGTTATGTAGAAGATGGCGTGAGTAACTATATGGTGGGAGACCATGGGGGAACCGGACAGACAAGGTGGAAGAGGTAAAAGAGGTACTAAAGGTACTGAAAGCCCATCTTTCCCTACCTTGCTCTTTTGTGCTGCTCTAAGACTTTGTTTGTGCCATCCACAGGCTAATGGAAACTCCAGAACATGGAGCTGTGTGTTACAGACAGGAAAGGTGAAGATAACAAAATTAGCACTTTCCAGCCCTTCACATCTTTGAGATTCTCTTCATCATCACTATGGCATGTCAGCATCCTCTCACTCTTTTGGTTTCTGGAACATCCACTATGTGACGTGAGACTGCTTCTCGCTTATTTCATAAATAACATTGAAGAAGCAAAAGTACATACCAGAGTCTATTGTCATTTGGTTTATGTTCCTTAAATGGTAGGAGTAAGTGGGAATACTTTGGTTAGGTGGCACCTCACAGCCACTAATACTTGTTGAGTATTGGGGGAGAGTAATGGAGAGAGAATCTGTAGCTTTAAGGAAGAAGGACATTTTAATACATTCTTAAGTATTTTGTTGTTCTTCACTCCTAAAACCTTGGCAAAAAAAAAAAAAAGATTTTCTTAATGCTTCAATCAAAACATACTCATCTGGAAACTCTTGCTGCACCCAGCACTTTGTAATTGCTGTGGGTGTGTTATAGTTAGTCTTAATTTTAAAAACAAAACAAAAACAAAACTTGTTCATTGTCAGAAAACACTGATAATTTCTCAGGAGATGTTATTTCAGAGGCTGAAAAAACACTTCCTTGCCATGTGAAATTATAAACAAATACTTACTCTTTGATTTTGTGATCTCCACCAACAGCTGAGCGTAGCCTTTTGACACATTGCTCTGTAATTTATTACCAGTGATGTTTTAAATGGCAGTTGCCTAAATTATGAGTGTGAGACTTTCCATCTCCATGAATGCTTCTGTTTTTATCGGCAATGATTCTGCCTCCAGGCAAATACCACTTGGTCCACAAAGTAAATGAGACTTTTAAAACCGATAAATATTTTGCATTTTGTACTTTTTGCATTTTGGAGGGAGTTGAAGAGGGAGAGGTAGATGGTGATGAAAATCGCCATGTGGAAAGAATCAGACAAGCACACTGCCCAGTTTCTTTCCTTGCTTGGTGCAGTATGGTAGATTTCTCCACCTAGTAAGCCACAGCTTCCATTCTGTAACATCAGAATCATGGAAATAAAAAGCGGCATCTCTCTACAGTAACAGACAAGTACAGATGGTACGATAATTGCAATTTTCTACTAACAAGCTGTGTAGATTGCTTTTAGGCCTCAGTTAAGGCTCAGGCAGTTACGTTAAAAAATATGAGAGGAATTTTATGGGAAGATGAATTATCCTTAGGTAGTCACTCATTAATAGATGAGAAATGGAGCTGGCTTTATTTTTAAGTTGTTAATGCATAAGTAGTCATATCACTGGATGGATATATAGTCCCCATGTTTGTTTCTGACTATAGTTGTTAACAAACCAAGGTTTTTCATTTATTTTATAGCAGTCTTGAATTTTTTGGACTGGTTTTACCGTCTGAGTTTTCTGAGATGTGGAATGTACCCCCATGCTTTCTATGGCTGCCCCAGAGAGTTTGCTAAATCACAAAGTGTTTCTTTGACCCTATCTTAGCAGCACTCTGGTTAGGGAGGTACAGGAAGAAGTTTAATGAAAAGAAAACACAATGAGACTACATTACAACCGAGTTAGTATAAAAAGGTGGCCGATGCCAACACGTCTTGGATCGTGCAGGTCAGTTGCTCACTCTTAGTGGGTGAAGGAAACGGGGACTGTTTCTATTTGGGTTCCTTCCACCACAACTCAACACAGGGCTCATGATCCTGCGGGATCCAGCAGTGTTGACTTATGGTAATGTTACATGGTTTTGATTTTTAAATTTGGCCCTTATGGCCAAAAGCGCACTTGTCTTTAAAATTACCCTTGTAAAGTCCTTACATCACCACAAAGTATAGTATCCAGGGCTTTATGTGCACAACCTGGTAGAGTAAAATGTAATGGTCAGGAGAACCAGTGAGGCTAAGCCAAGGAGAGGAAGGAAAGATGCTCTGCAGATGCCTGGACCATTCTTTTCCTGAGATAACTAGCAAATGGCAACCAGGAAATGGGGAATGGTTAGAAAAGGTTAAAGTGTTGCTAAGTGCCTGAGGGTTTGGCTGTTCTAATATGGAATATCTTTAACTTTAAATCATCTTAAAGGATTTGTTGTTATGGAGATCAGGTGAACTAATAGGTTCTAAATCACCTAACAGAGGGCCTTGCTCATAGTAATTGCTCAGAAGTATTTGCTGAATTTGAATCAAAATAATATGAAATTAAACCCTCCTGTTGTAATAGCTAATAGCCACAGTTTTCACGTAAAATTATTTCATTCATTCCTTAGCGTATCACTAGAAAGGACCTATCATTTTGATCTTCCATTTAGAGAGAAGCAGTCAAATGGAAGGGTTAAGGAAAAACATGCATCTAATATTCCAACTCATGTTGACACACATTCTTAACTGGAATGCTGTATTATCTCAGGACAGTAGACAGTATTTATGTGTTGATCTGTGCTGTTTGTCTAACTTGCTTTCCCTTCAACCCAAAGAAACATGTAGGACCCTTACTAGTTTCATGAATAGAGCATCTTACTTCCTTTTTTTTTTTTTTTTTTTTTTTGCCAATTGCTACTTCTCTGGCCATTCCCCACCCCGCTCTGTTCTATAGTTGCATAGGCCTCACACAGTCACAGCTTCCTGTAGAGGCCAGTTTTTCCCCATTCCAACCACAGATGCCCTAAACTGTACCATCTCCCACTACACCATTACTTTTCTCTGGTCATGCCTTCTATTAGAATTACATTACAGTATCTATCTGGAAATAATCAAAGATCCATGTGCTAATGAAGTCTGACTCCAGAAAAATATCATGATATTCCAGAGATCTTAGGTTCTGCAGGTATGATTTTGTCCAGAACTCAGACTACAAGTTACTGGTTTCTCATTCTAAGCCCACCAAAGTGGAGCTAATATGAAGTAATAAAAACCTATAGAAATACAGAATTTCCAAAGACCTGGCCTTTGTTAACTCTGGTTCCTTATCTGAAACTACAGAACATGGAAAATATAAGTGACCATTTTCTTAATTCTTCCAGTTCTCCAAATATCTAGTACCATTGTAGATTCATAAAAGAGAAGTTAACTCATTATGTGTAATGTATGCCTTAGGACATCGGGGCTTAATTACCTCTGGGAACCCCTTTGAAGAAAGGATTCTGTCTTCTTCATTCTAAATTCAGCTTCTTTTACAAGTTTTTTAAATATGTACAAGATCCCACTACTATTCTTATCTCTTGAACTGTTTTTTTCATTTCTTAGCAATATTGTTAAAAATACAGTAATACCCATAATGCAGCAAGTTATCTTGGATAAAATTTTCTTCCTCTTTTAAAATGAACATTTTTCTTTCATCTCCTTCAGGTGTCATGGTAGGTGTGCATGTCATTCAGAGTATGTGCATGTATGTGCATGTCATACACTATTAATTAGTGTATTTTCTTGGTCCAGTAGTCATTAGTGGCAGCCTAGGGAATAGCTGAATGTTTTCCTGATCATTTGTATAAGTTATAATTAAATGCAGACACTATATTTGGACACCATCTATATGCCCATCATTCTGGGTTTTTTGCAGTAAAGATTTATACGATGAGTTTATCTGGTCCTACCCAACTCCATCAAGCCATCAGATGTGCCCTGCCTGTGCAGCCAGCAGGGCACAAAAGTAGAACCCTAACTTTTCCATGTGTTCTCAGTCTTAGTGTAACACTGCTTACCCTAGCCCATCCCCTACTCCATTCTGTTCCCAGCCGTCCTCACTCTAAATCAGCCTTCTGTGTGTGGCCTTGTCCTAAGGTGGTTTGTTACCCTCAGTTCTGCTTTTCCAACTTTGATGTGTGCTTTCTCCCTCGACTGTGGGGTGAGTTCTCCCTGTTTGACTCTCTAGCCTTCAGCTATCCTGGATCATCACCCTACCTGGTACCCTCTTGTTCCCATATGAAAAAGCTCTCTCTAGATATCTGCATTCCTACGGAAAGACTTGCATCAGCGTGATTGTGAAGCCAACATAGCATAGTAGAAAAGTATCCAGGGACTTCCCTGGCAGTCCAGTGGTTAAGACTCTGTGTTCCCAGTGCAGGGGGCACGAGTTTGATCTCTGGTTGGAGAACTAAGATCCCACATCCCGCATGGCGTGGCCAAAAAAAATAGAAAGAAAGAAAAGTACCCATGATTTAGAGTCAGACTAAAACTGGGTTTAAAGCTTGGCTCTGCTACTCACTAGATTTGTGACTTGGGCCATATTACTTTATGTCTCAAACTTTAGTTTCTCTATACATAATCTGGGATAGCTGAAAGCATCATAGAGTTGTTTTGAAAATTAAATGAGAAAACATATACATTGTGCCTAGAACAGTGCCTGGAATTTAGCCCTTATAAATGGCCACTACTGTAATTAAAGGTTTCATGGTAGAAGAAACCTGGAGACTGGTCTTGAAGGATTAATAGTTTGGGCACCACTGTGTCACTGAAAATATAAATAAAGTTTCTTATAGTCATCTCTATTTATTAATTCCAGTTACATTTGTCAGATGACTGATTTTGAATCCTACCAAAATTGCACCTTCTGAGCCGAAGCAAATAGAAAGGGAAATCTCTCTTTCCCAGAAGCCAAAAGCCATTTCCCAAGAGGTGTCTATTCATCCCAGGCATGCAAATGCTGCTGTGATGGTTTCATCAGAGGAGGTTCAGGACATCACACACCAGCATTAGCGTTAAAGAATGATACTGGGACTGTTGCCTCTTGGTCCACAGGGTGTACCCACAAGGAAAATAGAAACAAAAGCAAAGGTAGGTAGCCCCACTTGGCACAGTTGATTGACTTTAATAGGTCCTGATTATGCTGCTCATATTCCATGAAATTAAAAAGCTTACAAATGTTATGAGCCATTACCCTTCCATTTAAGGGAACTTATGACATGTTAGCAACATTTAATGAAATTCTTTTCAAAATGCCGTCGGCAGACTCAATGAGATTCCATGTTGAAATTCAACTTGAAGCATTGCTGGAGAAAGTTTGTTCTGTACCTGCCTGTCTTTGTCATAGTGTGTGGAACCTCAAGGCCAGAAGTTTCTCATCAGAGGTGATTTGCAGGTATCAAGAAGGATTTCTGCTTTGACCCTGAGATTGTTTCCCAGTTTACGAAGCAGTGACAAAGACCGCCATGTTTGTGTTTGGGCTTACAGTGGTAGCTCAGAATAGCCTGCATTTTTACACATTGACACATCTTAAAACTTAAATCTTTTCTATTCAGTTCTGTCATATATCTGTTGAAGATCTAAAACATTCTAGCAAATAAGCAGAATATTATTGCCTGCCCTATCTTCAGTGAGCTCTTACAATATAATTTGGGAGATGAAACTTTGTACAAAAAAGACAATTAAAGCATAGGAAATGAGATGATTGAATCCTAGATTATATGGTACTGATTGTATAATATATTATTTATTATATAATAAAAGCCCAGGAAATAAAAATATTACAGACAACTGAGTGGGGATTTTTATCAAGTATTAGAAAGATGAGTAAGGAGACATAAATTATTTAAGAAGAATTAATACTTTCTGTTGAATCTTTCATTTTAACTTTTATGGTGGAGATATTTAGTGGCAATATCCATTTATTTTTATCTGTTTGATTCTAAAGGCTTACTACTCACATCGCTATCTTGTTGGTAATGTCCCCTACTAGTTTTTGAGATCTTACAGGTCAAGTATACTGTGTGCTTTCTGTACATTTTCCTTAAATCCTCTTGGCAATCTTAAAAGGTAGATTACATTACCTCCGTTTTGTAGGCAAGGAGAACTGAAGTGTAAAATAGTTAGGTAATTTTCTCCAGCTCATCTAAGGAGCAATAGGAATTCAAATCCAGGTATGAACTACCCCAAAGCATGTGCTTTCTATCTCTGTATCAATCTGTCTTGAGAACAGATTATGTCAAGGAAGCCCCCATTCTATCCCATTGCTTTGCAAACTCTGTACAGGAGTACAGAGTTCCATTGTAGTTCTGTTGCAGGAGTCCTATTGTAAGACTTATTTGTATTCATTGTCTATCACAGTGATTGGCATTCAACAAATACTTGTTGAATAAATATGTAACTTGTTTGTTCAATAAGCACAACTCATGATCAAAATGCATCTTTATTTTTGTCTTCACTATTCCTTTGAAATTTGAGTTGGGAATGGTCTTCCCCTGTCTCTCCCCCATAAAAACTTGGGCAATTCCTAGTGGATTTTTTGGCCCACTTAAAAGTTAACAGTGTTGTGGTATTTAAGGGACAAAGTACAGGTCACTTCAGAAATTTTAGATGTCTCATGTGAGATATTTATCACTTCAAATCTCATTCAAAGTTAAGTATTTGTTTCTTTTCCCTAGATACAGCATTTAATTGGTGACTCCATACCTTTGGGAGTAGGGGTAGGATTTATTTCAGCTGTCTGTGCTCTCATCTCGTGAGTTGCTAGCTGCTGGCTAGAGTTTAAGACCCTACCAGGGTAGTGGTTATGGTAGAGGTTGGAATATTTGTCACTCGACTGGGTGCCTTTGTTCCCTCTGGGACTGGTAAATAGTTAAACTGACTTCTTCCCTCATGAAGCATTTTCTGGAGTCTTTGGAGATTCCTGGCCCTGGAGGTGTGATACATCTCCTACAAATCCTATAGAAAAAGCAGGCAAAGCATTCCATTCCTGGACAGGATGCTCCATCCCTCCTTCCACTCCATATGAAAACTTCTTGCCTCCCAGGAAGCCCCCTTCAGCAGGACTTCTGATGTCTCCAGGACAGCTCTCTTTCCCACCTGGCACACCTCTGTTTTGTGAAAAACAGTCATCCATCCCTTCCTAGGCAAACTCTGAGAGCATACATGCTGTTTCTGAATTAGCAGCCCTCTCCTGCCTGAAATACCCTCTAGATTCCCTGGTGGGGAATCTGTGATGGCTTCGGAGACAGGAAACACATGTCAGGATCTCAGAATGGATTCATTGATGCCTCTTCTCACTGGGCTTGAGATTAGAAAGTAGCAGACCCCTCCCCCCTACTAAAAATATATACTCGGGGCCTCCCTGGTGGCGCAGTGGTTGAGAGTCCGCCTGCCGATGCAGGGGATACGGGTTCGTGCCCCGGTCTGGGAGGATCCCATATGCCGCGGAGCGGCTGGGCCCGTGAGCCATGGCCGCTGGGCCTGCGCATCCGGAGCCTGTGCTCCGCAACGGGAGAGGCCACGGCAGTGAGAGGCCCGCATACAGCAAAAAAAAAATAAATAAAAAATAAAAAATAAATAAAAAAAAAAAAATATATATATATATATACTCACACATCCCCTCACCTCCCCATGCTTGATCCTTATTACATCTCCTTGAAACCGGTAAGGATGTTCTTGGATATTTCCCCTGTCAATTCTGCATATTTTGATGTGATATCTTACTTTGGAATTTTTCATCAATTACATCTCAGTGCCTGATGGAAACCTTGTTTTTACTGTCCTCCTGAACACTTCCTGTGATTGGCTGACATTCAGGGTAAAATGGTTAGGAGTGCTGCCTTAACTAGTCCTACCCTATCTTGTCTATAAAGTTCTTAACTCCATGATGGAAGCAAGAAAATGTTTATACCCTCTCAGGCTACTCAAGTGAGTAGAAAGGAAAACAAGGACGCTGCTTGGCTGGAAGAGAGATTCTGCTTTTATGACTTTCCTTGCCATCTCACCGCTCTGGGCCTGGAGAAGCACACTGACTTTCCTTACAGTAAGAGTTAACTAAAGGAGAGATGATATATTTTTCCTTGCTGCTAAGCTTCTTTCAGAAAATGTCTTGGTTAATAAATCTTTCTCGGCTTTCTCAGAGCCCCAGGGTCTTTAGAATAATACATTAGCAAAAACCAACGTTGAGTGAGGTAAGCTAAGTGATTGGCCGAAGGTGCTTCCATTGGATTCTATGGTGATGTCATTTGGAACAATTCACTTTATTTTTTTAAAGGAAGAAGGCAAGCATTTGAAGAGAAGATGAGAAAAACTGCAATGAAAAGACGTTGCTTCCAATGAAACTGGTCAGAATTTCGAATTGAATATGTTCTGCTTTTCTGTTTGTTTTTTCTTTTGATGCCTTACTTTCCTGACTCTGTTATTTTAGAGTATTTGAGGAAGAGGGCCCAGAATGACTTTTATGTCCTATATTTAGAGACTTCCCTCTCTTGATCGATTGGAGATACCTCCTGTCAGTTCGTTGCCATTTCAGTTGCTCACCTCTGTTCTCTGTGGGTTCTCTGCTCCCAGTATCTTATACAAAGCAGACACTTAGTGATTGTGGCATTAATGTGAAATAAGCCACCTTCCTTTCTTCTTGCCCTGTACTGCTTGTTAGGTAACACTTTAAAAAAAAGTCTCTGAGCTACTTCCGTTTGTATAGCGTTGTATTAAACATTTGGCTACATTTTATGGCATGGAGCAGGTGCTCAATAAATTATTATTGAATGGATGGAAGTAGGTAAGGAGAGAGAGAGAGAAGGAATGGAGGAGGGGGAGGGAAGGAAGGAGTTTCGGGGAGAGAGGTGTGTCATTTCCTGGAATGTCTTGACCTGGCCCAGTTTTGCAAAGTTTTCACTATGCCTTCATCTTTGCACATTTCTCTGTTCCATTCTTTTTTTTTTTTTTTTAGAAATTTCATGTAATATCTGAAACATTTATGTTAACATATTTCCGTACAAATTACCCAAAGAAAGTTTAGTATTAGTTGTTTTTGTTTGTTTGTTTGTTTTTTTATACTGCAGGTTCTTACTAGTCATCAATTTTATACACATCAGTGTATACATGTCAATCCCAATCACCCAATTCAGCACCCCACCGCCGTTTTCCCCCCTTGGTGTCCATCCGTTTGTTCTCTACATCTGTGTCTCAACTTATGCCCTGCAAACCGGCTCATCTGTACCAGTTTTCTAGGTTCCACATACATGCGTAAATATACGATATTTGTTTTTCTCTTTCTGACTTACTTCACTCTGTATGACAGTCTGTAGATCCATCCACGTCTCAACAAATGACTCAATTTCATTCCTTTTTATGGCTGAGTAATATTCCATTGTATATATGTACCACACCTTCTTTATCCATTCATCTCTTGATGGGCATTTAGGTTGCTTCCATGACCTGGCTATTGTAAATAGTGCTGCAATGAACATTGAGGTGCATGTCTCTTTTTGAATTATGGTTTTCTCTGGGTATATGCCCAGTAGTGGGATTGCTGGATCATATGGTAATTCTATTTTTAGTTTTTTAAGCAACCTCCATACTGTTCTCCATAGTAGCTGTATCAATTTACATTCCCACCAACAGTGCAAGAGGGTTCCCTTTTCTCCACACCCTCTCCAGCATTTGTTGTTTGTAGATTTTCTGATCATGCCCATTCTAACTGGTGTGAGGTGATACCTCTTTGTAGTTTTGATTTGCATTTCTCTAATAATTAGTGATGTTGAGCAGCTTTTCATGTGCTTCTTGGCATTCTGTATGTCTTCTTTGGAGAAATGTCTATTTAGGTCTTCTGCCCATTTTTGGATTGGGTTGTTTGTTTCTTTAATATTGAGGTGCATGAGCTGTTTATATATTTTGGAGATTAATCTTTGTCCATTTATTTGTTTGCAAATATTTTCTCCCATTCTGAGGGTTGTCTTTTTGTCTTGTTTATGGTTTCCTTTGCTGTGCAAAAGCTTTGAAGTTTCATTAGGTCCCATTTGTTTATTTTTGTTTTTATTTCCATTACTCTAGGAGGTGGATCAAAAAAGATCTTGCTGTGATTTCTGTCAAAGAGTGTTCTTCCTATGTTTTCCTCTAAGAGTTTTATATTGTCCGGTCTTACATTTAGGTCTCAAATCCATTTTGAGTTTATTTTTGTGTATGGTGTTAGGGAGTGTTCTAATTTCATTCTTTTACATGTAGCTGTCCAGTTTTCCCATCAACACTTATTGAGGAGACTGTCTTTTCTCCATTGTATATCCTTGCCTCCTTTGTCATAGATTAGTTGACCATAGGTGTGTGGATTTATCTCTGGGCTTTCTATCTTGTTCCATTGATGTACGTTTCTGTTTTTGTGCCAATACCATATTGTCTTGAATACTGTTACTTTGTAGTATAGTCTGAAGTCAGGGAGTCTGATTCTTCGAGCTCCGTTTTTCTCCCTCAAGACTGCTTTGGCTATTCGGGGTCTTTGTGTCTCCAAACAAATTTTAAGATGATTTGTTCTAGTTTGTAAAAAATGCCATTGGTAATTTGATAAGGGTTGCATTGCATCTGTAGATTGCTTTGGGTAGTAGGGTCATTTTCACAATGTTGATTCTTCCAATCCAAGAACATGGTATATCTCTCCATCTGTTGGTATCATCTTTAATTTCTTTCATCAGTGTCTTATAGTTTTCTGCATACAGGTCTTTTGTATCCCTAGGTAGGTTTATTCCTAGGTATTTTATTCTTTTTGTTGCAGTGGTAAATGGGAGTGTTTCCTTAATTTCTCTTTCAGATTTTTCATCATTAGTGTATAGGAATGCAAGAGATTTCTGTGCATTAATTTTGTATCCTGCAACTTTACCAAATTCATTGATTAGCTCTAGTACTTTTCTGGTAGCATCTTTAGGATTCTCTATGTATAGTATCATGTCATCTGCAAACAGTGACAGTTTTACTTCTTCTTTTCCAATTTGTATTCCTTTTATTTGTTTTTCTTCTCTGATACTTGTGGCTAGGACTTCCAAGACTATGTTGAATAATAGTGGTGAGAGTGGATATCCTTGTCTCGTTCCTGATCTTAGAGGAAATGCTTTCATTTTTTCACCATTGAGAATGATGTTTGCTGTGGATTTGTCATATATGTCCTTTATTATTTTGAGGTAGGTTCCCTCTGTGCCCACTTTCTGGAGAGTTTTTATCATAAATGGGTGTTGAATTTTGTCAAACGCTTTTTCTGCATCTATTGAGATGATCATATGATTTTTCTCCTTCAATTTGGTAATATGGTGTATCACATTGATTGATTTGCATATATTGAAGAATCCTTGCATCCCTGGAATAAATCCCACTTGATCATGGTGTATGATCCTTTTAATGTGTTGTTGGATTCTGTTTGCTAGTATTTTGTTGAGGAGGTTTGCATTTATATTCATGAGTGATATTGGTCTGTAATTTTCTTTTTTTGTAGTATCTTTGTCTGGTTTTGGTATCAGGGTGATGGTGGCCTCATAGAATGAGTTTGGCAGTGTTCCTTCCTCTGCAATTTTTGGAAGACTTTGAGAAGGATGGGTGTTAGCTCTTCTCTAAATGTTTGATAGAATTCACGTGTGAAGCCATCTGGTCCTGGACTTTTGTTTGTTGGAAGATTTTTAATCACAGTTTCAATTTCATTGCTTGTGATTGGTCTGTTCATATTTTCTATTTCTTCCTGGTTCAGTCTTGGAAGGTTATACCTTTCTAAGAATTTGTCCATTTCTTCCAGGTTGTCCATTTTATTGGCATAGGGTTGCTTGTAGTAGTCTCTTAGGATGCTTTGTATTTCTGTGGTGTTTGTTGTAACTTCTCCTTTTTCATTTCTAATTTTATTGATTTCAGTCCTCTCCCCCTTTTTCTTGATGAGTCTGGCTAATGGTTTATAAATTTTTTTATCTTCTCAAAGAACCAGCTTTTAGTTTTATTCATCTTTGCTATTGTTTTCTTTGTTTCTATTTCATTTATTTCTGCTCTGACCTTTATGATTTCTTTCCTTCTGCTAACTTTGGGTTTTGTTTGTTCTTATTTCTCTAGTTCCTTTAGGTGTAACATTAGATTGTTTATTTGAGATTTTTCTTGTTTCTTGAGGTAGGCTTGTATAGCTATAAACTTCCCTCTTAGAACTGCTTTTGCTGCATCCCATAGGTTTTGGGTCATCATGTTTTCATTGTCATTTGTCTCTAGGTATTTTTTGATGTCCTCTTTGATTTCTTCAGTGATCTCTTGGTTATTTAGTCACATATTGTTTAGCCTCCATGTGTTTGTGTTTTTTACGTTTTTTCCCCTGTAATTCATTTCTGATCTCATAGCGTTGTGGTCAGAAAAGATGCTGGATATGATTTCAATTTTCTTAATTTACTGAGGCTTGATTTGTGACCCAAGATGTGATCTATCCTGGAGAATAATCTGTGTGCACTTGAGAAGAAAGTGTAATCTGCTATTTTTAGATGGAATGTCCTGTAAATATCAATTAAATCTGTCTGGTCTATTGTGTCATTTAAAGCTTCTGTTTCCTTATTTATTTTCATTTTGGATGATCTGTCCGTTGATGTAAGTGAGGTGTTAAAGTCAGCCACTATTATTGTGTTACTGTCAATTTCCTCTTTTATAGCTGTTAGCAGTTGCCTTATGTATTGAGGTGCTCCTATGTTGGGTGCATATATTTTTATAATTTTTATATCTTCTTCTTGGATTGTTCCCTTGATCATTATGTAGTGTCCTTCCTTTTCTCTTGCAATATTCTGTATTTTAAAGTCTATTTTATCTGATATGAGTATCTCTACTCCAGCTTTCTTTTGATTTCCATTTGCATGGAATATCTTTTTCCATTCCCTCACTTTCAGTCTGTATGTGTCCCTATGTCTGAAGTGGGTCTCTTGTAGACAGCATATATATGGGTCTTGTTTTTGTATCCATTCAGCAAGCCTGTGTCTTTTGGTTGGAGCATTTAATCCATTCACGTTTAAGGTAATTATCCATAGGTATGTTCCTATGACCCTTTTCTTAGTTGTTTTGGGTTTGTTTTTGTAGATCCTTTTCTTCTCTTGTGTTTCCCACTTAGAGAAGTTCCTTAGCGTGTGTTGTAGAGCTGGTTTGGTGATGCTGAATTCTCTTAGCTTTTGCTTGTCTGTTAAGCTTTTGATTTCTCCATCGAATCTGAATGGGATCCTTGCCAGGTAGAGTAATCTTGGTTGTAAGTTCTTCCCTTTCATCACTTTAAGTATATCATGTCAATGCCTTCTGGCTTGTCAAGTTTCTGCTGAGAAATCAGCTGTTAACCTTATGGGAGTTCCCTTGTATGTTATTTGTTGTTTTCCCCTTGCTGCTTTCAATAATTTTTCTTTGTCTTTAATTTTTGCTGATTTGATTACTATGTGTCTCATTGTGTTTCTCCTTGGGTTTATTCTGTATGGGAGTCACTGCACTTCCTGGACTTGGGTGGCTATTTCCTTTCCCATGTTAGGGAAGTTCTCAATTATAATCTCTTCAAATATTTTCTCTGCTCCTTTCTCTCTCTCTTCTCCTTCTGGGACCCCTATCATGCGAATGTTGTTGCGTTTAATGTTGTCCCAGAGGTCTCTTAGGCTGTCTTCATTTCTTTTCATTCTTTTTTCTTTATTCTGTTCCGCAGCAGTGAATTCCACCATTCTGTCTTCCAGGTCACTTATCCCTTCTTCTGCCTCAGTTATTCTGCTATTGATTTCTTCTAGTGTAGCTTTCATTTCAGTTATTGTATTGTTCATCTCTGTTTGCTCTTTAATTCTTCTAGGTCTTTGTTAAACATTTCTTGCATCTTCTCAATCTTGGCCTCCATTGTTTTTCCAAGGTCCTGGATCATCTTCACTATCATTATTCTGAATTCTTTTTCCAGAATGTTGCCTATCTCCACTTCATTTAGTTGTTTTTCTGGGGTTTTATCTCGTTCCTTCTTCTGGTACATAGCCCTCTGCCTTTTCATCTTGTCTGTCTTTCTGTGAATGTGTTTTTTTCCCCACAGGCTGCAGGATTGTAGTTCTTCTTGCTTCTGCTCTCTGCCCTTTGGCGGATGAGGCTATCTAAGAGGCTTGTGTAAGTTTCCTGATGGGGTGGACTGGTGGTGGGTAGAGCTGACTGTTGCTCTGGTGAACAGAGCTCAGTAAAACTTTAATCAGCTTGACTGTTGCTGGGTGGGGCTGGTTCCCTCCCTGTTCGTTGTTTTGCCTGAGGGAACCCAACACTGGAGCCTACCCGGGCTCTTTGGTGTGGCTAATGACAGACTCTGGGAGGGCTCACGCTAAGGAGTACTTCCCAGAACTGCTGCTGCCAGTGTCCTTGTCCCCACAGTGAGCCACAGCCCCCCCCCTCCTCTGCAGGAGACCGTCCAACACTAGCAGGTAGGTCTGGTTCAGTCTCCCCTGGGGTCACTGCTCCTTCCCCTGGGTCCCAATGTGCACACTACTTTGTGTCTGCCCTCCAAGAGTGGAGTCTCTGTTTCCCGCAGTGCTGTCGAAGTCCTGCAATCAATTCCCACTAGGCTTCAAAGTCTGATTCTCTAGGAATTCCTCCTCCCATTGCCAGACCCCCAGGTTGGGAAGCCTGACGTGGGGGCTCAGAACCTTCACTCCAGTGGGTGGACTTCTGTGATATAAGTGTCCTCCAGTCTGTGAGTCACCCACCGCAGTTATGGGATTTGATTTTACTGCGATTGCACCCCTCCTACCTTCTCATTGTGGCTTCTCCTTTGTCTTTGGATGTGGGGTGTCTTTTTTGGTGAGTTCCAGTGTCTTCCTGTCAATGATTGTCCAGCAACTAGTTGTGATTCTGGTGTTCTTGCAAGAGGGAGTGAGAGCACGTCCTTCTACTCCGCCTTCTTGGTTCCTCCTCCCTCTGTTCCATTCTTAATTCTTTTCTAAGTAATTCGTAATTTGAATTTCATTCCAGTCAAGCTATAGATAACAGCTAACAGTTTCATATATTAAAATCAGTGGATGTATGCATTATGGGAAAGGGCTACAGGGGATTCAGAATTCAAAATAGCATTTTTTGGCCTTTTGGCAGAGCCTTTGGAAAGACCCTGTCAGAGGGTGCCTTGTGTTTGTAAAATCATGGCAAAGAATACACCACTTACTATGTGCATATCTGTGTCTGACGTTTGTGTGCTGAGTGGTGCTTCTGAGAGCTGTAGGGAAAAGGGAAGTGTGCCTGCTGGACTTGGCAGTCTTGGTTCTCCCTCTGTATATGAGTTTCAGCTTGGACACAGTTCAAAAGATGGATTTCATCGGAAGGGCAACCGGTGTATTGGAAAGACCACAGTCTTTGGGACCACATGGGGCTTGGACAATGCCGAACCTGTCAAAGTGATATTTTCCTCAGTTGTAAAATGGGAGTATGAGCTCATGGAGTCAGGACCTTATAAGCACTGTGCACAACATTAAGTGAATAATAGATTTTCTATTTTACATACACAGCACCTCTTCAAACTACGAATGATTGCCAGTTCTTTTTTTAGGGATGGAAACAAATAGGTTCTGAGAGGTTTTTAATTTGTTCAAAGCTTTTCAGGCAGTTAGGACTTGAACCCTAGACTCCCTGACTCCAAAGTCCATATGCTTGACCATGATGTTATACAGTCTAATTATCCCAAATTTGCTATGGCTAGAAGTAAGGTAGAAATAATGTATGTACAGCACTTAGCACAGTCCCTAGGGCATGCTACATACTCGAATGGTAGAAGCTATTATTATTCATTATTTATCTTACTTATTATTTCTCTCTGTATTTAATAGCAAGTTATTTAAGGGAGAGTAAGAATTACAACTTTCTCTCTGGGGGAGGCAATTGATATCGCAGATGTTTTTTGTTTTGTTTCGCTTTTCTCCATACTTATATCTGTGGCAGAACTTCATTGTCTTCCAAAAAATGTCTTCCCTTTTGTATGTATAACCCTAGCTAAACCACACCATTAAATAGAAATTTTACTTGTATTCCTCCCTGAATACTTACATGAGAATCCTGAACCTTAAATTCTCCTGTGCCTTGGTGGAGACCCTAAACTCCTGATTATTT
Source organism: Mesoplodon densirostris (assembly GCF_025265405.1). NCBI lineage: Eukaryota > Metazoa > Chordata > Mammalia > Artiodactyla > Ziphiidae > Mesoplodon > Mesoplodon densirostris. Next base: position 135,971,268 of record NC_082663.1, read on the forward strand.
AACAAGCATTTATTGATCCTTACTTTGCATCACAGTTTGCTTCTTTGTCTCACCACATTCCAAAGTGCAGATCAAATCCTGATGGCCACATTCTCCATGGTAGAAGCAGTAATGAATAAGTATAGTATTTACCCAATTGCCTTGCTGTCAACATGGTGGTCAGGCATAATTTGATGGCAGTCAGTTATTTACTTCTTCAACAAAGGTGTATTGAGCATCCCCAGTGTGATAGGCAGGATACTATGAGCTAGGGGTACAATTTTTCAAAAGAGGAATATTTTCCTGTTTCCATGGACTCAATAATCCAGCAGCAGAAGGGGAGTAGGGGATAGACAACAAAAAACAAGTAAGTAGTAATTGTTTTAGGATTTATGAGGAAAACAAAATGAGATGAGATGGCGAGAAATTACAGAGGAGAGTCTAATTTAGATATTGTTATTTTAGAAGCTGTTTCTAAGACCTAAAGAAGCTAGCCATGGCAAGAGCAGGGAGGAGGATGTTTCAAACCAAAGGGATGTGAATGCAGAGTTTCTAAGGCAAAAAGGTTGATATGCTCAAGGAGCAGAAAGAAGGCTAACACAGTTGGAGGAGTAAGGAAGGGAGAGAGTTGTACAGGCTGAGCACAACTTGTACTCAAGTACAGCGTGTTGAGTGCAACACCTACAAGCGTGTCTGAATAGGTAATATTGATGGCCTGGGGTTTTATCCCAAATGAGCTAGGAAGTCGGGGAAAAAACTTAAGGTGGGAGAGAATATATATTGGGTTTTTTTGTGACTGATGTGTAAAAGAAAAAAATGGACCATAATAGGGAACAGCAGTGGGAGCCAGGAGATCACAGAGGGACCTGCTCAGGGGTTTGAGGGACAGATGATGGCAATCCCGAATGGGATGGCGGTGGGGAAGATGGAGAGGTAAGAGATTGGGAAAGTGTTTTGGAGGTACAGTTGGCTGGCGCTGCTGAGACAACTCTTGGGAGCAGGAAGAGGAAGAGAGAGAAATCGATGATGATTCTTGGATTTCTGTTGGAATGCATTTTTAAAAAAAACATGTTAGTCTTGCCGAGATCATAAAGTAAGTCCTTAGCATGGATGGAGGGTGGTGGAGGAATGCATCACAAGAAGGAAAAGGAAATGAGACCTAGCATGTATGGCGCCCCTAAAGTATGTCAGGGACTATGCTAAACTTGCATATACTATTTAATCTACTTGATAGCAATCCTATAAAGTAAAAATTATGACATACACATTTTACATACAAGGAAAAGCCTTAGGGAAATTAAATAACTCACCAAAGGTCATAGAGTTGGCAAATAAGGGAGACAGCAATTGAACCAGATCTGTCTCTTTCTGAAGTCTCATCTCTTTCTACAATAGTGTGCTATTTCCGAGAGCTAAGATAATGCCATAGAGCTCAATACTTTATTCCTTGAAAAGTGACTAGCATTATGCTAGGCATCTGTTGAATATTCATTACATACTGGTTAAGTAATAGATTTGAATCATCGGTGCAAACATTTGCCTTTACTGAAATGCCAAAGGTTTCAAAGGCTATGAAGCTAAAATATATAGTATATTTCAAGATGGGTTGATCAAAACAGTAGACAGGGGCTTCCCTGGTGGCGCAGCGGTTGGGAGTCCGCCTGCCGATGCAGAGGACACGGGTTCGTGCCCCGGTCCGGGAGGATCCCACATGCCATGGAGTGGCTGGGCCCGTGAGCCATGGCCACTGAGCCTGCGTGTCCAGAGCCTGTGCTCCACAACTGGAGAGGCCACAACAGTGAGAGGCCCGTGTACCGCAAAAACAAAACAAAACAAAACAAAAAAAAAACAGTAGACAGAATATTAATGGCAAAGTTATAAAAAATTTATTTCCTCCCCTCGCCAAGAAACTTGGTGGCATAAAGCATGCATTCTTCCCAATCCCCAAAATATTTGAAACTTTAAATACAAGCCACGCTAAAAGATGCTAACAGACGTTCCAGATCGTTGGTGTTGGAAGAGTTGAGAGGAAGGGAGAGAATTCCCTGTATACTCAGCTGGTCAGAGGATTACATGATGTGTTTGGAAAGATGACTTCTGTTATATTTAGCTTTGTATGTCTTTGTTTATAGCATGCTCTGGGGCATTCTATTCTGAGTCTAATACACTTCGAATTTGAGCATCTTTACCTTGGACAAAGAGCTACATGGAGCTTATATGGAAAAGAGGATGCCTTCATAGACTAAGTTATTAAAACTCTGGGGAGGAGTTTACAAATTGTAAAACAACAGGTCCAATTTGCAGGGTGTGTGTATGTATGTGTGTGCATGTGGACACACATACATATGTAAATATGTGTGTTTGGGGAGGGAGCAAAGGATGTAATTTTTTAGTGTTTTGGGGCAAAATATATCATTCCCTAGATTGACACAGCCTCTGCCACTCCTTTTTGTCTTAATACAACCATTTCACCTACCTATAATAACTGTCTTGCCTTTCAAGGTGGTTTAGTTTGCAATGGATGTATTACACATGGTCACCTTTGATTTCTACATCTAAATGCAAGAATTTATCAGAATGATTTATCTGCATTATATGAGTATGACCTGGCTTTCTGGAACCAGTTTATATGAGTGTAATCAGCTTTCTGGAAAAAGTTAAGCACTCTTTCGTATACTGTCAGGTATTATGTATGCCTTATGCATATTAATTCACATAATGTTCCTAGCAACCCAGTGAAGGAGGAACTATTATTATCCCTTTATTTCAGGTAAGAAAACAGTATAGTGAGTCTCAGAGATATGGAGTAACTTGTCTTCAAGCTAATAAGGTACACAACCAGCATTCCCACTTAGGCACTCTGAGTTTCAAGCAAGCCTTAACCTTTTGTCTGTACTGTCTCCTTGTAATAACAACCCACCTCGTGGCTTCTGCTTGGCAGCCTTGCACTGGCATAAAATAAAGAATTGTCCAGAGTATCACAGCAAATCAGGGGCAACTACTGAACAAGAAAGCTGAAACAGGAAAGCCGGGTACTATTCCCCAGTCTTTTGAGATTAGAACTTGCAGACCTAGGTATGTGAATTCAAGAAAATAGAGGCAGGTATCCAGGTAGACAAAAGCCTAAAGTCCAGATGATGGCAAGGCCAGGTCATGGAACTAAAAACCAAAGGGGATTCTGGTTCTAAATAACTTCTCCAGGCAGAAACTGCTTTTATGATATCAGCAGGAACCCTGGCTGGCTTTATCTAGACCAGGGTTTCTCAGCCTCAGCACTGTTGACATTTTGGGCTGGAAAAGGCTCTTCTGTGCCCTGTAGGATCCCTGGTCTTTACCCAGTAGATGTGAGTAGCAACCCCCATAAATACCATTATGACAATCTGAAAACATCTGCCAAATGTCCCCACTGACAACCACAGATCTAGATGAAGAAAGGATGCAAGAGAATCCATTCCTTCATTCAACAAATGCTTGCTAAGTGCTACTCAGTTTTAAGTATCATGCAACTTCAGGTCTTTCTTATAAACGTTTCAGTAAAAGAGATCTCTTGAATTACAGTATTAATCTGGAGACTTCAGACAACATGGTGCTGTTGAGGAAAGCATGTGCTCTGGGTCTAATCCATTTCGGGTTTGGGCATCTTTACCTTGGGCAATTCACTACCTACCTTGAACCACAGATGTCCCTCTCTGAAAACTAGAGATAATAGTAATAATACCTAACCTACAGGTTTGTTGTGAGGATTAAATGGGATAATAAAAGTAAGAGGCTGGGCCAAGTGCCAGACATACAGGAAGTACTTACTCTGACCTTATGGTAGGTGTTGTCTGTCATATCCAGGGGGACCCAGAGATACTCTTCGGTGCTCTGAAGCAGTACTAGCTGACCCTATTTCTATGGCTTTACTCTTAGGACAAGCGTCAAAAAGTGGCCACTGAAGTGATCGTTCTGTGATAGTAGGAAAACTTCCACAAAATCTGGTAGACCCTGTGGGTAGACTGGCTTCATTCCCACTGCAATTTTGTTGTTAAAGGATTTAAGAGATTAACAGCATCTCTTCAGGAAGCAGCTTAGAAAGCTCAGCTGGGTGTATTCCAGTGAATAGGGATTTTCTGAATTAAATCTCTTCTTTGAGAAGCAAGAGATGTGTGTAAGTATGAAGTAAGGAGGGGGACCTCAGTTTCAAGTTAACAAGGAGTTGGCTACTTAGGCTAAGTGATATCCACCACTCTGGGAGGCATTAGCAAGAGTGTCAGAGAGAGGCAACAGGCAGGTCGCATCGTTATCCTCCCTCTCCCTAGTCAGGGGAAGCAATTTGAATATCTTGCATTAAAGAGCTAGCCTAGCTAGTTAAGGCTGGCTTTCTCATCCTCAGTTCTGTGAGTCATTTTCTGGGGGAACTTGGATGGGCCACTCATCCTACCCGGATATCAGTTTACTTCTCATTTAATTAAGAGAAATATTTGAGAACTGCCAGATTGTGAAATTCAATTTCCAGTCCTTTCTTTCCCTGCAAATCTGGAATGTCTGGCCATGGGTCTCCTGCACCCCACATTTCTCAGTCTGAGCCTTCCAAACTATCCACAGTGAGAGCTCCAGAAGGTTGCAGGTGAGGGGTGAGCTGTGGATGACCAGAGGAAGCACTCTTTTCATTCCCTAAAAGTAGAATTTTCTGAATTATAACCACCCACTACAGATTGGGAACAGGACAGTATAGTATAGTAATAACAGTTGTCTGGTTACTGAAGGAACAGTCTAGTTTGGGAGAAAAGAAAGGGTTTGGGAGAAAAGAAAAGGACATTTATCTAGGGTGAAAAGTAAAAATAATTTGCTCTGCCTTTTTGGGCATCTCGGGTTCAGCCCTATAGGAGGCCCTCATAGGCAGTGTTTGTCATCCCTGTGTCTTCAAAATGTTGAATTTGAAGGTTTTTAGGTAAATGTGTATAGTCCCATTAATTCTAAGTATCACGACTCACTATTGTTTGGCCCATGAAGACATTTGAGTTTTGTTTCCACTGAGTTTGAAATAAGACCAGTGCTAGCATGTTGGCAACAGCAAATGAACTAGCAAAATAAAAAGAAAGGTCACAATGGTTTTACTCTTGGCCAAAAAGGTAAAAGCAGCTTTTTCAAAGGTGAAAGAAAAAGTAACTGCACTAGACAAGGACAACATTTTCTCCATAAATATGGGTGTTGGGATGTTTTATCAGGAAGTGATAGTGATAATTATTAATATTATTCTGGGGCTTCCCTGGTGGCGCAGTGGTTGAGAGTCCGCCTGCCATTGCAGGGGACATGGGTTCATGCCCCGGTCCGGGAGGATCCCGTATGCCGCGGAGCGGCTAGGCCCGTGAGCCATGGCCACTGAGCCTGTGCGTCCGGAGCCTGTGCTCTGCGGCGGGAGAGGCCACAACAGTGGGAGGCCCGCGTACCGCAAAAAAATATATATATATATTATTCTGTATTATGAGCTTCAATATGTATGCACATAAAAGTAATAATAGCAATAACTGTGATAATTACTATTATCACTGACCATGTTAACTAGCCTTTACTTTGTTTTCCTTAATCTTAACACTCAGAGCTAGATATGAGTAGTCTCACTTTTTAGGAAAGGAAACATATTAGCAAGATGAAGTGACTTGCCTAAGGTCACACAGCTGGTAAGGGAAGAAGTCTAAGTCGTCTTCTGACTGGGTGACCTATTCAAACTCTGGCTGTGCCACTAAGTTTTGTGTCGTTTTAAACATGTCAGGGTATTTGACTGAAATAAAGAGGTTGGACCAGATAGTTCTTCAAACGTCTCCTTGCTTTAATATCCCATTATTCTAGGTAGTAAATTTTTAAGTATGTATATCCCATGAAATGAAATACATAATACTATAATGAGACTTCTGTGAGTTTGAACTGAATGCCAGGGGCAGCAGATTATACTTGCCCACACTCAATCTTTATCAGCAAGTCATGTCCATGGCTACGGTGACAAGAAAGAGGAATGCACCAAGAGCAGTGGGTTCACGTGGAGTCAGGAGCCTCAGGGTTCCGATCCCAGCTTTGCCATGGCAACCGTGGCTGTGACCAAGACACTAAGCCTCTCCGAGGCCTCAGTTTTATCATCTAGCAAATGGGAATCACACATACCCAGCTTGTCACACAGTTATTTGGAGGCAGAAGCTTGCGAGTATGGGCTGGAGAGTCCAACACTGGGGGATGCTGAAGGAGTGTTGAGGTTACAGAGTAAATGGAATGAGGAGGGAGTTCACTGCAGGAAACCTGGCCTTGGCTCCTGGTTCTGTAACAATTAGCAAATGTGTCATGCAGGCGTCAGTTTCTTCATTTGAAAAATGGATGCATCAGTCTAGATCAGCGTTTCTAAACTATCTGTCAAGGATGAGTATCCTTCCAAAATGTCTGAGAGATATACATCTGGAAAACAAAGCATACTCTATTCCCCTCTTCGATGTTAGCATCGGCATAGTCTGAGATGCTCTGTAGTAAACAAACACATTTAATTTTTTTGAACTCATTTTCCAAATTAAGTTGACCGCGCAGCTCTTTTCTCTGGAATACTTAACACGTCATGAAACATAATTGGGAAATTCAAGGTCAGGTGGGTGTAGTTCTCTGAGGAATTATAAAGAGAGATTATGATTTATCTGTTGTATCTATATCTACAAGGGTCAGGGACCACTATTCTTTCTTTTCCTCTTTTTTGTATCTCTGTTTCTCTATTTATAAAATTAAGTTTGCCTTCTTAGTTGGCAGGCCGATGGGCATGTATATATGTGTGTGTGTGTGTTTTATTAGCAAGTATTTTTTTTTTTTTTTTTTTTTTTTTTGCGGTACGCGGGCCTCTCACTGTTGTGGTCTCCCCCGTTGCGGAGCACAGGCTCCGGACGCGCAGGCTCCGGACGCGCAGGCTCAGCGGCCATGGCTCACGGGCCCAGCCGCTCCGCGGCATGTGGGATCCTCCCAGACCGGGGCACGAACCCGTATCCCCTGCATCGGCAGGCGGACTCTCAACCACTTGCGCCACCAGGGAGGCCCGATTAGCAAGTATTTTGAACACCATTGTGTCTACTACTATGGTAGATTCTGTGGACAATGGAAGGACAATGTAAAATAGAGTCCTTTAACCTCCATTGTGGACTTTACTGTCTATGAAGGAAGTCCAGGTGCTGAACAGCTTTCAGATTATTTTATTTCATTGAATTCTATGGCACTAAATGTGATAGAAGGCAAAAATGGAGATTTTCATGGGCTCAGGTAATTAGAGAAAACTTTATGGAATAAATGGAATTTTGTCTCGACTTTGAAAATTTGTGACATATGATGTCAGGAAGAAATAATATGGAATAGTCAGGAATGGAGCCAGGATCTGAAGGGCATGAAAAGTATCTGCACTTGTTACAGTGAACCCTAATAGCCATCATTAGTTATTGAACAAAGAAATAGCAAGGAGAAAATGAGTTTTAGTGGAGAGTCATCTGGGAGGTGAGATGAGCAGGGCCTTTGGTATAATCCCAGGACAGGTGACTGGATATAGTAAGGCATTGTCATGCAGGAAGAAATACGTTGGATTTCAAACAAGAAAAATTGCATTTGTGTCCCAATTCTTTGATTTAAAAGATGTCCCCCCCTTTATAAATATTTTATAATTAATTTAATAATTTATTTTAAAGTAATAGTTTTACATTTTGGTCCCCTTCTGCTTCAGCTACCCATTTCCCCTCCAGAGAGGCAATTATAATTACCAATGTCTTACACATCCTTCCAGAGAAAGTTTCTCAACCTCAGCATTGTTGACATTTGGGGATGGATAAGTCACTGTTGTGGGGCTGTCTTGTGTGTTGTAGGATGGTTAGCAGCATCCTTAACCTCTACCCGCTGGAGGCTAACACTCCCTCCTCCTCAGCTGTGATCATCAAAATACCTCCCAACAATGCCAGATTGGGGGACAAAATGACCCTGGTGGAGAACCACTGTTCCAGAGGTGTTTTATAATGAGGAATCACTGTACTAAAAGGTGGAGGCAATGTTGATAGGATTTTCACACCAACAATAGAGTGAGAAGATCGAAAATTGTCTTCAAGGACTCCAGTCTATGTAAATGGAAGAAGACTAAAATCTCCATCAGTTACGATGCTTTAGGCTGCAAGTATCAAATGTGCAGACTTAAACTGACTTGGACAAGAAGGAAACCTATTAGCTCACTTGACATGTGGTCTTGAGATAAGTCAGACTCCAGGTTTGATTGATGCAGTAGCTTTCAGGGCCATCATGGGCTCAATTCTTTCTGGGCTTTGGCCTGTCACCCATAGCATTGGGCTGGTTCCCCTCCGGGCTATGAGATGGCTATCAGCAGTAACTGTGTCTAACCACTTCCTTATTTGTGCCCAGAGGTAGACAAACAGTCAGATGCAGTAAAGATTAGCAGTGCTTCTTTCCCAGGAACCATCGGAAATGCTCTCTTCATGTATTCCTGGCCCACACTAACTTAGTACCCTGCCCTACACCCCATTCCCTGAGCCTCTCTGACCACATAGATAAGTTCTGTTTTGTAGAGTGGATATTGCATTCCTAACCACAGTAGCCCCCATACAGTCTTTGGAAGGAAAAAAGATAATCAGGCAAGTATGGAATACAATGAATTCAGGGTAATACCTCATGCATTTTGAGCCAGTCACCATTCACATAGATTTAGTGTTTGGGTCAGTAAGAACACTGAATTGAATATAAGCCAGATCATGAAAACTCTCAAAGGAGGAATGTACTGAGCATGTGTGCAAAGAGAAAAGAGCACGGAGGGCCAAAGACCATAATCTTGGAGGAAATTGGATGTTGATAATTAAGGCAAAGGTGTGAGAGATTTAGTCTTGCTTGGAAACAGAGCTGGCTCAGCCACCTGCTGGGCGTGTGACCTTGGCCGAATCACTTTTCCTTTCTGTTTTGTTTTCCTTATTTATAAGATGGGGAGAGTAAAACCTTCCTCATAAGGCTGGTGAAAGGGTTAAATAAGGCAGTGCACACACAGCACTGAATCAAGTGATGGGTGTCAGGGAGCATAATGACCTGTCACTGGTGATGGTAGGTGAGGTGCCTGTTACTGAGCTGGGAGGAGTAAAAGGAGTGAGGAGGAGAGTAAAGGGGGCTCTGGAAGAGCAGGGCAGGTGCCTGTGAGCTTGCAGGAGGGGACGGCTGCTCCAGGCATCCTAGAAGAACTTTCAATAACACTCTAAAATACCCTATATCTGGGCAGGCATTACAGAACTTTAAAATTTAGCTCAGCCCTGAGCTATATAAGGTCCCGCCAATGTACAGAAGTTGCCAATTCAGACAGGAAGTTATTTTGACCATCTTTCTCTTCCCACTACTCATTCCCTTTCCTATGTCGACAATGTCCACAGTTTTTTAAAATATCAACTTAAATCTGGGAAATACGTTCCATGTTTTTAGAAATGTTCAATATTCCATGAGCATTTAAATATTTACCTTGCCCAAAATACAGTGTCATCTTTGATCACAGATTGGTACTAAAGGAAAAAACATCCGTTCCATGTTTGTTTGTTTCAGTAAAACAGAGTGTAGAGTATGTCCGTCATCAAAGCAGGATAAGCTCAGATTGTCAGCCTAGATACAAACGTGGTGGTATTTTATAGCCCTGGATTTTATAACCCATTTAAAACTGTGATTCTGCTGTTTAGCATACTTGTCTACAAATATTCATCCATTCCATCATACACACTTTTCTCAAGCACCTGCTCTGTGCAGGGCATGGACTTGCTTTGGTGCCTGTACAGAGATTCCCAGGTAAAGTAGAGGATAGGGACCTAGAAGGACTTAGCACTTACAGGCATGTGTTCTACTCCAGTAAATGAACAGAGAATAGGCTATACTAGATAGAAGGGTGTGGTTTATCTTGTCTAATTCACTTAACCACCTTGTTGCACTGTGCCATGTTTACTGTGTCTACTATTAATGGGGGCATCAGTTTCTCTTTCGTTCCATGATTTTTAGGTACTTTGTTTAAATACTGAGTGTTCATTAATAGCCTCTCAAGCTCTTGGCTTTCCATGCCATTGCCTAAACTCAGAGCTAATAGGTGGGTGAACTGAAATTCTTGTCTAATTCTGACTGGGGTGCCCAAACCCTTTCTGGCAAGTAACTCTACTTCAGAGGTGGACAAGAAGGAATCACTGCCTCCAAGAAATTGACTGCCTCATAGACAAGGGAAAACTCAACACAAATAACCATTATCATCATCATAAAAACAAAGAGTACTGAGCCCTTACTAGAAAACAGGCACCATTCCAAATATTCTACATACGTTAACTCATTCACAGCAAGCCCATGTGGTTTCTACCATTATGAGACCAGTTCCACAGAGGGGGGAAATAGAGGTACAGAAAAAGTAAGTAAAAGCTGATACACAGAGTTAGAAAGAGGTGAATCCAGAGTTTAAAACCAGTGAGTCTTTGTTAAAGCTCATTACCGCCTTGCTACCTCTCATAACCGTACTTCAAGGTTACAAGTACATGGATGCTAAGAGAAGTACAGATAAACTGTATTTCTTACCTGAATAAATGGGGAAGGCCTGGTGGGAGGAAGTGGGATTTGATCCAGTCTTCAAGGAACAGGGAGGATCTAGTTGTGTAGAGCTAGGGAAATGGGCATTCCAGGGTAAGGGCTTTCCAGCTTTGAGCAAAAAGGGTAGAGATGCTGGTGTCTATGCGAGGTAGTTGTTTCACACTCTGGAGGGTTTGGTGATGAGATACAGGCTGACTTTGCTCCCCTCCCACCCCCAGCCTCACTGCCACCATTTACGCCTGTGCACTGCAAACCTGGGACACGCTGGCAACCCCAGGAGAGCTGAATTTATGTCCACTGATTTATCCTCAGACGCCTCTGTCCAAAGATACATCACCAAGCACTCCTGCTCCCAGAGTCAGTGGACGGAGGTTTATGACTCAATTTTACTGGTTCGCTTGTGCAGACAAGTGGCTTCAGTTGTGGAGGAGTCATTTGAAATAAAACATCATTATTAGATTCCCTCTCCCTGAGCCCCCTCTCTTGGCCTGTGGTTCCCTCTGAGTTAAGGGTCCAACCAGGACCTGCTAGAGGACTTTTCCTCTGTGGACTAAAGACGGTCCTTTATTAGCAAATAGAAATTTAAGAACTGGGCATACTTAAAAGAAATTTAAGTATGTTTTCTAATGTGGTGTTGAAGGACTTAGGGATTATCATTCTGCACAAAGATGGCGCTGAATTTTTCACTTTGTTTTTTCTGCCTTGGTAGGTCACCTCCTTTGTTCCAATGAAGTAAACGGTTCTGAAATAGAGAGAGGCAGTTTCCAAGAGGGGCACGTCACTTAGTTCCTTCATGACACGACTGTTTTGCTCTTCCAGTGTTCCTTCTGTTCTCAGCTATTATCCTTGTTCCTCATACCTGAACATGATCATGCCTCCAGGTCTCTTCTGACCTTGTCCCCATAGTCACCAAAACCCTTGCCTCCCGCGCCCCAGTAACACAAGCATCCTCCAACTCAGGGCCTTTGTGCTTACCCCTCTTGCTGCCTGGGAAGTTTTTAGCCGAGATATCTGTCTCATCCTCTCCCCTTATCCAGGTCTCTGCCCACATTCTCAGGACATCAGAGTATCATTCCAGTGAAAAATTTGCCATTCCTAACACTTAAACCTTGTTGTATTTTTCTTCTTAGCACTGATCACTGCTGGACATATTAATTATTTGCTTTCTTTCTGTCTCATTACACTTGGTACACACACACACACACACACACACACACACACACACACACACACACACACACACACACACACACACACACACACACACACACACACACACACACACCCTGTATCTTCAGAATACTGCTCTCACAACATCACAGTCAAGTCTATCCTTTTTGGCGGCTCCTCCTCTCAAATGTGTTTGTCCATGGGAATTGGGCAGGGGCTTTCCTGTTCTGTATTCTTTATCTTCTTCTTTTTTTTTTAATTTATTTTTGGCTGTGTTGGGTCTTTGTTGCCGGACGCGGGCTTTCTCTAGTTGTGGCGAATGGGGACTGCTCTTCATTGAGGTGCACAGACTGCTCATTGCAGTGGCTTCTCTTGTTGTGGAGCAGGGCTCTAGGTGCACGGGCTTCCGTAGTCATGGCACGTGGGCTCAGTAGTTGTGGCTCATGGGCTCAGTAGTTGTGGCACACAGGCTTAGTTGCTCCGCGGCATGTGGGATCATCCCAGACCAGAGCACGAACCTGTGTCCCCTGCATTGGCAGGCGGATTCTTAACCACTGCGCCACCAGGGAAGTCCCTGTATTCTTTATCTTTAATGCCTGACCCACAGTGAAAACTTGATAGTCATTGAATGAACGGAAAGAATGTGAAATGGAGGAAGTGTAAAATGGAAAGAAGGAAAGAGAAAAGGGAATGAAGAAGGAAAGAGGAAGGAAGGAAGAAAGAAAGAAACCATAACAATTCTGCTTGTTCCACGTTTGTTAGGTTAATCACGTTGCAGTGACATCTGGTTCTAAGAGATACCTCTCCTAGTCTAGCACCCTCTCCAGCAATACTTGCTGTTATACCCCTTGATCCAGAATTCACCATTTCCTCGATTTTCTATTCCATGCTTTCCTATATTTTACTTTTCCTCATAACTTCTACCAATTTTTTCCCATTCTTCAAAAGGCTGATGAAAGTATCTCACCATAAAGCCTTTCTTGACTAACAGGAATAAATGACCTGTCATGGAGGCATTTGATTTGGCCTATTTCCCTCTAAGGGGTGGCATCTCTGATGCACTGCCCAGGCCTTTGTCCACAGCATGGACAGCTGTAAGCAGATCTTCCCCTCTGTGGATTTGCCATTCAGTATTGAGAATCAACTAAAATTCATGCTACAGACAGATAAGCGTATGTTTCTCTCTAACCTTACACTTCCCTCTTCATTCCCTGATGGCATCTGGGTGAGAGCCTGTAGGACAAATGTCTAAATAGGTTTTCTCTCGGTTTCCAACTCAAATAGCTTGGTCCTGTCTGCCTGGAGTACTGTGTTAAGAGAAACTGGGAAACTGAATCTGAGCCCAGTAGAGAAAGTGGTTGTTTATCGATTAGCAATGCCTGCCTTAGGCACAGGGTGGAGAACTGATGGTACCACAGTTTCCTGTTTGTCATCCCTACCCTAGTAGGATCTCACATTCTGTATTTTTATTTCTTATTAACTAACTCAAAGCAAACATGCTTCTGTTACTCATTCATCTTTTAATAGAATCAAGTGTAAACAGAAGACTTTTCTTTTTTTTTTTTTTTTTTTTTTTACCATATATGGTTCAAGTATAAATGGGTTTGGAGGCCCTGTGAATGGGGAAAAGCACCTGACCTACTAAGAATAAGGATCAGCTCATTAAAAAATAAGAATTTTCTCCTGGAGTCAACCTGGAGTATCTCCATCTGTTATTTCTGAGATAGCAATAATATTATTAATGATAATAATAACACTAATGATAATATAGGCCACTTTACAGTAGAGCACAGCCATCCTCTGTGTTTGTCATCAGCCCAGAATACTTTTAGATTTTTTTTCAGAATCCTCTTTCATCTATAAATTCATCTAAACCCTTACCAAACCTAATTTCTTATTTAGCTCATTGCCCCTTAAAGGATACCAAGCCATACAAATGTATATCTTCATTCAGATACCCTAAAATCACTTGTTAACATACTTTGAAAAAGGTCCCCTGATTTTATCCCTTTGAAGACAAGTTATGATCAGTTGGACTTCCAATAGGGATTGCATTGAATCTGTTGATCAGGTAGGTGAATACTGCCATATTCACAGTATCAAGTCTTCCAATCCATGAACACAAGATGTTTTTCCATTTATTTCGATCTTTAATTTCTTTCAATAATGTTTTGTAATTTTTAGTGTACATGTCTTACACTTCTTTGGTTAAATTTATTCCTAAGGGTTTTTTAAAATTCTATTACCAATGGAATTATTTTTCAAAATCTCTTAAGGTTTAGATGTTTCTCCTTTTGAAGATTCATCTTTTCTGCCTGTAAATTCCTGTTCATACCTTCATAATTCTTCTTTCTATAGAGCTCTAATTCACATAACATAAAATTTTAGTTTTTAAAGCATATGCTTCAATGGTTTTTAGTATATTCACTATATTGTGTAACAATTACCACTGTCTATTTCAGAACACTGCCATCACCCCAGAAAGAAACCCCACACCCATCAGCAGTCACTGTCTATTCTCTCTTCCCTACCACCATCCCCAACAATCCCTGATCTGCTTTCTGTACCTATAGATTTGCCAATTTACATTTTATATAAATGGGATCATATGTAATATGTGGCTTTTTGTGTCTGACTTTTTTCACTTAGCATCATGTTCTCAAGGTTCATCCACATTGTGGCATGTACCCGCACTTTATTCCTTTTTGTGACTGAATTAAATATTCTGTTGTTTGGATGTATCACATTTTGTTTATTTGTTCATCGGTTCATAGACATTTGAGTTGTTTCCACATCTTGGTTATTATGAATAATATTGCTATGAATATTCATGTCCAAGTTTTTGTGTGAACTTATGTTTTCAGTTTTCTTGGGTGTGTACCTAGGAGTGGGATTGCTCAGTCATATGGTAGTTTTATGTTAACCTTATTGAGGAACCACCTGCCAAACTGTTTTCAACAGTGACTACACCATTTTACATTCCTACCAGCAATTAAAACTGTTCTAATTGCTACATGTCGTCACCACTACTTAATGTTTTCTGTTTTTTGTTTCTATTATAGCCATTCTAATGAGTTTGAAGTATTATCTCACTGTGGTTTTTATATGCATTTCCCGGATGGCTAATGATGTTGAGCATCTTTTCATGTACTTATTAGCCATTTGTATATCTTCTTTAGAGAAATGTGCATTCAGATCTGTTGTCCACTTTTTAATTGGATTATTTGTCACTTTATTGTTTAGTTATAAAAGTTCTGTATGTAATCTGGATACTAGACCCTTTTAAGGTATGTAACTTGCAAATATTTACTCTCATTCTGTGAGTTTTCTTCACTTTCTTGATAGGGTCCTTTGGCACCAAAAAATGTCTTTATATTTTGATGAAGTCCAACTTACCTATTTTTTTCTTTGATGGCTTGTGTTTCTGGTATCATATCTAAAAAGCTTAATCGCGTGTCATTCATATTTCTACCCAGATGTTATTGTCATAGTTGGTAGTTTTAGCTCTTATATTTAGACCTTCTGTCCATTTTTAGTTAATTTTTTAATATGGCATGAGGTAGGGGGGCACATTCATTCTTTTGCATATGGACATCCAATTATCCTGGCACCATTTGTTCAAAAGACTATTTTTCCCCCACTGAATGATTTGGGTGTCCTTGGTGAAAATCAACTGTAAATGTATGGGTTTATTTCTGGACTCTTGATTCTATTCCATTGGTCTCTATGTCTGTTCTTGTACCAACACCACACTTGATTTCTGTAGTTTCATAGTAAGTTCTGAAATCAGTAAGTATGAGGCCTCCAAACTTGTTGTTGTTTTTCAAGATTGTTTCAGCTATTTAGAATCCATTGCCTTTCCACATGAATTTTAAGATGAGCCTGTCTATTTCTGATAAAAAATGAGTTGGAATTTCAGTGGGGATTGCACTGAATCTGTTGATCAGTTAGGGGAATATTGCCATGTTAAACAGTATCATGTCTTCCAATCCCTGAACACAAGATGTTTTTCCATTTATTTAGATCTTTAATTTCTTTCAACAGTGTTTTGTAATTTTCAGTGTACATGTCTTACACTTCTTTGGTTAAATTTATTCCTAAGAGTTTTAAAAAATTCTGTTATCAATGGAATTGTTTTCCAGAATCTCTTAAGCTTTAGGCATTTATCCTTTTGAAGATTCATCTTTCCTGCCTGTAAATTCCCATTTCTTAAGTCAGTGATCACAGCTCGTATGTGTGTTTAATTGCCTGAACAGTGACTTGAATGTGTGATACCTAAACACTTCCTGATACAGATGATGAGGGAAAAAAATAAACAAACAGATGCCAGGAATGGGCCCGGGATCAGGCTCCATAAACTCGTTTACCTCCCTCCAAATAAGCTAAGCCCAGTCAATCTTAGTGTGTTCCCTAGTAGAGCAGGGGATACCTTAAGAAGATTAAATTACTCATGGTTATTTGTCACCTAAAGGCTTCCATATCATTTTTGTCTTAGTCTCTCCCTTTTTTTTTTTAAACATCTTTTTTTTATTGGAGTATAATTGCTTTACAATGGTGTGTTAGTTTCTGCTTTATAACAAAGTGAATCAGCTATACATATACATATGTTCCCATATCTCTGCCCTCTTGCGTCTCCCTTCCACCCTCCCTATCCCACCCGATATAGTCTCTCCCTTGAAGGATCCTTTTTTTAGAAGTTATCCTTTCCTGTGATTTTCTAGACTACCACTATCCCAATATCCAACTCAGATCTACCCATCCTTGTTACTCTCCTACTGCCATATTCTGGAGTTTTTCTTCCTTCACTGTATCCCTCTGTGTACAGTAGAATTTACAAACCAGGGAAATCATCCATGGTTAGCAATGGCTTAAAATGGCTTCCAACTAAAGCTGAGATCCTCGTGGGTTGGAAACTTTATTTAATTAATTTTTGCATCCCTGTAGCTCCTCTGTTTTGCTGGAGTCTGTGCTAAATAAATGCTTGTGAAATGAACAGGACAAGAATCTTTAGACCCAAGGTAGTTTAAAGTAGGGTAAGAACCAATGTGAAGTCAAATTATATACATTTTATTTTTGGCTTGGTTGAGACATATATTGGACCTTTCTTAAACATTTTCTTTTTTGATGGAAAACTACATAAATGAGGATATAATATGAATATTTTTGCAGACTTACAGGAAATAGCCACTTTTCTGTAATGGTGGTTATAGGTTATACACCAAAGGACCATATTTACAAATACAGAGCCATATGTCTTACTACATAATAATTTCTATTGTTTAGAGACATAATGTCACAGAATTAAGAGGACACTGATAATGCGGTCTTAGTGTGTCTACTCTTAATTGCCAGTGCTTTCCCCACTTTTAATGATTTTCTGGCTGTGGAGGACGAGTGCCTTTGATTTTCCTTGTTTTTTTTTTTTTTTTTTTTTTTTTTTTTTTTTTTTTTTTTTTACTAGTGGGTACTCTTTATTTGAAAAAATCAACTGTGGCTCTGAAATTCCCATCTGCAGAATATTTCTATCTTCTAAATATTTTCCCAGGAAGCCATCAGTTTGTTGATCATTTCCAGCCTGCAACCGCATAGTTACATCTGCAGCTGAGGAGGATGTTGAAGATTCCGTAGCAGCACCATCTGTTGTTCACAGAATGTTTTCTTTCAGATAAAGATGGGGGGTGTTAGTCATAATTAGGCAAGTTGCATGCTAGGATCAGAAGCTGATATGATTTACCAGATTTCTGCACCAGTAGGTACTTCTGGCCTTAGGGGTATTCATAAATTCAGGGGGAGTTAAAACTAACGCTGCTATTGTTGGTTATAATTTTTCATACTAGCACAGGAGTCAGCAAAGTACAGATCCTGGTCCAAATCCAGCTGATGGTCTGTTTTTATAAATAAAGTTCTATTGGAACAGAGCCACACCCATTCCTTTATGTATGGATTCTGACTGCTTTCACAACAGAGCTGAGCTAAAGAGTTACGACAGAGATTATATGGCCTGCAGGGCCTAGAATATTTACCATCTGACCCTTTACAGTTTTCTTGCCCTTGTACTAGAATATTATTAGACGATTTTCTGTTGTCAGTAGATTTGTATGGCTTTCATGTTAAGTACATGACCATTTTAGATTTGAAAACGTTAACTTACAACAGAATGTCACCACCTCCAGGAAGCCTTCTGTAATGCTTCCCCTGTACTCCCTATCAAGCTGGGCATAATGGTCTTTTCCTGGCCTCATCTAATACTGAAGACAGGTCTCAATTACTTCATCTGTCTTATTATTTTTAATAACTTAATATCTAAACTAAATAATTTCTGTGCCTGCTGTTTCCTGTAAGCCTGTGAGAATTCTCACATTATGTCCTGTTATAGATAGATGTTCATAAAATAAAGGAAATATTATCGTTCTTGAGGCAGGAGGCTGCCTTATTTGTATTCTTAGCGCCTAATAACAGTACCTAGAGTGAAGAATGCACTTGAAAAAAAATGTTGAATGAATGGATTGAATGAGTTATTAATTAAAAAGAAGATATTATTTAACTCTCTCTTAAAGGCTGTTTGGGATAGAGGTTAAGCGTGTGGTCTCTAGACTCCAATCTGTTGATGTGAAGCTCCATTTCCACCACTTACAAGCTCTTAGTCTTTGGTCAAGTTACTTTCTCTCTCCTGCTTCAGCTTCCTCACTTGTAAGGTGGAGATAGCAGCATAACCTCCCTCCTACATTGTTGTGGAGGACAAAACTGTATCATCCATGTGAAGTTTCAGCCCAGCACCTGACTCGTGCTAAGTATTCAACATACCATGGTCATTACTGGTGACTCATTATTTCTTTTAATCAAAAGTCAGTTCCCTATCATGTCACCATTAGTTGTGTCACACTTCTGAGTTATTACTTGCAAGGATCCATGAAGATATCCTTTATACAAAGAGCCAATTTTTTGGTCTCCTACTCTGTGTCAGGCTGACTGCACTAATCACTGGGGATAGAAAGTGGATCAGATGTCTTGATGATCCTTAAGTATTTCATAATCTAGTACACTGAGCCTAGATCTGCCACTTGGGAAAGGACGTGTATAGCTCAGTCACAGAGGAGGTCAGAGATTGATCATCACTGAGGACCACTGCCCTTCCTGGTACGTGTTTATGATGGGAGAACAAAACCCTAAATGAATGAAATGAGGTCGTATCTTAGGAATGTCAGATACCAGCCAAGGAGTCCAGTTTTGTGGGCAGAAAACCTTCCAGATCCTCAATGTGCCTTCAGACACCATTTCTGTCTGTACTTGCAGATGGCCCTAGTTAAAAACAAAACTAAACTAAAACCAACCAACCAAACAAACAAACAAAAACTCAGATTGTTGAGAAAACCTGAGAAGAAGTTCTGTATTCATTAGCGTTCAGCTGGGTGAAAAGGACTGGCAGTACCTGGAAGGCAAGACAAGACATTTGGTGGATGAAGTGCCAAGGCCATTTGCTATGCAGAGAACAGGGCTAAGAGCTCCTGTTCTGGAATCTGACAGATGTGATTTGAATCCCAGCTCTGCTATTTGCTAGTTAGGTGATCTCAGGCAGGCCCCTTTCCCGTCTCTGTTTTAGTTTTCTGATTGGTAAAATGGGATGGTCATAGTATTAACTTCATCCGGTGGCTGTGGGATTAAGTGAGATGACATAAAGTGTTTAACAGTGCCTGGGGTATAGTAACAACTCAGTAAACATTAGCTTTTCAATGAGAGTGGAGGTTACATACAGAGGAAAGCAGAGGCCCATCTAGATTTTGTTTAGTTATCCAGAGGAGGAGCATGTGAAGGTAGGTCTATTTCTAGTGGAAGGAAGATGAGGGTTTTAGCCTCCAGCCTCAGCAACACTGATCCGTTTTCAAAAGCACCCCTCAATCTCTCAGACCAGGAGGTTTTCCATCATGAAGCCAGCAGGCTGGGATTCCCCCATCTGCCACCGTCCTCTCCCCTGGGCTCAGCTTCTGCGTGGTGGCTTCTTCACACTGTGCAATGCAAGAAAGATACACGCGGGCCAGGCATCAGAGTCTCATTGATACTAGTAAGCTTGCAAAGGGAGACCTGGGTTCAGTACATGTTGGAGCACTGAAAACAAAAACAAAATAGTAAGTGCTGTCTAGATAGAGATTGAGGCTACTTCTGACTTAAAAAAAAGCTATGGTGGCAGATTTCCATGAGAGGCAGAATAGAAAAATAATTTAAAACACAGGCTCAAGAATAAAAAGTTTCAAATTTGCTACTTTGTAGCTGTGAGACCTGGAGTGAGTTACCTGATTCTCCTCAGTTTCTTCATCTGTGAAGTGAAAATAATGATGAGTACACCTCTGGGGCACTGGGACAAATGAAAGGTTTTGCACAGACCTCAGTAACAGTGGTCATTAGGCAAGATGCTGAGTTCCTGCACCTCCACAGGAAACGTGTGTACCCTCTAATCTTGTGTATTAGAGACCTGGACCTGTACAAGGAAATTTTCCTTCCCGAATATTTCTCGAGAGGATTTTAGACTAGATTCTAAAGGTAAGGAGAACACTGCATTATTTTAAAGCAGTGTCATTTTCTGTCTAATGATATTTATCAATCCTAGGAGGTAAAAATTATGGGTATCTTCATATTGTTCTCCAATAGGAGGGTAAAAAGGTCACTCTAAGAAATTTTCATTAAACGCCTCCAGTGGTAATAGAGGTCAGAGTTGAGAAATATAAATTTGCATTGCCATGGTGATGGAGTTAGGATTCTGTTATGAGCTTGTTTTATTTATGATTAGTTATTTCTATCAGTTTTCTTTCATCACCTTTGTTTTTTCTCTTTTCTCAAATTACTAAACAATTAAAGAATTTGGCAAGGGAATGAGCCAGATGTAAGTTTCCTCTTATATCCCTTAATGGAAGCAAACACGCTGTAGTGTAATTTTTCTTTCCTCTGCCAGAACTGCTTCCCGCCCCCACCAAATTCTCAGCTTTAGAGCAGTTACAGAACCCCTTGGAAGTGGAAAAGCCCATATTCTCAATGGAATGTAATTAAATTTAAATACTGTTGCATCAGCCAGTTGAAGAGAGGAATTTGGAAAAAAATCCTCCCATTTCTCAAAGTTACTTTGGGCTACACCCAGAAATCCTGCTAAGTGCTGACATGAGTTTCCATATGGTGGTGGCATTAATGAAACTGGGGGCTGTATTTATGCCATGATGGAGGAGGCTCATGGAATCTATAAAGTTGAAAGACTTTATAACAGAAAACAAAGTTTAACTGAATTTTAATAAGAAACAATACAGTGTAGTAAGGTAGTTATGAACGTTGGTCTTGGAGTTAGACTGTTTTTCGACCAGTTTAAATTTGTCTTCTGCCTGTGGTTCTCTGGATGAACTTAGATGAGTCAGTCAACATACTTGATCTTTGGTTTCCTCATCTGAAAAACAGATGAGGAATAATAATATTCATAATTAATGAGATTGTTGTTGGATTGAAATGGTCCGACGCATATAAAGCTCTAACTTTAGCACAGAGTATATACTCAATAATAATAGCTGCTAGTGCAATTATTTATTAGCCATGCAGGTTCCGTAGCAACCATATTAATTAGAATTCACTCCACGTGGAAGAGAGAAATGCACAGGTAAAACCAGTCTTAATTTAGCATAAGACTGAATTAAAGAAAATGTGAACAGATGTTCCATTTTGTAACTCCCACCTGCACGTAGAACACGATGTCCTTCTCTTGGCAAGAGCTGATTCTTCTCCTACACTGTGGGCCTTTTCAGAAGTCATTCCTCAGCTCTGGCCCTGAGTTTTCCCCCTCTGCAAATAAGGAAGTCAGAGGAGATGATCTTGGAGGGCGCTTCCAGGTCTGGCTTTCTGAAGATTCTTCCAGGATTGGTTCAAGCCATGTTTAAGCTTTGATAGAAATATTCATCCTTGCCTGAAAAACAAAGAAAGGTTCTTCATTTGAAAGGAATTAATGAGCAAGACAGTAGCAAGAGACTGTCTGAAATGTATCCAGCCTTATGTTAGTCCAATAAGCAAAGCAAAGAAACTCTTAGGAAGGTTCTTCTGACTATTCAGGCTTGGATAACTTAGTTTTGATGGGTTAGAAGCATAGATCAGAGCTGTTCCTGTTAGGGTAGGGGTTAGTGTCACCTGCTTCTCTGAAGGTACAAAGAATCAACCTAATGGTACTGAATGGGCATAAGTGGTTTTCCAGTATCTGGGCAGGTTCCTCAGGTCAGTCCTTCCAGTAGGGGTGCAGCCTACAAATGGGCCACGTTATTTTTTTCATTGACATACTAAGATGTGGTATTATGGAAAGAATGCTACATTTAGAGTTAAGGACTTGGGTCTGAATTCCAGGTCCGACATCTATGATCTTGGGTAAGTTACTTCACTTCTTTCATTGAATTTCAGCTACCTTCTCTTTAAAAATAGGGTCAGTATTAATCATATTAAAGGGTCATCAGGAAGATTAAATAAGATAACTCATGCAGAGCCCCAAGCACATATGTTGTACATGTCAGGCACTTGATAAATAAATAAATGATATCTGTTCTTCCATTTGACAAATATCTCCTGAGCACTTGGTATGTAGCAGGCACTGTTACATTAGAGACCAAAGCAGACCAAGGTCCTGTACCTCTGGAGTTTAATTTCTAGTGGGGGAAACATAAAATTTTGTACAACACAGGGAATATAGCCAATATTTTATAATAACTATAAACGGAGTATAAACTTTAAAAACTGTGAATCACTGTGTTGTACACCTGAAACTTATATAATAATGTAAATTAACTATACCTCAATTTTTAAAGATTTAAAGAGGGCCTCCCTGGTGGCGCAGTGGTTGAGAGTCCGCCTGCCGATGCAGGGGATACGGGTTCGTGCCCCGATCTGGGAGGATCCCATATGCCGTGGAGCGGCTGGGCCCGTGAGCCATGGCCGCTGGGCCTGCGCATCCGGAGCCTGTGCTCCGCAACGGGAGAGGCCACGACAGTGAGAGGCCCGCATACCGCAAAAAGAAAAAAAAAAAAAAAAAAAAAGATTTAAAGAGAAAAACTTAAAAACTCAGTAAATGTAGTAAGGTGAGTAAATTATGTACTATGTGAGAAGGTAATAATTATTGTGAGGAAAAAAGAAAAATATAGCATGATGTACAGGACTCCAGGGTGAGTGGGAGAGGTTATGGAATTAAGTTGGGTGGTCAGGGTAGGCCTCCTGAGAAGTTGCCATTTGGGCAAAGACATGAAGTGGGTGAGGGAATTAGCTATGAGGATATTTGTTGGGAGAAGGTTCCAGGCTGCGGTGCAAAAGCCCTGAGGCAGGATTATGTGTTTCATGTTGAGGAACACCAAGGAGGCCAGTGTGGTTGAGGCAGTGACCAAGGATGGGTACAGCAGTAGGAAATGAGGTCAGACAAGTCATGGGGACCAGACCCAAGCAGGACCTTGCAGGCCCTCGTAAAGGCTTTAGCTTTTACTCTGAGGGAAAGGAGGAGACACTGAAAGATTTTGAGCAAAGGAAACACATTATCTGACTTAGATTTTCAAAAGGACCACTTCGGTTGCTACTTTAGGACAGCAGTGGTGCAGAGAGCGGGGAGGGGAGGCAAAGATAAAAGCAAGGAGACCAGATAGAGGCTGTTCAGAATTCCAGGAAACGGGTGATGCTGATCTGAGCCATGGGAGGTAAGAAGGGATCAGATTCTGAATATCAGGCAAAGATCCTTCTTTCCACCTGCCTTTAATTTCTTGGAGTATAATAACGATATTTACCTAATTCCCTTAAAGAGCTATTAACAGGAGGAAGATGGTGATAACAGACAGTTATTAACACTGACTCTGAAACAGGCACTGTGAAGATTACCCATCAACCCTGTGAGATAGGAATAACTAGTAACTGCTTTTGACACATGATCTGAGGCACAGAGAGACCGAGCAATATACCCAAGGTCTCACGTTTCCAAAGTGTTGCGGTTGGGAGTCGAACCTGGTCCGTCTGCCACTGGAACTACGCTTTGAGGATATGGTCAGTACAGTGAGAAGAGTTTCTCTAGAGAATCTCGAGACTGTTCTCTCCTCAATCCCTCAAGGTTTTCAGACAGAGTCAAAAAGAGATTTACCATACTCAGTGTCTTCCCTGTCTGGAATCTTTATCAAAGAAAGAGGAAGGTAAAGATGATGCTTGATGGTAGCAGAACTTTGTCCTTTGAGATGCTGGTTTGTTGGTTGGTTGGTGAATTGATTTATTGGAAAATAAGAAAAAGAATGAACAATTATATCAAAACACTTTTTTTTTTAACTCTCCCAAGGTCACAGTGCATTTAAAAATAAATGCAAAAGTGTGGTAAAACACACTTAAAATAACCTAGTTTTACGTGTACAGTTCAAGTTAAGCACGTTCACAGTTTTGTGCAACCATCTCCACTGTCCATCTCCAGAACTCTTTTCATCTTGCAAAACTGAAACTCTGTACCCACTATAACACTAACCCCCCATCCCCCTCTCTTCCCACCTGGCCCCCACCACTCTACTTTCTGTCTCGATGAATTTGACTTTTCTAAGTATCTCATGTAGGTAGAATCATACAGTATTTGTCCTTTAGTAACTGGCTTAATTCATTTAACATAATGTCCTCAAAGTTCATCTGTGTAGTAGCATGTGTCAGAATTGAATTGCTTTTTAAGGCTGAATAATATTCCATCGTGTGTATATACCACATTTTGTTTATCCATTCATCTGTTGATGAATCAAAACACATTTTAAGAATCTTATAGCACATTAACTCCTTGAATTTTAGAAATCACATCATTTTATAATCAAAAAGAAACTGAAAAGTAGAAATTCTCTTCTGTGCTCCTAGACTCTAAAGGGAGATCCGAAGGCTCAATGACTCAGAAGTAATTTGTCTAAATTAACAGGACAGTCTCACATTTCACAGAGCAGAAATTTCTGTTGACATTTCTTCCATAGAATCATAAATGTGGAGTGTTTCCCACCATACATTTTCATCTCATTTATTACGTTTCATTTGTCCTAAATTAAGCTGATCATTTTGTTTGCACAACAGTTTGCTTTCTGGGTTGTATTTGGGTTCTGTGAAAATTTTACTTCCCACAGTAAGTAATAGATTTGTTCAGATGTTAACCTTGGGGAAATGTGATTTGACAGTTCTTCAAAGAATGTATAAAACTAATTATAAGTGAAAGTCATTTCAATTTCAATAGTTAAAGAAAAAAACCTGCCAGTGCTTGATTATTCTCTTTCAACTCATAGATCCGTCCATCATTATGGTCCTATACATGTTCGTTGACCAAACTGCATGAATCAAAAGAAGTGAAAACTTAAAATTTTTTTCATGTTTTATTCAGACTATTTTTTCAATGAAATGTGCATAAACTCAGTTTTAAAAAGCTAATAGATATCTACCAAAATGAAGATATTTCTGGTGTTTACTTCTGAAAGTCACTTACATGGTTTACTGTACCTGTTTTAGATGGTAGACTATTTTATTATTGGAATAAGGTCATACCAGCTTTAAAGGGCCCAGCATGTTATAGATTCATCAAACCTCAGGATGGATGAAACTTATCCTAAAGCTTCTCCAGTCCCCACACCCAACCGGGGCTGAATCCACTGGGTGGTCTGTGGTCCTCTAGCCTTTGCTTAAACACCCTCTATCCTGTGTTACCCACACTTTAGTCATCTGTGTACCCCTGGCATAACAATGTGTCCCCCTTACTAGTTTTACTTAATATTTTCCTTTTACAGGACTCCTGTATTTCTTTGATGCTTTAAAAGAGAAATTAAATATTACTCTATGTGAAAAACCAGTGTGATTTCCCATGGATAGAAGGCAGATGGAAAAAATAACTACAAATAGCGGGGTAGTAAGCTTGAGACCAACTCTGCCTTTGGTAAAAATGAAGATGTGGAAGTGTTGCAGAGATATTAATGTCATTGCAGGCTCAAAATGATATCTCATATGTCCAACATCATGAAAGGTAGAAGAGAATTGACAAGCAGTGACTCTCTCGTATGTAATGCTATGCTCCATGACACCTAAAATCATCTTGAATACTACTGAGTCTCAAACCTTGGGAAACAAGGTCTCTTCCTCTTGTTCCATTGTTCGGAACAGCTTGGCGGTTAGAAAGTTCTCCTCTCATCAACTTGACATCTGTCTGTATATGTGGTTCACCCACAAATTATCCTTCTCTTCAGAGCCATCCAGATCAAATTCAGTCTCTCTTCCCCATGATAGCCCTTTGATTATTTGAAGACAGCTCTTACATCTAAGCTAGCCTTCTCTTGGCTGGACTCCCTCTGTTCTTCGTATCTTTTCTCATATGAAATAATTCTGCAGTAGTATTCACCCACTTCTGCTCTTTCACTATTTTGACTGCCTATATTAGTCAGGGTTCTCCAGAGAAATAAAACTAGCTGTGTGTGTGTGTGTGTGTGTGTGTGTGTGTGTGTGTGTGTGTATGGATGGGTGGGTGAATAGATAGATAGATAGATAGATAGATAGTTAATTTTAAGGAATTTGCTCAGGAGGTTTTAGAGGTTGACAAGTCCAGGATACCCAAAGTGCACTGGCAGGCTAGAGGTCAGAGTGCAGTTCAAGTCCAAAGGTCATCTGCTATAGAATTCCCTCTTGCTGGGGGAGGTCAGCCTTTTGTTCTATTCAGGGCTTCAACTAATTGGATGAGGCAAACCCACATTATACATAGCAATATACTTTACTCAAAGTCCACTGATTTAAACACAAATCTCATCCAAAAACACTCTCCAAGTTGACACATAAAACTAACCATCACAGGGCCTTCCCTGGCAGTCCACTGGTTAAGACTCTGTACTTCCACTGCAGGGGGCACGGGTTCAATCCCTGGTTGGGGAACTCAGATCACACATGCCACGTGGCGTGACCGTAAAATAACCAAAAATAAAGCAAACAAACCATCACACAGCCATTGGTATAGCATCATGCATTGTGTTATGATTAACAAAATAAGCTCAGAATTGGTAATTTGTCCAAAGCAAGATATAAAACTTATTGGAACGTGTAGACCCTTCCACGAGACAAATTCAATATTCTTCTGAAAATTTTAACTAAGCAGCCCAGAGATTGTGGTCAGTGAGTGATAGGTGCTGGATGATGATAATGTGATTATGATTATGATGATTAGCCATGTCAACAGCAGCAGCTAACATAGATTTGCAGCATGCTATCTGCTAGGCATGGTTCTCATTACTCTTCTGACATTATCTAATCCTCATAATAACCTATAGAATAGGATCACTTTTATTTCTATTTTATGGAGAGAGAACCTGAGCAATAGAGGAATTAAGTAATGTGTCCAGGTTTATACAGAGCTTCCACAAAGTAGGGATAGAATTCAAACTCGGGTAAGTCTAGTTCCAGAGTCCTTATCATAGCCATCATGTGGCCCCAGCCCCTTTTCTTCCCCCACTGAAACATTGAAAAGCATGGTAGAATATATAGGGTGACCGGAAAGTCTGGAAACATAAGTGACTAGTTGACATATTTGAATACATGCGTGACCAGTTAATACCCATACTTGACTGGCTAGAAGTTTGCTCAGAGTGTTTCCACCATTCCACACCAGAGTGGTGAGGGTCTGCTTGGCTGATCATCTCTAGACCTGCTTTGGACATGTGAACACGTGTAGTGGGCTGCCTGTGTGCCAGATCTGAACCCTTCTGACATGCTAAAAGTGCAAGTTCTATAATAGACAAGAATCATGTTAGGCAATGCATCATAGATACTATGCACAGTTGAGGAAAATCTGTTAATACACCACATTTACTGCAGTTTCTCAGTTCATTGAACTATGTATTGCTAATGAGAAACAACAGATTGAACATATCACATAATACATCATGCATTGTAATATAATACCATGGAGCCATTTTTACATATGTACACCAATATTTACAGACTTTATGGCCATACTGTATTTACCATCTTGGTTGTTCACCTTTTTCTGTCTCCTTTAATGTGTAGGGTCTAGACTGAACACAGTATTCCAGATGTGCTCTGACTGTACATAGTAAAGCAGGGCCATCTTCCCACTCTTCATTGTTTTCGGTACCACGATCTAAATCGTGTAGACTTTTCTGGAAATCAGTTCAACAAGCTCAAGTTGACTTTGATTTTCATTCATACGACAATCGTTTTTTGTATCTACCTTGTACGAGACACTGTTTTAGGCACTGGGGACACAGTGGTGAACAAAACGAAGTCCCTGCCCTCAGTGATCTTCTGTTGTAGTAGGAGGAGTCATTAAAAAAAGCACAGTCAAATAATTACATAATACATTTATGTTGTGCTAAGGTAAATGGAGAAGAAGAATGCTTTTCTGCTCAGTCTTTAAAGGATATAGAGAATGAAGAGGTTACTGTGTTAGCCAGGTGCATAGCTGGGGGAGGACATTCCTGGTGCAAGGAACAGGAAATGCAAATGCCCAGGGAAGAAGAAAAAAAGGCCAGTGTCCCTGCCTAGAGTAGAAATAACAGTGGGGAGAGGGGCCTGGTAAGGCATAAAGATTGGAGAGATAATAAGAGACCAGATCACATAGAGTCTTGTAGTAAGAAGTTTGAATTTAAGCCTAGTTGTGACAGAGAGCCATTGGAGAATTTTTTTTTCTTCTTCCCAGGGGACTGACATAATCTGTGTTGAATTTTAAAAGGATTACTCTGTTTTGGGATAATAGACTTTAGGAGGGCAAGAGTGGAAGCAGGGAAATCAATATGAACTACAATAGCTATTTTTATATGTCCAAGATAGATTGGTTTTTAATTATCTGTCTTACTTGATTTACAATTTAATTGCACTGTGGTCAGAAAATGTGTTTTGTATGATGCTGGTTGTTTGAAATTCCTTTGTGAACTAGCACCGCGTCAATTTTTGTAAATGCTTTAGTGTGCTTGAAAATTACAGAGAGCCTCAATTTGTTGGTTGCAGAGTCTACATGTCCGTCCATTAGTTCAACCTAGTTAAATATTGTTAGTTCAGATCATTCACATCCTTGATGTTATTTGGTCAGCAGAGTCTGTAATTTTCTAATAGATTTTTGTTCAGATCTCATGCTAGGGTTTGCAAAATTTCCCTCACACTTCTGACAACTTTTAATTAATGTTTTTAAGCTGCATTGTTAGTTAAATATCTAGTCATGATTTGTATAACTTCTTGTTAGGGTTTTTTATTTTCCTTTTAGTTTCTACTTAGGCATTAACACCTTTTACCTTAAATAATAGTACTTGTCTGATGTTAACTGCTGCACCAGCCTTCTCTTAGTAAGTATTTGCATGGAATATCTTTTTGCATATCTTTATTTTCAACCTTTCCATGTGATTTTGTCTTAAATGTTTCTTTTTTTAAATTGATTTTTATTGGAGTATAGTTGCTTTACAATGTTGTGTTAGTTTCTACTGTACAGTAAAGTGAATCAGCTGTACTTAAATGTTTCTTTTATAAAGAGCATTTACTTTGGGGCTTCCCTGGTGGCGCAGTGGTTGAGAGTCCGCCTGCCAATGCAGGACCCATGGGTTCGAGCCCTGGTCTGGGAAGATCCCACATGCCACGGAGCAGCTGGCCCCATGAGCCACAATTACTGAGCCTGCGCGTCTGGGGCCTGTGCTCTGCAACAAGAGAGGCCGCAATAGTGAGAGGCCCGTGCACCGCAATGAGGAGTGGCCCCCACTTGCCACAACTAGAGAAAGCCCTCGCACAGAAACGAAGACCCAACACAGCCATAAATTTAAAAAAAAAAAAAAAAGAGCATTTACTTTGACTTTTTTTTTTTTTTTTTTGCGGTCCGCGGGCCTCTCACTGTTGTGGCCTCTCCTGTTATGGAGCACAGGGTCCGGACGCGCAGGCTCAGCGGCCATGGCTCACGGGCCCAGCCGCTTCCGCGGCATGTGGGATCTTCCGGGACCGGGGCACAAACCTGTGTCCCCTGCATCAGCAGGCGGACTCTCAACCACTGCGCCACCAGGGAAGCCCAAGTGGCGTGTTTTTCTGTTTGTTTTTTTTTTATTTGTTTTTGAGCACTTCATTCCTTTCTGGCACTGCAAGATGTTCCAGGCACATCTTTCATATTTCTTGCCCCTGTCCTAGAATCAGTTGTTTTCCAAGAAGCCTTCCTACTATAGGTTTTGTCTGTTTCCTTGTTATAGTTTATGTAGCATTTTGATAGCCACTGTGCTAGGCCCTTGACATATACTGTCTTTTTTAATCCTCATATCAACACCGTTAGGTAGCCTTTAACTTCATTTTGTAAATATAGAAAGTAAGGCTCAAAGAGTATAAATGGTTTACCCAACACCACACAGTTACTAAAAGTAGAGTTATGATTCAAGCCCAAATCTGACTCCAAAGCTCACACTCTGAACTGTTACTCCACAGGCCAGGCTCCCCTGTGTTCTCAGTCAGCATTAGGTGGATACTGTGCTATTGTGAACTGCTGTGCCTTTTTGTTAGGAGGATAAGGCAGAAGCCAGTGAAATTCTCCTCGGGCAAGATGGCTCAGGATTCCAGCCCTGCTGATCCCTTCCTTCTCTGAGCTTCATTCCCACTGAGAGTTGAAAGCCTTCCCTGAATGTGGAAGTTGTTTATGTGCTGTCTTGGGGTTTTCTCTCTTTATCTGCATTCCCAGATCAAACTCTTAGCTCCTCAGAGGGCAAAGAAAAGATATGAAGATAAGTAACTTCAGAACAGGCTGTGTTGATGGGGCTGGCATCAAAAGCAGATATTAAAATCTGTGCCCTTCATACCGGGAGAGCATAGATCTTGATGGAAGGAATATTGCATTGTTGTCATGGTTATTTTCCATTGACTCAGTCTCCTGCTAAGCAAGGAGCTACTCCAACACAAAGGTCATATCTTTCCTATTCTCCAGGGCCAAGGACAGTATATAACATGTTCTAGACACTCAGTATATACAAAATGCTTAAGAGAAGCTCTTGGGTCCTGGACCAGACACTATTTGCTCTTGACTTACACATAAGTTTAACCTGCTTTTTCACTTAGGATGGCAGAAGTAAGAGGTGGCTCTAGAAATAGACAGACTGATGGCAGTGAAAAATGATAAGTCTGCTTCATTCAGAAACCCCATTCAAAAAGACAGTAAATGGAAAACAAAACTGAAAAGGAATAAACTTACATGGTCATAGAGAAAGAGAAAAAATGATGGAAAGGGCTGATGGAAAGTGTGTCGATGAGAGGGGGCTGACCTGGCAGAGCTGGAATCTACAAATGTGCAGTGAAGGAAGCAAAATAAATAAATAAATAGAGTGAGAGAGGATCCATGAAACAGAGCCCTGGAAAGGCTCTGGAAATAGATGTCCCTGATGAATTGAGAGCCACTGTCCAGAATGAATGGAACAGGGTTACTTATCCACAGAGCACTTGAGGCACAGTGCCTAGGGCCAACAACAGTCATGATGCACTCTGGAGTGAGGCTGACAAAAAGGACTGGTTGGAAGATCTGCATAAAGACCAGTTAAACTCAGCATATATACCCAGATCCCATCCCCAGTTGACCCAGCTAGGAAGTACCTCTTCCCAGCCTAGCAGAAGATAGGTGGATTGTTATCTAGAAAGTTAAACCATCCAGAAGTATTGAAAAGCCTTCTCTAAATAGAAAGGAGGCAAAAATCTGTAGGAGAGAGAAAATGGCAACTCACTTAAATGAGCCAGTACATAGATTTTAAAAAAATTTTTGTGTGTGAAAGTGATGATTACAATGAACAGCAAAAGGATAAACATGAAGTTGTTAAAGAGGTAATAAAAATCATAAAGTGCTGGGGAGGGTAGTAAGAAAATGTAGATTTTTAAAAAAATGTGTTTGAGCCTATATTACTATCAGTCTAAAACAAGTAAATATAATAATGGGTTAACATACTTGAAAAACAAAACAGGGTAACTACAAATCAAAAACATACAACAGATTCACAAAAACTAGAAAGAAGAGAACTCAAGTATAAT
This sequence comes from Mesoplodon densirostris, assembly GCF_025265405.1. Lineage (NCBI taxonomy): Eukaryota > Metazoa > Chordata > Mammalia > Artiodactyla > Ziphiidae > Mesoplodon > Mesoplodon densirostris. The sequence continues at coordinate 136,003,017 of NC_082663.1, forward strand.
ACAGAAGAAAACCATCAAACCACAAAAGGAAAAACAAAAACAAAAAGAAAGGAACAGAGAAGAAATACAAAATCAACTGGAAAACTGGGTTCAAAATGGCAATAAACACATACCTATCAATAATTACATTAAATGTCAATGGACTAGATGCTCCAATCAAAAGACATAAAGTGGCAGATTGGATAATAATATTCTGTCTACAAGAGACCCACTTTAGGGCAAAGGACACACGTAGATTGAAAGTGAAGGGATGAAAAAAGATATTTCATGCAAATGGAAATGACAAGAAAGCGGGAGTAACAATACTCATATCAGACAAAATAGACTTTAAAACAAAGACCATAAAGAAAGATAAAGAAGGATGCTATATAATGATAAAAGGATCAATATGAGAATAGGATATTACAGTCATTGACATATAGCACCCACTATAGGAGCACCTAAATACATAAAACAAATACTAACAAGCATGAAGGGAGAAATTGATGGGAACACAAAAATAGTAGGAGACTTTAACAGCCCACTCACATCTATGGAGAGATGTTCTAGACAGAAAATCAGTAAGGCAACAGAGATCCTAAATGACACAATGAAACAGTTAGACTTAATTGATATTTTCAGGACATTATATCAAAAAAAACCCCACCCCACTATACATATTCTTTTCAAATGCACATGGAACGTTCTCTACTATAGATCACATACTAGGAAAAAAAACAAGCCTCAAAAAATTTAAGAGGAGAGAAATTATTTCAAGCATCTTTTCTGACCACAGTGGCATGAAACTAGAAATCAACCATAGAAAAAGAAATGAGGAAAAAATAAAGACTATTTAGAGACTAAACAACATGCTACTGAAAAACCAGTGGGTCAATGATGAAATCAAAGAGGAAATTAAAAACCTTGAGGCAAATGACAATAAAAACACAACCAAACAAAAATCTGTGGGTTGCAGCAAAAGCAGTACTACGAGGGAAGTTCATAGTGATACAGGCCTTCCTCAAAAAGCAAGAAAAATCTCAAACAACCTAACCAACCACCTAAAAGAATCAAAAAAAAGAAGAGCAAACAAAACCTAAAGTCAGTAGAAGGAAGGAAATGATAAAGATCAAAGAGAAAATAAATAAAACAGATTTTAAAAAATAGAAAAAAATCAATAAAACCAAGAGCTGATTTTTTTGAAAGGGTAAACAAAATCAATAAACCTCTGGCCAGCCTCACCAAGAAGAAAAGAGAGAGAACCCAAATAAACAAAATAGGAAATGAAAGAGGAGAAATAACTAATAACACAGAAATACAACAACAACATCAAAAAAAACCTGTAAGAGAATACTATGATCAATTTTATGCCAACAAATTTGACAACCTAGAAGAAATGGGCAAGTTTCTAGAAACATACAGTCCACCGAAACTAAACAAAGAAGAAATAGGTAATTTGAACAGACTGATCACTAGAAGTGAAATAGAATTTGTCATTAAAAACAAAAACAGAAAAACTCCCTGAAAACAAAAGTCCAGGACCAGATGGCTTCACTGGGGAAGAACTTACACCAGTCCTTCTCAAACTCTTCCAAAAGATTGAAGAAGAGGAAGCACTCCCAAAGTCATTCTGTGAAGCCATCACCCTGATATCAAAACCAGACAAAGACACTACAAAAAAGAAAATCACAGGCAAATATCTTTGATGAATATATTGGGTTGGCCGAAACGTTCATTCAGATTATTCCATAGAATGTTATGGAAAAACCTGAATGAACGTTTCGGCCAACCCAATAGATGCAAAAATTCTCAACAAAGTATTAGCAACCAAATCCAACATCACATAAAAAAGATCATACGGCACAATCAAGTTGGATTCATCCCAGGGTCACAAGGATAGTTCAACCTATGCAAATCAATTAATGTGACACATTACATCAACAAATGAAAAGACAAAAATCACCTGATCATCTCAATAGGTACAGGAAAAGCATTTGACAAAATTCAGTATTCACTCATGATAAAAACTCTTACCAAAGTGGGTATAGAGGGAACGTATCTCAACATAATAAAAGCTATTTATGACAAACCCACAGCCAACATAATACTCAGTGGTGAAAAGCTGAAAGCCTTCATGCCAAAATCTGGAACATGATAAGGATGCCCACTCCCACTGCTTCTATTCAGCACAGTATTGCAAGTCCTAGACCCAGCAGTCAGGCAAGAAAAACAAAACGTATTCATTTTATTTGCAGTGAGGTGGATGGACCTAGAGTCTGTCATACAGAGTGAAGTGTCAGAAAGAGAAAAACAGATACCGTATGCTAACACGTATATATAGAATCTAAAAAAAAAAATGGTTCTGAAGAACCTAAGAGCAGGACAGGAATAAAGACGCAGATGTAGAGAATGGACTTGAGGACACAGGGAGGGGGAAGAGTAAGCTGGGACGAAGTGAGAGAGTAGAATTGACATATATACACTACCAAATGTAAAATAGATAGCTAGTGGGAAGCAGCCGCATAGCACAGGGAGATCAGCTTGTTACTTTGTGATCACCTAGAGGGATGGGATAGGGAGCGTGGGAGGGAGACGCAAGAGGGAGTAGATATGGGGATATATGTATACGTATAGCTGATTCACTTTGTTATACAGCAGAAACTAACACACCATTATAAAGCAATTATATTCCAATAAAGATGTTAAAAAAATAAAAATTAAAAGTAAAATGTATAATTGTTATTATATGCAGATGATGTGATACTATATATAGAAAACCCTAAAGACTCCACACAAAAACTACTAGAACTGATAAACGAATTTAGCATCGTAGCAGGATACAAGATTAACATACAGAAATCTGTTGCATTTCTTTGCACTAACAATGAAAGTTCAGAAAGAGTTTAGAGAGTTTAGGAGTTTAGAGAATTCCTCTTTGATGAAACTAGCCCACAGGTACTGACTGCCCACAGATACTGACATTTGGAGGTTTTCCATTGAATTAGCCAGTTCCCCAATTCCTTATGGCAAGGTTTACTCTTCCAGAAACCCAGAGCTTCCAAAGAGTATTTTTATTTTGTCTAGGAGAGGATAATGTGTCAGTCAAACATAGAAGGGATGGTATAAAATGAAGTTTCAAAGAATAAGAAAAAGCTCTTGAAAATTACAAGTACTGTAGAAAATTTTTTTTTAAAAAATCAGCAGAAATATTGGAACTTAAAGCTGAGGTTATTTCCCAGAATATAGAACCTAAAGAAAAAGGATTCAACATTGGGAGGAAAAAAACAAAAGTAGAAAATAAAGCATTTTTTTAAATGAAGCATTTATTGACTCTACAAAAAGAAAAAAAATGTGTACAAGAAAGAAAAAGGAACTGTAATCAAAGAACATGACTTTGCTCAGCTGTGGACAATATTATGCATAATCATAATAATGTAGATTCTTAATACTGATTTGACCAAAATTGCATGGAAGAGTCCATACCATTGGAGAAATTCAGTGGATAACGTCTAAAGTCGATAGATAAGAGATAGCACAGAAGTATATTTTGGGCCATGGGGAGGGAAGTACCAGAAGGAGAATCCTGGCAAGTTGAAAGCTCTTGCTTTCAAGGTGGTGAGAGGTATGAACCACTGCTCTTCAGTATAAGCTTTGTAGTTGATGTTTATATGGACTGCCTTCATATGAGAACAAATAATACATTTCAAAAAATCAGATACGCTAATTTTAAAATGTCAGCATCATGGAGCCATTTAGTGTTCAAATAGCCACATGCATACAGTAGTCCCTGGAAAGCGTTGTGGGATAAATAATGTTCATTGCAGTGGTCTTGCATCATCAAGAAAATGTGTGATTCTGTTCTGCTCTGGAGAAACAGATACAATGGGGGTTCTTCTCCATCCAAATGCTGCATGCTTTAGTTGTTTGGGGAGAGTCCTGATGTGGAGTGTCCTGATCTCCCAAAGTGGGAGAAATGGTGTGTGTCCCCCTTCCTCATGTCCCAAGCAGCCTCACCCTGTGTCCAGGAGAATCTGAGCTGATTGGCCACAGACTGACTTGCTCCGGTCCAGAGCTCTGATAATCATCATCAAACACCCTCGGGTTTGCCAGACTCCTTCCTTTCCGCCAGGCGGGGCTGAGCCTCCCTTGGGTTCCCCATAAGCCCCTTGTCCTTGGATGGTTGCCTTGAAGTCATTTAGTGAAAGTCACTGGTCCCAGAGCAGGCTGTCCTGTGACAGAAATTAACCTCCCCAGGCCCAGAGGCTGCAGTGGTGAGTGGGAGGGAGACAGGAAAAAGAAGCAGCTGAGAGAGCAGAATTTAGCTTCTCCTCATAAAGTGTTTCCCCTACTGGTTCTGATACCACAGAGACCGCAGGGATGCTTCACTTGGCTGCTGTTTCCTGGTTTAACCTCAGTAAAGCGAGCCAGAGAGCCAAATAAAATGGCACTGACCCAGCTGAGTCAGAGTTTGTTAACTGGTAGTTTGTGCTTTTTTCCTGGTGATCTTTCTGTACCAGGTACTGTATATGGGAGGGTTATAGCAAGGTGTCCCAGGCTAGAATGAGGCTCTTTGTTTAAACCCTCATGTAGCAAAGACTGTTTCCCAGCGTGTTAAGCATCATAGACCAATTAATGCTATATGTTAATATTTTGGCCTAGCAATAAAAAGGAATGGCTGGCTTTATTTTATCTCTTGCTACAAACCTTGATCAAAGCTGTAGAGATTTTTTTTTTTGTCCTCAATAGAATTTTGTGAATATTAAGGGCAGGCAGATACGTTTGAAGATACTGGGATTTGAAAGATAATAGTGAACCGGCCACTAAAGGGAGATCCTTTGAAATCTGGAAACAGAATATTGGATGTAGAGGATACCTCTGACTTAGTTCACAGATGGGTTATAAGGATTAGGTAATACAAAGAAAGGTCATCCTTTTCCTCCTCCCTCCTTTCCCCCTCCCCCTCCTCTCTTTCCCCCTCCCCCCTCCTCTTCCTCTCTTTCCCCCTCCCCCTCCTCCTGCCTCTGTCACTAACCTGCCCTGTCTGCCCCCTCCCCTAACCCTACCAACTACAGAGGACTTAACTGTGTGCCTGGAACACAGTTCATTACATAGAGAATTTAATAATTTTAATAAGATGTGTCTTTTAATAATTTAATAATAATATGTGCAACATCACATATCAAGTAACTGAGGCTTACAACACTTAAGTTATTTGCCCAAAGCCACCCAACTGGGAGGTGGTAGAGTGGAGCTTGTAAACTAGGTAGCTTGACTTCAGGGCTTCTACTGTGTGCGTGGCTCATAGAGAGGGCTCAGTTATGTTAGCCCTGAGCTGCTGCTAATATCGATGTTGCAGAGAATGAACCACAGAATGATTAAGTGGTTTGCTCAAGGTCGCACACTGGTCAGTGGCCATGGAGTTTATCCAGTTGTCTGATTCCGGGTCACCCCTCTCTCTGCAGTGCCAGGTTGCTCAACATATGAAGAGTTAGTGCTTTAACTTCTAGACACCTATATCCTCCTAGGCAGGTTCCAGGTTCTGAATTCTCACATTGCTTGAATTGTTTGTAAGTTTGAAGTAGCACAGTTAAGCCCTGCCAGAAGCAATGGCAAAGAAACTCTTTTAGGTTAATATCTGTTTCCTAATGGATGGGAAAAAAAAAAAAAAAAACCTGTGTCAATATTAGATTCAATGTATTTCTTCTTCCCTGATCCAAGTAATAAACAAAAAAACAAAACAGAACAAAAAAACCTTTATTCATTAGGCAAAATTTTAATTTCAAGCTACGGGGTGGGTGGGCAAGGGGCACAGTGAATCAGTGGTTGCCCAGATGTGGCAGAAGTTCTCTGGATTGTCACAGCCAGTGGACCTGCTGGAGGGGGAAACCTGGAGTGTTTTCCACAAGCATTTTCCTCTCCACTAAGAACTGTGCATAGTTCTTCGGAGAAATTGTGAACTAGAAAGGGTGAGAGTAGGAGATTATCATTCACTCCTGATCATTCCATGTACCAGAGCTAACTAACATCTACAGTAAGATCTAAAGGGCTCTGTGTCCTTGTTTTCTTTGATTCAACAAACTTGTGTGTGTGTGTGTGTGTGTGTGTGAGAAATCGCTTTGGAGTGTGTCTGTCTATCTGTATGTCTCTTTGGGGAAAATCCATTCTGATTGAATGCCAATTAATTATCATGTATGTGGGGATCATTAAACATTTAGAATTTTCAAGAAAGATACATCAGTTAGAACTTGGCTAAGATCAGCTCAGCCCCATGGAAAGTGGGGATTACAGTTTTGTTTAGAAATCTGCTCCCACCATATATAAAATATATAAACAGTAGGACCTACTGTATAGCACAGAGAACTATACTCAATATCTTGTAATAACCTATAATGAAAAAAAAATCTGCTGCCATTTTCATATGTTTCTCTAATTTTCTTATTACAGGGGAATGCCCTGTACTTCAAATCTGCCAGAAACGTTACAGTGAACATCCTCAACGAACAGACTAAAGTCCTAACTCAGCTGATAACAGGTAAGAAAAGAAAGAACTTAGCAGTGTCTGGTCCAGGGTAAGCACTCAAAAAACATACAGTGGGGGCTTTCCTGGTGGCGCAGTGGTTGGGAGTCCACCTGCCAATGCAGGGGACGTGGGTTCGTGCCCCGGTCCGGGAGGATCCCACGTGCCACGGAGCAGCTGGGCCCGTGAGCCATGGCTGGTGGGCCTGTGCGTCCGGAGCCTGTGCTCTGCAATGGGAGAGGCCACAGCAGTGAGGGGCCCGTGTACCGCAAACAAACAAACAAACAAACAAAAAACATACAATGGAAGGTTGAATGAAACACCATGTGATGTATCTAAAGAAGGGAAGTCTGCTCGCACATCTTACAGTGTCGGAAAAGAGAACAAAGCATGTGTTCCCTGATGCTACTCGGGGCAGAGTCTCATCCTATACACACGTTTAACTTATGCAAATCTGGTGATACTCGTTTAGGGGGTGGGGAAGAAGAATAAACTATTTTTCACATAGCACGGCCCCTAAACACCAGCTGCTTCAGCTGGTGCTCAGCCACAGGAAAGCTCTCTGCTCCAGTGCCAGAGGAAAAGCTGGCTGCGTTGTATTAACTGGAAGACAGCACGGTATACACAGAACCATGCACATCATACTTTATGGGTTGTAAAAGGGATTTGTGATGATAGTTTGAACCCATGCCATATTTGCCGTACGTGCTGACTTTGAACCTAGCTCAACTGCGAGATGCAGATGTACCCCGACTGAATATGTTTGTGTAGTTCCTTTTCATAGGGCAGATCTGCTGCTAACAGCAGTGGAAAACACCCAGTGGGGTTTAAGCTGCACAGTCCTGAAAGTTAAACAAGGATTGGTTATTCACCATAATGACTGTAATGATGAACATGGGCCTCATGGTCGCGGTAACATGCTGGGTGGTATGACCAGCGCCCCCTCTGTAGGTTATGAGCAGCGGTAAATAGGAGCTGTTATGCACCTCCACAGCAGAAGGGGAAAGGGGGGCTATGTCTGAACGGCATTGTTACACTTGCAGACAGAGGATGCCATTTGTTTGGCTTCAGGGCTGAAAGAAATGTATACAGATGGATGTTTCGAGAAGCCAGTTGCCCAAATGTCCTGAAACATTACTGGGACTAAAACATCTGGAGCCCCACTAATCCAAATGCCACGGGGAGGCAGGTGCCTTTGTGCCCAGAGTCTTGCTGCAGAAAGAGCCTCACTCTCCCGCCACCAGATGTGTATGTCTGGAGAGCCACAGCCAGTGGGTGACCTGGACTGGCTCCCACTGGGCGAACGGCTGTGGCAGAGCCCGTAATCCATAAAATTGCTCTTCCAGCGCGCGCCCAGCTCAGCGGCCTTGCTGCTCTAACATGTGGCCCTCAGTCGCGATGCTAAATAATTAAATAAACAGCTTCAGTAAGCAATGATTTAAGCAGTGTGTGTGAAAATTGCCTCCAGGAGGGAAATAAATCCGACCTCCAGCTCCCAGATTCCCGCGTTCAAAAGGGACTTATTTAGCCTGATCATTTGATCATTTGCCATTTATTTGCAGTGGGAGATTTGGCTGACTTGAGAGATTTTGTTTTGATAAAGCTGGAACCGGACGAATGACTGTTACTTAGGAAAAGAGTCTTTCTCTCCCCCTCCTTCTCCCTCCCTTCCCTCCCCACCTCCTCCTTTTGCTTCTCTCTTCCGACTCCCCCTTTTCTCCTCCTTCACCCCCTCTTCCTTCCCCCTCTCTCCATCTCCCTTTGTCTCCCTCTGCCTCCCCCTTCTCTCTCGCCTCTTCCCTCTTTCTCTCTCTCCTTTTCCTCTTCTGTTGTTCTCTCCTCTCTCCTGCCTCTCTGCTTCCCCATCTTCTTTCTGCCTCCCCTGACCAGGGCAGGCCGCTGGAGCTGAGACTCCATCCCTACCTCTTAAAGTAAGGCACAAGGTAGCTAATATTAAATGAGATGGGCAGAAAACCATCCTAACACCAGCCGGCAGCAGCCTTTCAAGATGCCTTCTAGAGAGGATAGTACATATGTTCAAATAGAATTCCCAGTACATACACCCATGCACGATCACCCCTAAAGTTTCCCTTCAGGGTTCTCCTTTTACATTGATGCACATGGTGGAAAGCACAGAGCAGTTCCAGGAGAAAATATCCTAAGGCCCGTTACACTTAGCGGTGGACCTACCTGACAGCAAATCATTTTGCCTAAGTGGCCGGGTTTGCTATGGCAGGCCTGAGGATTCAAGGGTTCTCCTGCTTATTACCAAATGATCATGTCTCAAAAGCCCAGAAGAAATTCCAGTGTTAGCAATTCAGGTAATCTTTTCACAGGAAACAATGTTTTAAATGATGGTTAAGTTCCCAGGCCAGGTGACACAGGCATACCTGACTCATGCTGCTGCTGATTTAGTATCATCTCAGTAGTAGGTCCAAACAGAGAACCCTCTGACCTGCAAGGAGGAAAGTTGTAGAAGTCTTATACAACATCTAGGCAGAGTGGGGAAAGGCCCCAGGATCAAGGGAGATGAGGAAAGAAATTAGACTGCACGGCCCCCAGTTCCTTCTAGCTCCCAGATTCATGGCATTGGCAGGACTGGGAGATGGCCAGTGCACCCTGATGGAGGAGATTAATTAAGGAGGTGCTTCACACGTACACTACCGTGCACAGAAAGGGATTAATTGAAGATTTGTTTCAGGTTACAAATAACGATCTTTTACACCCCAGAGAGGAAGTGAGCTCACCAGGAGACCTCCTGAGCAAAAGCAGGTCTCCAGCTCCATTTACATTTCTTTGTAGAATCGTTTTTTTTTTTTTTTTTTTAAGATTTTTTCATATCCCAGGAGCTTTGGAAGCCCCAGGTGAAATCCACAAAAGGACAAGCCGTCTGCACCATGGAGCCAGCAGTTGCTCTGTGGGCTTTTGGCTAAAACTACCAACTACTGAGCTTTATATACCCAAATGGTTCCGTCCCTGGTAAAGTCCATGTTGTATTCTCAGAAGCCTTGAAAAGCAAGATAACTTAATGGTGTCTTGTGTTCTCTGATGGCTGCAGTCTCTTCAGTACACGCTCCTGTATCTCACACACCATTCGTAAGTTCAGAGTAAACTTAATTTACACACGGACCAGTGTTCTTGACGCCTCAGGGGTGTGTCTCATGGTATTGCCGAAGTCCATGAAAGCAAAGTCCAAGCATTTGTGTCCACAAGTCATACCGCCATATCTGACTAGATCCAGAGTGGGCAAATTGTGCTCACCCCATGGCCATCCTGAGATCATTCACTCATTTGTTCATTCATTCATTAGCACTAGACCTCCTGATCTCCAGTCTCCCCCCTAAAAAGAAAAGGTAACAACCTCAAAGCATTGCCAAGTAATACAGATTTTACTGAAGGTTTGTTGTGACCAAGAAGACAGCTACATCTTAGCCCTCCCTAAGCAACCTAATCCCAAGCCCTCACTGTACATGTCTCTTCTTTCAGGATTTCTCTCTTCCTTGTCTCCAGCTTCCTAATTCCTCTCATCCTCCAAAAGTTCCTCTCCTAATTGCCCCAGCATCCTTTTCCTTTCTAGACAAATGAACATCCCTTTTCTGCTATGGAATAACTCCTAGGGCACAGTTCCAGACGCAGATCTGCCATTAGCTCACTTGGTGACCTTGAGGGAGCCCTTGGCTTTGCTTTCACTTGTTCTCACGTACAGTGTGAAGGCAGTCAAAGAAGACAATGTCCAGGTCCCATACCATTTGGAAATGTGTGCTCTGTCTGCTGTTTCCATCCCCCACTCATTAAAGAGCCTTTCCAGTGTGCTTCTTTTTTTTTTTTTTTTTGCTGTACGCGGGCCTCTCACTGTTGTGGCCTCTCCCGTTGCGGAGCACAGGCTCCGGATGCGCAGGCTCAGCGGCCATGGCTCACGGGCCCAGCCGCTCCGCGGCACGTGGGATCCTCCCAGACCGGGGCATGAACCCACGTCCCCTGCATCGGCAGGTGGACTCTCAACCACTGCGCCACCAGGGAAGCCCCCAGTGTGCTTCTTTTTGTCAGAGGGCCAGTGTGGATGTACTGGCAAGAGATCAGTTTTGCTGAATTGACATGATGATGCAAATGAGGGAAGGTCACTCAGAGATGGTCACCATTTGTTCATTTCAATGTGTTGTGACCATTACATTAGAAAAATGGCGATGGTTATGATCCCAATGGTGATGATAATCACAAGATCAGTCCCCTACATTTCACAACTCTTTTCTGCCTACGAATTTCTCTTTATAAACACAGTATAATTCAGTCCTTTTAACCTTTCTATGCGATAGATAGAATCGATGGTAGTAGCACAATTTTGCAGATGCAGAAAATGAGGTTCAGAAAGATCAAATGATTTGCCCAAAGTCACATTACCAGAAAATGAGAGAGTTGGGACATAATTTTTGTCTTCTGATTCTTAGTGTGATAGTCTTGCCAAAGAGGAAAGCGGCCCCAGACATCCAGGGGCTGGTCGGGCTCTATCAGCCAAGCGTTGGTGTTCTGTGTGGACATAAATGATTTCACAGAACATCAACACCAGGCAAGGCCACTAGTGGTCATGAAGGATGGAGAAAAAACAAAAAGCAAACACAACTCTGATCATGTCTGAACATAGATGAAAAATAGAAACTTTTATCCAAACCACAGGAATCACCAGACTTCCCCCTATCCCCCTGTAATATGAATGACTACTGTTTGTTTATCCATTACAGTTTGGCATTGTTCTGGTCTTCCCTACTCTAGATAAGGTTTACTAAGATGCTAATCGTAAAATTACTCCCAGTACCTGACAGCATATAATCCAGAACAAAACCTTGCTTCCTTAAACCCTGCCTCCAAATAACCTATTATAAGGCCAGATCCTGTAATAAATTCTTTCTTCTTATTGAGAAGCCCTGTGGTACCCCACGGTGTGTGTTCTCTCTCACGGCAATGAGTTAAAAACCCAACTTGTTCAACTCCAAGTGTGTTCCTAGTGATCTTTGCCTGGAAGGCACTGAGGGCCCTTTGACTACTACTTTTTACTAATAAGTGACACTGTCTTGAAAAATAACTAGAAGGAAACAAAAATGCTATACAGTCAGCCCTCCATATCCACGAGTTCCACATTCCTGTATTCAACCAACTACAGGTAGAAACATTTGGGGGGAAAAAATTCCAGAAAGATCCAAAAAGCAAAACTTGAATTTGTCCCATGCTGGCAATTGTTTACATAGTATTTATATTGTATTTGCAACTATTTACACAGCATACATTGTATTAGGTATCATAAGTAATTAGATAATTTAAAGTATACAGGAGGGGCTTCCCTGGTGGTGCCGTGGTTAAGAATCCACCTGCCAATGCAGGGGCCACAGGTTCGAGCCCTGGTCCAGGAAGATCCCACATGCTGCGGAGCAGCTAAGCCCGTGTGCCACAATTACTGAGCCTGCACTCTAGAGCCTGCAAGCCGCAACTACTGAGCCTGAGTGTCACAGCTACTGAAGCCCAAGCACCTAGAGCCCATGCTCCGCAACAAGCCACCATAATGAGAAACCTGCACACCGCAACGAAGAGTAGCCCCCACTCGCCACAACTAGAGAAAGCCCGTGTGCATCAACAAGGACCCAACGCAACCAAAAATAAATAAATTAATTAATTTTATAAAAATAAAGTATACAGGAGAATATGCATAAGTTATATGCGAGTATCACACCGTTTTATATAAGGGACTTGAACATCCATGGATTTTGATATCTGAAGGGTATCCTGGACCTAATCCCCCATAGATACTGAGGGACAGTTGTATCAGAATCTCCTGGGCAGTTTTGGAAAAAATATAAGCTTTCTGGACTCTACCCTCAAATATTTTTCTATGTGAATTTCCAGACCAAAAGATAAATTCCTTTTTGATCTCAGCTATTATCATTGAGAATGATGACACCCCCAGGTTATTCTGATGCATTTCTGTAGTCTAGCTTTTTGGAGCCTTCTGAACTTCAGGTATTTAGGTAGCTCTATGTTTTTGTTTTTTGTTTTTTTTAAGAATTCTAACACACCTGTTCTACTTTTTCCATACTACCTAAACCTCTCTGCAGTTTTCTGGTTGATTTATTAACACATGTTTAAATGTATGTCTGTCTGTCTCTATCAGCAGGTAAGTGCTAAGGGATCAGGGACTTTGTCTTCCTTTTGCCACTACTGTAGCCTCATCTTCAAGAATAGTATCTGTTGTGATATGATAAAACCTCTAAAATTTATTTTTTTTTAATTTTTAAAAAATTTTTATTTATTTATTTATTTATTTATGGCTGTGTTGGGTCTTGGTTTCTGTGCGAGGGCTTTCTCTAGTTGTGGCAAGCAGGGGCCACTCTTCATCGCGGTGCGCGGGCCTCTCACTATCGCGGCTTCTCTTGTTGCGGAGCACAGGCTCCAGACGCGCAGGCTCAGTAGTTGTGGCTCACGGGCTTAGTTGCTCCGCGGCATGTGGGATCTTCCCAGACCAGGGCTCGAACCCGTGTCCGCTGCATTAGCAGGCAGATTCTCAACCACTGCTCCACCAGGGAAGCCCTTTATTTTTTATTGAATGAAATTCTATCATGAAAGATTCAGTAACTTTCAAAGCAATTAATTGCAAGATATTGTAGCCTCTTCTGTCAAGAAATGACATATACTTGTGTCAAATGCAGCCAGCAGGTCAAGGGTAGAAAGAGTGAGGCAGATTTCAGCTGAATTTAAAGGTGCCCTTTCCAACAGTTAGGGCTGGCCAAAGATATGCCGGTCCTTCAAGAGGTGGTGAGTATTTTGTGCTTTCATAAATGCAAACCAAAATCTACAAGTATTTGAAAGTAATTTGCTGATTAGCTGAGGGAAATCTCACTCAAGCATTAGTTTGGAGGAAGGACATAATGGTTTTTAAAATCATAGCTGGAGAGAGTATGATTAAAAGTAATTGACAAGATATGGCTAGAGTCATGAGGCTAATTGTCACAGCTAGTTTCTGAAAACCAATCCACTTACATTAAAGTCCAATACAATCTTGTCAGATGTATATGTTCTGCGAAAAGCTCTTTATAATTGAATGCAACGGAACTAATGTATTCTCTCTCTCCCCCTTCTAGGGCCAAAAGCTGTAGAAGCTTATGGCAAAAAGTTCGAGGTAAAGACGGTTTCTGGAAAATTGCTCTTCTCTGCAGACAACAATGAAGTGGTAGTAGGAGCTGAGAGATTAAGAGTTTTAGGTAAGTAAACTTCAGTCATTGAACTGGTTTAATGCTACTGTGTACATTTTAGAGGAAAAGTTAAATGGCGTCTAGAAGAGCGATTTCAGCTAATTACCTGTAAAGGTAATTTTACTCTGTCAAAGCAAGGATGATGAACCTCCCAGTCCCCACCTTAAAAGTTTCTCACATCATGAGTGTTTGTGGCACGTCTGCCAACATCAAGCTTCGGGTGGGGATGTGTGCTCATTCCAAGAAATGTACTAATCCTCACAGGTTGGCAGTCCTGCAATAAGCAGTCAAGACTTGTATACGTTGTTGTAGTGATTACTAAACCTGGTTGTAAATTAAGAATCATGTAGGGAACTTCTCAAAAGTTCAAGTTCACAGATCCAAGCATGACTTACTGAATTAGAAGTCCTGTTGTAAGGACCCAAGAATTTATTTGTAAAAACAGGAATTTCTCTGTTGCTTCCGCTATTGGAATCATTGAATTTGGCTATACACCGAAATGGTCTAGCAGGGTGGTTTAAGAGTTCTGGTACTGGAGCTAACCTAGCTTTTCATTGGGCTCTGTCACCTACTAGCTGTGTGATTTTAGACAAATTACCAACATCACTGAACCAGTTTCCTTTTCTGCTCGATAGGGCTAAGAACATCTACCTCCTCTAGTTCTCCATAGGGCTCAATCAGATTGTGTTAGATCATGTTATACACAGTTATCACAGCGCCGAGCACAAAATAGTACTCATTCAGTGCTGCTGCTGTTAATACTCATGCTACTATTAATACTAATCCTGCTTTTCCTTCTCTTGCTCTCTATGAGTACCAGTTAAAAGCTCAGACTCTGGAATTTACCTGCTATAATTTTAATGCTATCTCTGTCCTTTAATAGCTGTGTGACCTAAAGCAAGTTAGCTAACCTCTCTACACCTATGTTTTGCTCATCTATAAAATGGGGGTAATAGAAGTATCTACCTTCTGAGACTGGAAGGATTGAATGAAATAATCTATGGAAAGTGGTTAGTAAGTTGGCTAAAAAATAGGAAGTGTTCACTAAGTGCTAGATGTTATTAACTTAAATTATTATGTTATTTGTACTTGAACTTATTATTTGCTGTCTACATTATTAGTTGCACCCTGCATCTTCTTTCTTCTCTATTAGTGCTATCTTCCTTCTGTTCATCACCTCCACCCTCAGTCCATCAGCTTGTCTGGCCTGTCTGTCTCTCTATCTGATATAATACACATTCATATCTAACTTTCTTGCTAGATGACTCCTAAGTTTCCATCCCCAGGCCTGGCATCTTCCCTGAGTTCTAGGTCTTCCTTTTCATCTAGATATTCCACCAGCCTCTCATACTTGGTGGATCTTGAGTGCCTAACATAATAACACACGTGAACATGCACGCACATACACACACACCCCACACACACTCACCCTCTACTCTCCCACCTGTATTTACCCCTGACTCCCCTATCACTCTTACTGGCCCCATTATGCTTTCCTCTGTCAGTGTCAAAACTTCAGCATCGTTCTGACCAGCATCAGGGCTCAGCAGAGTCAGAAGATGGCAGTGGCCATCCTGACAGAGCTCAATGGCATGGGAGGGCCGGGTGCAGAGGCAGCGAGCCAGGGGCGGTCTCACCGCTGGTCAGGTGCTCACTGGGATGGAACAATTCCTTTGTCTTTCAGGGCCTTGCTTTTTCCTATCTGTAAAATGAGAGTTGTCTAGAGCAGAAGTTTCAAACACTTTTTTAAAACTTAGCAACAGAAACTTTTAAAAATAAAATTTCATACCAAACCCCAATCAATAAAATGTATAAAAGAACAGCACTGGGCTTCCCTGGTGGTGCAGTGGTTGAGAGTCCGCCTGCCGATGCAGGGGACACAGGTTCGTGCCCCGGTCCGGGAAGATCCCACATGCCGCGGAGCGGCTGGGCCCGTGAGCCATGGCCGCTGAGCCTGCGCGTCCGGAGCTTGTGCTCCGCAACGGGAGAGGCCACAACAGTGAGAGGCCCGTGTACCACAAAAAATAAAAAATAAAAAAGAACAGCACTGCTCTGGGTTGTGGATGGGGCTTTTAAGGCATAAAGGTTAAGCTGTATAGCTTCATTCTTCCCCCCGACTCTGTCCTTGGGAGACCTCTTAGGACTTATTTTTAAAACCCCCTAAGTAGATAGTCTTTAAAAAAAAAAAAAAAGGTAAAGTCTACTGACCACTTGCCATGATCCAAGTAGCATGCTTTATGTGCATTATTACATTTAGACCTCACCAACACCTTGTGAGGCAGGCACCGTTTTTATCATCCCCATTTTACAGATGACCGAACTGAGCTATAGGGAGAGGTGAGCCATAGTAAAGGGTGAGAACCAGGATTCCCAGCCAGGTATTTGAATACAGACTATAAAGCACTATACTTTGCTGCCTCCTCAAATTGGTCCCATTTTTAGATGAGTACACTAAGGCTTGAAAAGGTGAATAAACTTGCCAAGATCAAGTACCAGTAAGTGGTGGGAGTGATGTTCAAATCCTTGCCTATGGACTCCACCCTCAATGCACATGGCTACACATAAATGTAGTTCTAAGACCTTTGCCAACTCTCACAATGAATGTTTTTCTCTTATTATTCGTAGAAATGGCACTTTCTATGTTAGTTCTAAGTTTTGGGGGAAAAAAACGCAGAAACGTTAAGCTATCCTCTTAGTCAAGAGTATTTTGCTCTACCAGTTCTACAATAACTGCCCAGGGGAAAAAGTGATGGTATCTCATGCCGAGATCATTTTGTACAAATGGTGTTTGGCACTTGCCATTAGTCTCTGGTGCTTCGTGAGCCACCTCACTGCTTTAAAATCTGACTTTGCAAAGATACAGGTATCTTAGATGTCCAGACACTGTAGTTTCATCCTAGTGTACAAAACTCAATGATGGTATCATTTAAGAACTACCCCCCTCCCCTATCGTGACATAAACTAAGGATTGGAAGATGATTGTAGCATTTGGTCGCTTGAAGGCAGGTGGATAATTTCACTGCTGTTGTTTCTTGTGCTTGTGATATTTCACTTACAGAATGATTTAGGATAAAATCTGTCTCTATCCATCATCAGAAGCATTTGCTTTTTCGTGTAAAAATGTAGAAAGGAAGCATCATAATAAATACCATTGCTGCTACCAATGCTGAAAGGAAGAGGAAATGACCACCCCACAAATCTCACATCAACCTACTCAGTGAAATGAGCCTAGTGTGTTGCAGAAATGAGCTTCCTGTCATCTGGGATTCAGCCATATGGTGTGGAACCAGAAGTTAAGGCAATTTCATTTTCAGCTTAATGAGAAGTTTGTCTTTTTGAGTCATCAGACTGCTCAAACTCTTGGGAGGTTGGAATCTGGATGCATATTTCGTGGTGGAATCTAACAAACCTGGGTTTGAATCTTTGCTCAAGCATTTACGATCTGAGTGACCCTATCCAAGTCTTTTTTTCTCTTTAAGTTTTAGTTTCTACACGTATAAAACAAAGAGAGAGGAATACAATAAAGAATGGAAGTAAGAATGAATGAATACTGTAAGAAAGATCTGTAAATAAATCAGTAATTTTAGTTGATAGCTGAGTAAGAACAAGCAGTAGAAGATAATAATAACCCAAAGAGATAATGTCTCTTGGAAACAGTTGCTTAACCCATGGGCTCAGAACAATTGTTTATACTCCTCTCTGGATAACCACACCCACCTAGTCAGTTTTCAGGATAATGACTACCTTGGGCACACTCCAAGGACCTTGAATAGTCTGGCTAAAGGACTAGTAGCCACACCTCATAAAGAACAGTTCGACTATCTGGAAACTTTTATCCTGGAAAAGATATGGAGGAATCATGTAGGCAGACAGCCGTTGCTGACGTTTCATAATGCACGTGTTTCCTGGGGTAAAAAGAGCAGGCAAGAGCTGTGTAGTTGAGTGGTTGAGAGAACAGGTTTAATCCTGGTTTCTGTCATTTGTCAGCCAGTGCCTTGGGATATGTCACTTTACCTTTCTAGGCTTCCTTCTACTCTGTGACATGGTGTAATAATGCCTGACTCTCTCAGGAGTTCGGAGAAGTATATGGTACAGTATATGTACTGATTATCAGCACAGTGATTCGTACAAGGTCAGCACTCTACGTGCTGACTGTTGTGTTGGTGATGGTTTTTGCTGTTCCACTTGGACTTCAGGGAACCCATCAAGTTCTAAAATTGTACATAGCCCTTGTATGTTCACAGAAGAAGGTACTCAGAAGTTGGCTTAGGACTTGTAGGAGTGTTCAGATATCAGTTACGTTTGGACTGGTAGATTTCCTGAACACAGGTAGGGTCAGAAGAGAAAACACCTTTTGAAGATAGGGATTGAAGGCCTGGGTTGAATTCCCAAAATTGTAGGGTCTTTCCTTCCACTCAAAGACAGTGGTTCTCAGAGCATGGTCCTTAAATTAGGAGCATCAGCTGTAGTCTACTTGTTCGACATGCAAATTCTCAAGCTCCACCCTAGACCTATTGATCAGAAACTCAAGAGTAGGGCCAGTAAGCTGTAGGTGGTTCTGATGTAGGCTAAAGCAGGGGTCTCCAACCCCCGGGCTGCGGACCGCTGCCAGTCCGCAGCCTATTAGGAACCAGGCTGTAGAGCAGGAAGTGAGCGGCAGGCAAGCGAGCCAAGCTTCGTCTGCCGCTCCCCATCGCTCGCGTTACCACCTGAATCATCGCCCCCCTCCCCAGTCCGTGGAAAATTGTCTTCCATGAAACCGGTTCCTGGTGCCAAAAAGGTTGGGAACCGCCAGGCTAAAGAACACTGACGTAGGACAGTCACAGCTCAGTCATTTTGCCATCACTTTGCTGGTAGCTCTCATTGGAGTCAAGGTTCAGCTTTTTCCACTTTGCTCCAGAAAAGCTACAATATAAATAGAGCAAACACACATTGAGGGCTTATTCTGTGCAAGATGCCTGTCACTTGCCATGAGTAAATGCATTTGATCCACAGCACAATCTTAGAGGAACCTGGCTCGTCACCTTGATTTATAGAGGGGCAAACTGGGGCACGGAGGGCTGTGAACTTTGTCCTCAGTTTCACAGAGGGAAACTGGCAGAGTCAGGATCTGAATCCAGGCAGTCTTACCCCCTGCGCCTGATGACCTCTGTCACAGTGATCTTCAACTTCCCTGAACTCCCTAGCACGTTGCATCATACCGAGCGGGAAAGAGAACTGGGCCACAGTTGTCCACTTATTCCCCTCATTTCTGGCTTCTAGGGACACCACTCTTCCCACAGTTTTCCCACATCTATAACTGTTCCTCCACTTCCTTCACTACCTCTTCTTTCACTTAACTCAGGGACGTGGTTTCACTCCTGGCACCACATAGGGACTTGCCCCTGGGTCAGTCCTTAGTTTTCTTTTTTCAGTTTCTATGGAGAATCCCATACTTACATACAGTTTCAATGATTGCCCTTTTCAGATGACCCTCAAATCTGTATTTGCCTTGAACTGTCTTCTCATTTCTAGTTCCACATTTTCAAAAACCTGGACTTTTCTGCGTGGATGTCTCTCCATCACTTTCACTTCATCACTTGCAGCTGAACTTACCAATCGCCCTGTCACACTCCCCACCTCTCCAGCACCTACTTCCCTGACTCTCCACACGGGGCCTCCATGCCCCTAGGCTTCAGGGCCTTGCTTTCATTCAGGTACCAGACCCTGTCTTTCTTCACATGGGTATCAATGTCTTTGTCAACCTTAGGTTTTCCATATTACAAAGGTATCTATTTAGGTCTTACACAAGAGAATTTAAGTTTATAGCCAAGCCCGTTCATTTAATAACCAAAAAGGTGTAAAATTAGCGTGCAGGATGAGGCATGGTATCATTTAACTTTAATTACAGAACAAAGATATGAAATACCAGTCAGCAGTGGCCTTTAAAAAGCAGCAAAAGTAGGCAACATAAAAGCCAGCGCTAAGAGGCATCTTCATGGAGACACCAGGGAAAACATAATTTTGATCTTCATTAATGACCAGTTTCATTGAACAATGAATTGGACATTATAGCCCTTATAAACAAAGCAAAATTATAAAATGTTATTCTAATTGTTAATTAGGTGTCTTTATACTCTAGATTAGTTTTTTAAATATGTCCTCTAGATGCCACTTGATGCTAATTATCCAAGTTACTATCAATTGAAAAACATTTTTAATTAAATCTAAAGCCATTTAAATTAACATAAGATTTATAGAAATTTAAATGTGGTCTGATGCATTTAGCCTTTTGAATTAGTTTTTGATGAAACTCTGTACCGCAGCCTGGTAATTGATAATTATGATGAAAAGGGTAGGGTGTTCTTAGTAGTGTTTATTCATTAAATATATGTGTGTGTGTCTGTGTGTGTGTGTGTGTATACACACACACACAGACACACATGCACACGTACATTTATATATAAGATATCTTTACTGTTATTGGAGTTATGGAGATATAGAGATGAAGTGGTTATTGTTCCTGCTCTTTCAGGGAGGTATCTTATCAGGGAGATAAGACACACATGCCAGTATGTGAGAGCCCAAGCAGAAAACAAGCTTCTTAGAAGGATAGAAGCAAAGTGACTCCAGAATTACAGACTCTAGATGTAGTAGGGTGGTATCCCAGAGAGAATTTTGAAAGCTTTGTAAATGAAGGGAGTATTTGAACTAGGTCTTGAGTTTGGATTGGGGGGAAAAAAACATACGGAGAGTGCTTTCTTGGCAAATGGAATAGCACATGTTTATCTGTCAGGACTCATTTGGTTGTAATTTCTATGGATCCAACTCAAAGCCAGAGGTGGGGAGATTTATTGCCTTGTGTGGTAGAAAAGTTCAGTGGTAGCCAGCTTCAGGCTAGATTCAGTGGCTCGAATAATGTGACCAAAATTCAGTCTCTGTCATTCTCTTATCATCTCTTAGCTCTGTTTTCCAATCTTGTATTTGGTCATCACCTCTGCTGGTGAACAGGAGGAGGGCTTACCTTCCAAATATAAATCCAACAAAGTCCTTGTTTTTACTCTGACTGGACTGACTTGGGCCATATGCCCATCCTTGAATGAGTCATCATGACCCGGATGATGGAATCTGCTGATTAGCATGGCCTGGTTCATACACTGCTGGAGCTACGGTGAGAAATGCCTGGGAGTGAGATAAAGAAGGGGTCAGTTCTCAAAAGGAAAACTGAGGTGGTGTTACTGGGAGGGGGATTGGTTGCTGGGCAAAGAAAAATAGCAAATATTCATTATATTTTTATTATAATAATCAAAGGCACGATCATGAAAACTCATGACTGTTGTACATACAACAGTGGAACCCAGGCATTATGAAGGGTGTCCATGGAAGATACTCTGTGAGTTCTGTCCCCCTTGCTTGCTTAGCCCCAGATACCCTGGCTTCCTTGCTTCATCACCAAGCATGTTTTCACCACCCGTCGTTTGTACTTACGCTTCCCTCTGCATGGAATCCTCTTTTACAGTCTGTGCATAAAGGATCTCTTTCTTTATGGCTTAAATATCATTTCATCAAAGTGGTCTTCTTAGATTCCCTTAAAAAAATTACATGTTCCTGCTATCGAGTCTATACCAGGAATTGGCAGAGTATGGCCTGTGGGCCAAATCACACCACTACCACTGCATGGTTTTGTAAATAATGTACTGGAACACAGCCAGACTCATTTGTATTGTACATCAGAGTTTAGTAGTTGAGACAGATCATATGGCCCACAAAGCCTAAAATATTGATTATTTGGCACTTTACAGGAAGTGTTTGTTGATTCCTGGGCTGTACTTTTACCTGCTTTATTCCTCTTGAGAGCAATTATCACAACATGACATGGCATGTTGTGTATATATGTGTTTATTTTCATCCTGTCCACCTCATTAAAATGTAAACTTCATGGGCTTCCCTGGTGGCGCAATGGTTGAGAGTCTGCCTGCCGATGCAGGGGATGCGGGTTCGTGCCCCGGTCCGGGAGGATCCCACATGCCGCAGAGCGGCTGAGCCCGTGAGCCATGGCCGCTGAGCCTGCGCGTCCGGAGCCTGTGCTCCGCAACGGGAGAGGCCACAGCAGTGAGAGGCCCGCATATCACAAAAAAAAAAAAAAAAAAAAAAGTAAACTTCATGACAACAGGAACTTTTGTTTTTCAGAGTCTAGAATAGTGCCTGGTGCCTAGTAAGTGCTTACTAATATTTGTTGCATGAAAGGATTGAAATTTTTGAACCTTGGAATGTTTGATAACCAATCTGGATAGTACAGAGAAACAGAGGGAGTGAGACCTTGCATCTAAGTTAAGAGATTATTATAATATCTTTGTTGCAGATTCATAAAGTCCTAAACTAGGATAGAGAGAGAGAGAGAACAAATGGGAACAATCATCTTGAAGGAGAACTAATGAATCTTGGCAACTAATTGGACATAGAAAGTCAAGAGGGAGGGAAGCTGGGATGCTTCTGGTCTTGTGCACCTTGTCAGTCAGAGAGCTATGGCATGGTTAACAGAAATGTATAGGAGCAAAAGCAGGTTTAGGATTGAAGATGAATAGTTCAGTTGTGGATGCACTGGATCTTGCTACTTGAGCACCTCTCTAAGGGAGAGGCCAAGTGTTTGGTGGGAAATGCCAGCCCAAGAAAAGGCCCACAAGAGATGCCCCATTGAGCAGCTGAGCAGAAGGGTCAGAGAACCATTGACACAGATTCAACAGGTGAACACCAGAGAGGTGATGGCCTAATAGGGCATCCGGGAGCAAGAACTTAGAGAAGCTCATCAAATAGAGCATCACTGAAACAGCTCCCAGGTCCAGGCCATTTCTTTCTCTGATGGAGGCTCAGGGCTGGCTTACTGGGGCCATGGCTGCCTTGCTGGAGGCATCCTTCGAATTTGAGGGCCTCATCCTGTGTTCTTACACTTGTTCTAATCCGCTCTGCCTTTCTCCACGAGAAGGAACTCAGAGGCTTTAGAATGTGGCATAACTGGCTTCTGCCGTACCTACCAGCTACCTGAAGTTGGCTACGTTACTCAGATCATTTAGTCCATGTATGTGGGTGCTAAATAAACAAACTTTCCCCTTTTCCTATTTCTTTGCCTCCATCTTTTTCTCTTCTTTCTCCTCCTTTCTGAAGTATCTCATCAGTGAGTAGAAGGAAGCATGAGAGAGGCTACAGGATTATAGTAAAAAGTGGAACATACTTCCTCTTCTGTGATGGTAAAAACTGAATAGTTCAGACATTGATCCGTGGGAGAGAAGGGCTTACCAACCTAACAGTAACATTTGGGTAACAAGTCAGAGGAACCCGAAACTTGCCAGGGCCCTCCTTCTCTCTGTTATCCTTAGCAGAGATCATCTGCTGGAGATTCAACTATTTACAGAGAACTGCTGGTCGTAGAGTTCTTCTGGCACCTCATCCCAAAGTTGGCTTATTATTTATAGGCATACAGGAATACTGTATTAGATCATAAAGACACATTTCTCATAAATAATGTAGTGAGAAAGCCACATATAAAAGAGTCTCAGATGAACAGTTCCAACCTTAATAAACCAGAGATACTAAATGAGAAAAAGCACAATTTTACAATAGAGAAATAATAATGGGGTTTCATTGGAAAGGCTCCTGGAAGTACAACTCTCATCATTCTCCAAAAAATAAAAAAGAGCCAGTCCCAAAGCCTGGGTGATTCCACCGCCTGGTTTCACGTGTTCACCCACCCACGTGCACGGGCATCTTAAGCTGCCTTGGGTCAGCTTTTCCCCTCATGCTTAGGGGTTGATTCCTGATGCAGGAGGAGGATGCATTTGCTGGGCCCCATGCGCTTTTCCCTTGGGCAGGAGGGAGATGTGATTTCATATCAGTGTGATGGATTAATCATTCTGTGTCAACATCCCCAGCTGTCCCAGCAGTGTTGCCTTAGCCAACCTCCCCAGTTGCTGAGCCATTGTCTTCCTCATTTGCACGTGGGGATGGGGAGAGGAGGTAGAAAGGCAGTTGGGGACATTTGTCAGCTTTCTAGTTTGATTAAAGCATTGATGAGGTTCACTACTTGGCTGCTTGCAAGAGAACCAATTCCAGCACTTACTAAGGGAGGGCCATGTTTGTTTTTTTTGTTTGTGGAACCGAGACGACTTTAATTTCTCTATCAAGCTACAGCTAATATGCTTTCATGCATCTGTTGGCTTGTTTTTATCCTCAACGTTGTCTTCTTCCCAGTTAATGCCAAAAACAGAGTATTTTCAGACAAGGAGATAAACTAACTTCTACCAGGCCATCTTCAGTGGCAAGAGGTTTGCCAGAGAGTTTGGATCTATTGTCTCCTTTCTCGTTAGTTATATTCACTGTTGTAGAATATTCTTATGCAACCAGAAGTCACCTGAGTTGGATTTTTTTTCTTTCTTCCCAGCAGAGGCCAAGGGGAATGTTGGTATTCCACGGTGACATTAGGAATTTAATGACATGACAATGTGAATAAGAAACTCTCAGTATGCAGAATAAGGAAGGAAATTAACTTTATTCTCCTCTAAGGAAAGGACTTGCGTTTAATTCTGCTCATTTGAGTGGGAGGAAAGAGCGCTAAACATACCTGTATTGTGCTTTCCCTCCCACCTTGCCCTAAGCTTTTGCCATGTACCAGTCTTTGAATCTCAACTGCTTTGGCACCCTGTCTTCCCAAGGAGTAGTGGGGAAAGGTGGCGAGGGTGAATATAAACAAAAGAAATAAGGAGAGATAGAGGAGAAAATACCCAGAACCCTTCGGGACACAAGACAGAAGCAAATGCCTAAGTTTCTTCTTTGACGGACAGTAGTATCGGACAGCATAATGGTTACCTGGGTAGGGGCTTTGGAGGCAGACCAACTGGATTCCACTTCTGGCTCTAGGGGTACAACCTTGGGCGAGTTCCTAAATCTTGGAAAGCCTCAAGTAGCTCATCTGCATAATGAGCGTGATAAGAGTACCTACATGATACACGTAAAGTCCTTGGCATGGTGCTAAGCACAGCATAAGTGCCCAGTGCATTGATGCCCGTTCCTCCTATAAATTCCTATTGAACAGCATTTGTGCAGCTATCCCCAATCAAAGTTCAGTGCAGGGATGGAAGGACGCAGCACAAAAGTTCCTTGATCACAGTCGGTTATAGTCTAGTAGGGGTATTAAAGCACATACCCAGTGAAACATTAAATAGCAGCGAAAATGGTTTTTAAAAAGTTAAACAAAAAAATGTAAGACAGCCCTTGGCTGCAGTTTGTGCTGGAGACTGGGGTAGGAGACCAAGCTCGTGGAGGTGACCTGCAGAACTTCCCAGAGAAGTTGAGGGGAAGTGTGATGGGTGGAGATGGAGGTAGACTTCGCAGACATGGGGGAGTGAGCACAGCCCCCGGACAGCAGGGTCACGGGAAGCATGAGCCCAGCTCTAAGGGACAGAGGAAGTGGGATGAGCCGCCACTGGTTTTTTTTCCAGCAAATAAGCACATTTGGATTTCTCTTTGGGGAAGGGCTTGTCATTATCAGCATAGAGTAAACAGGAATTGCTTTCTTCTCCAAAAGCCTGAGTTAAGACAACGTCTCAGTTTTCTGTGAGAGCCTCCCAGGGATTTTCTCCTTTTGGCAGTGTCCTGGACCGGATGTGGCTGCAATGTTCATGGAAATATTTGATAGGATTTTTATTCTGTAAGCCAAAGAGAAAAGTTAAGTAGAGTTGGACACTTAGAAGTTATTTATGATGCAGGAACTTTCACGGGTCAAAAAAGAAAGGAAGTGACTTCAGCAGGAAGGTTCTTGGCACTATTCAAGCCATAGTGTAAGCAGTTCTCACTACAAAAATGACAAAATTACAGAAAGAAATTCAATCGCATTCAGCCAATATTAGTTGAGTGGTTATTCTGGCCAACTGCTGCGCTGACCAGAGGGACACCCAGGGCCCCTGTCTTTCTGGAATGCACAGCCGAGCAAGAAAGACAGATGTTTTAAACATTTACGTGAGAAGAATGTGTCTTATGGGAGAAGTACAAGTTGTATAGAAACATAAAATTAGGAGATTTTAACCTAGTTTTGCAAGTAAGGAAAATCTTCCTTAAGGAAATGATGATTAAGTTGAGGTTGGCAAGATAAATAGGAGTTAATCAAGGAAAAGGGACATGGAGGGGCTGAGACTGGGGTGGCATCTACAACATCCTGGGGAAGCATGACCTTTCTGGAAAAGTGTAAAAGTTCAACACAGCCAGAGGGTAGAGGTCAAGGAACAGAGTGCCCAGACATGAAAAGAGACAGGCTATAAATGTTAATAAATTAACAGTTTATTAAATGCTTACTCTATACCGACTACTGTTCAAATCTCTTTACGTGTTAGCTCAGTTCTCACGATAGCCCTCTGAGATACGTTTTATTATTCTCACTTTACATATGAACAAACTGACAAATAGAGAGGCAAGTTTCCCAAGGTTATGTAGCAAGTTAGGTGGCAGAAGAGAGATGCAAACCCAGATAATCAGACTCTAGAGCATATATTTTGTTTTTTTATAACAACTTTGTTGAGATATAATTCACATTATCTTACAATTCACCTATTTGAAGTGTGCAATTCATTATTTTGTTATAAAGAGCCTATGCTTTTAACATATATCACATACATGTAGCTACAAATATACATATACATTTCTATATATGTTTCATATGTATGTATGGTATATGTATTTGTTATGTATGTCATATATGTGTATATGTTATATGTATACACATTATATAAGTTATACAAAGTATAGATAACTATTACAAATACCTGGATACTTATGGAGGTGTGTGTGTGTATGAATATATTATAAAACCATAATATAGTGGGTACTGTGTATCATATTGAGATATAGATTTAAAAGTAGTGGGGAGACACTGAAGGGCTTCAAACTGGGGAGTGACAAGATCTGATTTGTGATTTACAGGGTGCTGTGAGGACAATAGCCGGTGAGGGGTGGGTTGGACAAATCTGCTAGTCTTGGGACCAAATGCACCCATGAGGTCTATGGTTGGTAGTTTAATCCAAAAGGAAAGTCATGAACCTGCTCTACAAGGCTTACAGTGCTTACAGACAGTTCCCATTGCTCTTTTTCACTCTCAGCCCAAAGGAAACAGGCTGTGCATATGACAAAGGACAGGATTATGCCTGTTGGAAAGAGCACAAGCACAGCTGATGATGTCTGGACACAGTGCATTTCTTCCCGCTAAATTGCTTGGTGGGAGCTGATCAGAGGTCAGAGCACATTTAAAGTTGTATCATGGGCTTGTGAAAGAGACTGCATTTAACCAAACAAAGGAGAGAGCTGATATGCAATTAGTATGCAGGGTGCCTATGAGCTATGGATAAAGGTAATGTGCTTTTCTCCTTTGGCTGTTAAATGCGTCTCAGCTGCCAAGGAAAATGACTTTCCCTCTTGACTTCCTATCTGTCTAGCTGATTGGCTGTTGGGGAGTGTTCAGGCTCTAGTGCTTCAACTGTATGTTTAATGAGGGCATCCTTGCATGAACAAGTTCCTCTGGCCTAATTCTTTCTCCCAGGACTCTGAAAATATGTCTCTCCTTAGCATATTCTGATCAAAGATTTCTAGTGAACCAATGGAAGGTGCCAGAGCATTGGATTTATAAGGCATGGTCTCTACCTGCCTTGGGGAACTTATGCTGGAGGATGAGATGTGAGAAATGCACCAGAGAAATGTATCCTAAAAGTGCCCAGAGCACTGGGGTCACAGAAATTCCAAAGAAAGGCCTTCACTGAGAAGTGGAGATTTGAGTTAGCCCCTGAAAGATTTCACTGGGTGAAGTTAGGAAAGGCAGGAGAAGCGCTTCCTGCTGGAAGAAGATAACAGAGAAGACCACTGTTACTCTTGTGGTCCAGCCTGGTAACTGAACTCAAGTTCAAAACCTTTGTCCTTTTTTTTTTTTTCTTAGATTCCATATGTATGTGTTAGCATACGGTATTTCTTTTTCTCTTTTTGACTTACTTCACTCTGTATGACAGACTCTAGGTCCATCCACCTCACTACAAATAACTCAGTTTCATTTCTTTTTATGGCTGAGTAATATTCCATTGTATATATGTGCCACATCTTCTTTATCCATTCGTCTGTTGATGGGCAGTTAGGTTGCTTCCATGACCACCTAGTTGGGTGGGATAGGGAGGGTGGGAGGGAGGGAGACGCGAGAGGGAATAGATATGGGAACATACGATATGGGAACATACGTATATGTATAACTGATTCAGTTTGTTATAAAGCAGAAACTAACACACCATTGTAAAGCAATTATATTCCAATAAAGATGTTAAAATTTTTTTTTAATAAATAAATAAATAAAACCTTCATCCTGTCACCTGAACAATGGAGGGATAAAAAATGAACTGTGGGAGAGCGGCTGAACTGACTGGTGTTTAAGACAATTCCTTTCCTCTTTCTGTCTCCGTCTTTGTCCTGCTCTCCCTTCCTTCTTTCCTTCCGTGATTCTCAGACAGAACAATTATATAAGTGAGTTCGGGGGAATGTCTGTGCTACCACAAATCACAGGTGGGCTAATGCACAAGGGCTCATGAAATCCTAGAAAACTGAATGTATAGTCACCCTCTGCATAGTAGAACTGAGTTAGATCTGAATATTTGCTGGCATCTTATTTGATTCTCTGAACCATCCTTAAAAGTACTTAGGATGGAGGAAAAAAAAAAAAAGAACAGAAAGGAAATTTCTAAATCTCCATCTTAGAGATTAAGAGATTGAAGCCTATGGAGGTAAAACAGCTTGCCCAAAGTTTCTCAGCTAGTGTGTGCTTCTGCCCTGAGGTCAGACCTTGACTCAGATGAGATATAAGTCACCCACACCTCACAATAACAGTGGTTAGACCCTGCTGTGAGTAAGACCCTCCCCCAAGCACCCCTGCAGATGATGCAGAAAGTTCTAAGAGATGGACTGTGATCTCTGAACACTTGCCTGATACTTATGGTGGATGGTCATCCGAAAGCAAGCGTTCTTCTTTTTTCTGCCATGGAGGCTTTTGTCGGGCTGCTGAAGATCTCTTCTCAGAACTGTATTTTTAACCCATTATACAAATGCCCAAGATTACCAAACAAAGCCAATATTAGATTGTTATCAACATCTAAAAAGCAATTGTCGCACGTATTATGTGCAATCTCTATGTTAAGCTGGGGATTCAGGTGGAATATAACAAGTATAAGACATGATTCCAAACTCTGAGGTATGTCTATATCATCTCATGTTTAATATCATGGAGCAGATGAAAGGGCCTCCTTTTTCACATGGAGCTAGCTCTATGGTTAAATTCTGAGGATGGGGTTAGCTTGGAGCTGTTAGGATGAGGATGTTACAGTGCACTGGGACCAGATAATGGTTCTCAACAGGGATGATTCTGCCCCCCAGTGGAAATGTCTACAAATGTCTACAGATATCTTTGTCACAACTAGAAGTGAAGGGGGTGGGGGCCTTGCTACTGGCACATAATGGCTAGAGGACAGGGATGCTGCTCACCATCCTACAATGCACAAGACAGCTCCCACAACAAAGCATTACCTGGCCCAGATGTTAATAATACCAAGTTTGAGAAGCCGTGGACCAGAGGGAAGGTGTACAGAACACGGAAGTCCCTCTATAGATAAACTCGAGTGTCTCTGGTTCTCTGCCCTTCCTCCCCTCAGAAGACTGCATGTCCTTCTTTCTGATTTATCAAGGTTGTAAGTTCTGTTCTTTCCCCCTCTGTAGTGCCTGACGTCAGGCCATACACACAGCAGCTACACAGTGAATGTCCGTCCCTGGTAAGGGTGCCCCTGCTGTCTCTCCAGCCTGGGGCTTGACCCTAAAGTAGTGGCAGAAGCAAAGAATTCAAGATGACAGCTCTGCAGGAGATGGCTGTTCAGAGTGGGGAAGACAGAAGTGACATGAGTAGAGGTTTGAACCTCTGCCTCCCATTTGGATCAGTGTGATCCCCTACTTTTGTCCATGAAGTAAGGAATGTAGCAGCCTGGGCAAAACATGCGTCATGGGAAGTTCCATTACTTCTTGATACAGCATATATTATGCCTCTTATATAGGATGGACATCCATTCCCTTATTTATATAATCTTATAGTTGAAATAGACCTAAAAAGGCATTCATGACTTTACTGACATTTGTTAAGGACCTCACATGCATTTAGCTCTGCTTTATATCTTTTACATTTATTACATCACTTGTTGGTGATGCTTCCCTCCAGGTCCCTTTCCCCTGAGAACGAGTATTGTTTCCTCAGTACAAA
Source organism: Mesoplodon densirostris (assembly GCF_025265405.1). NCBI lineage: Eukaryota > Metazoa > Chordata > Mammalia > Artiodactyla > Ziphiidae > Mesoplodon > Mesoplodon densirostris. The sequence goes on from NC_082663.1 coordinate 136,033,042, forward strand.
AACCTTCTCTTATCGGGGCAAAAGATAGGCTGCACCTGTCATCCCAGGCATTTAAAATGGCAAATGCTAAGTTGTATATTAGATGCATACCTTGAAGACTACTACAGTAGCACTCATAACATCTCATAGTTGGATCTGTTTCTTTATAATTCTGAGATGTGCTGAAATCGGTAGCATTTTCTTTTCTTCCTTTAGGGCTGATTTGGCCCAATCCTGAAGTTATGATCAATTGCCTGGTGGGAGGGTGGTTTCTGTGGGGTCCCTGGGTCTCTGAAAGTTCTTTACTCTAATGGATTAGGGGGGATGCCAGTGTCATCCATTTAGTGAGCCTCCTCCTTCAGCTGTTTCCATTTGTCATGAAAATCTGGAAGGAGTTTTTGCATTGCCTGAGTAAGAAGATTCAGAAAAATGAGACTGGGCTTATTGATTTATTAGTGTCCAGTGTCCCTAAAATTGGACCTTGGGTTGGGACTTTTTGAGAGCTACAAAAATGTATAGAGCGAGTTTAGCAGACCTAGATGGCAGTCTTGCCGTTTGTCTTATATATTTAGCTTACTTATCTGACTTTAATGGGACCTACTTATATAAGTGGCAGTTTTTATCAGCATTACTTTGGCTTTTACTGCTGAAGTCTATGCTGGTTGATATGTTGTTGGGCAGTTAGAATTTTTCTTTTTTAAATATTATTTTGCACGAGTATTTTAAATATTTAACTGTTGGCTTATAGGAAACATTCAAGGTTCTAACGAGAACAATGATTGACTCTTACCTGAATCCAGGCACATTTAGTGTATTATGTTGTTCAATCGTTGTAACAGCCCACAAGTTAGGCACTGTTATCATCTCCATGTCCCACTAAAAGTGGGACTTCCCTGGTGGCGAAGTGATTGGGAATCCGCCTGCCAATGCAGGGGACACAGGTTCCATCCCTGGTCCAGGAAGATCCTGCATCAATATTCAAACACATTAACCAGAACTATGTTACAACATATAATAGAAAAAGAAAAAAAAAAACTAAACAGTGAGTTAAAAGACCCAACTTGTAGTATCCACACTACTATAAATTAAAGCTGTATTTCTGCTTGGTAAAGTATAGAAGCAAAATGTGCAATATGGAAAGACTATATCCCTTCACCTACAAAGATGAAGTGGCAAGAGCCAAGAGTGACTTGGTTCAGTTATCAAAATGTAGGGTTTGAAATTCCTTGTACCTTAAAGATCTAAAGGGTATCTCTTGGGAATGTCTTTAGTCAACTTCAGTAGCCCATTGACAACTTCTCATTTAGAGCATATATTTATTAATGGACAGAAGTTCCAATATTCATCTTCCATTACTGATCAGTACTGGGACTAGGGTTCATCTGTAAAATAAGAGATAGTAAAGAAATCATTAGAATCAGGTATCCTTGAGAGCTTAAAGCTGATACTCATTTGATTTGAAAGCATCGCCATGACAGATTTTGTCTTTTCCTTCTACCATTCTAATCGCCAAACCACAGACAGGAAATACCCGGAACATTTTAAGGTCATTTCTCAGTGAGGGAGCTGCATGTAGGCACCACATCTGACTCAGGGGGGAGGTAGAGGGAGGAGATGGATGTCCTTGTGAGTGATAGGTTTTAAGTGAGAATAGGATAGGATAGGATAGGTTTTAAGTGAGAATCCCCAGAACACAGCTTCCTGACCTCAGTCAGATTTCAGTATTAAGTCCTGCTGCCCCCACTTACTTGTGGTGGGATCCTAAGCAAGTCAGCAACCTGACTGAGCCTTTTGTGCCTAACGGAAGGATCAGTACTGCTTTCCTAGATAGTCATGTTGGGAATTAAATAAGACCGACATGTAAAGCTTACCACAGTTCCTCAGATATAGTAAGTTCTCAATAAATTGACTATATTTTATCATTTTAAACATTAATTTCCTCTCTCAAAACCTCAGTTTCCTCATCTGCACATGGAGATGATAACAGTGCCTAACTTGTGGGCTGTTACAACGATTGAACAACATAATACACTAAATGTGCCTGGATTCAGGTAAGAGTCAATCATTGTTCTCGTTAGAACCTTGAATGTTTCCTATAAGCCAACAGTTAAATATTTAAAATACTCGTGCAAAATAATATTTAAAAAAGAAAAATTCTAACTGCCCAACAACATATCAACCAGCATAGACTTCAGCAGTAAAAGCCAAAGTAATGCTGATAAAAAAAGAATTCTAGCAAAGAAACACAAGAATGGTACTCTCTGCCAAGTGAGTCCACATAATGCGAAAAATTGGGCCAAACATGATACCATAAGGGATCCAAGGATAGCTGAAAACATTTGGGGCATAATAAGGAGAAAGTAAAAAGGAAGAGAGCAGTAGGACCACAGAAGAGTGAGTTCATGCTTTGGAAGAATATTTTCGCAAGGTTATCCAGCCACCTATAGAGCGCAATAGAAAGAAGTCCACTGGGAAAATCAGTAAGGCCAGAATCATAAAGTTCTTTTCTGCATTTTGGGCATATCATCAAATATAAACAAGCTGATTGGCCCATATAAGTAAACCATCACTGTTTATTTCTTAAATTCCAAGGGATGATGAGAGAACAGCTACAAGAATGCAAAGATATAAGAATCTAGGCCAGGACTCTTTTTTTCTGTAAAGGGCCAGATAGCAAATATTTTAGGTTTGTGGACCATGGGATCCCTGTCACAGCTATTCAACTCTGCCATTGTAGTGGGTGAAACCTGATAACAAATACAAATGCCAAAGACTGAAAAATCTGTCTGTAGACTGAGAGGTATGGAAGCTTTGGCTTGTTCAACACGGAATCTCAGCAGTTTTGCCGTTCCTCATACACAATAAATGGTGGACGGATGGACCTATGGATGGTCCAACCCACAAATGGACAGGCAGATTGACTGTGGCAGTGGCTTTATGTCTGTTTCTAAACAAGAGTATCGTCATCATCACAGTTAGCATTTATTGCATTCTTACTGTGCGCCAGGCCCTGTTCTGAGTGCTATACCTGTGTTAATTCATTGAATCTCTACAACAATCTGGGAGGTAGATATTATCATAGCCATCAGGTATCTGTAATATGATATAGTCCTGGGCTTGTCAGATGCTTGACCTTAAATGAGTCACTTATGTTCATCTCCTGTGCTCCTTTCATATGGGTGTTTATAAGAATTTAAAAGTATATGTGAAAATCCCCATAAAGTGATATTCAGGGATTAGGTCATTGTTGTTTCAATCCAGCTCTGGTATGTATGAACAGGCTGAGATGGTGCAGGATAGGAAGGCTTGGCCCTAGGTGTGTATTGGCCTAGTTGGCTGAGGACAAATTGGAAAACAGGGCAAATTGTTGGGTCTGTAGATATTATTACTGTTGCTCACCATTATTATTTCTGGTACCTAGGACATTGCGTAGCCCACATCAGGCACTAAATAAATATTGACTGAAGGAAGAAATGAAGGTATAAACAAACAAAAGAAAAAAGAAAAGAAAAATTCACCTGCACCAGCCCAAAAAGGGCACTCTGTCCATAAGATATTCCAGGTGTTAATGGGTTCTCCCAGAGACTGGGATATAGATCATAATATAAAATGATGGGAAATGTCTGATCTATTTACTATTGCCTTGAAAGCTGAAACATTTTCGTAATGCATCAGAAAGGCATTTTTCAGGACAACTTGGTAATTCATCTTTATTTCCTTGTATATGCAGTGCATTCCGTTTAAAAAGAGATACTAATGTATTTACTTTAAAGCATATAGATTTACAGCTTGAGATAAAATATATTCATAGGTAGTACACCTTAATACTGTTTAGGTAAAAAGAAGAATCAGCTGGCATCAGATTACTATTGATTAACTGTCATTTGATTGACAAAGCAGTGCACAATACACTTAGCAAATACCCAGATCGAGCTATAAAGCTCTACAGATTTGGGTTTTGACACTTGCTTTTTTTTTTTTTTCCTCCTTTCTTCTTTAAAAGAAAATCAGTTGAACATCCAAGAACATACTCTTTGGCACTGACTAATTTAGACCTCATAGACGCTGTTTTTTATCTTACTGTGTGACATTGGCGCTGTTTATAGGAGTTGAGGAAGAAGCTATAAAAAACTCACAAAATGCACTGGCTCCTGGCTTGTTAAATAGAGAGAGATGCTAAATGCTCTCAAAGGCATCTTACACCAAGTCACACCAGAAGGACACTTTCGAGCATACTGGCTTTCACAACTTTTGTCTGGTAGTGAAAATTGACTGGCTTTGTTGCCCTGTGGATTTCCATTTTGTATTGAGCAGGTGTTTGAAGTGGAGTCGTACAGGAATAATGATCTCTCTCCAAAGACAGACTTGTTGGTGGGCTCCAGAGAATAGTTCTTCTCCTTGCTTTAGTGATGTGGCTTGTTAGGGACAGTCATGACATTGACTCCCCCACCCCACGAGGAAAATTACACATTATTCAGGGTGCTTCCAATTGTAAGTGACAGAAAACAAAATTAATCAGGCTTAAAATATATTTTTTAAAAAAATACAAAAGATAGGAATGTGCTCACTCAGTAGATAGTTAAAATTTTCAGGTAGGACAGACTCTGGTGCCTTTAACATCTCTCCCCCTGCACAGGTTTCCTTCAGGCAACTCCTTAGTGGACATCATCTCAGAAAGAAAAAGACAGGAACACCGTTGTCTAGGCAGCCATAGCAACCCTTGAAGAGAACGGATTGGCCCTACTTAGGTCACATGCTCTTAGAGCAAACTCTGTTTCTGGGGAATCAGATATTCTGATTGGTCAGCCTGGATCACGTTCCCTTCTGTATGTTTGGAGGTGGTGGGGAGGGACATGTGATTATCAGCCCTAGCTGGTTTCCCCAAAGCAAATAATTACTCTAATATCAAAAGGAGAGTGAGGGAATGTTAAACAGAGTAAGACATTGTCACCATTCAACTCTTCCCTTGCTCACTGGCACATGTGGTGTCTTCTTTTGAAATTCTTTCTCCAGACTTTGTTTGTTGCTAAGTCTTGAAGATTTGCAATGATGAACACGGCTGAAGAAGAAACTTCATTTTTTTTTACTGCCCTTTTTTCCATAGTTATATTCCCTAATCCAAGTTGAATACCAATCCAGGTTTTGATGCCTGTTATGAAACACTGGAGGCAAAGGGAAATGGGAACTCAAGACTATTATAGTTGCCATGGCTTGGGTTTAATGTCAAACAGTAAAGGAAATGGAAAACCTCCAGTTCCATTTACTGAAATACGGCCTACTCAGTTGTATTTTCTCTTTGAAGATGCTAAGCTCACTTACGGCTGCTTATCCACATTCAGTCAAGTATTACGAGATCAGCAGGGAAGCTTCTAGAATGCCAGTGTTCCCTCTGCCCCTTGAGGCCCCATGACCTCTTTTTTCTCTGCTCTGCTTTGTCACATTTTCTCATTGAGACGCTACTTCTTGTGAACCTTTCAACATGGCTGCCAGCCCCAAATCTATGTTTGATGGTTAAAAATGTGAGCTGGGAGATTAGTTTGTCTGAGTTCTTCTCCCAGCTCTATTACTAAGTAGCTTTGTAACAGTGCATAAGTTATGACTGAACCTGCCTGTATTTCCCAACTCATAGGATTGCCAGGAAGATGAAAAAAACTATGTCCATAAAAGCACTTAGCATGATTCTAAGTTCTCAGTAAATGTTGGTTGTCATTGTCTTGTGTCTGTCACTCACCGACATTGCCCTCTCTGTTGCTTAGTTTCAGTTCTCAAGCTAGCATCTGACTAGCCAGGTGTAGCCAGGTAGCATTTCGAAGAGGACCACGTAGATGAGCCTTCAGCAGAGAAGTGGCTATGAGTAGGATGTGCCTAACCGAACATTACTACTCTGGGGTGATCTGTTCCTGGAGGAGGAGATCTGGGGAGTATGACTCTTAATTACCAAACTCACAATGGAAGGCATAACAGGTTCAGCAAGGAGCTAAGAACATGGGCTCTGCAGCCAGATTTGTCTGAATTCAGATTCTGGTTGCCACACTCACGCTCTGCAGACCCTTTCTGCACTTCAGTTTTGTCATCTAAAAATAGGGAGGTGATATCGTGTACCTCATAGGGGTACAGTGAGAATTAAATGAGTTAATCCAAGTGCTTGGAAAAGTGCCTGGCAAAGAGTAAGCACTTAATAGATGTCAGCTCTTGATAGGACTTTTCTTCTCTAAACATGACTCTGAACTCCTGCAATAGTCTGGTAGGAAATCCCATCTCTGTCATTACTGGGTTGCTCAGGAGTTGAAGAAGCATATATGGTATCAAGAAAATATGGGCAAGCCTGCTAATCTTTGGTCCATTAAGCTCACCTCTGATATTTTCATTTTCCCGGCCTGTGTAGTCATTGAAAGTATGTCGGCCCTCAACTTTCATGCCATAGAGAAAGTCGAGGAATCTTTGCTGAGGCTCTGGGCCCCTGTGCAGGGGGTCCTGCCTTCAAGGGATGTGACCCCGCTGTCCCTTCCGAGAGTGTGCCATCTCCCTAGGGGTGACTCTGGCCTTCAAAGGACCTTAGATCTCTCAATTCTTATAAATCAGGGGCAAAATCTGCCTCCCTGCCTTGGCTTCCTTCGAAGGCACTCCTCTCTTTCCCCCCCACTGTAGGAGAGCCAGCACACTCTTACTAAGTTTAGGCCTATGCAAAAGGCAGGAATAGCTGCTGACTTAAGGCAGCTCTGCCTTTGACCCACTGAAAACCTTCCATGATGAAACTCAAATTCATTTTGCTAAGTTAAAGCCAAACCCCAAACTCTCTACTGAAAAAATCCGTTAATATGACATCCTAAAAAAGGTACCACTACAGGGCCCAAGAACAGTGGGAGCCAGGCATTAGGGCTTGAGAGAGAGATTGCCTCCAAAAAGGGAGCCCAAAGGGATTTAGAGTGAGGAGATTGTGCTGTATTTGTGTATGGTGGTAGATACGGGACTCTATATATTTGTCGAAACTCATGAAACTATATACCACAAAGAGTACATTTTACTTTGTGCAGACAAACAGCAAAGCTACGCAAAGGGCTTGGCTATCTCCTTGAAATGTAGGGAAGACAAAAATATGGGGATAGCAAACATAAATCAATACTTTAAAAAAATTATCAAGCCTCAGACAAAGCTAAAGAGGTGGGTTAAGCCTGATCACGTCATGTTAAAAAGTTGGGCTTCCTGTTGTAGGAAACGGGAACTCATTACAGGGTGTAAACCAGACAAGAAACCTGCCACAGGTGGGCTCTGGGAAGTTGCACTGAAGGCAGTAAATTGGAGAGGTTACAAGAGACAGCCAATAGAAAGAAAGGCTAGTAGCAGCCTCTCCCACTGAAACCATGTAGCCGTTTCCTTTGCTGGACAAAAAACTGTAAGGCTATCACAGTATAGTATAGCTGATACTGACCAGCTCATACCTCTTTCCTCCAAAAGCTTCTTTTTCATTCTGCAGCTTTTCCTGCTTACGTGAAATTAAATTCAAAACCTTAAAATTTTTTGTAGCCACTTATCTAGAAAAGCCAAAGACTCTCAGGACATTGTTCTTGACTTGAATTAGAATGAGGGCAAAACACACTCAATGAACCATCTCCCAAGATAGAGGGAAATGAGTGCTCACCCCAGATATTAGGTGTGCATTGTGGAAGCACAAAAGAAGGAGCAATTAGTGATAAGTGAGAGAGGACCGGGGAAAGCTTCATCATGGAGATGGCATTTGAGCTGGGTCTTAAAGGGTGTGATACACTGAAAAGGAAAGAAAAGTACTTCCTGGCTGAGAACATCATGAGGCAAGGCAAGGGAATGGGAGAATGCAACCCCACCCAGCAATCCGTGAAAAGATACTTCAGTATAGTATGAAGGTACAGTAACAGTGGTTTCCAACTTTTGGTCCTTTGGTTTAGAGCAAAAAAAGATCTAGGGGAAGAGTCTGACCCTCTCAAAGGGTCAGTTTGCTTCTCCCTCATCGGTCTTGGGTAAAATAGTATTGAACCTTAGGGGTGAGTAACAGGATTCTCATAAGGTGGCTCAAACAAATAATAAGTAGGGACTTGACAGTTGCTGGTGGCTTAGTGGTCTGGGGCAACATATCTGAAATTCTATTGGTCTTCGTCTCATGGGAGGGAGATGGCTCTTACAGTTCCAGAGATGATGTTGATATTCAGGTAGAAAGAAGAGTGCATCTGCACTTCCCTATTAGGACAGTAAAAGCTTGCCCAATATCCCACCCTAGTAGACTTCTACTACATCTCATTAGACAAAATCGTGTCATGGCCACTCCTAGCTTCAAGGGAGTCTGAGAAAGTGATTATTTAGCTGGGCATTTTGCTTCCATGAAATACTGGTATTTTGTTGGCAGGGGAAAATGGGTGTTGATAAAGGAACACGCTGGCCATACTAGTGATAAAGTCAGTGGATGGGTTAAAGTCACACGGTCAAAATTACCATGTGAGTCACCTGTATAGTGTGTCCATTTTGAGGCTTGCTTTCATAGTAAGATTGTATTCTGAAGTTTAATCAGTCAAGTGTCTTAATGCTTTCAGATGTTCAGCACTTTCATTAAGATTTCAACTTCCTGGTTTTGCTTTTCAAGTCCTCCTCCTCTCCATCACCTGAAAATGACTCTGTAAGTTTCTCCAATTAGTTTTTAGACAGTGTTTCTTCATCGTCCTCAGTTAATGTTTCAATTTCCTTCTCCATAGGAAAGCATCACCCCCAACCCACTAGGCAACAGGAACAAAGTGTTCCACTTCTTTTTCAATGACCAGGAAACCCTTAAAATCATGTACATGTTGTTTTCTTAGGTCTCACAGGCATCTATTGACTCTCTGAGTAGTGATTGGTCTCACACTGTGAGAGACAATTGAGAACTGAGATCTGGACAGAGGAAGCAGTGTGTTCAAGTCTCCCTTCTTACCCTTATTTCCAAGTGGAAGGGCAGGCTTTCCTTCACTTGGTCACACAGTTCATATCCGTTCTCTCCCTTTCTCCCCTCACTGTTGGCCTGATTGTGGCTACCAGTCCCACAGAGACCTGGAGGTGACTACGAGTGGAATGCCACATTCATCCCATTCATGGGACACACAGTACATCATTTCTGAGAGCCAAGGAGTCTCTCTCATGCCCAGCTCTGCATTTCATGTCAAGAAGGCTTCTCAGCCTGTTGCTGATGCTCTGTTGTTCATGTACTGTCCTAACTCAGAGGTTGCCTTATTCTGGTGTTCCATCAATGTAATACAAAACCAGTGAGTTGAGATTATTTGTTTTATTGTGTGGTTTTATTTACTATCAAAAATAATGTAGTCATAAGAAACTGAAATGAGGTTCCTTGCTGCTTGGATGCTCCCTTTTATTTTTTCCAGTTTTGGCTTAATGATACACCAGGCATGAGCTCTGGTCTGTTGGTTTCTAGAGTAGAGTTTGTTTAATTAAACTACTTGTCTCTTCATATCTTGCCAGAATATTTTTGTACATGAATCTTAAATTGCTCTGTGGTTTCACGTTCTACACAATTATTTAAAGTGTGCACCTTGATGGTATGGTCGGTTCAGTTACACTGTTAGAATACTTGAAAGGAAACACGTCTTATTTTCTTCTTCTCCATTGTTAAGATTCAAATTATTCAAAGATTTTTTTTTTCATTCTGGCCTTCTGTCATTGTCATCGACATCATCTTTTCTAATACATAATAATAGATAGATAGATAGATAGATAGATAGATAGATCTGCCATTGAGCAGACTGGTGCCCCTATCAATTTTGGTTACTAACCATAGCTGGGTCTTCAATATCTAATATCCAATATCTAATACTCAGGTGTCTTACTATACTTCTCTTGTCACCAAGTGGGAACTCTTGCTGTAACCATTCCTCCACATCCCACTTTCTCCTCTGCCCACAAGTCCATCTCCAGCTCTTCATAGAATAGCTCCTATGATGTAAATGACCCCCATGTTGCTAGATTCAACGGACATTTTAATTCCTCTTCTTAACCCTAAGTACCAATTAAGCACGTACGTAACTCCTCCCACCTTCTTGGAATACTTGTCACTCCTGACTTCCTATGTTACACCATTTCTGGTCTTCTTTCTGTCTCTCTAGCCACTTCTTTTCAGTTTCCTTTGATGGCTCATCCTCCCACACCCAAACTTTAAATGTTGGAATCCCTTAAAATTCTGACCTTGGCTATCTGTTGACATCACTGTAACCATTTCTTGGATAATTTCACATATTCTCTTGGTTTCGATGATCATCTGTGTCCCAGTGATTTTAAGTTTATATACCAGTGGTTTAGAACTCTACCTTGAGCAATATACCTGTACATCCAGTTGCCTCCATAAGCGTCTTAATCTGGAAACTCCATAGATACCTTAAATTCAACAGAGCCAAAATTAAACTTGTCCCCCCGCTGCAACCAAAACCTGGACATCTCTTACTCATCCACCCCTCATATCACTAAGTTCTTTTAATTCTACCACCTCAATCACTCTCACGTTCATCCTTCCCATTTTTTTCACTGTAAGTTCTTTAGTCTAGGCCATCATCATCTCTCACATGACCTACTGAAATAGTCATCTAACTGATTTCTTTGCATTTGCTCTTGACCTCCTATAATGCATTCTACAGAGTATACTGGCACACCTTGGAGATAGTATGGGTTCAGTTCCAAACCACCACAATAAAGCGAATCTTGCTATAAAGCAAGTCACACAAATTTTTTTGTTTCCCAGTACATATAAAAGTTATGTTTACAGGATACTGTAGTCTATTAAAGTGTGCATTAGCATTACTATGTCAACAAAAAACAGTATACTTACCTAAATTTAAAAAATACTTTATTGCTAAAAAAAAATGCTGACCATCATCTGATCCTTCACTGAGTCATAATCTTTTTGCTGATAGTAGCCATCAACATTGAGGCAAGACCCTCTGACTCATTGGAGTGGTAGTGGCTGAAGGCTGGCGTGGTTGAGGCAATTTCTTAAAAGAAGACAACAATGAAGTTTGCCTCATCAACGGACTCTTCCTTTCATGAAGGATTTCTCTGTAGCATGTAGTGCTGTTTGATAGCATATTATCCACAGTAGAACTCTTTCAAAATTGGGGTCAGTTCTCTAAAATCCTGCCACTGCTTTATCAACTAAGTTTATGTAATATTCTAAATCCTTTGTTGTCATTTTAACCATCTTCACAGCATCTTCACCAGGAGCAGATCCATCTCAAGAAACCACTTTCTTTGCTCATCCATAAGAAGCAACTCCTCATCCATTAAAGTTTTATCATGAGATTGCAGCAATGCAGTCACGACTTCCAGCTCCACTTCTAATTCTGGTTCTCTTAATATTTCCTCTACATCTGCAGTGACTCCCTCCCCGGAGGTCTTGAACCCTTCATCCGTGAGAGTTAGAATCAACTTCTTCCAAACTCCTGTTAATACTGATATTTTGACCTCTTCCCATGAACCATGAATGTGCTTAATGGCATCTAGAATGGTAAATTCTTTCCAGAGGTTTTCAGTTTACTTTGCTCAGATCCATCAGAGGAATCACTATCTATGGCAGCTATAGTCTTATGAAATGTATTTCTTTTTTTTTTTTTTTTTTTTGCTGTACGCGGGCCTCTCACTGTTGTGGCCTCTCCCATTGTGGAGCACAGGCTCCGGACGCGCAGGCTCAGCGGCCATGGCTCACGGGCCCAGCCGCTCCACGGCATGTGGGATCCTCCCGGACCGGGACACGAATCCGTGTCCCCTGCATCGGCAGGTGGACTCTCAACCACTGCGCCACCAGGGAAGCCCTGAAATGTATTTCTTAAGTGATAAGACTTGAAAGTTGAAATTAATCCTTGTTCCAGGGGCCACAGAAGGGATGTTGTGTTAGCAGGCATGAAAACAAGATAAATCTCATTGTACATCTTCATCAGAGCTCTTGGGTGACCAGGTGCATTGTCAATAAGCAGTAATATTTTGAAAGGAATATTTTTTTCTGAGGAGTAGGTCTCATCAGTGAACTTAAAATATTCAGTACACCATGTTGTAAACAGATATACTGTCATCCAGGCTTTGTTGTTCCATTTATAGAACACAGGCAGAGTAGATTTAGCAGAATTCTTAAGGGCCCTAAAATTTTAAGAATGAGAAATGAGCATTGGCTTCAGCTTAAAGTCACCAGCTGCATTAACCCCTAAGAGAGTCAGCCTGTCCTTTAAGCTTTGAAGTCAGGCGTTGACTTCTCCTCTCTAGCTGTGAAAGTCCTAGATAGCATCTTCCAATATAAGGCTGTTTCATTTACACTGAAAATCTGTCATCTAATGTAGCCACCTTCGTGAATTATCTTAGCTAGATCTTCTGGATAACTTGCTGCAGTTTCTACATCAGCACTTGCTGCCCCACCTTGCACTTATATGTTGTGGAGATGGCTTCTTTTCTTAAACCTCATGAACCAACCTCTGCTAGCTTCAAACTTTTCTTCTCCAACTTCATCACCTCTCTCAGCCTTCATAGAATTGAAGAGAATTAGGGCCTTGCTCTGGATTAGTCTTTGGTTTAAGGGAATGTTTTGACTGCTTTGGTCTTCTCTCCAGAACACTAGAACTTTCTCCATATCAGCAATAAGGCTGTTTAACTTTCTTATCATTCGCGTGTTCACTAGAGTAACATTTTTAATTTCCTTCAATAATTTTTCCCTTGCATTCACAACTTAGCTAACAGTTTGACACAAGAGGCCCAGCTTTCAGCCTGTCTTGGCTTTTGACTTGCCTTCCTCACTAAGCTTAATCATTTCTAGAGTATGAACTGTGTTCAGCTGAAACATTGGAGTAACCAGAAAATTATCTTTCACAGAAGACAATGTTCATTATTCATAGAATTATTACATTATTCATAGTGTTTTTTAAAAATGCTTGTAAACACTGTGAGAGACTTAAAAATTTTCTTTGTCATGTTGCCTGTACCTTCACAGGAAAAATACAGCTGGATTCATAGCGGCTTCTTGTATTAAGTAAAGGCAATTTCAATTGAAATTAAAATATCAAATGTCAAAGAAGCTAGATTTTATTGGAGAAGTGTAAGGTTGCCATGGGCACAGCTGGCTTTGGGTATTAATCACTTGGCTTTGACCTCAATTTCACATCTTCCCATGGGCCCTGTGGTCATTCTCTGTCTCTCTCTTGTCCAGCACATCACTAGATCCCATTGGTTTTCCTCTTAACATATTTCCTAACCCACCTGCACTTCTCCGTCCTGGCTGCCAGTTCTTTAGTCAAAGCTGTCATCATGTCTCCTCTGCTTCGCCTCATTTACCTTTGCCCTCTTCAAGTGTCTTTTCCACAATACAGTGTCTCAGACAGCTCAGGCTGCTGTAACAGATACCACAGACTGGGTAGCTTAAACAGCAGACATTTATTTCTCACTATTCTGGAGACTGGGAGGTCTGAGATCAGGGCACCAGCATGGTTTACTTCTGGTGAAGGTTACAGTTGGAGCGTGTGACTTTTAGGGGGACACAAATATGCAGACTACATAACATGCAGCCACAGTAGTCTTTGAAAAATGCCAGTTTGCTCGGGTCTGCTTAATACCCTCACTGTGGGACTTCCCTGGCAGTCCAGTGGGTAAGACTCCGTTCTTCCACTGCAGGGGGCGTGGGTTTGATCCCTGGTGAGGGAGCTAAGATCCCGCGTGCCATGTGGCACGGCCAAAAAAAAAAACCCTTCATCTTGGCTCTGCATTACCTAGGCCAACCCACCTCTCCAGTCTCATGCCACACTGCTCGTCCTGGCTAAATATGGTCTGGCCACACCAGTCTTCTTTATTGATCTCAGCTTCCCAACCCTGCCACCTTTGCATAATCTCTTCTACCGTTCCTTCCCCCTCTTAACTAGGTTGTTCCTAATCACTTAACAAATATCAGCAAAACTTCACTTTTTCAGGGCAACATACCTGACAGACCAATCTATGACCCCAAGTATTATACTTTCAAAGACATGTTTGATTTTCCTTTCAAGTCTATATCACCATTTGTCACTATTGTATGTTATTTCTGAGTTTATTTAATTACTAATTCTTTGAACTATCCAGTGTACCCTACTGGAGAGTACTACATTCTACTGGTCTATAAGCTCCATGTCTCTCTGGGTCACCTCTACAGTCCCCTGCTCAATACGTATTTGTTAAATACATTTAACTTTGGGTTTATCAAACCTACCGTGGTCCTCTCCTGGTCCATTGGGTTCATCCAACCAGGTTATCTGGAAGTTCCTAAAACATCAGGGCTGGCGGTGGCCTCATGGACCATCTAATCCCCACCCCCGCTTTGTACAACAAATGGGGAAATAAGACCTGAGGGCAAATGGCCAACAGTCAGCTATAAGCTTATGCAAAATCAGCGCTAAAAATCAGGTCTTTGGTTTCCCAGTTCTCTGATATATCAGGAAATTGAATCATTCCTTCTCCCATTTTCTTTAACATCTTTATTGAAGTATAATTGCTTTACATTGTTGTATTAGTTTCTGCCGTATAACAAAGTGAATCAGCTATATGTATACATATATCCCCATATCCCCTCCCTCTTGCATCTCCCTCCCACCCTCCCTATCCCACCCCTCTAGGTGCTCACAAAGCACCGAGCTGATCTCCCTGTGCTATGCAGCTGCTTCCCACTAGCTATCTATTTTACATTTGGTAGTGTATATATGTCCATGCCACTCTCTCACTTCGTCCCAGCTTACCCTTCCCCCTCCCTGTGTCCTCAAGTCCGTTCTCTACATCTGCATCTTTATTCCTGTCCTGCCCCTAGGTTCTTCAGAACCAATTTTTTTTTTAGATTCCATATATATGTGTTAGCATACGGTATTTGTTTTTCTCTTTCTGACTTACTTCACTCTGTATGACAGACTCTAGGTCCATCCACCTCACTACAAATAACTCAATCTCGTTTCTTTTTATGGCTGAGTAATATCCCATTGTATATATGTGCCACATCTTCTTTATCCATTCATCTGTTGATGGGCACTTAGGTTGCTTCCATGTGCTTCCTTCTCCCATTTTCTTATCACCATTTTTTAGATTGACATCCTTTCTCTGTTTTATAATCTAATGTTGGTATGAAAGTAGAACTTTATCAAGTAAAATATGGTTGTTATTAAGGACTGTCATTCAGGATATATCTACCCAAGCAACAGGAATTGGAAAACTTAGAACGTTGACTTCAAACAATGGTCATCACATATTTTAACTCACATATGGAACCTGTTAAACATTTTAGCTCCGTGGTTTTAACCCAAAGATGATTTTTAGTCTATTTTCATTTATACATTTATACATAATTAATCATAATTATGCCCATGTTAATGAATGTATGTCTAGAAAGAATTTACCAGAGCAAACTCCATTAAGCTAGTTTAATTCCTTCATCAATTTTCTAAACAGTATTCTTAAACCATGTCTGCACATTTAAAAAGCTTTTCTTGAAATTAGTGTCTGTAAGAGTAGTTCTTTTCTGTGTACAACAAAGATTTGATTTATCATAAATTTCTTAAACTCCAGTGTTACTAATTATAACTTCTATCATGAAGTTATAATTTAGAATTTAGAATTTAGAAAAATCTAAATTTTTCTTCCAGTATTTAGTCCATGGCTATTTTCAACAGGTACAGATTTAGGCACTTTATTGTTTCTTATTTTTATAAAATTGAATTTCCCCAGATCAATAAAGAGTTGCAAACCAGGTTTTTGGTTTTTTTTAGTTATTCTCACCTACAGTAAATTTTGTTCTTCACCATTTTATCTCTTATGAGGTTTATTTTCTGGTGATTATTTCTACCAATTAATTGTAGTTTGAATTGGACAAACATCTGCCTGCTTTAATTTGCTTCTTCCTTAAACACTGAGAACATTTTTAACATTTTCCTTTGATATCCCAGGGTTGCTCTGTTTTCCTGGTAGGTATTGGAGGTGGCTAAAGATAGTCTTCTGTTTAGATTAGATTGTTACCTTATGAAATTTTAAATTTGGGGAGAAAACACTTTAGCTCTGACAGTTCTCATCCCATCCCTCATTTTACAGGGAAGGAAATCAAGGGCCAGAGAGAGTTATGTGATTTGCCCAACATCACAGAGATATGACTGGATTTCAGGGCTCTTGACATCCAGGACACTCTGAGGGAAAAGCATGACCAAACTGACCTCTGAATTTGAGCATACTTTCTAGAGAGGAGAAACTGGCTTTTTTATTACTATGGCAACAAAGTACATTAGAGATTTTTTGACAAGCTTACTTCCTACCTGTGCTAGTAGGAAAAAAGAGCCATTGAGCTGATCTTTATGATGATTCAAAACACTTTAGAAAGATCCTGTCACATGCTTTATAAGTTCCTGATTGATTGTGTGGAATTAAGTTACTGCGCAGAGAACCAGCTAATGGAAATACATTGATGAAATCATTTCTGAGGGACATTAAATGGAACTTAAAGCTGAAATGGCTTTATGGATTTTTTCACACAAACTGTTTATGAACATTTATTGCCAGTAAATTATATTGTGTCAAAAGAAGGAATCAGTAGGCATGGCTTTAATAGAAACCTTTTTGAAATAATAAAATTGAGAATAATTTATTATCTAAGAATGGATAGAGGATGGGATGGGGGAATTCATCCTGATGAATGATTGTCCACTCTGCAGCTTTTGGGAAAGTGAAAAATGGTGTGGAAATCAGAACTCTGTTAGGACTTGGAAAGAAATGGTCTTTTTTGAAATGTATTAATATCTCATTTCATTGTACATGGGAATTGTTTTGAGAAGAGGAGTGATAGGGGATTTAGAAGGTGTTACTTGAGGCTATAAACATGGGTATTTGTTCATGTTTCATAAAAAGATGAACAAGTAGAGAGTTACTTAATCTGCTGAATGAGGGTCTAGAGTAGGGTCAAGGGCATCAGTTTCAGAGCTGAAATGCTGGAGTTCAAATCCTGGCTCCCCCTCTTCACTGTGTGACCATAGAAAAGTTTCCTGACTTCTCTGAATCTCACACTCCACAACCGTAATAACAGAAATTAATAGTCCCTCCCTCACAGGGTTATTTTCATGATCAAATGAAGACAGTTTCAGTAGTTTCTACTTTGTAGTGAGTGCTTTTAAAATGTTATTTTTTAAGAGTCATAGAGGACCCAAATAAGGGGAAGAAAGAATAGGGTTCATGAACATTTTAGTACCAGTAGTAATATTTTATTAATTGTCATTTGATGATTGCTATGTACCAGAGATCTCATTTAGTCTCCAAAATCCCTGGGAGATGAGGGTACACCCATATCTCTTCTTTTCAGAGAAGGAAACTGAGCGTCAGAGAGATTCATGCCCAAGGTCACTCAGCTACTGAGAGCTTTTGATAAGTTCCCCTGAGAAGTCACATGCATGAGTCTGTCCTCCAGTATGTATGGGACATGTGGACCCCTATGGCCAAAGTCCAGCAAAAAAACAATCAAAGGGCATCTGGTTGGATGATGGAAGCTAAAGGAGCATGAGTGTCTTGCCCTTCACTTTCATCCACAACCAGAGCCTGTCAGTTACCCATCTCCTCCACCTGGCAGAGCCCATCCCATCTGGATTTTGCTTGCTCGCCGTTTAATGAGTGGCACATTGGCCTGGCACTGAGAAAACAAGGTACTAGGGCGCTAGGTCTAAATGTGGGTTCTTTAGTCAGATGCCTGGATGTGAATCTCAGCTCTAGTGCCCACTGGCCATAGGACCATGAGCCCCACACGTCTTTAGCCCCAGTTCTCTTAGCTGTAGGTTAAGCAGGTTCCTTGGTCTGGGAAAGAGAACACAAGCCTTCTGATCTTATTCTACTTTAAAGAGATATTTCTATTCAGCCCAAATAGCATTCCTTTATAAGCATACTCCTTTATTTTAGTGGTGTAGTTAAAATGCACCGGGGTGTGATTTTAGACATGCATTTAATATATGAGATATGAGGAATTTTATAGCAGTAAATAAGTACTCCCATAGAAGTGGTAGTACTAGTTGAATTGAGTCCAGGAGGAGTCTTGGGAACCTAAAGTCGAATCTGGTTATATTCTATATAAGACCTTGCTCCTGCCCACACAGAGCTTATGATCTAGTTGAAGAGATAAGATGAATGTCTGCGAGGTAAATCCCAAATAGCGTGTACTCAGTGCCTAATGAGTGTACATAGTCATCTTACAAGTTATGTGTTGAGTGCCTGCGCTGTGCTAGACAGCGAGGATAGGACAGAGAGCAAGACGCACTCCTAGCCAGGAGCACAGCAAATGCACTTGCAGGTCAGAGAGCTGAGGATCCAAGCTCACGTGTTCAAAGGAGACCATGTTCTTTCCACAGACACAGCTAGTGAGCATCTGTAATGTGCTGGATGACTTTATTGTCACCCTTTTTCCCCCTTGGCCTTGCTTTCAAAGGGTGGTAGAGCTCAGCACCCCCAGCTGCAGTAGAGCAGTTCCCTCTTGAGCCTAGTATAGCCAGAAGTAAGAAGTAAAGTAGCAGATGAAGTTTTCTCATTGTATCTGACAAATAAAGAAACAGGCTCAGTACAGAGTTTGGATGGGATAAACAAAATGGCCCGAGCTTTTGAGGTTTGTTTTTCATAAGAGCCAGTCATTCCTCATTTTTGGACAACTGTTCTGAATACGTGTAATCTATGTCCTACTGTGTGCACCTACTTGGTACAGTCACCAGAGTTGCAAAATAGATCTTCTTTGACTTCAAAGATCTTACAAAATGATGGAAAGAGTGGGCATGAGAAAGAGGTGAAACATTAAGTGTTACAGCATTCTAGAAACAATTCAAATAATGAAAGCTCTCCGTGGGCAATACCCATTGCCATTTGGGTGAGTCAAACAATTACGGCTGATTTGGAAAGAGGTAGTGCTCTTTCTGTTGCAGCTTTCATGGAATTCTCGGTAGAGGAAGAGGAGGTTTGAGCTGACACTAGAGAGTAGAGACAATGTAAATAAACAGAAATAACTCTCCTCTCCTTATTGCGATATATAATTGTTCCTTTAAATATGTAGATATAGACATAGATATTTTTAAATAGAGCCCAAATGGCTAAGAACTAAGCATCTCTAAGAATGTCAAAGAGAAGTCCCTGTTAACTAGAGTAGCAGCAGATGGAGTTGTTCAGTGACAGACAAGATGGCCCTGGGAGTTGGCTGAGGGCATGGTCTTGGGTTTCACACAGCTTAGAGCCACCTTCTGATGTGTCAGTCCCTGTCCTGTGACTTCTGCAAGCCTGTTTTATCCACTTGGCAGCCTCCACAGTGCCTTTGACCTAGGTGCTCCTCAAAGGATCCCAAAAATGTTGGAGAGAGGAAATGGATATTCTGCAAAACCAAATGTAATACGTATGTAACAAAAGCTACATTATAATTTGTAATCCACCCCATTCTTAACTCAGTTACTGTATTAGTCAGAGTTCTCCAGAGAAACCGAACCAATAAGGTCTATACAGAGAAAGAGATTTATTGTAAGAAATTGGCTCACACAATTATAGAGGCTGAGAAATCCCACACTCAGCTGTCTGTGAAATGGGGACTTAGGAAGGCCAGTGGTGTAATTTAGTCTGAGTCCAAATGCCTGAAAACAAGGGGAGTCAGTGGTGTTGGTTCCAGTCTAGTTCTGCAGGCCTGAGAACCAGGACCACGGACAGCAGGAAAAGATCAATGTCCCAGCTCACAGGGTGAGACAGGAAGGGGGGAATACTTCCTTCCTCCACTTTTTTGTTGTATTCAGGCCCTCACCTGATAGGATGATGCCCACTTACATTGGAGAGAGCAAACTGCTTTATTCAGCACACCTATTCAAATGCTAATCTCATCTGGAAACACCCTCACAGACACATCCAGAAATAATGTTTAGCCAAATATCTGGGCACCTTTTGATCCTGTCAAGTTGACACGTACAATTAACCATCACAGTTTTCAAGAACACAGTAAAGTTTCAATCACTAGAGCAAAATAAATAATATATACTTAATAAAACAGTGAACATTCTTATGAAATTTACACCAAAAAATGTATTTAACGGGGCTATGGGTACATTTTGAAATGTACCTGTATATTTGAAATGATGTGATTTGGGATCTTGGAAAGTAGAAGTGTCTACAGGCAGAAAATGATCTTAAAGTTCCCCACATGGAGTGTCTCTATGCCAACTGGAACTGTCAGTTTTATGGGGTTGTTGCAGGGAATAAATGAGATATATCTATGATGGTATCCAGCAATGTGGTAGTCACTCAAAAATGTTAGCTGAGAATAATAGTTATTATTCACCAGAATATTCTTTTAGTGACCATATATTATGTTAAGGTAGGAAAAAAATTCTGATTTTACTTACAGTGGTCTATTACTCATATCAGAAAGATTAAATATTTCCATAGTTGCTACAAAAGCCAGGAAATCAATTCATTTTCCTAGAGTCATTAGTATGTCGGGATAAACCTGGATTTGGAATAACAGTGGTTAGTAGAGGATTTCTAGACATTATACCAATGCAAGAGGATTCTAGAAATTCACACATGAATGCAAGATATTATTCCGTCCCTTCTTACAGCATCAAAGAAGCACACTGAGCATATAAAAATAAACACCTTTACTTCAGGATACTGCCTGGCTAAGTTTCATTGAAAAACAAATATCCAGTGCAATTGTCTGTGATAAACTGAGGCTTAAATGATTTGAAGACACTTTGGGAGCAGACAAATTAGATAATCACAATCTTTACGGCTGGAAAGGTTCAGCCGATGTTGACAAGTTGTAAAGATAAAAGCTTATAGCAAAGTCAAGAGCTAAATGTCTTAGATTGGGTCGGGGATCAATGTTAATCCTCAAATTGTAAAAGCACTGAACTTCAAAGGATCCCTCATAGTGTTGTAAGTTTTCAAGATTATCGTGTAAAACTTGATTTACTGAAGAACTTTGGCTTAATTGTCCTTAGGCAAATACCTTGCAGTCTTACAGTATTCTCTACCATCTAACCCATTTCTTAGATGTTGTATGTGTTATGTGATTTGTGCCCCATGCTGCAGTAACAGAATTTCAGCTGCTGGTTTTCAAAACACTTCCAGTTGGGTGACTGTTAATAGTTTATGAGAGATATGAGTCAGACCATGCCATTTCTAGGCAACTTTTTTTTTTTTTCTTTTTAAGCCAACATGGAATTTGCCTTATGGCCTCACTCTGATCTCAGCAAGAACACATTCAAAAGAGTTCCTTGTTTTTTCAAAGGCTGTTTGCATGAGTTGATTGAATGCTCTCCTAGCACGGAGACCTGCCCTAGAGCCAGTGGCAGAATACCCGTGTACTGGGTTGTATAAAGGATTCACTGCATTTAGCTCCATTGTGCTGACTGTGCCTCCCAGTGACACATCCAACTCTCCAACCTCTGTTTGCTTTTTTTCTTTTGTTTACAGGAGCAGAGGGCACAGTGTTCCCTAAATCTATAGAGACACCTAATGTCAGGGCAGATCCCTTCAAGGAACTAAGGTAAACTTCTGAGTATGGTTTGCATTGATTAAGTGGCTATTTGGTCTCTTTGTGCAACTGGTTGATGATCCATTTTGAATATCTATGATGTAACAGTATCATGAGTGTATGAACTGGGAGAGATTAGAAAGGATGTGAAGATAAGCTACAACTAAGAGAAAATTTTCACTGAGGACTTAAAGTTGAAAGTTTGGAGGAAGTGGTTGCCAGTCTTGGAGTTGTGAGATTTAGGATTCATTCATTTGCAGTGTGTATTTCCTGATGTATTTTGTGGTACCAAAATCCTCTCCAGTTAGAGAACTAATCAGTAATGTGTGCTGATCAGCCCAAAGAATAGTGGTGTTTAAAAGAAGCTGAACTGTAAATACAATACTTTTTTTTTTTTCTATCTAACAAGCTCCCCATTTTCTGGAATGATAAGGTTCTAGAACTACCTTCTGTGGGTATTCCATGTACTGGTGTTAATTAAATATCCATAAGCCTGCTGCTTTTAGCAGAAAAGGGCTCTGCGATGCCCTGTACTTACCAACAACTTATGGAAAGCAAAAAGGAACAATAGACATACCGACGGACAAATAGACAGAGATATAGCCTAAAAACCATTCCTGCCACCGAAGAACTATCCCCAGCCCTCCAAATGAAACATATATAAAATGGTATGATGATACAAATATAACTTTAATTTTCACAGTGGAATTAGAGCCATGAAGAATTCAGTGAATATTGGCTTTCTTCATTTCTCACAGTTCTTTTAATTAAGACCAATCATAAATCCTCATAAATAGCCCTGAATAATTCTTGCATAACGACATCAACTGTAAGCAAACGCACCTGTATTGCACAAGTCATACCTTCTCTTTCACAACCAGCCCCGAGATCTCTGTTTTGCGAAAACAGCAGCAGCCACATTGGAGCTTGCATTTCCCTAAACAGAAACGTGTCCTCAGTAAGTGGAGAATATATCACCTCATTACAAAACCATAGCATTGCTGCCAGGCCTGTAAGTCTTTATGAATATAGGGAAATAAATCGGGCAAAAGGAAGAGGATAATCGGTGGGGAGTGAGAACCTTTTCTTAGCAAAATCCCGTATACAGTGGGGCTATATTTTTAAAATTACATACCACACTGTGATGTTTTACATGTTACTGGAATAACCATTTTCACCAGGTCTTCCAGAGGCCAGAAGTTGCCTGACTCTCTGTCAATTAGATCTTGGGTTTCATATTAATGTGCTAAAGCTGGAATCTTTTAAGCAAATCCACCCAAGGAAATGTGCATTTTAGGACCCTGAGAGAGCTCATTCTCTGAGAATGCACTGAATCCTTGTGGCTATGATGTAAGAACTCTTTCAAGCAGGCTAATGGGTGGCCCAGTTCCCTGTCTTTTCACAGTCCTCTTTAGGAGCAGGGGGTTTTATTTGGCGGGGAAGGGGGGGTTGTTTTTTACAGAACTAGTGAATGATTTGTGCTGATCAGCGCAAAGATAAGTATGTCTAAAAGGAGCTGAACTCTATCATGTACTACAATGTTCATTGCAGCTCTGTTTACAATAGCCAGGACATGGAAGCAACCTAAGTGTCCATCGACAGATGAATGGATAAAGAAGATGTGGCACATATATACAATGGAATATTACTCAGCCATAAAAAGAAATGAAATTGAGTTATTTGTAGTGAGGTGGATGGACCTAGAGTCTGTCATACAGAGTGAAGTAAGTCAGAAAGAGAAAAACACTGTATGCTAACACATATATATGGAATCTCAAAAAAAAAAAAGGTTTTTTGGTCAGATATTCTGCCACAAAGCACCATTAAAAAAAAGTTCCAGAGGGATGGAGAAGCCAAGTGATCACATTCTAGGCTCCTGACTCAGTTCAGGCTGTTTGTGTACACATCAACACAATCTGAACAGGGGCAAACAAAAGACCAACTTAAGAATTACATACTAAAGTCTTTTTGTGCTTCCTTTATTTATACTTAGACTGACTTCTCAGATAAACAAGTAAAACTTAAATATCAATCCATGTCCCTCAGCTACTCAATCAATCAAACATGAGAAAAATAACATCTATTTTAGAGACCTTCTCTTTTGGGATAATTTTTGTTTCCTCAGGCCCCTTTCTTGGCTGCTGGAGGGTTTTTTTGTTTGTTCTATTGTTGTTTTCTGTTTGCTTGTGTGTTAATAAGAAGCAAATTTTAGGCCTCTGACGTTTCTTCCTGGAATATCTCAGTTCCCAGCTAAAGGAATGGTAGCTTCCTCTCTGTGAGCATTTTGGTTCACTGCTTTTCTTATTAGAGTTACTGTAGTTACTATATTTGCCGTATTTGCTTAAGACGTTTGTAAATAATCCAGGGTTGAGCTGAAAATCACAAAAGAGGGTTGTTTCTCTCCAGACAAATAAGGAGTGTTGGTAAGGTTTGCACCCAACACCCAACTCAGGCGTATTTGTAGACTCTGCTGCTGCAGGGCGATTCTGAAATCATGACGTATGGCTCTAGATTCAAGATTATACTTAAAAATGTACCAGGCACTACCCCCATCCCTCTAATAAGAAAAACTAACTTTGAATAGAAACTGGATTTGAATAAATTCATGACTTAAAATTTGAATATTTTAAATGTTCACACAGTTTTTTTTTTTCCCTAAGTCTATATAAGACAAATGGAAAAAATCCCTGATCTCAGGCCGTGCCTGATCTGAGACTGGAAATAGGCCATTCAGTTTGACATAGGTATTTTCTGTAAGAACAGAGACTACCTTTGAATGACTACCTTGCTCTAAGCATTCTTTTCAACTGTGAAGTTTCCTTGTAGGATTCTGATCCTACCAGAATAGGAAATGGACTATGAAATCCTATTTCCCAGATGTATGCCATGACAGTTGTAAAAGAAAGGAAGAAGGTTATATGGACCAATGTACACAAACAGCCAACTCTGTTCCCCTAAATATCACTAAAAGCTTGGAAGGAACCACAAAAAAGCAAGAAGCCAGAGGTCTTCATAAAAGAATTCTTCATCAGCAGCTGTGCTGATATGCTTTTACTCTACGTTCAATTATAACAAGGGTGGTGACCTGATTTTCCATTTCATTGTCTATAAGGAAGGAGCTGTTTCCCAAGTGTTGTTTTCAGATTCTTTTCCCATATAGGTTATTACAGAACATTGAGTAGAATTCCCTGTGCTATACAGTAGATCCTTGTTAATTATCTGTTTTATGTATAGTGGTGTAGATATGTTAATCCCAAACTCCTAATTTATTCTCTCCCCAACTTGGTAACCATAACTTTGTTTTCAAAGTCTATGAGTCTTGTTTTGAAAGTAAGTTCATTTGTATCATGTTTTTTAGATTCCACATATCAGTAATATCATATGATATTTGTCTTTCTCTGTCTGACTTACTTCACTTAGTATGATAATCTCTAGGTCCATCCATGTTGCTGCAGATGGCATTATTTCATTCTTTTCTCTGGCTGAGTAATATTCCATTGTGTATATGTACCACATCTTCTTTATCCATTCCTCTGTTGATAGACACTTAGGTTGCTTCCATGTCCTGGCTATTGTAAATACAGCTGCAATGAATATTGGGGTGCATGTGTCTTTTTGAGCTATGGTTTTCTCTGGGTATATGCCTAGGAGTGGGATTGCTGGGTCATATAGTAGTTCTATTTTTAGTTTTTTGAGGAACCTCCATACTGTTCTCCATAGTGGTTTTACCAATTTACATTCCCACCAACAGTGTAGGGAAGGTTCCCTTTTCTCCACAGCCTTTTCAGCATTTATTGTTTGTAGACATTTTGATGACAGCTGTTCTGACTGGTGTGAGGTGATACCTCATTGTAGTTTTGATTTGCATTTCTCTAATAATTAGCGATGTTGAGCATCTTTTCATGTGCCTTTTGGCCATCTGTATGTCTCACTTGGAGAAATATCTATTTAGATCTTCTGCCCGTTTTTTTGATTGGGTTGTTGGTTTTTTTGATATCGAGCTGCATGAGCTGTTTGTATATTTTAGAGGGTAATCTGTTGTCGGTCACTTTGTTTGCAAATATTTTCTCCCATTCTTTTCATTTTGTTTATACCAAGTAGTTTTTTGACACTTTATTAAGAGTCAAGGCATGTGATAAATACTTGAGATGTAGAGTTAAATGAGTACTCAAATAATTTATAGTTAAGGAGAATAAGACAGAAAGCAACCTCAAAATACAAGGTAATGAAATGTAGGATAGATGTATGAACCAAATCAAAGGAAACACAGAGAATTACAAAACCTACCTAAGAGAGTTAAATAAGGCTGCCCAAAGGAAGTGACATTTTAGTTGCAAGAAGAAAAAAGATAAAACCCAAAAGTACACCTCAGGTTTCAAAAAGTGTGGTTCTCTACAGCCATTTAATGTAGGGGAAAGTACCCCAACATATTTCTCTAGCTCCCAAGAATGTTACTGTGTTATTGACAAACATGAGGGATTGTAATTTCCTCATGACAGTTGTGTTCTTTAAAAAATTGTGTGAAGGCAGTTTCAAATATGGTAGCAAAAGACTAAAGATTGTTACAAGTTTCAGAAATCAGTATGTGGGCTTCCCTGGTGGCACAGTGGTTAAGAATCTGCCTGCCAATGCAGGGGACACAGGTTCGAGCCCTGGCCCGGGAAGATCCCACATGCCGCGGGGCACCTAAGCCTGTGCACCACAACTACTAAGCCTGCGCTCTAGAGCCCGCGAGCCACAACTACTGAGCCCACGTGCCAGAACTACTGAAGCCTGAGTGCCTAGAGCCCGTGCTCCACAACAAGAGAAGCCACCACAATGAGAAGCCCGCACGCCACAATGAAGAGTAACCCCCACTCGCCTCAATTAGAGAAAGCCCATGCACAGCAACGAAGACCCAGTGAAGCCAAAAATAAATAAATAAATAAATTTATTTTAAAAACCCCAAAAAAATCAGTATGTAATTCAATTCAGAACTGAAAGATTCACTGATAGCAAACCCATTCTACAGCCCCCAATAAATAAGGTATTACTTTGTTACTGTTTATTTTTCTCTATAATATTACCAGGGTTTTAATGATAAAGCTGAAAAATTATGATACATCTCTTACTCCCAATAATACACTTGAATGTTTTGCAAAATTTTTTTTTTAACCGGGTAGGTACTCAATCTGGCTCCTTTGGAAATACGGGAATTTACAGTTTGTGTGTCTTATAGGGAAACAGGGATTAGACAAGCCTCCCACAAGTTGACGAAAATGAATTTATTCATTCTTTAATTGTATTCTAAAATGTCTGTAGCCAGCTAAGTATTTATTGGCTCTCAGTGGTTTGTAAATTTAAGTGGCAAGAACAGTCTGTCAGAGCTTCAGGGCTCATTTAATTTGAGGCTTGGCAATCCTCCTCCACTTCTTTGTCCTCTTCAGAATTCACAATACCAAAAATAATGGATTGACAGTCTGATTTTTAAAAATGTACACACACAGGTAAAGAGAGAGACACACACACAAAGACAGAAATACAGAGAAAGAACAGGTGGGAGTGGGGGAAGGGAGAGAAGAGGCCAGAAGCTGTGTATTGAACTTTTAGCTGTGGTACGTGGTGAAAGGGGGAGTACCATTGTAGGAGAAATCTTTAAATTTTCTCCCTTTTAAACATTTTGCAGACATGTTCTGTAATTTTCTTCCCTCTCTTCCACCCCCAACTCCAAATACTTAAGACTAAGTTTTTTTAGTTTTTAGTTTTGTTTTGCATGTATGAGATTTAGAATTATTTGATCATATAGCACAAATATTGAAGTGATTCAAAGGAGAAATGAAAAAAAAATGTAGTGGACCAAATAATAGCAGTTACTTACTCCAAGGCCTTAAAAAATAGAATAATGGTGAAGCAGTGTTCCTGATGGTCAAGAGCCTGTGCTTTGAAGGTATCCTGCTCGGGCTTTGAATTTGGTACCCATGCCTGTCTGCTTTGTGAACTTGGGCAAGTGTCTTAAGCTCTCCTAGCCCCAGTGCCTAGAATGGAGGAAAAGCTCAGTGAATACTAATTCAACACATGTTAGCTATTGGGAGGACAGGTAAGCAGCTCTCTCTCTCTCACAGGGACACAAGAACTCAGATGGGATGGGAGTTCCCAGAGTTTAATATTTCTTTAACCCCTAAAAAGTTTCCATCAAATCATGGTGACCAACAATTATTTCTCAATTAAAGACAAAAGGAAAAAAATTGAGTACTTCCATCTACTCTTAACTGCATTTTATATAAGAGAAAGGATATAAGAAGACATAATATAGAATAAAAGACAGTCTCATAATTGAATACAAGACAATCTCATTTAACTATATTAACATGTCATCGTATTGCCTCCATTTTCTCATTTTGCCAAAAATGCTAGTGACTACCTTACAACTCTTCACACATTTAATAGTGCCTGCTGAGAAAAAAAAAAAAAAAAAAGATCTGAAAGCCACAGGCTAGGGCTTAATGAGGCCCACTTGACTTTAAGATTGTCCTGTTGGAAATCCCAAAACTATTACCTCTTGCCCATCTTCCAAGACCAGTCAATAAATATATATGTCCCTTTTCTTACTCTTCCTCCTATATTCCAGCATGCCATCATTAATCTCTTTTTTTTTCCTGTTAGTATCAGTACTAGAGTTTGAATTTATCTCTGTATTTCCCTTTTCTACCTTATCCCCAACCTTTCCCCAGGTGCCTTTCACCATGGTTCTATTAGTAAATATAAGGAGAAGCACAAGAGGTAAAGGAAATTGATACTTCTGTATTTGAGTTATCGCCACCTTTCCCTTTGCCTTATTTATCAAAAGCTCTTATTTTGCACATGTAATAGAAATTACAGCTTAAAGATATTAGACCCATGAGTCTGTATTCATCTCCTCTGTACATTATGATTCTACCATTAGAGACCAGAGAATGATAGATGGCAGATAACATCAAGGGAAAGCTGAGGCTAGGACATAGGGGAAGTCCCATTCAGACAGGAAGAGGAAGTAGAGATCTCCTCTGTTCTGGTCTCTGGTGAATTGTGGGAAGAAGAAGACAGGAAATGTAGGAAAAGCAGGTGGTGAAATATATGTCCTGATGACCTTTCTTCTCTGGGTCATGGAGGGAAGGAACCAATTAAATAGATTTTAAGGAAAGGCAAAAGCAAAGGGTCACTGTACATTTTCATTTGGGATTCTAGGAAGAAGCCAACTTGTAGGGTGGTTTCACAACCCCCTAGAAAGAGAGGAAAAGAGGACCTGGGTCAACACTCTGGAATCTCCGTTAATTCCAGGGGTAGGGGAGGAGGGAAGGCAGTTTGTAGAAGTGTCCGTGTGGTGTGTTGAGGAATGCACATGGATAACTGATGGTACAGGCTGGCTGGTTCTGGGGAGCATCCCTGCAGTGGGGCTGAGGGCTCCAAAGAAGACAATCCAGTTTGGTGCAATGGGAGACCTGCCCAGGTCTCAGGGTCTACCGACACCATTCAGTCCCAACTCAGTGGATACTGCTAAAGCCCAGAGAGAGTTTATTCAATGAGGACTTGGGCATGGGGGTCTAGCCTGATGCAGATCAAAACAACATCTCCTGGCATCTAAACTTGCTCTGTTCCTGTCACCACGTGGTCACATAAGCCTCCTTCTGTCATATCCATAATGATATCTGAAAGAGGGAGAGGAAAATTTAGACTAATTATTTATCCTAATGGGAAAGTTGAAACTTTGCAATTACAGAGAGGATGCCAGAATAGATTTCTTTTTTTCCCAACAATCCATAAGGATAAGTTTGGGAGAAAAATTAAGTCAGGTAAAAACAATAAAGAAATGCCACTTGTTTTCATGGATGAGCATGGTTTGTACATTGGCCAGCTTGCAATACAGGGTATCATTCCAGTCACAAGGTATCTTACGTGACTTTGCCAAGCTTCCAAGTCTGTGAGTCTTGCCCTCTGTCTTGCAGGGACCACTGGGTATGAGCAAAAGGAAAAGGTGCTTTCAGAATCCATCATCAGATGCCTGCGATTAGTGTTCATTTCTTTGCAAGTTTTGAGTGAGCATTGATTGGAATTGTAGTCCAGATCTGATGCTCTCAACATACTCCCCAAAAGTGGTCCTGGATTTTTAATCTTTTTAAACCAATAAGATATTGGGGGAAATGCCTTAATAACCAAAACATTTCACAAGCCTCTCTCTCAAAATCATTTCTGGACTATCTACGAAAGCTAGAGCCATCAGCCTTGTTCAGTGAGGCACCTGATGGTCCATTAATGGCCAGCCCATTTTTGTCTGAATTTGAGAAAGGCAACTCGACACATTGTTAACATTATCTAAGACAAGTGGCTTTTATTTAAAAATTAAAATTATATCCTTTCGATTAATTGTTTAACTTAAGGGTTTAAAATGTGAAAAAAACATCATTCAGCAGGTAAAACCATAACTGGCAGGGGTGTATAAAATTGCACTTTTATCCGTGTTGTCAGGGCAGGCACGACATCATGAAAGAAGTGCTAACAACCTTCCAGCCGTTTAGAGCAGAATGGGCATGTGTGTATATCTGCCAAAATTCCAGAGTTGGGGCTCCCTTCTGCCTGAACACAGAGCATCTTGACTTTATTATTGTTTCTATCTTGATTAAAATGTCAGCAGCTGCCATGTATTATGTAAAATGTGTGGGGTAGATTGTTCTATTATTCTTGAAAAACACACAATTGCTTTAGAATCTCTCTTTTTCCCCCCCAGTAGGATTGCCCTGCTCGGTGGATAGACAGAAAATCTTGTTTAATTACATCCTTCATGATCCTGGCTTGAAGCCAGCCTTATTTTATTCCAATTATAACCTTTTCAAAACAAAGAGTAATGGGAGTTTAGAGGAACAAGCTGACAGTTTTTACCTGAAATAAGTTGGGAACTAGAAGTAAATTAAAAAAAGATTAAAAAGCCAGTCAGAGGATTCTTAGTCCAGAATTTTCCATGGCTTGTTAAAACATACAGTTGACCCTTGAACAATGCAGGGGTTAATCTGCGTATAACTTATATTTGGTCCTCCGCATCTGCAGATTCAACCAACCATAGACCATGTAGTGCTGTAGTATTTACTATTGAAAAATATCCACGTATAAGTGGACCTGTTCAGTTCAAACTTGTGTTGTTCAAGAACCAACTATAATATAAATGAAAGGAAAACCATCTCAGAAAGAACTAAATAAATTTGCCTGACTTCTGGCCTTGAATTATGTGCCAAGTTGTGTTAAAGGTCACTCCTTTGTTTGCTATCCTTCAGTGGCTCCCACTGACTTGAAGATAAACAAAAACACTCAGGTACCAACTTAAAGTGGTTGATCTGGCCCTGCATGATGGGCCCAGCCTCTCATCTCCCATTACCCTTTCCCCTCCTTCCAACCTTTTGTTATTTTTGTTTCTCCCTCTGCCAAGACTTT
Organism: Mesoplodon densirostris; assembly: GCF_025265405.1. Lineage (NCBI taxonomy): Eukaryota > Metazoa > Chordata > Mammalia > Artiodactyla > Ziphiidae > Mesoplodon > Mesoplodon densirostris. The sequence goes on from NC_082663.1 coordinate 136,063,976, forward strand.
CATTGCCACAGGCAAATAAGAATGGGGTAGTGAAAACATTGTCTCTGGTTTCCCATGAGGACGTGAGAAGCCTCCAGTCCCAGACCCGCTAATCTGTGACACCAGGCAGACGCCACTGGAATGGGACCTGTTTGTACTAACAAAGCAACAAAAGTTGAAACAGCAAAGGCCCCTTACGGACCAGGACCCCTTATGACAAACCCCCTGAGAACCGGTGTTGTCGAACGCAAGTTTGTGTGCCTGATGCACAGTAAAGCCAAACAAACTGAAATGTCAGAGTTTGGAGCAGAGATATGTTTAGTGCAGGGCCAAGGAAGGAGAATGGGTGGCTTGTGCTAAAAAACCCTGAATTCCTTGATGGTTTTAGGGGAGAAGTTTTTAATAGGCAAAATTTGAGGTGCAGGCTGCAGGGTGTGGGACTTTCTTCTGATTGGTTGGTAGTGAGGTAACAGTGTGGTGCTCCAGGAATCTTGTGCTCAGCTCTACCTGGGCGGGGAAACTTAGTTCCTGCAGAAGAACTCAAAGATACTATTAGGTATATTCCTTCAGGAGGAACCAGGACCTTGCCCCATCGCTGCACTAGTGTTGGGGGAAGTGGTGTGCCCACAGGTTCCTGCTCGGTTTCAGTAGCAAAGTTGAACCAAGAGAATGCTGCTTCTTGGATTCACAATCTATTTGACTGTCCTCCAGAGGCATGCCTGGACATGCATCCTCTGGCTGGTGAAGACCAGGGGGAATATTCTCACTGGTCACAAAGCCAGGCTCTCAGGACACAGAACAAGACAAAAGGAAAATCTCCTCATACCTGTGGTTCTCCTCCTTGTGACAAGTGGCACAAAAGACGGAGACAAGAGAAAAAAAATGACCACCTCTGGGAGGAAAAGGACCAGTAGAAAACAAGAGTTCTCATAGTAAGTCTTTACAAAAGTTGCTACACCAAAGGAACTTATTCACACATATATTTTCTCCTGCTAATCTAAACTTGAAAAGGGACACGAAATTTTTACCTTCCTCTCTCAACCTACAGAGTACTGCAGAGCGAAATCCAGGAGAGCTGACTTTGGTAAAAATTCTTAGCTTTCTGTCACTTCTGCCAGTTTTCCAGGATCTCATCTGCAGGCTCCAGAACAAGTGTGGTATCTCAGAAAGTTCTATCTGGGTTGCCAAAACTGTGGGAAAGGAAAAATAATTTTTCCTCTATCTTTCTAGGTTCTTGGCTGAGACAACCCTGTAATAAAAGACAGATTAATACAGAAAAAAATGTTCAATGACGTGTATACCTCCTGTATACATGGGAGATACCCAGGAAGACTGAGTAACTCCCTGAAATGGCCCAAGCCAACACCTTAAATATCATCTCTAGCGAAAAACAAAAGATTTGAGGGAGGGGTACGGAGGAAGAGGCCAGTTAGGGGAAGTTATCAGGAAAAGCACAGTAAGCAAAGGTAAGGTTATTATGCAGATTTAAGTCATTGCCTTCTGCATTGATGAGAGTTTCTAGAAATTTAGTCCTCCTCCTCTACCTGGTACAGAGAGGGAAACCCCTTACAAATGGAGATTTTCCTTATAAATGTAAATGTCTCTTACAAAAGAGTAACATCTGCTTGTTTTTCAGAGCTTCTCTCATGTCTGCTATTTCTTAAAAATAATCAGCCTAAAATAATCCTTATGCCTAAGAGGCATATTTTGGGATGGTATATTCTGCTCCCATTCACTGCTTTTCTTTTTCTTTATCTTTGTGGGTGTGGGTCTTTTTTGGTCCATTTACTGTAGTTGTGTTAGCATTTCAGGAAGAAGCAGAGGTAGACATATGTGTTGAGTTCACTGTTTAATCAGAAGCCTCCTCAATTTACAGGCTACAGCCATTCTCCCTTGGTTTCCTCTACAGTGCCATAGAGGCTGCACTTAGGGCCTTGCTATTCCCTTTTCTTGAAACATTCTTGTCTACTCTTTCTGAATCATCCTATTCATCTTTGAACTCTCAGTTTAAAATTCACTTCCTAAGGAAATCCTTTTTGGCACGCCCCAGGATCATACTGGTCTCCCTGTTAGCCCCTATACATAGCCCCTGCACATCTTCATTTTTGGATGCACTGGCTCAGATGTCTTCCGCATTTGCCATTGCCCATAGAGGGGTTTAGGTTAGGTGAATCATCACAAATTCATTCCCTCCAGAAGTGTGTGCTCAGCCAGCAAAATGATGAGTAACTGACTCTTTGACATTTGTTTGTAAAGGAGAGCCATTAAAGTCTCCTGGAGTCTCTAATTTTGGCCATATGCTTATTTATCCCTTTTCTTTCTTTCTTCTATTCATCCTAAGTCATTTCCAAAAGAGAATAATCTGTTATTCTTTCTTTTACAAGCAGTTTCAAAACTTTAGATTTCTTTTTTGCCCAAGCGTTCTGCTATAGTCACACTCCAGTAGAACTTTGCTTTAACGTGAAGCCTCCGACCTACAATCCCTATTCATTTTCTCAACCATGGTTATCATAATTCATAGAGGAATCAAGTCCTCTTTCACCCACTTCTACATTTCATCATTGCTTCCTATTCACAAAGGAAGATTAGTTTCCAGGCCTTTGGATTTTTTTCAAAAATACATCCTGACTCATTAATGATAACTTTCCTTGCCTGGCATCTGAGTTCAGGCACACTCACTCTGGAATAACAAAGCACAGACGAATTTGAAATCCTATGGCAATCCAAGCGCATACCCCTAACCTTGAATAAAAAATAGATGCTAATAAATGCAGGGTCTTAAAAATGTGAATTATAGTCATTTCACACTTCATGGCAGCTTCATGTTGAAGAAATAGCTTAAAACTTAATTACGATGCTTGTCCCTTCATTAAGTGCAGATGACATTCCTCGGATAAATTTTTGCAATGACATCTGGGGAAGGGAGTTGAGAAACTCATTAGTTATTCATGATGGAGAATATTGACTGTGTACTGATTAAGGAAAGTGTTGACACCCTTTTTAACATGATACATCTGTCTGTTCATGTATGGTTATCTCTGTGGTCCCCACAGAGCTCCCAAAGCTCTTTGGGAAATGAGGAAAATGCCCTTCAGCATTTGAATGCAGATGTATATAAAATGTGCATGATGAGTGAGATTAAAATGGAGAGCGGGAGGCCCTGGACTTCTGATTACCCGCCCCTGCAAATGACTGGGCTACTCTGTGAGGACCATTTGGGAGATACACAACCACAATGGATTGAATACGTCCTGCTCTTGGCACCTGAGGAGCTATTATGCTACATTCCGTATTTCAGTGGCTCATTCTAAAGCTAGAAGTCAGTTCTCAGTGAATGATGCACGGAGGGTTTTGCCTCCTGTCACATAATAATCCCATAGCTTGAGCCAGGCAGTGACTAAGTTAAGTGAACTGGTGAGGGTACAACCACCCTCTCTTTGTGTGAGGGGCGATATTCTTACAGAAAGATAATTTTGCTCTTTAATGACTCAGAATGGCTAAGAAGTGAGGGCAGCAGAGCCAAAAGTAAGATAGTGCAACATAAAGAAGTGTTTTTGAATTGTCTGAATTACCTCCCTTGATAGCCATGAACTTCCTGTCACTGAGAGACTCAAGGTAAGGGTAACTGTCCAATCAGGACTGCTATAGAGGTGTGTCAGGCATCAGAAGAAGGAAAGGTTTTAACTAAACCACCTTTCAGATCTGCTCTAATAGGAAGATACTAAGATTCAGGCTTTAAGTGCTGATCACAGATATGATTTTACCAGGGACCTCTCATTAAGCTGAAATTTCTCAAAAAGCTCTATTCATCGAGTAGTTGAAGGTTAGAATCTGTGACCAGTATTGATGGATTCCTTTTCACTTTTCCTTGCACTGTGGGTGTTTGAAGAACAATTCAGATTCTTTCCATGCTTTGTAAAGTTCAAAGTGCTTTCACAGATACCCTCTCCAAAACTCCCTTAAATGAGATGAGAGGGATGGACTTCATTCCTGTTGTACAGACGGGGAGACTGAAGGGTTAAAATGTAACACTTGGCTGTTTGGCATAATGAAAAGATCCTGTCCTTTCTCAGGGCTCAGTCAGATTTTGAGGTTTAGCAGAGTCTCTGACACGTGGCAGCATGGAGTCGAGGTTAGGAGCAGAACTTTCAAGTCAGACCGCCAGACCCTGGATCCTGGTTTTGCCACCTGCCAGTGTGTGCCTCTGGGCAAGCTTTTAAAACCTCTCTCTGTCACCGTTTCCTCATTTATGAACAGGCAGATAAAAACAGCACCAACTGAGAAGGACTTGTGAGCACTGAATGGCATGACGTATATGAACTACTTCCCACATCACGTAGAACCTAGGACTTAAATGTTAGCTCTGGGGCCTCTGTTGTTGAAGCAACCAATTATTACTCATTCTTGATTATGGCCAAGGAGTCTGTCCAATGATAGGGTGGTCTTGCTATATCATATGCCTCACAGATAATGGTCAGCAGGTTAATAGCCTATTTTGTACCAATCAATACAGTCAAGACAACAGTGAAACAAGTATGAGTTGATGAAATTGGCCAATATTAAAAGTGAACTCTAACCCTGCTTTTGAACTTTTCTTATCGCAAAGGCATTTGCAGTCTATATTCAGCCATGAGAGAGGCAAACTTTGTCCTTAGGAAGAGAAAACTGAGACTTAAGCATTACACAGACAAGATGAAGTGGAAAGCATTATGGGTATGGATGAAAAGAGTAGTGTTTTAAAAACACGTACAAAGAGCTTTGGATCTTTTTCTGAATTTAATTGCAGTGTGGTGAGTGACAGTTGTGAAAATGCGGTTTAAAAGGGAAAATAATAACATTTAAGTATCAAAATATTTTAAAAATCCACTAATTCTAACTGTAGTGTAATTCTAACTGTAGTGACCAAATACTCTCTCCCTCCTGGCTCCTTCAGCCATTTGTAGGAGGGAGAAAGTGGCTTAGACCAGCTTCCCTGGAAGACCTGACCAAGCAGAAAATCCCAGAAACAAGAAGCCTCATCTGGGGACCTTTCTTCCCATTTGCCAGCTGCCACCAGGAATCAATGGCTCTTTCATAATCCTAGCAAGAAAGTGAAATCAAAATTAAACTCTTATGAGATTTTGGGTTTTTTCTTTTCTAATTTTCACATTGACTCTTGCCCTTTTATATATATATATGTGTATATGTGTGTGTGTGTGTATATATATATCCTTAAAGTTTTTGATCCTCCATTGCAGTATACCGTTAAGAGTTATGTTGTTTTCTTCCCCCGAAGGCCACAACGAGTGCTTATTTTTCATGTGGGTTGGATGGATTTTTATCTCATAACCACAGGCTGCTGCTCTGAACCTTTGCTTCCTGTCTGCAACCTATTGCTGGGCAAGATTTACCTGTAAAGATATAGTGGCTGCTGTGGCTTTTCTAGTAGAATAGAATTAATTCTCTTTGGTAATAACAGTTAGTTAGACACCCCTATGACCATGAAAAGCAACCCCCAGGAGGATTTTCCAAAGGACTGGTGTCACTTGACAAGACTCTCTGATGAGGTCTACTGGATGAATAGCACACAGGTCAAAATGCTGATTTGATCATCCTCCTCTTCCTGGTACAGGAGGGATGACCCTTACAAATGGGGATTTCCTTTATAAATCTAAATGTCTGTTATAAAAGGATAACTTCGACTTGGTCTTCAGAGCTTTCCCTGTCTGCTGTTTTTTAAAAAATAACCAGCTAAAAATAATCCTTCAGCCAGAGAGGCATCTTTTGTGATGGTATGTTCTGTCCCCCTTCAATAGCAGGACGAGCCCCAAAATTCAGCTTTCTGGCCACTGCCTTACTGATATCTTACCACAAGGGAAATGTCTGTTATTACAAACACGACCATAGTATGAGAAAATGCACGAAAACAGATGAATAAAATTTACTTTTCAGTCACAGCCTGCTAACCTTTGGGCCTAATCTCAGAATGGAGATTTCCTAGAGCCAACCAGAAAGCATGAAACACTGCTCTCTGTGGCCTTTTGCATCATTTGTTCACTTGTTTGCTGTTTATCTCCCTTACTGGGTTGGAAACGCTAAGCCAGTGAGTCTCACATTAGAACCACTTAAGTTTAAAAATAATTCTGATTCCTAGTCCCTGTTCCAGAACAATTCAATTAGAATTAGAGGTGCAGCCCAGATGTTGGTATTGTTTAGAGTGTAACCGAACACAGGTTCGGCCACTTGCAGCTCAACAGCCAATAAATCAAAGGACAAGCTTTGGCAGAGAAGAAAGGTACTTTATTCAGAAAAGCCAGCAATCTGGAGAGATGGTGGACTTAATGTCCAGAGACCAACTCCGAAGATTCTGCTCAGCCATGACAATCTTTAAAGGGAAAAGGGAAAACGATCTCAGTTCATCATTAAGGCAGGAGGTCAGATGCTTTGTCATTTTTCCATTGCGTGCAGACCTGCTGATTTCTCCCCATCTTCCTTGGGATGCTGTCTTGCCCACGTGGTCCACCTGCAATTGGATGTTCTCTTGCCCGCATGCTCTGCCTGCAGATTTACTAAGGGGAAGCTAGGGGTAGAGAGTCAGTTATTGTTTAACTACTTAATTCTTCATTCTTACTCTTTCTAATCCAGGAAAGGAATCAACAGGTTAGGTAAGGTGTTGCATGTATTTAGTAAATCAGAAATCCAGAGCTAAGTTAACTGTTGCCTAATGATTTCATCTTTATGATTAAGGTCTAAAGAAAACAAGGATGATTAAAAAGGAAGGAGACAGGGCCTCCCTGGTGGCGCAGTGGTTGAGAGTCCGCCTGCCGATGCAGGGGATACGGGTTCGTGCCCCGGTCTGGGAGGATCCCATATGCCGCGGAGCGGCTGGGCCCGTGAGCCATGGCCGCTGGGCCTGCGCATCCGGAGCCTGTGCTCCGCAACGGGAGAGGCCACAACAGTGAGAGGCCCGCATACCGCAAAAAGAAAAAAAAAAAAAAAAAAAAAAAAAAAGGAAGGAGGCAAAGGACCTGCTTACAAGAACACTCCTGGTGATTCCAGGGTGTAGCAACATTTAAAAATTAGGTTCCAAGAGGTACCATGTCACACACCCTCATGGCCATATACACACCAACCACTGTAAACTCTGAAACAGTGCCTTGCACATCAGTGGATACTCAGTAAAAGTTGAATAAGTGGGTGTCTGGAGAGACGGAAGGATGGGTGGGTTGAGTAAGCGAATGAATGAAAAGAAAAAATCAGTGATTATAAGTTACTGGAGTTAAGTTCTCAAGATAATTGTTATTAGATCACTGTTTACAGTTGACCTTATAATAGTTGAGATTCTACGTACCACCGTGCCAGAAAAGATCATTTGAGGTTTTAGATAAGTATATAAAAAAGTAAACAGCAAACTGCAGGGTACACACGTCATCTAGAAGTGGAATTTACTCTGCCTGCCTTAATGCAGCATTCATCTCCCGTCTTGGCATACTCCCCATCTCTACAGAACAGGCAGCCGCTACATCAAAGGTAATGGTTCATTATTATTTCCTCAGTGAATCATGTTTTTCTGAAGGGAGCAGAGATAACAAAGAGGAAATTACAGTTTGTGTGGAGTGATATGATTGCTTGTAAACCTAGCAATGAAAGAGAAGTGTATGCAAGCAATTGAGAATTCTGTCTCTGTCCTCCAAATGCAGAAAATGAGCAGTTTATGCCCTATTCACGTTTTAATTGGAGGTGGGAGAAAGACACTTCACCGTCTTCCACACCTGGGCAACCCACAATTTCCTCGTTACAGCGTTGATTACACCCCTGGATAATTCTGTGGATGCCAGTGCAACGCTGCACACATCGATGTTTATTCCAGCTCTTATTCATGTAAAAGCACAAGTGAGTCTGTGTTTATACTAAGGAACAGTGGAAAGACCAGTGGAGAAAGTAGCATTTGTATAGATTTCTGTTGATGGACCTAGTACTGCTTTGTCCCTATGTTACTTAGATGCCAGCTGAGATTAGTCTGTCCCCTAATATCTATCTAATAGCGATTGATGCAAAACTCTTTTTGCCAGATTGAGCAAAACGTAATGTCCTTCCTACAGACCACCTTCTAGTTTCGTGATCACCTCTGACTTCGGCTTTTTATTCTGTGAATGTGTTCAGTTTAAGACTAACAACCACCAGTAGACCGTATACCCCTTTTTGTGCAAATTAGAAAGAGACACCCCTTCCTTGGGTCACTTCCATCGATCAGAAAATTGTCATAATATAGTGATTTTTTAAGAACAAGACACTTACGGCATGTACTAGAAAATTATAAGTGCACAAATTAGTGATACCTAGGATGTGAATCACCCCTCCACCCACACACATACACACGTGCATGACCTAGATAACGATGTATGAGTCCCTGAAAGAGCATCTTGCCTTTCTGCTCAAGCTGTCTGTGTATAGCACATTAGATGGAACTTGGATCTCAGTATTTTTTTTTAATTTAATTTTCACCAAAAAGACTTACTCACGCAAAGCTCTGGTGTATCTGGAAGGTTTTATGAAAGTTTTGAGAGAGGGAAACAAGCTAAAATTCAATTATAGCTTGAATATATTGTAATCTATGTAATATATATTGTAACATATTTACAAATGCATTTCAACCCGGATTTTCTCACTTTGCTCTTCGCATCCCCATTTTGCAAATGAGAAAATGAAAACTCTGAGGGCTTAAGTCCTTGGTAACAAGGAGCAGAACTAGGAGTACCTGACTCTAATGTCAAGATTCCAGTGGTCGTGATACCAGGCTGGCACGTGAGTGAGTAGAAAGTACAGGTGAAACGCTGTAGGAGATAGTCTAGTACTAACCACTGCCCAGGCCTGGGAATTAGGAGACTTCGTTTGCAGGGCTGAGCACTCCACTTAGCTCTGTGCCTTGAGGCAGGTCACTCTCTCTCTACAAGAATATTTACAAGAATAGGCTTGTAAATATTCTTGTTCCGCAAATTCCCTAGGCCACATTGCCTGGTCCTCTGTCTGGTGCATTGTCTATCTGGCACCTGTCCCAAGACATTAGTGACAGAAAGTCAGATACGAAACATGTTGCTCACTTATTTGAGGATATCTAATTTTTAAAAGGGAAAGGATAATGTAGAATGTCAGTTGAATAAAAAACAAAAAAATAGATGTGGCGCCGTGGCTATCATGGCATAAAGACATGAGTAGTAAGTTTGTAGATACCTTGTTATTGAGAAATAAAATGCTATGTTTTCTCATAGGATGTGATAAGCATCTGAAGATTTCTCAAATAAAATTATAGAAGACATATGTAGAAAACTACATGTTGAATAGCTTCTACTGTGGGCAAGTAGCAAGAAAGGGATTCTTTAGAAAACACTCATGCTAGAACGGTAAAAAACAAACAAAAAAAATTGTTGACTTTTGCTTTACCCCTGTCCTCCCAAATCAAACTGCATAAGTACAAAAATCTTTTCAGCTCCTGCCAAAAAAAAAAGCAGTATCTTCAGGCTATACAATAAATGATTTACAGTTGAACATGGTGACCAAGTTAAAGAAAAAGAATGCAGTATGGGTAAAAGACATTAAAGCACTAGGAAGAAAATTAATTGGAAATGTAGGGAGAAACCAGCATGTCCACCTGTGAAGAGAGACAGAGGACATCATTTGATCAGCAGTGGCTGGGTTCTCTGTGGCTTTGAGGTATTAGGGGACAAGGACAGGGGGAAGCTTAGTTTAACACTTGAGAGCACTTAATAATGACTTTGGGTGCAGAATCAGCGCCGAGGGTCTCCAAAGCATCGACACAGGATGTGTCCACGAGCACAGTGGATTGACGGATGATTAACAAAGGTGATGCCAGTGTTTCCCTTCCCCATGTGCCATTTACATGGGAAGCTTAACTTGGAATCCCCAAGAAAGCAAAACTATTAAAACAATTGATGCATTTCAGTGCAGAAGGGAGGCGCCAAAAACTGTGATAAAAGAAGGGAAAAGCCATGTTTCTCTAAGAGCAGGAAGTGGGGGTATCTGAGTGAGTGACAGCCAAGCAAAAGTTTTAAAGGGACTAATGCCCAATTTATCAAGATGTGTAGTTCTACCAAGGGAACCACACTGAATCAAGGAAATATCTGAAGGTAGGACTGTTCATTCTGTAAGACTGTAATGAGTTGATAAGCTCTTTGAGCTAGTGAAACAGATACAGACCTTTCCATCAAAGACTTCATAGATTCCCTCCCTTTTGCCTAATTAAATTCTGTATGGAGCTTAAGCATCACTTCCTCAGGCTCCACCTCGTGCCCTGAGCTCTTACAGCCCCACATTTCTCCTCCGTAGCATTCACTTCCATGTCCTATTGCACATTCACTTGTAGGCGTGTTTTATTCATGTTTGCATTCCTGATTAGCTAGAAGCACTGTGAAGGCAGAACGATTTTCTCTCTTTTTTATGCCTAGTGTCTAACACGGTGCCTAACACACAGTAGTTATTCAATAAATACTAGTGGAACGAGAGATAAACAAATGAGATTAAATCAGAGCCAACAAGGATGGTTAACTCTGAGAGGAGATGGGTATCCTGCAGACACAATTATATTTTGCTGGTGAGAGCACCACTGTCACCTTCATTGTGCCTGACATAGTTCTAAATGTCTCAACCCCAAAACCCTACTCCCTGGGAATTTAATTAACAAGAACCACAAAGTCAGCACTTGGTAATCATCTAAGCACCTACACAGGACCCCGAGCTTTGGACTCATGTAGACCTGAGTTGAGACTCTGGCTCTGCCACTTACTAGTCATGTGATCGGCAGCAAATCATCTACCCTCTTGGATGCTCACTTGCCTTATCTGTAAAAGAAAAATCAGAATACATTCATTTTGTAAGGCTTTCTGTGAAGTTTCGTAAGCAAACCAAAGTGCAGGCACATAGAGACATTTAATTATCCTCATTCAAGGGAAACTTTGGAGAGTTTAAGATGGAGTCAGTGACACAGCACAGAAAGAAGAGACCAAACAGTAAAAATGACAGTGCAGTGAATTGTAACTCATTTGTTTAGTAGTTAATTGTGTCCTACACAAACGTGTAAGATTTATAACCCAGGGATAAACTTTGTTTTGTTTACTACCATGTGCACAGGGCTTGGCACACAGTAGGTCATTAATAAACATTGGATGGATGCATAAGTAAATTCCCAGGTAGGACATCATGACTTGCCAAACTATGTTCTGGTTAAAGTACTTAATGGTCTACATGAGAGTACTAGTTAAAATACCAGTTAGAGCACTTCATAGGCTACAGTAGAGTTCAGACCATCAAGGTTTGGTTAGCACAAGAAAGGGTGATGGCATTCTAAGTAAAAAGAGTGGGGGAGATGATGAAGTGCAAATGCTGTGACAAGAAAGAAAGCCTAATACTGTGGACTTCCATGGCATCATGGCCATAGGTACTTTTTTTTTTTAACTAGTTTTTTTTTATTTTGTTTTATTTTTTTATACAACAGGTTCTTATTAGTCATCAAATTTTTTTATACAACAGGTTCTTATTAGTCATCAAATTTATACACATCAGTGTATACATGTCAATCCCAATCACCCAATTCATCACACCACCATCCCCCCCACCCCCCCACGGCTTTCCCCGCTTGGTGTCCATACGTTTGTTCTCTACATCTGTGTCTCAACTTCTGCCCTGCAAACCGGTTCATCTGTACCATTTTTCTATGTTCCACATACATGCGTTAATATACGATATTTGTTTTTCTCTTTCTGACTTCCTTCACTCTGTATGACAGTCTCTAGATCCATCCACATCTCAACAAATGACCCAATTTTCTTCCTATTTATGGCTGAGTAATATTCCATTGTATATATGTACCACAACTTCTTTATCCATTTGTCTGTCGATGGGCATTTAGGTTGCTTCCATGACCTGGCTGTTGTAAATAGTGCTGCAATGAACATTGGGTGCATGTGTCTTTTTGAATTATGGTTTTCTCTGGGTATATGCCCAGTACTGGGATTGCTGGACCATATGGTAATTCTATTTTTAGTTTTTTAAGGAACCTCCATACTGTTCTCCATAGTGGCTGTATCAATTTACATTCCCACCAACCGTGCAAGAGGGCTCCCTTTTCTCCACACCCTCTCCAGCATTTGTTGTTTGCAGATTTTCTGATGATGCCCATTCTAACTGGTGTGAGGGGATACCTCACTGTAGTTTTGATTTGCATTTCTCTAATAATTAGTGATGCTGAGCACCTTTTCAGGTGCTTCTTGGCCATCTGTATGTCTTCTTTGGAAAGCTGTCTATTTAGGTCTTCTGCCCATTTTTGCATTGGGTTGTTTGTTTCTTTAATACTGACCTGCATGAGCTGTTTATATATTTTGGAGATTAATCCTTTGTCCCTTGACTCGTTTGCAAATATTTTCTCCCATTCTGAGGGTTGTCTTTTGGTCTTGTTTATGGTTTCCTTTGCTGTGCAAAAGCCTTGAAGGTTCATTAGGTCCCATTTGTTTATTTTTATTTCCATTACTCAAGGAGGTGGATCAAAAATGATCTTGCTGTGATTTATGTCAAAGAGTGTTCTTCCTATGTTTTCCTCTAAGAATTTTATAGTGTCCAGTCTTACATTTAGGTCTTGAACCCATTTTGAGTTTATTTTTGTGTATGGTGTTAGGGAGTGTTCTAATTTGATTCTTTCACATATAGCTGTCCAGTTTTCCCAGCACCACTTATTGAAGAGGCTGTCTTTTCTCCATTGTATATCCTTGCCTCCTTTGTCATAGATTAGTTGACCATAGGTGCATGGGTTTATCTCTGGGCTTTCTATCTTGTTCCATTGATCTATGTTTCTGTTTTTGTGCCAGTACCATATTTTCTTGATTACTGTAGTTTTGTAGTATAATCTGAAGTCAAGGAGTCTGATTCTTCCCGCTCCGTTTTTTTTCCCTCAACACTGCTTTGGCTATTTGGGGTCTTTTGTGTCTCCATACAAATTTTAAGACTTTTTGTTCTAGTTCCGTAAAAATTGCCATTGGTAATTTGATAGATTGGCATTGAATCTGTAGATTGCTTTGGATAGTATAGTCATTTTTACAATATTGATTCTTCCAATCCAAGAACATGGTATATCTCTCCATCTGTTGGTATCATCTTTAATTTCTTTCATCAGTGTCTTATAGTTTTCTGCATACAGGTCTTTTGTCTCCCTAGGTAGGTTTATTCCTAGGTATTTTATTCTTTTTGTTGCAATGGTAAATGGGAGTGTCCCTTAATTTCTCTTTCAGATTTTTCATCATTAGTGCATAGGAATGCAAGAGATTTCTATGCATTAATTTTGTACCCTGCTAACTTTACCAAATTCCTTGATTAGCTCTAGTAGTTTTCTGGTGGCATTTTTAGGATTCTCTATGTATAGTATCATGTCATCTGCAAACAGTGACAGTTTTACTTCTTCTTTTCCAATTTGTATTCCTTTTACTTCTTTTTCTTCTCTGATTGCTATGGCTAGGTCTTCCAAAACTATGTTTAATAATAGTGGTGAGAGTGGACATCCTTGTCTTGTTCCTGATCTTAGGGGAAATGCTTTCAGTTTTTTACCTTTGAGAATGATGTTTGCTGTGGGTTTGTTGTATATGGCCTTTATTATGTTGAGGTAGGTTCCCTCTATGCCCACTTTCTGGAGAGTGTTTATCATAAATGGGTGTTGAATTTTGTCAAAAGCTTTTTCTGCATCTATTGAGATGATCATATGGTTTTTATTCTTCAGTTTGTTAATATGTGTATCACATTGATTGATTTGTGTATATTGAAGAATCCTTGCATCCCTGGGATAAAACCCAGTTGACCATGGTGTATGATCCTTTTAATGTGTTGTTGGATTCTGTTTGCTAGTATTTTGTTGAGGATTTTTGCATTTATATTCATGAGTGATATTGGTCTGTAATTTCCTTTTTTTCTCGTATCTTTGTCTGGTTTTAGTATCAGGGTGATGTTGGCCTCATAGAATGAGTTTGGGAGTGTTCCTTCCTCTGCAGTTTTTTGGAAGACTTTGAGAAGGATGGGTGTTAGGGCTTCTCTAAATGTTTGATAGAATTCACGTGTGAAGCCATCTGGTCCTGGACTTTTGTTTGTTGGAAGATTTTTTTTTTTTTTTTCTTTTTACGGTATGCGGGCCTCTAACTGTTGTGGCCTCTCCCGTTGTGGAGCACAGGCTCCGGACGCACAGGCCCAGCGGCCATGGCTCACGGGCCCAGCCGCTCCGCGGCATATGGGATCCTCCCAGACCGGGGCACGAACCCGTATCCCCTGCATCGGCAGGCGGACTCTTAACCACTGCGCCACCAGGGAGGCCCTGTTGGAAGATTTTTAATCACAGTTTCAATTTCATTACTTGAGCTTGGTCTGTTCATATTTTCTATTTCTTCCTGGTTCAGTCTCAGAAGGTTATACCTTTCTAAGAATTTGTCCATTTCTTCCATGTTGTCCATTTTATTGGCATAAAGTTGCTTGTAGTAGTCTCTTAGGATGCTTTGTATTTCTGTGGTGTCTGTTGTAACTTCTCCTTTTTCATTTCTAATTTTATTGATTTGACTCCTCTCCCTCTTTTTCTTGATGAGTCTGGCTAATGGTTTATCTATTTTGTTTATCTTCTCAAAGGACCAGCTTTGGGCTTCCCTGGTGGCGCAGTGGTTGAGAGTCCGCCTGCCGATGCAGGGGACACGGGTTCGTGCCCCGATCCCGGAAGATCCCACATGCCGCGGAGCGGCTGGGCCCGCGAGCCATGGCCGCGGAGCCTGTGTGTCCGGAGCCTGTGCTCCGCAACGGGAGAGGCCACAGCAGTGAGAGGCCCGCGTACAGCAAAAAAAAAAAAAAAAAAAAAAAAAGGACCAGCTTTTAGTTTTATTGATCTTTGCTATTGTTTTCTTTGTTTCTATTTCATTTATTTCTGCTCTGATCTTTATGATTTCTTTCCTTCTGCTCACTTTGGGTTTTGTTTGTTCTTCTTTCTCTAGTTCCTTTAGGTGTAACATTAGATTGTTTATTTGAGATTTTTCTTGTTTCTTGAGGTAGGCTTGTATAGCTATAAACTTCCCTCTTAGAACTGCTTATGCTGCATGCCATAGGTTTTGGATCATCGTGTTTTCATTGTCATTTGTCCCTAGGTATTTTTTGATGTCCTCTTTGATTTCTTCAGTGATCTCTTGGTTATTTAGTAACGTATTGTTTAGCCTCCATGTGTTTGTGTTTTTTACGTTTTTTTCCCTGTAATTCATTTCTAATCTCATAGCGTTATGGTCACAAAACATGCTTGGTATGATTTCAGTTTTCTTAAATTTACTGGTCTTGATTTGTGACCCAAGATGTGATCTCTCCTGGAGAATGATCCATGCGCACTTGAGAAGAAAGTGTAATCTGCTGGTTTTGGATGGAACGTCCTATAAATATCAATTAACTCTATCTGGTCTATTGTGTCATTTAAAGCTTCTGTTTCCTTATTTATTTTCATTTTGGATGATCTGTCCATTGGTGTAAGTTAGGTGTTAAAGTCAGCCACTATTATTGTGTTAATGTCTATTTCCTCTTTTATAGCTGTTAGCAGTTGCCTTATGTATTAAGGTGCTCCTATGTTGGGTGTATATATATTTATAATTGTTATATCTTCTTCTTAGATTGATCCCTTGATCATTCTGTAGTGTCCTTCCTTGTCTCTTTTAACATTCTTTATTTTAAAACCTATTTTATCTGATATGAGTATTTATTGCTACTCCCACTTTCTTTTGATTTCCATTTGCATGGAATATCTTTTTCCATCCCCTCACTTTCAGTCTGTATGTGTCCCTAGGTCTGATGTTGGTCTCTTGTAGACAGCATATATATGGGTCTTGTTTTTGTATCCATTCAGCAAGCCTGTGTCTTTTGGTTGGAGCATTTAATCCATTCACGTTTAAGGTAATTATTGATATGTATGTTCCTATGACCATTTTCTTTATTGTTTTGGGTTTGTTTTTGTAGGTCCTTTTCTTCTCTTGTGTTTCCCACTTAGAGAAGTTCCTTTAGCATTTGTTGTAGAGGTGGTTTCACGGTGCTGAATTCTCTTAGCTTTTGCTTGTCTGTAAAGCTTTTGATTTCTCCATGGAATCTGAATGAGATCCTTGCTGGGTAGAGTAATCTTGGTTGTAGGTTCTTCCCTTTCATCACTTTAAGTATATCATGCCACTCCCTTCTGGCTTGTAGACTTTCTGCTGAGAAATCAGCTGTTAACCTTATGGGAGTTCCCTTGTATGTTATTTCTTGTTTTTCCCTTGCTGCTTTCAATAATTTTTCTTTGTCTTTAATTTTTGCTGATTTGATTACTATGTGTCTCCGCGTGTTTCTCCTTGGGTTTATCCTGTATGGGACTCTCTGCACTTCCAGGAGTTGGGTGGCTATTTCCTTTCCCATGTTAGGGAAGTTTTTGACTATAATCTCTTGAAATATTTTCTCAAGTCCTTTCTCTCTCTCTTCTCCTTCTGGGACCCCTATAAGGCAAATGTTGCTGCGTTTAATGTTGTCCCAGAGGTCTCTTAGGCTGTCTTCATTTCTTTTCATTCTTTTTTCTTTATTCTGTTCCACAGCAGTGAATTCTGCCATTCTGTCTTCCAGGTCACTTATCTATTCTTCTGCCTCAGGTATTCTGCTATTGATTCCTTCTAGTGTAGTTCTCATTTCAATTATTGTATTATTCGTCTCTGTTTGTTTGTTCTTTAATTCTTCTAGCTCTTTGTTAAACATTTCTTGCATCTTCTCAATCTTTGCCTCCATTCCTTTTCCGAGGTCCTGGATCATCCTCACTATCAGTATTCTGAATTCTTTTTCTGGAAGGTTGCCTATCTCCACTTCATTTAGTTGTTTTTCTGGGGTTTTATACCTTGTTCCTTCATCTGGAACATAGCCCTCTACCTTTTCATCTTATCTTTCTTTCTGTGAATATGGTTTTTGTTCCACAGACTGCAGGATTGTAGTTCTTCTTGCTTCTGCTGCCATAGGTACTTTTGATGGGGACTAAATAGTCTTTCATGTCCTGACCTCTATTTTGTCTTCCTGCCCTATGGACTCCAGCTAAGGTAAATTATTTCCAGTTTCTCAAATTCTTTCTCTGCTCACTTGATCTTTCAGTAATCCTCTGCCTGGACCACTTCTGTATCCTCCTTTTGCATAACTGTTCCTTATTCTTTGGGTCTGAGTTTAGGGATCATCTCCTCCTGTAAGGCTTCTCTGAACCCTCAAGCTAGTTTGTCTTTAATACAATCATAGTAATTATTCCTCTTCATTGTGTTTCCTTGCTGAGACATTCCTTTCCCCCTGGTAGGCTGAGGAAAGACAGAGACAGTCCATGCCTCCTTCACACTGACCAGCCCCTGGCACATATTAGTCTTTATTGAATGAATAACATCATTTTAAGATGTAAAGCCTAAAAGAATCATAGGGAAATATGTCACTAGAGAAATAGGAAGCTTGTAGGGCATGGTTGGGGCTTAAGGCTGAATAATTGGAGTTTTTAATTTTCTTTGAAGTAATTGAGAGCCAGATGAATAAAAATAGCCAGGAAGCAATAGAACAGGGTGCAAAAGAGAGGAGGCGGGGCTACCGTGGATGGCATCTCAAGAGAACAAAAAGTGAAAAGACAGACACGCACAGGGACCAGATGGAAGAGAAGGAGCTGACAAAGGAGTTAAGTTACAGAAGCCAAGAAGGAAAAAAAACAATGTTTCTCAAAGGAGTAGATGTGGTCAAACCCTGCAAGTGGAATTTTGAAAAGCCCTTTAAATGGAGGGAAGATGCTGAAAGGAAGTAGATGGGGTCACCTGTTCCGGCATTCCAGCAGGGAGAAGGTGGGCTGGATAAGAACTCACATGGGCTACTTGGCCAAGCACAGCGGTCATCAAAACAAGTTAGAACTATGCCTGTGAAAGGCAATGAAAATCGAGAGATGGAAGATGGCAGAGGAAAAACTGAGGGAGGTAGATCTGACGTGGAAGGTCATTGGTTTGTTTCTAAATCTTCTTTGTTCCTAGGCCACTCTGCTGCAGGGAAATGGGCTTAGGCACAGTGCTGTGTAGGATGCTTTAGCAGGTTCCCAAGCACTTGATAAAGCATACCATGGAATAGTTGGAGAGGACTGAAAAGGGCCATCTTGAATATCTTTGCTTTGCTTTGCTCTGTAGCTCCTAGGGATTTCACTATTTCAACATCCACATAACCTCCAGCTTGCTTATGTGCTGCCTTGGACCCATTCCTAAGTTTCCTTTGTGTACGCATGCCTTATCAAGAAGATTATAGTACAGTTGGGAAGATAACGGAGATACTGTCATTTCCTCTAGTGTCTTGGCAGTAACCTCTGTCCAACATCAGCTACTTAACATATGTTTATTGAAGTGAAGTCACGCTGGGCTGATGTTCTTTGATGACACCGGGCTTGCCTTGCCGTTTGAACTTAGGTTTGTCTAAATCCAAAGACCACTAGGCTAGACTGTTCCTCATATGGTCCACTTTTCTCTCAGCACCTTCATAAGACACATGACCAGAGAATGTTAGGACCATAATAGTCACCTACAAGGCACTGCTTTCCAACCTTTTCCCTCATTTGCCCTCCAGTCCCGATAGAAGCCAGGGTTGTTGGTGTAACTAGCACAGACACCACCTCAGTTGGAGTAGAACCCTGATGGCCCTGACGGATAGTCCCTCTAGGCAGGCTAGTGTCTAATACACCGTGGGTCCCAGCCTTCATACTGGAACAGGATCCCTGCTGAACACAGAACAGCCACAGTCCTTGGTACAAAGTTTCCCCAGTTGCTAACAAGATGGTAAATGTCCAGGGGACAAAGCTATGGCTGATGGTTAAATTTGCTTTAGATTCATCTAATGATTTGATCATGGTGCTTCAAGGTCACCAGTTTCACTCCTTTGGGTAATTGGGGATGGTTCTGCTTGAATCCCTGATCCACTTTGCTTTGGGGAATTCTATGGGCAAAGCCAAAGCCACAGGGAATTTGATCTTGAGGACTTCCCAAGGCCAGTCCCTAAAACTGACCATTTCTCCTTCTCATTGTGAGCCTCTGTCAGGATTTTACAACTGCGGCTGTGATTTATTAACTTGTCTGATTCCCTCCGGGGGCAATCCATTTTTCAAAGCTATCCCATGCTGAAGCGTCTCTTCACACAGTGGCCGTCCATCAGGGGCACCTGCTCCAGCAAACAGCAGCTCCAGAGACACTCACACCTCACCAGACAGTGCAACAATCCCTTGGGACCTGGCACACAGACAAATAATGGATTTAGAGAAATACACTAATGTGACAAAGTGAGAAGGCAGATTAATAGAAAAGGTAGGGCAGGCCAGAGGCTGAGGAAGATGGTGACAAGATTCCAGAAAGCTAAGTCCCACGGTAGTAACAGTTGATATAGCTGTAGCCAACCAGAGGAGCTGGCATTTTGAGCAAATGGAGGGTCTCCACGACTGAGACATGGTCTCTGTTCTGGATTGAGGCAGTCTGGAGATCAGAATTATAAAGACACACATTCAAGTGGAACAAACTTCCCTTTGCATCTTTTCATTCCCTGTGATCTTCTTTTCCTCTTTGAAAACGATTTAGTAAGGGTCATGAAACAGAACCTAGAGAAGGAGGGAGCAGGGCTAGTGACTGGAGGTAGAAAATTCAGCATATGCTGGCATTCTGTCACTGAACTGCAGAGCAATCGGAGACTCTTTTTCCTCAACTTTGCATGAACCCAAAATGTCACTGTTCTCAAAGTTGCACAGTGAAGGAGCCAGCAGATGATGTGCCTGGTAAAACAGGCAGCCTCAACCAGGAAAATATACAGCCCTTCCATTCACTGACCCTCCTTTCCCTCTGCATCAGCTGACGTCATAAATCGCTACTCGCTGGCAAGTTATGCTGTTAGGAATTCAAGCCTGGTTCCAGCACCGGGGAGATGTGCCATTCACCTAGTGCCCGTGACCCTCAGTCATGCTTCTCCCAGGCTGATCACTGTGTTTGCTGCCTGCTGGAGAGAGGAGAGGTGATACCCACTATCATCGCGGGACTAATTCCCACATACGCACTTTAGCACATTAGTGACCAGAAGAGAGAGAGAGATTCACCCACTATAGGATGCTGGAGGAGTTAGTCTGACATCAACTCCCACCCCTCCCTGATGCCCCCACCCCCCCCAACACACACACACCTCCCATCTTGTTGCAGAACAGGAAGAACTGCAGAACACTTCAACATTGAATCAACTTGATAATTATTTTTAAACGCTTGTTATTTTTAGCAGAGTGGCTGGCCCATGTAAATATTTGGTATTTAAATCTATGCTGAATGAAAAGGTGACCTAATGGATTTTATCTACATAGATTTATTAACTAACATATTCAAAGGAGTCACTGGTGGTCATGGATTTTCATAGATATTAGCTTATTTGATCTTTACAGCAAAAGCAGCACCTACTGTACCTCTTACTTAGGGTTCTCCAGTAGTAAACAAGAGAAACACATTCTGCCTTATTTACCTAAAAGAGGGTTTTTTGGAAAGGATTTCAAGAAGCTTCCAGAATCAACAGGAGGCTAGAAAATGAGGCCCAAAGACAAGAAAGAACTAAGGTGGTGTTAGAAGGCCAGGAAGTAGAAATCCTGGGAACTGGAAGAGTAGGATCAGGAAGCCACTACTAGGATGGACCAACTCCACCTGGTTTCCACCTCTTTGTCTTTCTTCCTAAGAGGCATATTCCAGGCAGGCATGCCCAATTGTCCTGGTCTCCATGCCCACCCCTTGTCTCAGGGAGTGTGGGCCCCAGATTACAGCTCCGTTGAACTATATGCAGTGAGAAGAAGATCCCAAAAGGAACTCAAGGTTCTGTGAGGAAAGGAAAATGGATTCTGGGAAGCCAAGCCAGCCTATCAGTTCTACCATATTCCTTTACAGGTAGAAACACCAAAGCTCAGAGTTTGTTTTTCTTTCAAAATCACATACATGGTGCTTCAAAACATGACTCACATTTGGATTTTCTATCTATTCTCAAATACTACATCCTTTCCTTCATAACACAGTCATACAATATGTTCATTTGGACCTCAAAACAAGGCACTAAATGCAATGTAGTATCCTACATTGGCTCCTGAATAGAAAAAGGACATAGGGAGAAATTGGCAAAACCAAAGACTATAGTTCAGTTAATTGTATTGAACCAATGTAAATTTCTTAGTCTCAGACACTTGGTTATATAAGATGTCGATATTAGGGGAAGGTGGCTGAAGGGTATACAGGAAGTATCTGTACTATTTTTACAACTTTTCTTGAAATCTGAAATTAGTCCACCAACTATAAAGTGTTTTTAAAATGTCAGGCATATACCTCTCCTCAGCTTCTTTGGGAAAAAATGACACACATTTATTGATAGCCTTCTAGATTCAGGGTACAGTAGAATTCCCCAAAATCTCAGCCTCTGTACCAAAGGAAGAAATCGTCCAGGAAGAGCAGTAACCATCCCAGAAAGGAATTTGAGGGACAGGCATCATATTCAGAAAGCTCAGAAGAGGCAAGGAAATTTGAGGGCAGAGTTATGGGAAAGTTGGTATTTGATTTGGTCATGAAGGGATGGTGAAATTTGGGTCTCCAAAGAGAGGGAAGTGTGAAGCATAATCCCTAGATGAAGAAGAGAATGAGACTGAAATGGGGAATGAAGTAGGCACATGGAAGGCCCCACCATCCAGACTGAGAATTTGGGGGTTCCTCCTCTCTGTTGGCATTTGGTTGAAGTCCTCAGAGCTGTTTTTGGAAAGGATACTCCAACTTGATGTGTAGGAGAGATTCTGAGTAGAGAAGCAAGAGGTAGGAAATATGGTGGGAAGATCATTCAAAACTCAAGAGATAATTCAAATCAATTCCATGTCCAGCGGGGAGAGGGAAGGGGCAAAATAGGGGAAGGGGATTAAGAGATACAAACTACTATATATAAAATAAATAAGTAATAAGGATATATTGTACAGCACAGGGAAATATAGCCATTATTTTGTAACAACTTTAAATGGAATATAATCTATAAAAATACTGAATTACTGTGTTGTACACCTGAAACTCATAGAATGTTATAAATCAACTGTACTTCAATTTAAAAGTCATCAAACTAAAAAAGAAAAAAAAATCAGTTCTGTGTCTTAAGCATCGGAAATAGTCACCACTGAAAGCCTTCCTTTGTACAAATATCTAGAACTATCTGATAGAGGTACCAAACACTTGCTGTTCTTCATGGCATCCTGGAGAAGCAAACTGGATGTGGAAGTTGGCTCATTGCTTGTAGTTGTGATATCTCGGTAAAAGATTACCATCCCTTTCATCGTTATCAAACAGCTGTTGTCATGTTCAGAATATAATTTTCATGTTTAAAATATATGACATTCTTATTTAAATGCATATTTAAAACATACTGTCTGCCAGGCATGGTCCTAAATGCTTTACAAATATTAATTCACTTAGTCTTCATATTTCTCACTCTTGTGAAGTTAGTACTATATTAACCCTGTTCTACAGATGACGGAACCAAGGAACACGGAGGTGAGGTAACTAACCTAAGGTCACAGAGATAGTAAAGGGTAGAGCTGAGATTCCAACCCAGGCAGCCTGGCTTGAGACCTTGCTCTTAATCAGCACCCTGTTTTGTTTTTGTTTTATTATTTAAAAATTGTGATTAAAACAAAACAGTTGATGCTGAAATAGCAGTGGGGCTAGAGAGGGGGGATGAATGGGATAGACGTGTATAGAGAGGACGAACAGGATGGCAACTCCTTGAATACAGCTGGGGATAAAGGAAAAAAAACTAAAAGTTGATTCCAAGCATATGAGCCTTGCCACTGGAAGTTTTTCTGAGAAATAAAGAAAAAAGAGATTGCTCAGGGGGATGAGAGGGGGGTGGCAGAAGATAGGCTTTCGTTTATGTGTTGGTAAGTTATTTACATAGAGACGCACAGCAAGCATTTATACTTGTGAGAATGCTGCTCAGATACGAAAGCCATCTGCTTCGTCGTGGAAGCCATGGCCAAGTCATTAGTGAATGCCTACTTTTACAAGGAAGAAGAAGAGCCTGCAATAAATCGGGATAGGAAGAAATTTCCGAAGCACAGGAAGGAGAAGATACGTGTTTAATGTGGGGGAAAAAAATGCCAAGCAAAGTGAAGATCAAGAATGGTATCCTGCAAAAAAAAAGGAAAAAAAAGAACGGTACCCTGCATTTGGTAACTTGAAAGTCAGTGGTTCGGGGAAAAATTGGATGAATGGTAAAGTCAGAAGGTTAAGGACGTGGCAGGATATACTATACTCTTCGAAGGTCAAGTTTGGACCCAAATTGCCATGACAGACAAGAACTGTACTCTTGGCCAGGTACATGTGACTATTTAAATTAAGTAACTAAAATTAAAAATTCAGTTCCTCAGTCACATGAAGCACATTTCAAGTACTCTGTAGCTACATATGGCTGCTCTGTGGGACCACACAGAGAGCATTCCCATCATGGCAGGAAGTCCTATTGCACAGAGTTGAGCTAAAGTAAGGGTCAGGAAGCTTTCTGTAAAGGGTCAGATAGTAAACATGTTAGGCTTTGCAGGCCACATGATCTCTGTCACCATTACGGAACTCTGCCATTATCGCTTGAAAACAGCCATAGAAAGTTTGAGAACAAATGGGTTCCCCAAAAAAACATTATTGTTGGACAGTGATATCTGAATTTTATATGATTTTCACTTCATTAAATATTACTCTTCTTTAGCTTTCATTTTAACCATTTAAAACTTAACACCCATTCTTAGCCTGTGTGCCACACAAACACAGATGTCGAGTCAGATTTGAGCAGTGGGCTGCAGTTTACTGACATCTAGACTAGACTTCTGTGGATCTCAGCAACAGAAGCAGAACGTGCCTGAGCACCTGTGTGTGCTAAATGGACTGGACAAGAATAAAAGTAGAAAGTGAATATATGTTAGCACTGAGCTTCATCTGCTCTTCATCATCCATATAGATCATGCAGGTCAGATTAAAGTACACATCAAAATTACATGAGCTGTGTTAGACTGTTAAAAGGGAGGCTGTTAATATATAATGATGAAAAGGAAATTTTGATGTGTGGAGTTGACATTAATATGCTAGAATCTCAACTTGTGACTAGGTAACTAGATTTGTAGCTATATGAAAATCAAATGAGAGGTTCACTGTAAAAAAAAAATTCCCATATTCAGCCCAATTTCCTGAAATATCAATATTTGCAATCCTGAACACTAATCATCCCAAGGCTCTACAAGGTCCTCAAAGAAAATGCAGTTAAGTGCAATAATGACCTTCCTGGTTTACCAGACATTGGTGGTAAAGAGTTTTCTTCTCATTTACCAACTTCCTAATTGACAGTAGCTGCCCAGAGTCCTGAGATGAGGAGTCTCATGATTGATTATTCATGTCTGCATGGGTGACAGTGTTGGGAACACATGGCACAAGTGCTAGAAATTTGCTCTCCCTGTATGTGCAGTGTGATACAATGGGGGGGGGGGGATTAGATTTTGAGCCACATGAAGATCTGATTCCACTATACATGGGCTTTTTATTTTTTTACCTTTTATTATGGAATATTTTAAACATATACAAACAAGAGAATGGTATAATGAGCCCCCACGTACTTATCACCCAGCTTCAACAATTATCAACTCATAGCCAATCTTCACTTTCCTTTCCCCACATTATTAAGAAGGAAATCCCAGACATCATAGCATTCACAAGCCATTTTTGGAACGGTTTCTGACCCTACCTAGGATGCCTCTGTTGTTATACAATAAATGCTTTTAAATTGTTCGGTGTTTTTTTCAGTGTGCAATATTAAGGCACAGTCAGACTGAGCTCTTTTTGAAAGGGTCTATAAATGGTTGATTAAAACAAAACCTTCAGTTAACTACATTGTAATCTAATAAGCCTATGGCATTGGTATGTACGAGCTTGAAGACATGATTTATAATGTATGCATACCCTCAAGTTCAGCCAGCAATTGCCATGTGCCAGCCATGTGTCAGACACCATACTCAGCATAGTCACCTCTTTTTGTCCGAGCCCTGTAGGACCTTGTTATCAAGGCCAGCTGAGGCACACGTGTGCTAAGTGATGGATCTGAGGCCAGTCAGACAGAAGGGGAGGGCAACTGAGGAAATAATTTGTTGTTTTAGTGAAACATGACTTCCAAGACGCCCGAGCTTCCTCTACCTTATTCAACATAACTCTGATGTTCCCTTTGGTAGATTTCACTTTTTCTAAAGTTGTCACTGAAACCCAAGTCCAGTAACTACGTGAAGTTTGGCTAGCCTGACAAAAACCATGAAGAGACACCTGGAGGGGAACATGTGAGTTTAGAGCTAATATTTATGACCATGGAAATAAGGAAGGCAAGAAATGTTATTACATGCTCTGACTGCCAGCGTGTCCTTTATCCCCAGACTTTAGAGAAGAAGTGCATGATCTGATCTCAAAACCATCTTTAGGATCTTTTGCAGTAATTTCATTTCTACCTTGAGAAATGGGTGGGAAGCTGGAAATGAGAATGAGAAAACATTCCTAACTTCACAAACGGTTGGAGGCAGTTAGACCTTTATGCTGAAAAATCAACATGCCAGGGACACCAGTACATCTGCCAGCATAGTATGATAATGCAAGGAGGGGGAGGCGGGAGGACTTGACCTCTAACTGGCTGGTTGTCACCTCCACCCCCATCACGTCTCTCTGATCTTGTTTCCTTGTTAATAAAATCAGAAGGGTAGACTATCAGAAATTTCAGTTGATAGCATGTGGATGTGTGCTTTGGCATATGGATTGTGCTGTTGTTGTTATTGTTGCATTAATTTGAATCAGCTGCCAATATTGAAACATTGGGACACTTCCCATCTTTTCTGGACCCCTATTTTAAATGGCAAGAAGTTGGAATCTCCAAAAGAGCCGCTGCCTTCAGAAAGGATATATGGTCTCTTGTTCTCCCCAATCACCACCACTCCTTATTGTCTCCCTGACAGTCTGAGGGCCGGTTGCCATATGACTTCTGACATATTTCACTCTTACATTCCCTGCCTGGTCCCTGGAGACTTTTGCAGTTATATCCTGGACTTTTTGAACTCTTAAGATCTCGGAGATTCCATGGCTGTCTGGCTGTCTGGTAACATCCCAGATGGCTATGGTTGCAACATGTTGTCTAATTAAAGTTTTCCAGCTTTGGGAGCTTTGGAGTCCAAACTGCAGAACTAACTTTTTCACCGTAATTTTCAGAGGAATTTTCAGAGGAAATGTAATTTCAGAGGTCACTGTAATTTTCAGAGGAAATGCTGACTCTGGATCTGGGAGATGAGGTGAGAGCATTGGAGTCCTGTGTTCTGTTTAATTACATCTCCCTACCTTTGCTGTGCCTTGGTTTTCAGCATTCACTGAGGTTGTTTTTTTGTTTTTAACTTTTTGGCTACTGATACTCAAATCTGAACTGTGGCCAACTAGAGTGTTCTGGACACTTGTTTTATCATCATCTATTTGCATAGTCTTTTATAATTTTCAAAATTCTCTCCTAAATATCATTTGCTTTTCACACTAACCCTGTGAGAGATAGAGCATGTATTGCTATACCTTTTCTACAAAAGTGAGGACAAAACAGGACAAAAACCTTACTAACAAAGGTTTTTACATTTCAGCCTCTTCCCTTAAATCAGACCCCAATACTTTGTTTTTAAAGCTATTTCCTAAATACAAAAATAATTAATTTAATTAAAGCATCATTCTCCGAGGTCTAAAGACTTCCAGACTGCATTATTCTCCCTCCCCACTGAGATATAATTGAAGATTGATATGATACATTTTATTAATTAGGCCTGTCTGGTTTTCCCACAGAGAAAAAAGGAATGTGTCATCTTTTATGCCAGCTTATTTAAATAAAAATCCACTTGGATTTAGCCTTTTCTTGCTGGTGCTATACCAAAATGACCAGGGTGTGAAATGTGAAGTATTTATGTTTATCATTCTCAGGGAACAAATATGAATTGTTGTAGCAAAATATATTGTTTCTCAGAGCACTGAGAATCTGAGTGTTATGCAGGATTTGTCTATTCCAATTGACTGATTTAACTGCAAACTAATCAGAATGAGTTGCGTGAAATCATTAGAAGACATACAGAGAGCAGGGTGTACTCTCCTTGGTTTCAGAGGACATTACTCTGTGTGTGTGTGTGTGTGTGTGTGTGTGTGTGTGTTAGTTAATTTTATGTGTCAAGTTGACTGGGCCACAGTACCCAGATACATTATTTTAAATGTTTCTGTGAAGGCATGTTTTTTTTAGTTGGGATTAACATTTAAACCGGTAGACTTGAGTAAAACAGCTTACCATCCATTCAGTGGGTAAACCTCATCTAATAAGTCAAAGGCATTAATAGAAAAAGACTAACTTCCCCAGAAGAAGAGAGAATTCTGACAGCAGACTACCTTTGGACTTGTATGGCAACTCTTCTGCAGCCTTCTGATCTACCCTGCAGAGTTTGGACTTGTCACTGTCCGTAATCTCATTAGCCAATCCTTAAAATCAGTCAGTCAATCTACCTATCTATCTATCTGTCTATTTAACTATCTATACATATACATATACATATACATATACATATACATACATCTTTTTGGTTCTGTTTCTCTGGAAAAACCTGACTAATACAGTGTGTGAATGTGTGTTAGACAGATTGTGTGTGTGTTATATCCTAAAACAATTAAAACTATAAACCAGGAGTTGGCAAACATTTTCTATAAGGGGCAAGAGAGTAAACAGTTTAGGTTTTGAGGGACATATGATCTTTGTTGCAACTACTCAGCTGTGTTATTGTAGCTCAAAAGCAGCCATAGACAGTGTGAAACAAGTGGGCATGACTGTGTTCCAATAAGACTTTATTTACAAAAACAGGTGCTGAGTCAGATTTGGCCCATAGGCTATAGTTTGCAGACCTCTGCTGTACACTCCAAACATGTTGTCTAATATAGTCATTGCAACAGTTATTGGTTGATAGATAAAATATTGAGCATTTTGTGGCATGTGATGTGTACACATTTCAACTACAACTCAAATGTGCAAGATATAAAATCCTTTTTTTTATGTAGCAACTTAATATCTAATTTTAGCTCCCATTCTACCAGAGTGACAAAACTTCACCTCTTTGGCTTAAGAAGGCAAGAAACAGAAAACGAAACCCTCTTTCAAAAGATCAGCTCTTGTAATTAAATACCTCTGCTTTCAAGAGCCTATTCTAGAGCTAAAAGCGAAGTTTCTGACTCATTTTTCTAGGGCCTCTTGGAACCCTCTTCCCTCCCCTGGCCCCTACCCTCCACGCACATGTACCCGCACACAGATTTCACCACTGCAGCAGACATGGAAAGCCATCCTTGATTCCAGAAGTTTAGGTTTCTGGCTGTTTGTTCTCTGGACCTATTAGATAGCAATTGCAAGTTATACCTTTTTTATACCTGAAGGCTACATGCAATTTTAAAAACCGATTGCCTTATGGGGTAGATGGCTAAGGAGCATGGGGTTTCTTTTTGGGTGATGAAAATATTCTAAAAGGGATGATGGTAATGGTCGTACAACTCAGTGAATATAATAAAAGTCATTGAATTGTATACTTTAAATCAGTGAATTATATGGTATGTGAATGACGTCTAAATCAAGCTGTCTAAAAACATACTTAGATTTAAAAAATAAAAGAAGAGGGCCTCCCTGGTGGCGCAAGTGGTTGAGAGTCCGCCTGCCGATGCAGGGGATACGGGTTCGTGCCCCGGTCTGGGAGGATCCCATATGCCGCGGAGCGGCTGGGCCCGTGAGCCATGGCCGCTGAGCCTGCGTGTCCGGAGCCTGTGCGTCCGGAGCCTGTGCTCCGCAACGGGGGAGGCCACAACAGTGAGAGGCCCGCATACCGCAAAAAAAATATAAATAAAAAAATAAAAGAAGAAATGGCCCAGCTCTCCAGGACCCATGACTGTGTGTCTGAGGAGGTCAATGGAAACTCCTATGAGGTGTTCCGTTTCCTGAACACCGTACTTTGTTGCCTTCCTCACGTTTCCTATACTGCAAAACTCTGTCACTCTGTTCCTCTCCTGCAAATGTTATATATACATACTTGACCTAGAGAATTCCAGCTCACCCTTTGGGAAACAGTTCAGACATTAGCTGTTTCCGTGACGTTTTCCTTGACCAGTCGAATGCAAGTTAAGAGCCTCTGCCATGTGCTCGTATTATATCATGAAATCTCCTTATCACAGCCTGTTTCATACTGAATCATAATTGCCTCCTCACCAGACTGTGAGCTTTGTGAAAGCAGGAGTCACTTTCATCATGTTCACTATTATATTCCTAGTGCTCAGAACAGTGCCTGGAAAATAATACAGAGTAGATTGGTGGATGGATGGATGCATGCATGCATGCATGGGTGGGTGCATGCATGCATGCATGGGTGCATGCATGAATGATCCACCCATTAATATACAGTTTAGGATTTTTCTATTATGAGATAAAAACGGATGAAAGGTACAATATAAAGAAGGTGTTTTTCAACTCTGAGGTGAGGAGAAAGAGAGAGGTGGGGATGTTACCATTCAGATCAGTCATTTCATTTTTTCAGAATCTTAATTTTTTTTGAGTGGTGTGTAATGAAGGCTTTCTCTGGGGATAGTGGCTCATGCACATTTGCTATTATAATTGACCTAGTTCTGCTATCCCGCTGTTCTTCCTGCTTGTCTGTAAATTAGAGAACATCTTTCAACTTGGTGGAGGTGCTGTATTCTAACACAGGAACAGCAGGATGGCATATGTGTAGGATAATTTAGAGACATCACTGCATCTCAAATGGGATGCCTCACACTTTCTTTCAAGGCATGAAGTCACTCACCAGTACAAGACCAAATGGAATGAGAGTTAATTTGCAGGACTGACAGTTTTTTTAATCAAAGTATAGTTGCTGTACAATATTATATAAGTTACAGGTGTGCAATATAGTGATTCACAAGAACCAACCATTTTTAAGCAGGCCAGGAGCAGGGTTAACGTGTTGAAAAACATGAAGAATTTTCTGGGTGACCACCTCTTTCCTGTCCATCTGCTCCCTCCCTAATGGCACCTACAATGGTCTAATGTGGCCACCAACTCAGCATCCCAAGCCCAGCTTTAAAAATATATCAACCTTTTATCCATGTGTAACAATCAGTTGGAAGTTGACTCAGGGGCCACCTGGTCCAACCTCCTACTTAATGCAGGAATCCCTTGTGCAGTTCTCTGAACACACGGTATTCAGCTTGTTCTTTGTGCATCACACCAGCCTCGGACTCATGACTCTGCTCCTGACCAGCTGGGTGCCCTTGGGAAAGTTACTTAACCCCGATAACCCTTATTTCTCTATCTATACAAAAGGTAGGTCAGAATTACCTGATTCATTATATCATTAGGATTAAATGAGAAGGTGTGTGCAAAGCATTTCGTGTATCACTTGGTATGTAAGAAATATTTAATAAGTAGTAGTTTAGAAATAAAACCAAAGGAAGTTTTTAAAAGGTTCTAAGAGTAATATATTTGCATGTAAACGTCAAGAAGAGAATGAGCTACCGTTACCATGATTGTTGGTCTTGCCAATACCTTACCCTAACAGGTATGGCATCTTATGACTCTACTTGGATTTGAAATGAAGGACTCTGAACTCATTCCTAGTTAAATAGACTTAGGAGTAAAGTATTGCTAAGCAGAGACAGTAATGCATGGAAAATGGCTCCACAGTTGTCTAGATATGGAGACACTCCATTTTCATATGTAAAAACTCCTTGGGAGTCCTATCTCCGCCCCTTGGTCACCTTGCTTTGCCAAGCCCTCTGTTCCTACTGCAACAGCTAGTGACTACCATTAGATGACACAAAATCACACAGATCAGTTAATTTGGAAGAAAGGGCCATTTCTTTACTATCCGTACCCACATGCAGAATTTGATGACTCCAATTGTGATTTCAGTTCATTTCTTTCTATTTGTAAAGCTTGAAATTACCTAGCTCACCAAGGTGCTAACTGGAATCTCTGCCTGATCTCTAAAAGCAATTGGCTGTTGTTTCACAAACAAAAGACCACTGTTCTCGATTTTTCTGAATTACCTTGCGTTATAATCAAGAGATATCCTTGCAAGTAAGAG
This sequence comes from Mesoplodon densirostris, assembly GCF_025265405.1. NCBI lineage: Eukaryota > Metazoa > Chordata > Mammalia > Artiodactyla > Ziphiidae > Mesoplodon > Mesoplodon densirostris. Next base: position 136,095,186 of record NC_082663.1, read on the forward strand.
GGTCTTGCATTAGGGCGAGCTCTCAGTTTAGCAAACCAAAAAAGGAATAAAATTTGTAATGACTCTTCAGGAGCTATAATCACCAACTTTTACTTCTTAAAGGACGAGTCGGCACTAGAACCTGTTTCTTCAAAGTGGCCATGAGATACAGGGGACAGAGCTAATCAGAAATATTCAAGAGTACTTCTCAGGTGACCAAGGACATTTCAGCATTTCCCACAATCGACATCTCAGTCAGACTCACCTGCCTAATTTACAGCACATCTTGTGCACGTGGGCTGAACATAAGATTGGCATGAAATGGCCCTCCCAGTAATTAAGAACAAGGGCCTCAAACTGTCTTTTAGGACCATAAGGTCATTACTTTATGGTCACCAACTGCCTCCAACTGCAGAAAAACATTTGGGTCTGATTCTTCTGGATGCAGACAGACATCTTCAAGCTCAGGAAGAATATGAAGGCTTTTTCTGAATGCAAGAACTTTAGGGAAATCCAGGGTTTTTTTCATTCAGTGAATTTAGTCCTGAACAATTAATTCCTAGAGGAACTGCAATGGCTGATGTTATTTTTCTTTCTTTCTTTCTGTGCTTTTGAACCTGTAACTCCTTCACCAGGCATACACATAGTCCCACCCCCTGATTCTCTTTATCAGGTTAACTCCTACTTAACTTGAAGCATCACCCATCCCTGGACTTGCCCCAGAATCTCTGTATCTTTGTATGAAGCCTGCACTGTTGTCTTGTAATTTACCTGCTTGCCCACCTGTTCCCAGAACGCTGTGCACTCCACCTTTGTAACTTCATGGTACCTAATAACTTCCCAATAATAATTTTGTTCAGTAGCTCTGACAGAAAGCAAACTACTATAATTGAGATATTTATTTTTCTCATTCAACACATATTTATTGAGTTATTATACCTAAAGAAGAGCAAAGTATAAAGGAATGAGGTTCTCAAGTCAGCAGGGCTGAGAGAACAAATCATAGTTTTAAAAAATTACCTTTGGAAATCTCTTAAATTGTATCTGTAGTACATGGTTTTATATGTTCAACCCTGTACAATAATTCTAATGCAGTCTAAGGTTTGATAGCCACTGAGTTAAAATAAGGAGCAAAGGGCTGCCTAAATGCATATATCTGGGCAGGCAAGTCATTCTGCATTTAAGTAACTTAAGTTCCTATCTGTGAATCAGAGTGTGGGTGTAATGTTCCTATTCACCTGAAGGTTTCTTTTAATATTAAGTCCCTATAGTCTTAACACATACAAAGATGTTTGTTTTATGAACTAAATGAGACAGTTATAAAAACACATAGCATAGGTCCTGGGCACCTTGTGAAAGCTCCATAAACGTTTGCTCAATTGGAATTTATATCTTACTTGATTGAAGCCACATACACATTTGGTTTTAAAAATTATAGAGAAGAAGTTAACCACCTCTTTTTTGGTCGTTCTTACTATGGCTTCACTGACTGGCTGCCACTGTCCGTCCTGGGTCTTGGCACCCTGGAGCCCAAGAAGCAAGCAGAGAGTTTGGTTCTAATGAACCATCGGATGCATGAATCCTGTGACTGCGCTGCGTGTGGCCATGCTCTGCCAGCCTCCACGTAAGATGGGTAGGGGAGGCAAGCGTGTCCCTGACCTCGGGGAAAGCCATGTCACGTATGAAAGACATAGACTGAACAAATAACGACAAAGGGGCATCTGTCATGGAAGAGGGAAGTGAGAGCGGCCAAAAAGCCTATTACAGTGTAGTCTGAGGGTCAGTGAAGACTTCCCTGAGGAATTGCTATTTAAGTGGTAATTAGCTAAATGAACAGTAGGGGGCAGTGTTAAGTAGGGGAACAGAGGAAGATCCAGAGACAAGAGAGGCTGAAGGAATGAGAGAAGTCCAGTCTGGTTGGAATGTGCAGGGTGGGCTTAACCATTGCCTGCACCCCAACTGTGTACAGTCCTTGGTTCATCTGATTCTCTGCCCACCCTCTTTCTTCCCCAAGGCAGCAGACCCTCTGCCAGAGAAGAATATACAGTCACATTAACCAGTCTGTCTCTAAGGTCACGAGCCCTAACCTCAGCTGGGTTATAAGTACAGAGCAGAAACCCTAGGACATGTCTTTAGTCTGTTCCCTATCATAGTCCTAGAGTTAATGCATACCACTTCTTTCTCTTAAGACCTTTCATAGCCCCCTCACTATGCCTCCCTCTCTTCCGATGGCTTTGCTTCCTTTTTCATATTAAAAAAAAAATAGATGCAATCAACAGAGAATGTCCACACATTTCAACCACTACATCTACTTGTGTGTTTTTCACCTGCCTTCCTCCAGTTTCCGGGATCAACTGTCCAAGCTTCTCATTCAAGCAGCCCCTCTGGTCCTGTAGTGGATCCCATCCCCTATTCGATGATATTCGTCCAACAATTGACCACCCATCCCCTGTAGCTTCAACTTTTTCCCTCTGAATTATCCCTATGAGGGGTCAAATATACTCTCATCTCCTAGCCAAGAAAAACAAAAGAGAAGAAATAGAAAAAACCTTCCCTTGACCTCTATATTACTCCTGGATACCCCATTTCTTCCCCCCCTTATAGGAAAGCTCCTTGAAAAGGTCTCTGCTCTCTGTCCTCCTATTTTTCCTTGCTCCCCTCCAGGGAGTACGCTTTCTCCCTCCACTCCAGAGAACACTTTCCACAGTCATCAGTGACCATCACCAGAGGTGAGTTTACCCTGAAACTAAAAAAGCTTACACTTCAGTGATCCTCATTTTCACAAGCCCTTTCAAGACCATAGCCCTAAGTTATATGCTGTCTCTCAAAGACAGTCTCCAAATTATATAAACCTTGGACCCCACAAAACCTGGATCTGCCCCTCACTTCCACATTGACATATCCAATGGTCAGTGTTTCTAGTCCTTTTCTTACTACATCTATCAGCAGCATGTGATGTTGTAGATCACTCCCTCATTCTTAAAAATGTTTCTTCCCTTCAGGTGCCCTTTCTCTAGATTCCCCTCCTAGTCTGCTGGCTCTCCTTCTCCATGTCTTTGGCTATTTCTTATCTCCCTGCCCTTCTAATCATTGTTATGCCCCAGGACTGTTATGCTGGGACCTTATCTTCAATCATTCCCTAGATAATCTCATCCAGTTTCATGGTTTTAAATACCATCTCTATGCTGATGACTCACTTATGTACCTTTAGCCCAGGACATTTCTTCTGAACTCCAGATTTGTATGCCTATGTATACTCACTCTCCCTGTTGGATGTCTGATATCTTAAATACTAACTTTGAATTCTCGATTTTCCACCAAACCTGAATTCCTATAGTCTTTTCTGTCTCAGTAAGTGATAATTCCATTGTTCCAGGTGCTCAGGAAAACAAAACAAAACAAAAAACCTCTTGCTTTCATGTTTTACATCCAATTTGTCAGAAAATCCTGTTGCTTCTGTCTTAAAAATAATATCCAGCATCGGACCACTTCTCATCATTGTTGACTACTGCTCTCTTACCCCCATCCTGCCGTCCTCTCTCGCCTGGATATTGCAGTCACCTGCTAACTCATCTTCCTGCCTCCACAATTGACTGTTTGTATTTGTTATATTTTAGTCAAAGTCAGATCATATCACTTCTTTGCTCAAAATCATCTAATTGGGGATAGGGGCTAAATATAGAGAGAGGAAGTGAGACAGGGATACTCAGGGAAGACCAGATGGTTAAAGGACCCATGAGTGCTTTTAAGGAGTTAGGTCATCATCCTCGGTGAAATGGAAAGTATCTGAAGAGATTTAAAAGGGGACTTACCCAGATTTTCTTTTTTAAATGATGCTTTGTTTTGATAATACATTCTGCCCTGGAAGAACAGAGTCGTAGGCTTTCTAGTACCCTCTAGAATTTGAGAACTTGGACATATGTGATGACCAATATTGTCATTCATGTTTACAAAGAAAGTTAAAAATGATAGCATCTCCATGCATTGACTGTGCTTGTTTGTTTTTTAAATAAGGAATTAAATAAATTCACTCCAAGTTCTTTATACTTTTACAAAACGGTAAAATCCAAAAAATTTTCAGATAAGTAGATGGGAAATCCATAGGAACAATGCAGCCTTTTTTTTTTTCCCTTCTTTTTTTTGAGATTATATTGATATTAGGGTTGTTTCTATGATTTGATTCTCAAGAATTTCAATGATCTTGCTCCTCTGTTTGCCTTATTTATGTATGAGGCATATGCAGGTAAAGTTTTTGTCAGCCAGTTGAAATTTCCTGATCATTTTCTGGGTCTAGTTGTGTCTGTGTTGGGTTTTACAGGGTACTGTTAGTAATGTAATGTTGACCTAGCACTTCAGCTATTGTTTAAAACAGTGTTTAAGGGCTGGGTGGCTAAAATTTGCTTCATTCATTCCAATGACCCTATGCTTGGGGTTAGCTTTCCTGTCTTGAAACTACAGATCTGTGTTTCCCATCCTTTTAACAACTCATTTCTCAGCTCAACATCCTTCTCTCCATGAACCCCTTTACCATAAATTCTACCTACGCATCAAATTAATGGTCCAGCAAAAATGTGGATATTTCCCCTCCCTAAGTCATCCCCAAACAAACTCAGGAAGAAAAGTATTGAGACTCAACCTAGTGAAACCAAAGCCAAAAGAATCTAACTTTCTTTGGAAAATGATTCTCAGTTTTTAAAAAAAAAAAGCAATAAGGGTTTTGCATCTTATCCTTCAGGAAGCTCCAGAGTCAAATTGACTTTATACAGCTTCTCTTTCTGATATGGTAGGAGTTCTATTTGAAGGGAAATTAAATATCCACAGTTTAATAAGTCAGACTGTACTATTTTAATTTAGGTTTTCTGTTACTGTTGGTGGGAGACAATTCTCTTGGGTCTCTTGTGTTTCTGCGTGTCTTGTGGGTGAGGCACTAGCTGCCTTTTGTTCCAAACTCTCTTCTCAAGGATGTTTATATGGTGAACAGCTTTAGGAAATAAAGAAAATGTCCCCTCCAGAACACAGGGCAGCCAGGCTTACTCTCCAGTATAATAACTGTCTCCCCCCAGAGCAAAGGACAGGCAAGTTGCTGCCCATTAAAGACGATTTGGGTTCCTTAAGTTCAGGGTTCCTCTCCTGTAACACAAGCCACTGCGTTTGCAGACATCCATCCGGACCCATCTATGTTGCCCCCCTCCCACCCATGGGATTTGGGGTAAGGGAAATGGACAGTGGTGTGACGGTGCTTGTGCTCCTTGCTATGCCATCAGTGAAAGTCCCTTGTCTCTGACAAGGAATATCATGTGTTTTTCAGGCTACTTTATTAGCTTGCAAGTCAGGTGAAATCTCAGACTCTTCAGCTATTGACAACTATGAAATAATGTCAGTTATTTAAATAATGTTTTAAACAGGAAAAATATTGCTTTAAAATCTATACTGAGCGATTCTGTAACATGAAATATATGCCTCTGAGTTTGTCCATACTTTTATCTTTTTTTTTACTTTACTCAATTTATTCCCTCTGCCTGGAATTTCATACCCTCCACATATTTATCTAAGTCATTTAACAGCTGTTATTTGGAAAATTTTCTGAAGAGTGTCACTTTTTAATATATAAAGAAGTCAATAGCTCATGTTGCAAAAACTGATTGAAGTAAAAGGATATGACTTTAATCACATTTTGTACTATGGTAGGCAACAATTTTAATAAGGAATATTCTTTCATTCCTTTGTTCAACCGTTTATTATGTACCTAGTTTGTGCCAGGTACAGTGTTGGATCTTAAGGATACAGAAATAGGGAATTCTTAGTATAATGAAGCACAGGAGTAAAGGAGCATAAAATGATGAGATAAAGATGAGACAAAATCCATGCCAGTATGGAATTTATAATTTTCTCCCACCATTACAAACCATGGCTTTGTACAGCTTTTGTGATTTATTTAGAATTATATGGTACCCTATGACTCTGACCCACCTCTCCTTCTTAGACCATTATCTTATACCACAGAGGGAGAAATGAAGTATGTCTACCATGTGGACAAGTGTATTAGTAAGAACTTTGGTTGCAAGTGAAAGAACGCCTAATTCAAGCATATTTTTCTCAAGGATGTGGGGATGATAATGACTGGCTCACATAACTGAAAAGTCCAGGGGGTGGTATGCCCGGACATTTCTAGATCCAAGCACTCAAACGGTAGAACCCAATATCCACTTTACTCTTTCTGTTTCTGAGTTCTGGTTTCCCTTGTGTGGATTCTGTTCTCCAGAAGGCTCTCCCATAGTTCTGTCAAGATGCCTCCTGGGCTTCCATTCCATCCTTTAATTTACTCAAGGGAAAAAAAAGAAATAATCTTTTCTCAGTATTTCCAATAAAAATCCTGGAATTAAACCCCAGCAGCCTGACTTAGATCACATACTTATTCCTGAACCAGTAATGCCAAGGGAGTACAATGCTCAGATTGGCCAGGGATGGGTCATGTGACTCTCCCTGGAGTTGGAGGTAAAGATAGATAGATCCACTCAAACCATATTACCTGAATATATGGAAGGGATGGATCCCCAAAGAAATTCTACTTACTGTAACTAGATGAATGGGGGACACACAAAAACAATATGTCTCTTGTTAACCTAAAGGTCTTTTTTTTAAAAAAAAAAGACTAGGAGTCCTTTCCTTTTTTTAATTAATTAATTTAGTTAGTTATTTTTGGGTATATTGGGTCTTCGTTGCTGCGCGTGGGCTTTCTCTAGTTGCAGCAAATGGGCACTACTCTTTGTTGCAGTGCACGGGCTTCTCATTGCGGTGGCTTCTCTTGTTGCGGAGCACGGGCTCTAGGCGTGTGGGCTCAGTAGTTGTGGCGCACGGGCTTAGTTGCTCCACAGCATGTGGGATCTTCCCGGACCAGGGCTTGAACCTGTGTCCCCTGCATTGGCAGGCGGATTCTTAACCACTGCACCACCAGGGAAGCCCAGTATATGCATTTTTTTTAAATCAGGTTTTATATTTTAATGACTTCCTGAAACTCCCCAAAGTGAAATACATCATAAATAAGTATCTCTGCAGAGGTGTGATAGCCTAATAGTCTGGCCAGTTGTCACAGGAGGAGGTAACACTACAGGTTTGGCAGATCTCAAGAGACATTTAAGATGAGCTGTTGGTCTCGCGAGTGTTATGGGAGACAAATAAGATAGTCATTATTTATCAACTCATTTTTGATAAAGTTTATTTTCCCAGCCAACATAATGTTCCCACTTACCTATTCCAGTCAACTTTCCTATTATGTGGAAAGTGTTGAATGCAAATATAAGAAACTAGACAGACTCATGTTAAGGAAAAAAAAAAAAGGTATTATAAGGTTACTGGGTATCTCACAGAAGCTAAGGCCCAGCATGCAATGCTCCATGGGCTCCCCCTGCTCCTCCTTCCACGTGGTGGGATGAGCCTGTGTCGTCATGGTACACACCACATCCTTGTTTTTGCACGTGCCCATCCCTTAGGCTGGCATGCGCTTTCATGGGTTCCTTTGAATACGCATCCCCATCCATTTTTCCACAGTAGCCTGGTTTTCCATTCTATCCCCTCACTGCTTCCTTCATAGCATTTAAAATAATGGGAAACTATCTTGTTTACTTGTTTATCATCCCAGACTTGAATGTAAGTTTCATGAGGAGCTTGTTCACCTCTATATTCCCATCATCTAGACATTGCCCCCACATGGTAGGTACTCAATAAGTGTTGGCTGGATGAATGTAGAAATACAGGCTCAGCTGTTATGATTAGGGGTCACCAGGCAGTTACAAGGGAAAGGGGGCCATTGTGAGCTAGGAGAGATTCCCCAAAATGTCCACAAGCACTTGGCTACCTTAACCAACCTGTAGTATTTTCTCAGCTAAGCAAGAGGATGTGCATCACATGCTGGCCATAGCCTAATCCCTTCACCAGTTCAGCTCAAGGAGCTAAGTCACTGCACCATTCATAGAAGATCAGGGTGTGGGTCCTGAATCCTGTCAAATCATTGCTCCAGTTACCTCCTCAGGCCCACATATATGAAAGGAATCTTAAAGCTTGAGATTAATTAAAGTTTAAGATTAAGATTAATCTTAAAAGTCGATCCTCGTTATTCTTGGATCCCCTATTTGTGAATTTGCCTACTCACTAAAATTTATGTAACTCAAAAGTTAATACCTGCTGTTGATTTCATGGATGTGCACAGGGTGGTGAACAATTTAAGTCACTCAGATGCACATGTTTCCAACTGAGGTTGAACTAGACAAGTCTCTGCCTTACTATTTCAGCTCTTGTGCTAGAAACAGGTGTCCTTTTTGTAGTCTCTTTATTGCCGCCTTTTTTTTTTTTTTTTTTTGCTGTACGCGGGCCTCTCACTGATGTGGCCTCTCCCGCCGCGGAGCACAGGCTCCAGACGCGCAGGCTCAGTGGCCATGGCTCACGGGCCCAGCCGCTCCGCGGCATGTGCGATCTTCCCGGACCGGGGCACGAACCCGTGTCCCCTGCATCAGCAGGCGGACTCTCAACCACTGCGTCACCAGGGAAGCCCCGCCTTTTTTTTTTTTTTTTCTGTTTAAGTTGGTCCCCAAACATAGTGCTGAAGTGCTATCTAGTATTCCTAAGTACAGAAGGCTGTGATGTGCCTTACAGAGAAAATACATATGTCAGATAAACTTCATCAGGCATGAGTTATAGTGCTGTCCATGAGTTTAATGCTAATGAGTCAACAATATATATTAAATAAAGTGTCTTTAAACATAAAACAAGATGATGTATCTATCGATCAGTGGACAAAACTGTTATAACAAGAGTCTTGCAGGAACCTATCCTGTATTTCCCCTAGGAGCAGTGGTTCAGTGTTTGTTATTTCAGGGTTCACGGTGACTCTACAGAACGAAACTGTCATGAATAATGAGAATCGACTGTGTGTATTAATCTAGTGAGACTTGCTTCAAGGAACTTTCATACCTTCTCTTACTGACTATATCAAGTAGCCCTTCCAGATGTTTGCTTGAAGCACATCTTTGTTTTGTTTTTTTTCAAATCAAGCCATTCAGCACACAAATCTTTGATGAAGAATGTGCACCCTTTCAATGATGTTATTTGTTTTTCTTGGTCACTTGTCTAAGTTCATCTCAGGTAATTGGTGTCAGGCTCATGAGAACTATATATGCATCTGTGAATACTTGGGGCTGGACGTTGATGCTTTGCTACTGCTGACTAGAGAAACAGAGATTGCATTTCTTATAGTCCACTGTTGACAGGCCCGGGAAAGAGCTCACTGAGCTGTGAAAGTTGACATTTGGTACACAGCCACTCAACCTGCATGGTGGCAAAGCTGCATGTTACATTCTTTCTAACATGTCTGGTCATCCCTCATCTTGCCTGTCACTTGTCTTGGACCTAAAAATAATTAGGAAGTAATAATGGGAAGCGGAATGTTGGAGATAGATAAGATGAATAATGAAGATTAAGTTCAGTGGCATCATTATAAATTGACTGGAAGAAATGGAAAGGACAGGAGATTATAGCCTTTAAAGCTGGCAGAAGCTCATCAGTGAAGGGCGATTTGGTTGGTGAAGTCAGATTTCAAACTCAACGAGGATTATGCAGGGAACAGCCAAAAAGAGTGATGGACGTGTCACGCTTGCACGTCTAGGACTTACACATTGTCTCCTTCAGGGGCCCAGACTTGGCTTGCTCGTCATGCTGGCTTCTCTAGAGCCTGAGTGACTAATCCGTGCTGCCCCTTCCTCATCAATCTGGCCTCACCCAATAAACATCTACTTGGAGCGGCTATGGGATCCAGGCAAGCTCAAACTTTGGGGATGCCAGAGAGTGTAAAGTTGAAGCATTTGGACTGTGATGCAGTAATGCCTGGGTTTGAATTACCACCCTGCCACTCATTAACTATGGTGTCTTAAGCCAGTAGTTAAACTGTCAGGGCCTCAGTTTCCACAACTGTAAAGCACAGATAACACTAGCACCCACCTCATCAGGTGGCTGTGAGAATTAAATGAGATAATCCGTGTATCAGTCCTTTGCACAGTGCCTGGCATAGATGGAGTACTCATCCTGAGATAGAGAAGTTGGGGGGGCCACCGCGCCAAAGTGGTGCTTTGCTTTACCACTTAGCAAAGCAAGAGCAGTACAAGATGAGGTAGGCGGGCCAAATCCTGCAGGGCCTCAGAGGTAGCCAAGGTAAGGATTTTAAAACTTATGCTTCAGTGCATTTAGGAAGCTTTTGCATGGTTTTAAGTAGGACACTGACAACATGTTTAGAAGAAAACAGTGTTGGTTCTAATATCATTACTGAAATATAGTCTTCTTAACTAGAAATATTTGCAACATAGCCTCCGACCTTGAACTCCGTTCAGTTCAGATTGGTCTCTGAGCTACCCCACCGTGCTTCTAAATGCCCCGACATCAAAGGGACCCACTAAGCTTGCCTGATGTTGATGATGACCACACAGGTAGAAGAAAGCTTTACAGTAACCGCTACCTATGGCGTGCTCACCCGTGTCAGGTTCACATGCATTATTTTATTCAGAGCTCACAACTACCTTGCAAGATTTTATTATCCCCATTGTAGGGATGCGAAACTGAGGCCGGAAGTCTCACAGCTGGGATTCACATGCTGGTTTTCTGCCCCAGGGCTCCCTGGTTTCTCCCCGATTTCCAGAGGGAACTAGAGTGTGAGGAAGTGACAGCCCTGAAGTCAATGCCTTAGCTCTCCCTCACACCTCTGTGCCTCAGTGCCCCCATCTGAAAAATGGGACTAACACCACCTGTCTCACATGGGGGCTGTAAGGAATCACTGCAGTGTTCCTGCAAAGCGGCCGGCACAGAGCTGGACACAGAGGAACCTCTCCATCCGAGTTACGCGTTCATTTGCTGGCTTGCCGGTCTGCTGGTGTGTTCTCTGTGTCTGCACTGAAGTAACAGGAGGTTTTAAGTTGTTTCCTGTAAAGGCAGCTCCTTATCATTAAGCAGCTCCCTCATTGTCTCTGAGACGGTGTGTCATGGGTGAGGAAGACACAGGCCATCTCTCTACACAGAGCTGTTTGTACCATTCCAGCAGCTGCCCCTCCACCCTGGGTGGAGGGAGAGCAGGGATGCTCTGAGCACACGCCTTCAGGAAGCTAAGCCCCAACTCCTCCTAAACAAGTTCCCTCCAAATTGTGCTTTTTAATTCAACCTTTCAAGGTTTAATTAGGAAACTACATGAGTCATCTTTCTTTCTGAAAATGTATTTGTGGTTTGGCTAATTATGTAGTGAGATTTAATATGATTTCCCCTCATGTGTGAAATTAATACATTGGATATTTTAGAAAGGAAAACGTCGAAAGCATTTACCTGGGTGTCAGGTTGAGAGCCAATATGCCCGTTCGAAGGAGTTCCAGTTAAAGCTATGCTAGGAAAAGCTGGGCTGGTTACCGATGAGTCACTTTCTAGGGGATGCCTCGAAGACACGCACTCTGTCTCTTAACCAGTAAGTCCAATCGTGCAGCCTTTAATGGTACCTCATTACCGGGAGAAAAAAATCTAGGTTCCTCATCAAGGTACTTCACTCCAATTCCAGCTTCCACCCAACCTCGTGCATGTTTTTCTCTGACTATATCCTGCTCTGTCATTCCCCCAAACCACCAGGCTCCTTTATGCTTCAATGGCTCTGTGCAGGATGCAGCCTCCCTGCAGTGCCTGGTCCCCTGCATCTGCATCAACCCTGTCTTTATTTTCTGTATTCTGATGCTTTGACATCCCTGGGCCTTGCTGGGAAGGACCACCCCTCCCAGGGTTAACTAATTCCTAGAGATAGGATGTAGCTCACCTGCCTGCGAGCACACCTTTCCTGTGCAAACCGACCAATCTAGAGTCCATACCTGCCCCCCACCCCTTCCTCTGTCAGACTCTTACATTCTGGACTGCTCTTTCCCTGCTGCCATCACCCAAGGGCCAGGTGCCAGAGAACTAGAGACAGCTCCCATACCCCAGGGACCTGCTGAGATTATTCAAACTAGCCACCCCTCCCATCTTGCCCATTTCTTCTCATGGAAACCCCAGTAAAGACTCTTGCCCATGTTTTTCCTTCACTCCCTCTGCCTCCCCACCGACTCTTATGCTTCCCCATTTGGCACCCCTGTGTGGCATGTCATGCCTTCTGTTTCTAGGGATCTGTGACTATAACAAGCATCTTCCTTCATGACAGCCATTTCTGTATCTGCGTGGCTCACCATATCTGATTAAAACAAATCTCAGGGACAATCAAAACAGCATCTTCCAAAATGCAGCCCAAAGGCACTTCCTCCGTGACGCCTTCCCTGTTCCTCTTGCAAAGGTGGTTCCTGCCTGTGGAAGCCATGTTGTAACACAGACACATCTGTCTCCCTTAATTCCCTGTCATGTTCATCTCTGAATGCCCAACATTTAGCACAAGACCCAGTGTGTTTATGTTTGGAGTAGACATGAGGAATAAGTGAATGAACTGGAAATGACACAACCTTTCAAGCTGCATCCATTAGGGGATGAGTCAGAAAACAGTACAATGTGGATGTTTCCCTACCTCTCCCGAATCTGCATGGTGGTTCAGAGAACAGGCTTGGAGTTAGGTTAGTCCCCCAGTTCCAAGGTTAGTCCCCAGTTCCAGCACTCCCACATCCTACCCACATGGCTTTGGACAAGGTGTTTCAACTCTGTGTGCTTTTTCATGTATAAAATAGGGGTGAAAATAGTATCTATCCCCAAGTGCTAGAAAGATTAAAAGGAAAAAGGCCACAAGTCTTCACAAACTCTTGCCTATAATCCTCTTTCCTGCCCCTCCTTCACCTCCTGACTCTCCTTATCCGTGACATCACAACTCAAGGGCCACCCCTTTAGAGAAGCCTTCTCTGACGTCCCTAACTAGGGCAAATCTCCCTAATGCAGACTTCTTTAACCCTGTGCAATTCTCCTTAGTAGTATTTGTCGTCATAATTTTTTTTTTTTTTTTTTTTTTTTTTTTTTGCGGTATGCGGGCCTCTCACTGTTGTGGCCTCCCCCGTTGCGGAGCACAGGCTCCGGACGCGCAGGCTCAGCGGCCATGGCTCACGGGCCCAGCCGCTCCGCGGCATATGGGATCCTCCCAGACCGGGGCACGAACCCGTGTCCCCTGCATCGGCAGGCGGACTCTCAACCACTGTGCCACCAGGGAAGCCCTGTCGTCATAATTTTTAATTGACCGTTGTGACTTTTGAAGATGTCTCTCCCATTAGACTGTGTATGGGTTGGCTGTCTCCAGAGAAGCAGAACCAAGAGGATGGGTACACGGTATAGAGAGAGGTTTATTTTTAGGCATTGGTTCGCCCAGTGGTGGAGGCTTGGCAAGTTCAAAATGTGCACGGTAGGCCGACAGACTGGAGACCCAGGGAAGAGTTGCAGTCTGAGTCCAAAGGCAGTCTGCTGGCAGAATTCTCTCTTCTTCCAGGGAGGTCCATCGTTTTCTTCTATTAAGGCCTTTGACTGATGAGATGAGGCCCACCCACATCATGGATAGTCGTCTCCTTTGCTCAGTGTCTACCGATACGTTAACCCTCGTCTAAAAAAATACCTTCACAGCAACGTAAAGAATAACATTTGAGCCAATATCTGGGTGCCTTGGCCTAAGCAAACTGACACATAAAATTAACTGTCACAGACGGTAACCTGCACGAAGGCAGGAGTCCATCTAACACTGCTGTTTGGTGAACCTAGCACGTTGTATGCCCTTACTAAATTATGAGTGAACACAAAACACTGCAGGTCGCAGCACCTAAGTGCACAGTTAGTGGAAGATGGTGTTAATGTTTATAAAAATTTAGTACTGAAAATTTTAGTAGTGTTAAGATGCAAGGAGGAGATAGCCAGGAGCCTGGGTTTTAAATGGCTCTCATAGATGAAAGGAGAATTCTCAGAACATCCACTCCTCCTAAGGTCTCTAAGCGAGAGAGTGGCCCTGAAGTGGAAGCAAGCTTTGTGTGTTTAGCAAACAGCAAGGTAACTGATGTAGCTAAAACAGAGGGAGCAAAGAGTGGACCATCCAGCAAGGAGAGGGCAGAGGCAGCAGGTGGCCAGGTGCTCTAAGGCATTCTGTATGGTTATGAAGACTGGCCTGTTTACCCTGGGTGACATGGTGACCACTTGTGGGTTTTGAGCCCAGCAGTGAAATCAGGGCTTCCAGGAATTAAAGGGGATCCAGTAGAGAGCACACTGACCCAAAAGTACATTCTTCGAAAGAAAGGTTTCTTTTGTAATTCACTCAAAGGTACCTTTTGTTCATAAGGCCGGCCTTCTAAGGATTGCTTTGGCTCCAGTGTGCCATCTTTAAAGAATTTTGGCTTCTGTGAGGATAAAAGCAAGGAGACCCAGTTAGATAGGTTCTTGCAAAATCCAGGGAAGATAAGATGGTAGCTCAGACCAAGGTGGTAGCATTAGACCTTGCGAGAATTGCTTGGATTACAAATATATATTGAAAGCAGGGCTTCCCTGGTGGCGCAGTGGTTGAGAGTCCGCCTGCTGATGCAGGGGACACGGGTTCGTGCCCCGGTCTGGGAAGAGCCCACATGCCGCGGAGAGGCTGGGCCCGTGAGCCATGGCCGCTGAGCCTGCACGTCCGGAGCCTGTGCTCCACAACGGGAGAGGCCACAACAGTGAGAGGCCCGCGTATCGCAAAAAAAACAAAAAACAAACAAACAAATACTGTGTGAGTCTAAGAGAAAGGAATCAGTGATAACCCCCAATGATTTTTGCCTAAGCAACTGGAAAAATTAGGTTGCAGTCATCAGACATAGGGAAAGTTGCAATAGGGTCACAGGCATGGGGGCCGGGGCTGCAGAAGTTAGGAATTTAGGTGGAATGTGTTATGTTGGAGATGCCTGTGGCTATCCAGATGGAGAAATTCAGTAGGTAGTTAGAGATACAAGTCTGGAGTTCAGGGCAGAGCCCAGACGGATGTCAGTGAGGGAGTCATCCATGGAGAGATGGCCAGGAAACTGGGTAAAATTTTCTAGGCCAGGAAACTGGGTGAAATCACCTGGGTAGTGAATATTGATTGAGGTCAGGGAAATAAAGAGGAACTACCAGTAAGGTAAGAGAAGAATTAAGAGAGACAGATGTCTCAGAAGCTCAGCATTGTAAGTTTCAAGATGGAAGGAGTGATGAACAGTGTCAATTACTGCCCAGACTGGCTAATGAGACTGATACTGGGCCATTGGGTTTGTCTCCATGATGGACACAGAGTAAAAATAATCAAATATTTGAAGGTTGTGATATCAAAGGGAGAGATATGAAGCAGTAGCTGGAGGGGTATTTGGGATCAACAGAGATAATGCAGCCAGTCTGTGTGTTGATGAAAATGATGTAGAAGAGAGAGGAAGGGGATGGAACAGAAGAGGAGAGAGAGTGCTTAAGGGAGAGAAGATCTAACCCTGGACGCCTGGAGAGTCCGTGCCTAGTGGAGGGAGAGAAAACAAAGTTTAGATGCAGGTTGCTTAGGTGGTGGGAACATATGGAAGTTCTCTTCTGATGTCTTTTTCTTAGTGAAACAGAAGCAAGGTCATTAGTGAAGAAAAAGAAGCCCATCACTTGCTCATTTGATCCCAGCACCTCCCAAACTGGACTCCCGAAGAACAGGAGCAATTGATCACAAAAGTAGTAGACACTTAAAAAATAGGAGTGATTGATCACAGAAGCAACTGATTAGTATTGTTTGAATGACTGAGTAATCCTTATAAGGCTTGAACGTACTATAGTTTATTCCTAGAGTGGGATCGCATTTGATAGGCAAAGGTAACTGAGAAGAAATTCTATTCTTTACTCACGTTTCTCAAAGGACATAAGGGGGACCCATCTCATGGTGTTAGCGTCTCATATTGTTACCCCCCTCTTCTCCTCTTGGTGCACCTCATGGGGCAGCTATTCCACACCTCTGTTTCCAAACCCATTCTGCCAACACCACAGCCCACATGGTGGTTGGCACCCCTCTTTGTCTGGATTTTATTAGGTAGACCAAGTTCCTCTTAAGTTTTGTCTCCCCATTCTGAAAGTTCTAGAAGGAAAAAAAGCAGCAAAGACAAATTCTTTGGGAAGAGAACAGGGCAGGCAAGGCCAAGTTTATTTTGGGGCTGACATGGAGAGAAGGGAAAGCTGTGACCGCTCACACATTAATAATTTTTGTCCTGTCACAACTGAAATCAAAGCCCCGATGACAGTGTTGTCATAAAATCTATACAGCCCCCTACTATGGGCTTTGGGCGTAGTCTGTGTTCTGGGCTACAGGCTAAGAATTTATCATAGTAAATTCTTCTGTGGCTGTTCAGCTCCCCTTATCATACTGTGTTTTATTGCCTCTTCCCAAGCTTAAAATGCAACATTTTATACCAAATATAGAACCTCAGAGAAGGAAGCTTGGAGGTCATCTTATCCAGCGTTATTACATCCAGTTCTGGAATGATTCGTATAACTTCCCTGACAATTAGCCTTTCTTCGGCCTCACTACATTCCTAAGGCAGCCCATTCCATTAATGGAACGTTTTACACTACAACCAACTAAATCTCTCTACTTCCAACCCCTGATTCTCTGACTAAGCCCTGGGGCTGTACAGAACAAACTGATCCAGTTCCCTTTGTGGAGGGGACTAGCCATCTTCTTTCCTCCATCTTGCCTGCTAAGTGTTCAGTCAGCCTCTGAATCACAAATCTATCCACACTGAGAATGAAAGCTTTTTGCATAGGCTTTACCTGCTAGTAAATGAAACGTTAAAGAAAGAGAATATACCTACTTGAAGCGGAGTTTCAAATAGCCTTTTGCTTAGGGAGGATTAAAAGCTCCTTTAATGCCAGGGCTATAAAAGCTAATGGGAAGATCAGAGGTGGGGGAAATTATATTTTTAAATGATATATCCTGCACGACTACTACAAGGAGTGAAAGCGAAGGGGCACCATGATTATCTGAAGTCAAGAGGCAATAATATGAGGGAAAGAGTCATTCACAGGCATCCCACTGAACTGTAATCTCAGTCCTGCCCCTCTACATTTTTACCCAGTGTCTGCACATTCCAGTCATTGAGCTAGGTGTTAGGGTTGCAGTGGTGAACATTCCTTCACTTATTCATTCAACAAATATTTCCTGTGGACCTAGAAGCTGCTAGCACCACCCTGCCAAAGGGATATAGCAGTGAACAAAACAATAAGGAAAAAAAAAAATCTCTTTTTCCACTTAATATTCTAGAAAGGGGAAAATAAATAACTTCACAAAGAAATATAAAATTGTAATAGTTACAAACGATGACAGGAAGGTAGTATGGAGGATTGAGGTCAGAGATGACACTTGAGGGGTCGGGAGAATCCAGATAATGTAAGGATTTGTGAGTCATGTAAAGAATTTCCATCTTTGGCATAGAAGGAGTGAGGGTCCACTGAAATGTTTTAAGCCAGGTGTGTGTGTGTGTATGTGTGTATAAAACGATCTAGTTTATATTTAGAAGAGAATGTGTTTAATGTAGAGAATAGATTGGAGGGGACCATGGTGAAGATAGAGTTAGTTAGGAAATTATTGCAATGGTTCACAGGAAAGATTTCAGTGACTTGGACCAGAGTGATAGTAGCAACAGGTGTAGTAACAAGATGACAGATTTTAAGAGATCTAGAAGATAAAACCAATGGGTATCATGTTTGAATTTGAGAGGCAAGGAAGAGAAAGCACATTTTTTTCAAATATGTAAGTTAATGGTGCTGTATTTTTTTAAAAGAATTTTATTGGAGTATAGTTGGTTTACAATGTTGTGTTAGTTTCAGGTCTACAGTTTCAGGTGATTCAGTTATACATATACATGTGTCCACTCTTTTTCAGATTCTTTTCTCATATAGGTTATCACAGAATATTGAGGCTGGCTGTCTATCTTATGTATAGTGGTGTGTGTATGTTCATCCCAAGCTCCTGATTTATCCCTCCCCACCACATTTTCCCTCTGGTAACCATAAGTTTCTTTTCAATATCTGTAAGTCTGTTTCTGTTTTATAAATAAGTTCATTTGTACCCTTTTTAATTAGATTCCACATATAAGTGCTATGATATGACATGTGTTTCTCTGTCTGACTTACTTCACTCAGTGTGACAATATCTAGGTCCATCCATGTTGCTCCAAATGGCATTATTTCATTCTTTTTTTATGGCTGAGTAATATTCCATTGTATGTACCCCATCTTTATCCATTCCTCTGTCAATGGACATTTAGGTTGCTTCCACATCTTGGCTATTGTAAATAGTGCTGCTGTGAACATTGGGGTGCATGTATCTTTTCGAGTGATGGTTTTCTCCAGCTATAGGCCCAGGAGTGGGATTGCTGGGTCATATGGTAATCCTATTTTTAGTTTTTTCAGGAACCTCCATACTGTTCTCCATAGTGATTGTACCAATTTACATTCCCACCAACAGTGTAGGAGGGCTTCCTTTTCTCCACACCTTCTCCAGCATTTATTGTTTGTAGACTTTTTAATGACAGCCATTCTGACTGATGTGAGGTGATACCTCATTGTAGTTTTGATTTGCATTTCTCTGATAGTGATGTGAAGCATCTTATCATGTGCTTTTTGGCCATCTGTATGTATATCTTCTTTGGAGAAATGTCTATTGAGATCTGCCCATTTTTTATTGGGTGCTTTGTTTTCCTGATGTAGAGCTGCATGCACTGTTTGTATATTTTGGCGATTAATCCCTTGTCAGTTGCATCATTTGCAAATGTTTTCTCCCATTCTGTAGGTTGTCATTTCATTTTGTTTATGGTTTGGTTTCCTTTGCTGTGCAAAGGCTTTTCAGTTTCATTAGGTCCCATTTGTTTATTTTTGTTTCTACTTCCATTACTCTAGAAGGTGGATCCAAAAAGATCTTGTTGTGATTTAGGTCAGAGTGTTCTGCCTGTCTTTTCATCTAGGAGATTTCATAGTGTCTGGCCTTACATTTAAGGCTTTAATCCATTTGGAGTTTATTTTTGTGTTAGGGAGGGTTCTGATTCCATTCTTTTGCATGTAGCTGTCCAGTTTTCCCAGCACCACTTATTGAAGAGACTGTCTTTTCTCCATTGTATATCCTTGCCTCCTTTGTCAAAGAGAAGGTGACCATAGGCGTGTGAGTTTATCTCTGGACTTTCTATCCTGTTCTATCGCCAAAATGGCGACCTCCAGGACAGCTTATACTGATCACATATTCCCTATGGTCTCTGCCACCATTATCCTAGCCCCCGCAGTGAGCCATAGCCAACCCCCACATCCCCAGGAGACCTTCCAAGACTCATAGGTAGGTCCAGCCCAGGCGCCTATGGAGTTACTGCTCTGTGCTGGGTCTCAGTGTGTGTGAAACCTTGTGTGCACCCTCCAAGAGAGGAGTCTGTTTCCCCCTGTCCTGTGGAGCTCCTGCACTCAAGCCCTGCTGGTCTTCAAAGCCAAATGCTCTGGGAGTTCCTCTGCTCACAGGTCTCCTAGGGGTGGCTGCAGTCCATGTGCTCCTGGGACAGCGGGGGCAGAGCTTGGCGCCTGCTCGCGTCTCTCATAGTAGTGACTTGTGCCTGTCCCTGGAGCTACTGTAGGCGGCGTCCTATTGCCTGGGAGGGCTCACAGGGAAAGAAGCTCTTATGATGATCCCGCCCCTCCCCTCATGCCCCCCGACCCCCAGGAATGGTGCCTTGCCTCTCTGGCCAGCCCAGGCTTCTTCTGAGGGCACACAGTCCAGTCTCTTCAGGCTTTCTCCGTGCAGCCAATCCTGGTCCTCTCCCCATCGGGGAGGAGACTTCCCAAGGTGCGGGAACCTTTCCTCCTTCACAGCTCCCTCCCTGGGGTGCAGGTCCCAACCGGATTCCTTTCTTTTTCTTTGTCCTACCCAGGTACATGGAGGTTTTCTTGCCCTTTCGGAAGTCTGAGGTCTTCTGTCAGCGTTCAGTAGATGTTCTGTGTGACTCGTTCCTCTCGTGGGTGTATTTCTAATATTTTAGTGGGAGAAGGTGAGCTCCCCATCCTACTCCTCTGCCATCTCGATCCCATCCTCTATGCTGGCATTTTAAAGTGTTATTTTTAGAGGGTATAAATATGGGTTAAGCCCCCATTTGTGGCTTTCTGAAAACTTACAAGACCTTACCCTGAACAGACAGAGTAATCAACCCAAGCCCATCCTTCAGGAAAGATATGGAGAGACTTGACTTGAAAAATCTCTCTCCTTACATATCCTCCAGCTTGAGATCTCCCAGTGAGCTTTGCTGAGAATGTCTTTTGTGTGTATCGTAGTAAAATATAACTACTCTAAGATTTTTCTGCTAGGGTGCTCATTTTTAATAAGCCTTTCATGTAGTGCTCCACAGGCCTTCTGCAGTATCAAGAATGCATCCTAGGTAGTGATTAAGAATGGCAGTGCTGCTCACTGGGATAGCAAGCACTGTAACAAAGCCAGACCTGGGGAGGAAACTGGATGTCTGTCTGAGATGAAACAATACTGCAGGTGTCAATAAATAATATGAGTCTGGAATTCTAAGGAATTATCTAGAATGATGACACTAAGAATGACTTTGGCTATTGCAAAGAAGGGTGTCAAGCTTGATTAAAGAGCGTTGCATAATTTATCCAAGGAAGGCTGGGCTAGAAATTCCCTATTCTTAGCTGCTGTGATTCACTAATAGATGGTCTTAGAACCATTTGGGCATCTGATTAAAGTTGTCTTAGCACAGAATGAATTGGTTATAAAGAAAGAGGAATATCAGATAGAATCAAAAGGCATGTGGGCCTGATGGGCTCCATTGGGAAGTAAGGCAGTTACCCCTTTTTCTGTACATGAGTGTTCCCTGCTTCTGTTGTAGGTGAAACAGAGACTGGCTAGTCCCACAATCAACTCCAAGTCTCCAGGGGAAAAAAATCCTATTGACACATCTTGGCCAAGTGCGCCCCCCTCCCTAGTGCAAACAGGTCAGTACAGGGCGTTTTCCTACAGCCCACTGCAGAGGTAGTGGTAGCAGAATTTCTGAGAAAGCACAGAGGTAAGCCTGACCGATTGACTACCATGTCTGCAATAATTAATGCTCATCCAATCTTTCTTTGAAGAAAAAAAAAAAAGCTCTCTACTTTGCAATCAACTCAATTATCTTGATGGTTATTAATTTGTACATCCATATTTCTCCTTGGTTAATTATTAATCTTATGCTTTCTGTCTGTCAAGTTCCTGGCATCTAATAAAAGCCAGTACTGGATCTTCATATTTCCTTTTCAAGTTCTAGTCACCTCCCAAGAATTTTACACTTCTCAGTTGTATTTGTGTCACTGTTTGATCTTGTTTCGTGCCTAAGTATTATTTTTATGTAATCCATCTTGAAGGTGGCTATACCTGAAAATATTTTAGACAGCTTTCCATCCTTATTTCTTTTTCAAAGACCTGTGAGGGTGGTGAGACTCAGACCCTGACACAGCTGCCCTGGAAGACTCATCTTTCCTGAGAGTGCCACAGGCCAGCCCCTTAACCTGCCTGCCATCACCCCCCTGCACTATTTTAAGCCAGAGGGTCTATCCAAACACACTCCCACCATGTCACTCCCTGTTAAAGGCCCTTCAGATTCCACACCCCTTTCCTTGTCCACAAGGTCCTGAAGGCATTTTCTCACCTCTTTAGCCCATGTTTCACCTCCACCCTATTCTCCATGCATAACAAACTCCTTATGCCTGCTCTGCCTGGAGAAGCTGCCTTCCCATCTCCTGTTACTTTCTCCTTGGGAGACTTTCTTAAGCTCCCCACTCCCAGCTCGTATCCTCTACCTTGTATTACTTCTCTTACAATAAATGTTCTTTCTTCTGTATTTCAGTTTACAGGTGTGTCTGTCTCCTCCAGGAGAGGTGGTACAAAGAGCACCAATTATAGACCCAGAGTGCTTGGGTTCAAATTCAGGTCTCGCTACTCTTAGCTATGTGAACGTGGGCAAGTTGCTTAACCTTTCTGCGCCTCAGTTTCCTCATATGCAAAACAGGGAGAGTAACAGAATCTCTTAAACAGTACTTGATTATATTCTCAGCACTTAGCACAATGCCTAGTACATAGCCAGGCCTCAGCAAGTTTCTGTAGAACAGCCAGTGCTCAATATTTGATTAATACAGGTAAAGGCAGATGTGATTGATAGAATGTAGCTAGACCAATACTATCCTCTAGTCAATTCTTTCTTTAAGCCATACAAAACTCAAGAACACTTAAGTTCTTAGAGTGATTCAAAATGTTGGTAAAAATTCAGCAGAAATTGACAAAATAATGTCACAATATTGGTATTTCCAGGTACATAGATGCTAGAAATTAAGTTCTTAAGCACCCTGCAAAGAATACGAACTTTGAAGTTTGATTTGAATTTGCATCCTATCTCTGCTGCTTACCTGCATATTCGATAAGGTAAATCCCTTTTTTCTCTGTCCCAGTTACTTTATAAACAATACCAATATTATATATTTTAAGTCATGGACTATAAATAAGATTATATGTATAAATTACCTACCTCAGTGGCAAACAGGGAAGGTAATCAATGTATTTCCCTTGATAAATCTCCTTCTGTCT
Source organism: Mesoplodon densirostris (assembly GCF_025265405.1). NCBI lineage: Eukaryota > Metazoa > Chordata > Mammalia > Artiodactyla > Ziphiidae > Mesoplodon > Mesoplodon densirostris. The sequence goes on from NC_082663.1 coordinate 136,117,744, forward strand.
TTTATAGACGTTTCTTTCCAAAATAAAAACACAGCTTAAGGTAGTTGTGAGGAGATAAAGAGAAAACTTTTACCTGTTGTTTTCTCATGAATATTAAGCTTCTTGGCTCCATTAAATAGCTTACATCTTTGAATTCAAAATGTTCCAGGCACTGTTCTACATGTTTTACATTCATCTCATTTAATCCTACCCCAGTGCCTATAAGGTCTGTACCAATATTATCGTCAGATAGCAGTGAGTAAACCAAAGCTTGGAGAAGCTTTTAAAGACCAAAGGATAATCAGAAAGCAGGAAAAATGACTTCCTGGCAAATACCAAGGTCTGTTCTGAAATTCATGATTACCTGGTATCATATAATGGGAAGGAAGCAGTCAACCAAGGTCGATAGATTTCCCTTTGCACAGAAACTGGACTTCTCACAGTAGTGGTACTTTCTTCCTGTCCCCCCTCCTAATTCCTTACTAAAATAATAGCCCATAAGGACAAAGTTATTGTAAGAGGTGGAGCCACTTCAAAGACTTGGCCTTGGAAGAAGCCTAGTTCTTCATCAGCAGCCCCCAGACAAGGCTCTTTGAAATAGTGGTTGTTATTCATTTGTTAGCCAACAGATGGCCCACCAGTTGCTTAAGAGCATTAGTTTTTCAACTTCACTGTGCACAACGGCTATGTGACTTCTTCCCCGATTACCCCAGGATTCAACCAAATGAGTAAACGTGCTCTAAAATCAGCTGGGTTGCAGAAACATCCCTTTTATAATAGGTTTGCACCGTAACTGTTGGAAAGTACCTGATGATTAATGTTGTCTAACGCAGGGAACTACATTGCAATGAAGTTCAGGATTTATTGGTAAATGGGATAATAATCCTCTATCTATCTTTGTTTACATTAGCAATTAATATAGTTCAGGAGGGGGCCCTTGAAACCTTGTATAAGTAAGATTTACCACCACTGGAATAGATTGCAGCCATGTGTCACCATTCAAGAGGTAATTGGTACATTTCATTAGAAAGTAATTGAAAACAAGATTTATTTTGATGCCTTGTAATAAATAATCTGGATAAACACTATTGTTAGCAGAGATATCTGCGCCATGTAAAGAATTTACTTTACATCAAAATATGGACTATACTGTATATCATTCTTGGATTTGTCTAAGAAATTTCTACTTACTTTGTTGTGACTCTAAGGAAAGAAGAGCCCATTTTAGTACACTATCATCTTTCCTATGGGATCAAGGCCTTCTCTTTATGGCCACATGCCTTAAAAGTTCTAATGATTTGCCTTAGAGCAAGACCCTGGTTTATTCTATCTCCCTCAGCTGACAGTCTCCGACACATATGGACAGAAATGTTTCTAACAGTGGGTTGGAGCAAAGGCCTAAGAGACTGGGCTGTGAGGTCTGGCTAAATGGACATGCTGACAGACATAGGTCTTAGGATTGTAGCAAGCATTACATGGGTTCATACACATAAAGACTTTAAGCAACTTCTTGGTATACAGGAAGCACTCAATGAATATTATCATTAGTGCCACGATTATGATTACCATCTCTCTCAGTGTCTTGCTACCCTGATGTTTTAAGGAGACATCCTGAGTTCCAGGGTGAGCCTTTATTTACGTTGCACTGTAAAGGCAGGGGTAGTTTGTACGAGCATTTTTTCCTCCATTTCCATTTGTTATGTGATAAAATTAACAAGCACATGAAAAACAGAGAAATGTGCACCCTTCTCAGCACTAGCTATAGCCATGACTAAATAGAACTTCGCACTCACCCCAACTAAAGGCTCTGAAGTGAAAACAGATCAACAATAATTTCGAGAGTTTTATGACTTTGTGTGATACTATACAGAGTAAAACCATTCCACTTAGTTCTTCATCTCAGTTTGTTGAAGAGCAAAAAATCCCCAAAATATTGAAAATATTTCAATCTACAGATTGAAATGTCATGCTTTTAACAGGGAACCAACTGAAATAGCAAAACAATGGCAGAAGGGAAGTGAATTAAATAATTTTCATTCTACATCTCCAATAATCAAGCCGTGTTTGAGAGCTTTTCTCTGCCTTCAGTGACAACTGTACTATGATAGAATAGTCCAGATCTGTGTTATATAAACATAGCTCTGTAAAGTGACTATTAGAATCCTCATTACCTTTATTTTATAGATGAGGAAGGTGAGCTCTTATCCAAGATCACACAGCTACTGCGTGGAACTCAAGCCCCAGGTTCTGCGTTTCCTTGCTCTGCTTTATTCCAGTGCTGTGCTTCTCGACTTAGGATCCAGAAGGCCATAGGACAAACTTGACACATCTTCCTGGAGAATATTTTGCCTAAAGATTTTAAGGTAGAAATCCAATAATTTAACTAAGTTACATTAAATCACTATTTTTCCATTAAACCGGGATATTTTATGCTGCAAAGCACACTAAATCGTATTACTTTCGAAGATAAATACAAAGGATTGCAAAGAGATGCTGGCCTTTTAGTGGGTCCGGTGCCCCATGGGAAAGTATGAATCCTCTATGATAATTGATAATTCAGTGGAAGGCTTTGAGAAGGCTACTTTGAAGCCACATGGTCCTGGTTACCTGAGTCCCACCTCTGTGAGTCAGTATCTGGGTAGCCTTGGGCAAACCACTCTACCTTACCTTACTGAACTTCATCTGTTTGATAGGGGTTCTACCACCTACTGTGTAGGAAGTCCTGAGGATTTTTTTCCCTGGACCATGTGAAACTCCAAAAACACAGTAGGTGCTCAGTACCTAATAATCATTATTATTAAACATGCACAAATCACTCTCAAAACATACCCTCCGGTTTGCTCAGCCACTGGCTCACAGGTAATCCTGCAGCTAACTACGCTGGGCCCAAGACAGAACCATTGGCCTCTCTCCATTTTGCTTTCAAAACTATTTCCAGCTTCCTATGGTATCATTTTAACTAAAAGAGGATCCTAAAGTGGGTTGTGAAAAATTGCAAAGTATATAAAGTAGATATTAACTAAATTCTTTATTTTATGGCTGGACCCAAAATAGAAATATTCAATTAATACCCAATAGAAAACCATTCACTTTCGTTTTACATGGATACATCCCTGTAATAATGTAATACGTTATCCAAAATGTCTTTCAACACAAATAAGGTGCTCCCTAAGTTTTGATTATAATTTACTTTTCCCCTTGAGCCCTAACACTTCTTCCTGTTACTCTAACATTTGCTCATTCCCAGTAAATAAAGGCAGTTTTAGGGTAGCGTTTAGAAGTAGGCATTCTGCAGCTAGAGCTGTGGTTGGCACATCCTCTCTGCTGCTTCCTCCTAGCGATGTGACCTTAGGCTCAACATCCCCCTAAGCCTCACTTGAAAATGGGGATCATTAACAATATTAATAGGGTAATGACTTGCTTCTAGAATTGTTTTACTGAGTGCAGTGCCTGGTACATAGTAAGTATGCAATAAGTTTTAGCTATGATTTTGTATAAAATAGCTTTTACAAAATTAAACTTGAATTAAGCACAGTTATTCACATATGAGACATTAATTTCCACTTTTCCACCTTCTTAGAACTCTGTAGCTCACCTATTTTGGTCCCCACAGAGAGAGGTTCCTGTATAACATATAAACAAACAGATGCAGGGTACTCTTCAAGATGTCTAGTAAGTGTTAGCACTGAGGGTGAAGAGATCATGACCACCTCACTCAGGGCAGGAGATCTCTTTCATTATAATCATATGGCAGGCAACACACTCATCTGCTATTCATCTTCCAAAATCTGTCATGAGGTATATTTTAGGGTTGGGAGAGGCACCCTTCCATTCGCTACCGCAGCCTCCTCAGTGTGTAAAGGAGAGCAGGTCCCCACGGCCGCATGGCAAGTGAGCGCCATGCGGGTGAACTGACTTCCAACTCTGATCCAAGCTAGCAATTTCATTTAAAGGAGAAACCTAAATAACAAACATTTCTTAATTAAAATAATTGACGACCTAGCTGTCTGTTACACATGGAGTCAGGTTAGCTGCACGGGTCATTAAATGTTCTGAGAGCATGACGTCTTACTGAAAAGACTTGAAAGTGATTACTCTCATTAATCGTGTGGAAATGTTCATCACTCTTTGATATTCAAATCAATTATTTAGTTTTTATCTCGCTTGAGAAAGAATCTCCAAGCGCAAAGACTGTAATAGTTCGGAGAGGGTAGGGTACAGAATGGAGTAGTTGAGGGTGTTCCTCTGGAAAGAGCAATTACGACGTCTGTAGTTTTATATGCGGTCACCTTGGAAACCTCAGGTTCTGAGAAACATGATTTGCTACAAAATCCAAGCGTCTAATCACCATTCCGAAGTCCATGTTAGACTACTAAGCACAATGTCTGTTTGTGGTCAGTTTTTAACCTCTGGCGAAAGTAATTGACACATTCTACCCAGAACCTGTTGAGAGTTTCCCCTCACAAAGTCATTGACATTTTAGTAAATCTTGTAACAGTAAAAACAGTGTGTGGAGGAAGAATGGACTTCTAAGGCTACTTACCTTTGAAATGTTTGACATTCAGGCTTTTTGCAAAGTCTGCATGTGGCCACTATGTAAATCAGGATGCCTCTTGTGGATAATGAAATGTTAAGAAAGCCAGAGGAGATTAGAGAAGGGAAAAAAGAAATCATCCATTCTAATCAGTTTAGGAGTGGGAATGAGTACAGTCATAGAAACTGTCACCTATCACCACATCCTAGGTACTTGATGAAGGCTTCATCTACATTTCCACATTCCAGCTTCCTAACAGTCTTGTGAGGGGGATACTGTTATCCCTCTAGAACACGAGAAATAGCTGAGCCTCAAAAAGGCTTAGCGACTTTTCCCAAGTCAAACATCCAGCAGATGGAGGTGCTTGGACTCAAAATCCTGACTCTGAAGCTCAAGGTTTAAACCATTATCTGCCATTCCCACCCAAGAAAGTTAGATTAAAATATTTAAGAGGGGGAAACTATGGCCTTCATGAGCAATCTAAAAGGAACATATTACATGGAGCAAACTATGGCCCGAACAGCACAAATACAGAATGAGGTAGTTACTAGCAAAATGGGCTACAAACTGAGGGAGATACAGGTAGATGATAGATATAGATATATAAAATTGGGTTTTGGTCTAAACTCAGTAAGAGATAACACTAATGTGATGTCCAACTTAATGTAATTAGACTGCAGTAATAAATTGTCCAGAATCATACCAAGAAGGTAAGGGGAAAGTTTTTTTAGGCCTAGATCTTACCAAGAAGGTAAGGGGAGAGGTTTTTTTAGGCCTAAATCTTACTTAGAACATAACAGGAGCACTGTATTCAATGCAATGTAGCAGAACCTAAGAGGGACGTTGATTCAACAAATACTTTCTGAATACCAGGTAACATCCTTGATGCTGGGCATAAATCTAGTGTAATTACCTCCCTTAGGCAGTTTATTCTAGAGGAAGAAAGAGATTAAAAGAGAGAAAGAGACTAGTAATTACGCATTGTGTTCAGTGGCATGCAGGAACGTTGCTGAGTGATAGAAGGGGTGGTCAGGGAAGACCTCTCTAAAATGGTGGCATTTAAGTGAGACTTGAAGGACGAGAAGGGAACAGACATACCAAGAAGCAGATTAGAGGATGGAAACAAGTGGGCCTACCAGGTGTCCAGGGGGCACAGAAAGGTCGCTCAAGTCCACAGGAAGGTCTCGTTGAAGATCCTCATTAGCCTGGATAAAGGAAACCTCACAATAACTAGGATGCTTGTCTTTATAAATGTGGAGTACTACTATGGAAGCTCAAGATTACATAGCAAGTTACAGGATAAGACTTCAGCCCAGTACACGGAACTACTTTTCAATGCCCCAAAACCATGGAATATTATAAAACATACTGGCTAGGAATCGGGATGCTTGGGTTTGATCTACAACTGTCTAGGCACGTGGCCTGGAGCATGACATTTAACCTCTCTGAACCTCCCTGGGGCTGGTAGTGAATACCAGATGGGATAAAATACCTGAAAAGCACCCAACGTGCAGGGCTTAAACTATGCACTCACTGATGGTATGTGAATTTCAGTATGTCGCTGAAACTTGACACTGGGCTTTTGTTTGAGGCCTCTGAGGTTCCTTTGAATCAGGCTGTGTAAAAGCCTAACTCAAAAATACAAGATGAGTCACAGGGGTTTGCGGGAAACTGACGTCAGACATCGCATTATGAATTTTCAAGTTGAAAACAGAATGAGCCATGTTGTTTAACATGATGGTACCCAATACATGCTCTGAAAGTTGTCTAGCATCAAAATCTCACTCAGCATTACTTTAAATGTCCCATTACACTGATACAAATCAGGTTCTTCAGAATGGCTGTTGGTTCATTAGTGTTTCTCAAACAGCCCAACAAAAATATGGGAGCAATTTTTAAAGCACTTTTCTTGAAAGAGGAATTCAACTTTGAGCTCTTAGAGATTCAGTGAGAGCCAATGAACTTCAGATCAATGAAGAAATTGTTCGATAAGTATACACACTTTTTGAGTAAAGAATCCCACCGAGGGACTTACCTGGTGGCACAGTGGTTAAGAATCCGCCTGCCAATTCAGGGGACACGGGATCGATCCTTGGTCCTGGAAGATCCCACATGCCACAGAGCAACTAAGCCCATGTGCCGCAACTACTGAAGCCTGCGTGCCTAGAGCCCTGCTCCGCAACAGGAGAAGCCACCGCAGTGAGAAGCCCGCACACCACAACGAAGGGTAGCCCCCGCTTGCCACAACTAGAGACAGCCCACATGCAGCAACAAAGACCCAACACAACCAAAAATAAATAAATAAATAAATCCGTAAAAAAAAGAATCCCACCAATTGGCTAAAGTTTTATAGCTGTAGTATCACTGGATCAGCAACACAGAAATGCAGTTGGTCCAGACAGTACCATGGACCCCTTAAGTAGGCACTGCAGATTTTCATTTATCAACTAGCTGCCCTGGACACAAGTTGAGTTACTATTCTGTTCCCATCAGTAGGACGGTAGGGTTCCATAGTAAAGGTTGTCTATCTACAACTCACACATAGATCTGCTAAGTCAGTGCTTTTCAACCATCACCATATAGATGCCCCAGCATTCTGATTTAGTTTGTGTGGGATGTGACCCAAACTTTGAAAGCTCCCCATGTGTTTCTGACCAAATTGAAATTTCCTAGCCCCTGACCTCAGCCAATCCAAGAACTCCCTAAAAGCAACTACTTTAATTGACCAAAGCACCACGAAGTTTACAGCCTCTCCCACCCGTTTTTTCTAAATGGTTTTCCTTTCTATTATAACTTTGTATTATATTTTTCCTCAAACTTAGAATGTACACAGTCATCTTAGGTGTTGGTGTCAGTGTGAATCTGCTATTTCCTAAGAAGGACAGGTGCTAACCTTCTATTTCAGTTACTGCATATATTACTCGGTTTTTATGATATTTTGAAGGTAACAAAGTAACAAAAGCCATTGTCTCCATTCTTTGAGGATGGGAGCAAAATATGATCTAAAAACTTGTCTCGGTTTGGAAGTGATTAATGTACATTCTTATGATGAAGGAAATGAAAGTGAGGAATCTGGATAAGTAATCACTGTTTCAACAAAAACAATTTCAACAAAAAATGAGCTTGAAACAGAGAGAACAAACTGATAATGCCAACAGCAAATAAATTATTCTCTGAGTTTTAAAAACAGACCTTGTGATAGCATTTAAGGATTTGAGGAGGTTTCTGATTCATGACAGTCCCGAGTATCACCGCCCCATGTTTCACAGGTCCTTGAGATAGAATGTGAACAGAGAAGAGGTTTCACATGCATGCAGAAATGTGCCAGGAAACAGTGGCTTGATAGAGGAAACATCTCTCCAGGGTTTCATTAAGCTAGGAGACACAACCAGTTTTTCTCCTTGTCATATTCCCTGGGCCACACCGGACTTGGGAAACCACCTCAGAGGGCAGCCAACAGACTCTGGGCACTTTGGACTGTGGTCAGGACATTTTTTTGTCCCCAGCTGTAGAAAGAGATGATTTCAGAGGATACCACCAACATCGTGATTTGGCCGAGCCAAGTCAGCTGCCACTCCATGGACTCGGACTATGTTTTCAAATATCTCTTCTAGATTGTACAGACAGCAGTACCATTGCCACAGCAGTACAGAAATACACCACCAACCATGATCGAAAATGCCTCCCACTTTCCTATCTCTAGCCCTGTATGGCCACATTTCCACTTGACGTTCTCAAACACCTCCAAATCAACTTCTCTAAAACTCAACTCACAGTACACTCTATAAGTGTTCTGTTTATACACTTCCCTATCTCAGTGGCTGACCCATACAGTCTACCACTCACAAAATCCACAACATTGGAAATCATCCTTGATGCTGACTTGGGTTTGGTGATGGAATGAGTTTTCTCCCACCTGCATAACCACAGATTCCTAGCTCCTTTTCTGGCAATCCTCTTGCACCCTCTAATCCACTCTCTACTCTGTAGTCAAATACATAAGTAATATATAAATAATAAGTAAATACTATAGAATAAAATTTATATGTATTGTATACAATGTATTAGTCAGGGTTGTATAATATACAATATAATATACAATGTATTATACATTGTACTAGTCAAGGTTCTTGAGATAAAGAGAACCAATAGGAAATATATATCCATATAGATTAAAATACTTATTATAAGGAATTGCTTCACATGCTTATGGGGGCTGAGAAGTCTCAAGATGTACAGTCAGCAACCTGGAGACTCAGGAGAGCCAATGGTGTAAGTTACAGTCTGAGGGCAGGAGAAATTCCCTCTTACTTGGCATGCGTGTTCTCTTCAGGTCTTCAGTTGATTGGATGAGGCCCACCCACATTAGGGAGGGCAGTCTCCTTTACTGAACCCACTGATTCAAATGTTAATCTCATCCAGAAACACCCTTACAGACACACCCAGAACGTTTGACCAAAAGTCCGAGCACCCCATGCACCCAGTCAAGGTGACAAAAAAATAATAACCATGGCAGTAATCTTTGCAGTGTGGACATCAGATCATGCTACCCATTATCTTCTTACCCCTCTACACCACTTCTCCATTTTAAATCCTTTCTAGTCTTACCGTATTCTGCAACATATTCTGACTAACCTCTTCTTATTAATACCACATTCTCTATCAACCTTCTTTCAATTCCTTTTAACCCACAAAACTATATTCCTCCTAAAATCAAACACTTCAGGCATGCTGCCCCCTCTGCTTGGGACACTCATCTTTCACATGTCACCATAAGCATTCCCAGACCCCAACTCTTCCCATGGCCCAGGCCCCAGTTACAAATTTTTATAATCCCCTGTACTTCTCCATCAGGGAGTCCTCACCACCATATGCAAATAATTGCTTAATATATCTTATCCTCAATGGCAGATAAACTCACTAGGATAAGGATCAGGTCTATCTTGTTTACAGTTAACACCAACATTTTGCATATACCAGGATTTCTATAAATGTTTGATAAATAAATAAGTGAGCCAGTTCCTAAAGACTGTACCATTCTGGGGTATAGGCCACCTCTCTGTGTCCCCTTAGCCTAGTATAATATGTTTATTAAATAAATCAACAAGATCTATCCTGAGAAAGAAGATTTGATGCAAAAGAATATTTTATGATGGTCTGGCTTGCCTTCATAAAAGCAAACTTCAAAATGGTTTTGCTCTACATGAGAGAATATCACTGCTTTTCTGATCTCTAGAGTAGGGATCTATCTTTAAATCCTGAGCTGAAAAAAATCCAAACAGAATATTCTAGGGTTCTGCTCTAAAGATTTAAGAAATGGATTGGATATTCTCATTTGAAGCCCATCTCTCTCAGAAAAGCAATGATATGCTATCCTCTAGAGCAGATACAGAGTACAGACTTGTGGTTGCCAAGGAAGAGAGGACATGAGGGAGGGATGGACTGGGAGGTTGGGGTTAGCAGATGCAAATAATTATTTATAGAATGGATAACAACAGCTCCTACTGTGTAGCCCAGGGAACTATATTCAATATCCTGTGATAAACCATAATGGAAATAAATATGAAAAAGTGTATATATATGTATAACTGAATGACTTTGCTGTACAGCAGAAATTAACACAACATGGTAAATCAACAATACATCAATTTTTTTAAATCTCTAAAAAATCAGCAGATTCATTCATAAAATTTAAATACCTACTGCAGATATGAGGGGCTTGAATTTCAAAGTAACACTTGCTTGGCCAGCATTTGTTGTTTGTAGATTTTTTGATGATGGCCACTCTGACCGGTGTGAGGTGACACCTCACTGTAGTTTTGATTTCTATTTCTCTAATGATTAGTGATGTTGAGCATCCTTTCATTGTGTTTGTTGGCAATCTGTATATCTTCTTTGGAGAAATGTCTGTTTAGATCTTCTGCCCATTTTGGATTGGTTTGTTTTTTTGATATTGAGCTGCATGAGCTGCTTGTATATTCTGGAGGTTAAATCCTTTGCCATTTGCTTCATTTGCAAATGTTTTCTCCCATTCTGAGGGTTGTCTTTTCGTCTTGTTTATGGTTTCCTTTGCTGTGCAAAAGCTTTGCAGTTTCATTAGGTCCCATTTGTTTATTTTTGTTCTTATTTCCATTTCTCTAGGAGGTGGGTCAGAAAGGATCTTGCTGTGATTTATGTCATAGAGTGTTCTGCCTGTGTTTTCCTCTAAGAGTTTTATAGTGTCTGGCCTTACATTTAGGTCTTTAATCCATTTTGAGTTTATTTTTGTGTATGGTTCTGAAGAACCTAGGGGCAGGACAGGATTAAAGATGCAGACGTACAGAATGGACTTGAGGACACGGGGTGGGGGAAGGTAAGCTGGGACAAAGTGAGAAAGTGGCATGGACATAGATACACTACCAAATGTAAAAAAGATAGCTAGTGGGAAGCAGCTGCATAGCACAGGGAGGTCAGCTTGGTGCTTTATGTCCACCTAGAGGGGTGGGATAGGGAGGGTGGGAGGGGAGATGCAAGAGCGAGGAGATACAGGGATATATGTACACGTATAGCTGATTCACTCTGTTATACAGCAGAAACTTACACACCATTGTAAAGCAGTTATACTCCAATAAAGATGTTAAGGGCCTCCCTGATGGCGCAGTGGTTAAGAGTCCGCCTGCCGATGCAGGGGATACGGGTTCATGCCCCGGTCTGGGAGGATCCCATATGCCGCGGAGCGGCTGGGCCCGTGAGCCATGGCCGCTGGGCCTGCGCATCCGGAGCCTGTGCTCCGCAACGGGAGAGGCCACAACAGTGAGAGGCCCGCATACCGCAAAAAAAAAAGAAAAAAAAAAAAAAAAGATGTTAAAAAAAAAGTAAATCCTATAAAATTAGAAAAACCCAAGTTTTTCCTTACTTTTTGCAGGTGCTTATTTTATTTCAACCAGTCTTTACTGGAAGTTGGAGTTGGTTCCACTGAGTACAGTGTATTCAAGTCAAAATAGTCATTTAAAACAGGATGATAGGGATAGATATGTATCATATGGACTTAGCTAAGCTGGAATGATATTTCCTGAAAATTCCCTTCACTGAGTTAAGGAGGCTGCATGAGGATTGGAAGGTGGGAGTAAAGTGGCAGTCATACTCCTTTGGCACTGGAAGGTCAGTGCAGAGGACCAAGCTGTTGGAGATCACCTGTTGGCTCCCCTTGTTAGTGTGGGGCAACCTAGGTCTTTCTCTCCTCCATTGCCTGAGCCAGGTACATGCTTAGTTTCATGAAGAAGAACAGCAGCTTTGCCTTCACTGTGGCAGAGACCGTCACTGCTACCAGTTCATCCTGGTGGATTCTCACTCATCCTCACCCTCCTCATTTCACACCCATCTTCCCGTCCAGCTTCCTGCCCTGCTGACTCCAGACTGCAGCATCAAACACAAAGACAACAGCCTTACACAGACTATTTACCCAGCTCCCATAACCGTATGAGGTTCTGTTCCTTTAATGAACCTGTATACATCTCACTCATAGAGGCTCTCTTTATCTGACTGAATCCTGCTCGAAAATGGGCACCTCTTAGGCCAGATCTGGCTCTCAGAAAGTTGGCCTATCCATAGTTTAAAGTAATAATAAGTTGCCAACACAGCCGCCTGATAAACACATCCCTTGCATGGCCCTGCCCACCAGTGGAACAAGACCCAGCTCCACCCACCAGTGGGCAGGTATCAGTCCCACCAGGAAGCCTGCACAAGCCTCTTAGACAGCCTTGTCCACCAGGGGGCAGACAACAGAAGAAGAAGTAAAACCCTGCAGCATGTGGAATGGAAACTGCAATCACAGAAAATTAGACAAAATGAGACAGCAGAGGAGTATGTCCCAGAGGAAGGAACAAGATAAAACGCCAGAAGAACTAAGTAAAGTGGAGATAGGCAATCTACATGAAAAAGAATTCAGAGTAATGATAGTAAAGATGATCCAAGATCTTAGAAAAAGAATGGAGGCATAGATCGAGAAGATACAAGAAGTGTTTAACAAAGACCTAGAAGAACTAAAGATCAAACAAACAGATTAACATACAATAACTGGAATGAAAAATACACTAGAAGGAATCGATAGCAGAATAACTGAGGTAGAAGAATGAAAAAGTGACCTGGAAGACAGAATGGTGGAAATCACTGCCATGATACAGAATAAAGAAAAAAGAATGAAAAGAACTGAGGACAGTCTAGACCTCTGGGACAACATTAAACGTACTGACATTTGCATTATAGGGGTCCCAGAAGGAGGAGAGAGAGAAAGGACCTGAGAAAATATTTGAAGAGATAATAGCTGAAAACTTCCCTAATATGGGAAAGGAAACATTCACCCAAGTCCAGGAAGCACAAAGAGTCCCATACAACATAAACCCAAGGAGGAACATGTCAAGCCACATATTAATCAAACCGACAAAAATTAAAGACACAGAAAAAATATTAAAAGCAACAAGGGAAAAGCAACAAATATCATGCAAGGGAATTCCCATAAGGTTATGAGCTGATTTCTCAACAGAAATTCTTCAGGCCAGAATGGAGTGGCAGGATATATTTAAAGTGATGAAAGGGAAAAACCTACAACCAAGAATACTCTACCGGGCTTCCCTGGTGGTGCAGTGGTTGAGAGTCCGCCTGCCGATGCAGGGGACACGGGTTCGTGCCCCGGTCAGGGAAGATCCCACATGCTGCGGAGCGGCTGGGCCCGTGAGCCATGGCCGCTGAGCCTGCATGTCCGGAGCCTGTGCTCCACAACAGGAGAGGCCACAACAGTGAGAGGCCTGCATACCGCCAAAAAAAAAAAAAAAAAAAAAAGAATACTCTACCAAGTAAGGCTCTCATTCAGATTTGATGGACAAGCAAAAGCTAAGAGAATTCAGCACTACCAGACCAGCTTTGCAACAAAGGCTAAAGGAACTTCTCTAGGTGGAAAAGAAAAGGTCCCAACTAGGAACAAGAAAATTACAAATGAAAAAGCTCACTAGTCAAGGCAACACAGAGTAAAGGCAGGAAATCATCCACACACAAATATCATAGCAAAACCAGCAATTGTTCAAAGAGCAGAGCACAAATGCAGGATATTGGAAACACACTGGAAATTAAAAGACCAGCAACTTAAAACAATCTTGTTTATATATAGACTGCTATATCAAAACCTCATGGTAACCACAAACCAAAAAACTACAATAGATACACACAAAAAAGAAAAAGCAATCCAAACACAACACTAAAGTTAGTCATCAAATCACGAGAGAACAAAAGAGGAAGGGAAGAAAAAAGACCTATAAAAACAAATCCAAAACAATTAATAAAATGGCAGTAAGAACATATATATCAATAATTACCTTAAATGTAAATGGGTTAAATGCTCCAACCAAAAGACACAGACTGGCTAAATGGATACAAAAACAAGACCCATATATATGCTGTCTACAAGAAACCCACTTCAGATCTAGGGACACATAGACTGAAATTGAGCTGATGGAAAAAAGTATTCCATGCAAATGGAAGTCAAAAGAAACCTGGAGTAGCAATACGCATATCAGACAAAATAAACTTTAAAATACTGTAACAACAGACAAAGAAGGACACTACATAATGATCAAGGGATCAATCCAAGAAGAAGATATAACAATTGTAAATATGACTGCACCCAACCTAGGAGCACTTCAATATATAAGACAAATGTTAATAGCCATAAAAGGGGAAATCAACAGCAACACAATAATAGTGGGGGACGTTAACACCCCACTTTTATCAATGGACAGATCATCCAGACAGAAAATCAATAAGGAAACACAGGCCTTAAATGACATATAAAATGAGATGGACTTAACTGATATTTATAGAGCATTCCATTCAAAAGCAGCAGAATACACATTGAAGTGCATATGGAACATTCTGCAGGATTGATCACATGCTGGGCCACAAAGTGAGCCTCAGTAAATTTACAAAAACTGAAATCATCTCAAACATCTGTTCCAACTACAGTGCTATGACATTAGAAATCAACTACAAGAAAAAAATTGTAAAAAACACAAACACGTGGAGGCTAAACAGTATGCTACTGAACAACCAACAGATCACTGAAAAAATCAAAGGGGAAATGAAAAAATACCTAGAGACAAACAAAAGCAAAAGCACGATAATCCAAAACCTATGGGACACAGCAACAGCAGTTCTAAGAGGGAAGTTTATAGCAATACAGTCTTACCTCAGGAAACAAGAAAAACCTCAAATAACAACCTAACCTTACAGCTAAAGCAATGAGAGAAAGAATAAACAAAACCCAAAGTTGTAGAAGAAAAGAAATCATAAAGATCAGAGAAAAAATAAATGAAATAGAGACGAAGAAAAAAAGATCAGTGAAACTAAAAGCTGGTGCTCTGAAAAGATAAAGAAAGTTGATAAATCTTTAGCCAGACTCATCAAGAAAAAAAGGGAGAGGGCTCAAATCCATAAAATTAGAAATGAAAAAGAAGTTACAGTGGACACCAGAGAAATACAAAGGATCATAAGAGAGTACTACAAGCAACTAACTATATGCCAATAAAATGGACAGCCTAGAAGAAATGGACAAATTCGTAGAAAGGTACAATCTCCCAAGGCTCAACCAGGAAGAAACAGAAAATATGAACAAAACAATCACAAGTACTGAAATTGAAACTGTGATTTAAAAACTCCCAACAAACAAAAATCCAGGACCAGATGGCTTCACAGGTGAATTCTATGAAACATTTACAGAAGAGTTAACACCTACCCTGAAACTATTCCAAAAAATTGCAGAGGAAGGAACACTCCCCAAACTCATTTTATGAAGCCACCATCACCCTGATGCCAAAACCAGAGAAAGATAGTACAAAAAAAGAAAATTACAGACCAATATCATTGATGAACATAGATGCAAAAATCCTCAATAAAATACTAGCAAACTGAATCCAAATCCATTAAAAGGATCATGAACCATGCTCATGTGGGATTTATCCCAGGGATGCAAGGATTCTTCAGTATCCGCAGATCAATCAGTGTGATACACCACATCAACAAATTAAAGAATAAAAACCATATGATCATCTCAATAGATGCAGAAAAACCTTTTGACAAAATTTAACACCATTTATGATAAAAAAAAAAAAACTCTCCAGAAAGTGGGCATAGAGAGAACCTACCTCAACACAATAAAGGCCAGATATGACAAACCCACAGCAAACATCATTCTCAATGGTGAAAAGCTGAAAGCATTTCCTGTAAGATCAGGAATGAGACAAGGATATCCACTGTCGCCACTTTTATTAACATAGTTTTGGAAGTCCCAGCAATCAGAGAAGAAAAAGAAATAAAAGGAATCCAAATTGGAAATGAAGAAGTAAAACTGTCACTGTTTGCAGATGACATGATCCTATACGTAGAAAATCCTAAAGATGCTACCAGAAAACTACTAGAGCTCATCAGTGAATTTCTTAAAGTTGAAGGATACAAAATTAATACACAGAAATCTCTTGCATTTCTATACACTAATGACGAAAAATCAGAAAGGGAAATTAAAGAAACAATCCCACTTACCATCGCATCAAAAAGAATAAAATACCTAGGAATATACCTACCTAAGGAGGCAAAAGACCTGTACTCTAAAAACTGTAAGAAACTGATAAAAGAAATCAAAGATGACACAAACAGATGGAAAGATATACCATGTTCTTGGATTGGAAGAATCCATATTGTCAAACTGACTATACTACCCAAGGCAATCTACAGATTCAATGCAATCCCTATCAAATTACCAATGGCATTTTTCACAGAACCAGAACAAAAAATCTTCAAATTTGTGTGAAGACACAAAAGACCCCAAATAGCCCAAGCAATCCTGAGAAAGACAAGCAGAGCTGGAGGAATCAGGGTCCCTGACTTCAGACTATACTACAAAGCCACAGTCATCAAAACAGTATGGTACTAGCACAAAAAACAGAAATATAGATCAGTGGAACAGGATAGAAAGCCCAGAAATAAACCTACGTACCTATGGTCAATTAATCCGTGACAAAGGAAGCAAGAATATACATTGGAGAAAAGACAGTCTCTTCAATAAACAGTGCTGGGAACACTGGACAGCTACATGTATAAGAATGAAATTAGAACATTCTTTAACACCATATACAAAATAAACTCAAAGTGGATTAAAGATCTAAATGTAAGACTGGATACTATAAAACTCTTAGAGGAGAACATAGGCAGAAAGCTCTTTGACTTAAATTGCAGCAATATCTTTTCAATCCTTCTCCCAGAATAATGGAAATAAAGACAAAAATAAACAAATGGGACCTAATTAAACTCAAAAGCTTTTGCACATCAAATGAAACCATAAACAAAACAAAAAGACAGCCCACAGAATGGGAGAAAACATTTGCAAATATGCAACTGACAAGAGATTAATCTCCAAAATATACAAACAGCTCATGCAGCTCTATATCAAAAAAACAAAGAACCCAATCAAAAAATGGGCAGAAGATCTAAATAGACATTTATCCAAAGAAGACAAACAGATGGCCAAAAAGCACATGCAAAGATGCTCAACATCACTAATTATTAGAGAAATCCAAATCAAAACTATAATGAGGTATCACCTCACACTGGTCAGAATGGACATCATCAAGAAGTCTACAAACAATAAATGCTGGAGAGGGTGTGGAGAAAAGGGAACCTTCCTACTCTGTTGGTGGGAATGTAAACTGGTACAACTATTATGGAGAACAGTATGGAGGTCCCTTAAAAAAACTAAAAATAGAGTTATCATATGATCCAGCAATCCCACTCCTGGGCATATAACCAGATAAACCATAATTCGAAAAGATACATACACCCCCTGTGTTCATTGCAGCACTACTTACAATAGCTAAGACATGGAAACAATCTAAGTGTCCATCGAGAGATGAATGAATAAAGAAGATGTGGTACATATAAACAATGGAATACTACTCAGCCATTTAAATGAATGAAATAATGCCATTTGCAGCAACATGGATGGATATGGAGATTATCATACTAAGTGAAGTAAGTCAGAGAAAGACAAATATATGATATCACTTTTATGTGGAATCTAAAAAAAAAAAAAAAGATACAAATGAACTTATTTACAGAACAGAAACAGACTCACAGACTGAGAGAATGAACTTACGGTTACCAGGGAGAATGGGTGAGGGGAAGGGATAGATTGGCAGTTTGGGATTGACATGTACACGCTGCTGTATTTAAAATAGATAACCAACAAGGACCTACTGTATAGCACAGAGAACTCTGCTCAATACTCAATACTTTGAAAAGAATAGATACATATATATATATAACTGAATCACTTTGCTGTACCCCTGAAACTAACACAACATTGTTAATCAAGTATACTCCAATATAAAATAAGAATTAAAAAAAAAGAAACATTGAGAAACCATACTCCCTCTTGACATGAGAAATGAAAAAAAAAATAATTTGCCAAAGTTTAAAGGTGAGTTGACTTTACTGTACAATTTCCAAATCCATCTTTTGAAAAATCAGAAACCTGGACCTCAAGAGAACAGCGGTACAATAGTCTAAGTATCCTGACCAATTGTTTTAGTTGAAAAGAACAAAAAAAATGGTAAAAATATTTTAAAATATTTTAAATGCATCAAAGAGCTGGAAATTAGTTATGATTAGTCCAAGAGGTAAAATAACATAGGAACACAGAGAAGTAGTCTGAGCATTGAGGCCAGCTGTAACTTTACAGATTTTGCTAAACTAGATGAAATTCAGCTTCAGTTTTATGATCTGGTGGGTCATGGGAACAAAGCAAATCTCAGGGCTCACTGAAAACAGGTAGTCTATTTAGAGATCCCATAGATGTAATTGGGACCCCAATGTACGGATGAAATAGAATATACCTACATGGTCTTGCCCTCCTCTGACCTTTCCACCCAAAGGATTGCAAGGGAAATAGCCTGTCTTGAACCTCAGCACTGAGTGGAAGGAAAAGAAAAAAATTTCTCCAAGGCCTGGTAACTTCAAACTGGCCCTCCCTCTCTGTAGCCTGAATTCATATTACCTGGTTGGTCCTAAGACATCCAGCAAAGCAATTGGTTTACACTTGACCCAAGCTGAAGGTGGCACCAGTGATTGATGGAAGCAGATACAAATCCTCTCTAGAAAAAAATCACCTTAAAAGTAGGTCTCAAATAAGTTCAGCAAATAAAGACCCAAGAGATATGAACCCACAGAGGCAAGAAATACGAAGCATACTCAGAAACAAGGCACCATGAGCAAGAGAGAAGCATGGAAACAAGTCAGCCAGTTTAGATGCACAGAGGCTTCAGATATGGGAATTAGCAGAGAAAGAATATAAAATAATATGTTTACTATGAGTTGAGAAACAAAAGAGAATTGAAAGAGTAAAAACCAAAGGAATATAAAAATGGCTAACAAATTAGAAAATGCACAATAAGGAATTTCTAGAAATGAAAATATAATCTCAAAAAGCAAAACTCCAATGGATATGATGAAAAATAATACAAAGAAAAATTAAACGAACATGAGACTATATCTACAGAATCATCCAGAAAAATGAGAGGCAGAATAACAGGAATTCTGGAACAGGAATGCTAGGATGAGAATGCCTAATCTAAGTTTCAGCATGAAAAGAGACAGAATGGAGCAAAAACAATTTTCAAAGACATATCAGCTGAGTGTTGTCCAGAAGTGATGAAAGACACAAAAGTACAAATTTAGCGAGTCAAAAAAAAAAAAACAAAAACCCTCAGGTAGAGTAAATAAAGTGAAATCTACATCTAGGCATATCAAATGACATTTCAGAACATCAAAAATCAAAAGCATCAGGAGAGAATAGAAGAAAAAGGAAGTTCTAGAATTGAAGTTAGACTGAGAGCTGACTTCTTAACCACAACAGTGAGAACCATAATACAGAGGAATAATATCTTCAGTTCCTGAGAGAAAATAACTGTTAGCACAGCATTCTGCATCCAGAGAAAATCCCTTTTACAAAAGAGGGCAAATTAAAAAATTACTCCAGAACAACAAAATTGAGGATTTGCCCCACAAACCCTCACTAAAAGAACATGTCAAAAACTTTCTTGATTTTAAGAAAAAAGGGAGGTTTATGATGACAGAAGGAATAAGTAAAGTGGACAATACATAGATATAATAGGTAAATAAACATTGAATAAACAACAATCTTCCCAGATTAAAAAACACAGAACCAAAGTACCTAACAGTACAGATAAATCAAAAATAGTGTATTTGAACTGTTATATTTTAAAAGAAAATCCATTAAAGATTTAATATTGTTAAGGTATTGACTTTCCTCAGAATTGATCTATGGATTCACACAATCCCAATCTAATTCCCTACAGGCTTTTAAGGCTTATATGGAAAAGGAAAAAATCTAGAAGAGCTAAACCAATCCGTTTTCCTTTTGCAAAAGCTAAAGGAGTTGCTCTAGCTGATTCTGACTTCTTATAAAGTTATGGTAACCAAGACAGTCCGGTATTAGCATGAGGCTAGGCAAATAGATAAATAGAACAGAATAGAGAGATTAGAAATAGATCTGTATGTACATGGTTAATTGATTTTCAAGAAAAGCACCAGAGCTATTCAATAGGGAAAGGGTTATTTTTTCAATAAATGGTGCTGGAACAACTCAATAAACCTACTGGTAAAAAAGTGAACCTCAACTCTATTCTTAAAAACTAAAACTAATCAAGATGGGTCATAAATCTAAATGTAAAGCTAAAACTATAAAGCTTCTAGCAAAGACATGAGAGACTATCTTTGTAACCTTGGGGTAGGTGATGGTTTATCAGGGAAGGTACAGAAATATTAAACATAAAGTATATGATAAATTGACATTCATCAAAAGACATTGTTTAAAAATGAGGTAAGTCATGGATTGGGAGAAAATACTTGATATAGATAGATACACAGATAGAAAGATTTCAGGTATATGTATACACATAGAGATATTTATATCTGAATTTTCTGAAAATATATCTGAAATTTCAGAGATATATACACACAAAATTTTTTACCTAGAATATACAGCAAATCAGTAACAAAAACACAAATAACCCAATTGTTAAAAAAAAAAAAAAAGTTGGACAAAAGATTTAAATAGATCTCTCCCAAAAGAACATCTTTGAATAGCCAATAAGCATGTGAAAAGCTGCTTGACCTCATTAGTCATCAGGGAAGTGAAAACTGTAATGAAGAACCATTTTATAGCTACTGGAGTAGTTTTAATTATATCAATATTGGTGCTAGGAATGTAAAATTGCGCAACTACCTTGGAAAAACAGTGTGTTAGTTTTCTTATTGTATTGGTCTACAGCAGTTTTAAAAAGCAGACATTTGTTATCTCACAATTTCTGTGGGTCAGAAATGTGGGTGCAATTTAGTGATGGCTCTCACTCAAGATCAGTTATCAGGTTGCACTTAAGCTGTTGGCCAGGGCTGTGATCTTTTCAAATGCTTGTCTTGGGGAAGATCTATTTATAAATGCACTCCAGTAGTTGTTGGCAAGACTCAGCTTCCTGTAGATTATTGGAATGAGGGCCTTAGTTCCTCATGGGCTAATGGGATCCCTCAGTTTCTCAGACATCCTCATAGGGCAGTTCTCAGCATGGCAGCTGGCATCCCTTTGAGTGAGGGAATGAGAGCAGGAACCCAAGATGGAAGCCACAGTCTTTTTAAAACCTAGTCTTGTGAGTGACATCCTATCACTCTTGCAATGTTTTACTTGTGTAGAAGCAAGCCACTATATCCAGCCCACATCTAGGAGAGAGAATCACCTAAGAGCATGAATACCAGAAGGCAAGGATCATTGGGGATTATTTTAGATACTGCCTTACCACATTTATTAGAGACACACCTATGCTACAACTTAGTAGTTCTATTCATAGCTACTTATTTTAGAGAAATGAAAACTTCATCCTCATAAAGACATGTGCAAAATAGCCCCAAACTCAAAACAACCAAATATCTACTAACAGGAAACTGGATAAAGGGTACAAACTTGCAGTTATAAGCTGAATGAGTTCTGGAGAGCTAATGTACAGCAGGTGGTGACTATAGTTAATAAATAATAATGTATTATATATTTGAAATTTGCTAAAAGAGTACATCTTAAATGTTCTTAACACATGGAGGGTAAAGGTAAATATGTGAGGTGAATATGTAAGGTTAATTACCTTAATTGGGGGAATCATTTCACAATGTATACATGTATCGAAACATTATGTTGTACACCTTAAATATATACAATGTTTATTTCTTAATAAAATTAAAGGATCTGTGCATTTCACTGTATGTAAATTTCTCCTCATTAAAAAGTCATCTGAAATAAACAAGTAATCCAATTACATGAGAGACACATCTAAAATATAACCATACAGAATGGATGCTATTTAAAAGAGTAGAAAAATGCGTTCGAGGAAAATACAGAGTGAGAACAACTATACTAATAGGCAAAATGGATTTCAAGGCAAAAACATTATAAGAAATAGAATCATTATACACATTGATAAGAAGACAATAAGGAAGACAGAACAATTCTAAGCTGGTATGTATTTAATAAAATACCTCTTTTAGTAACTGATAGATCAAACAGATATATATATATAAATTTGAACGGAACAATTAAATATCTTGAGTTAACAGACACACATAGAACATGGCACCAACAACTGCAGAACACACACTCTTTTCAGACAGGCATGAATATTTATAAAAATTGACATATACTGACTGGGCCAAAAACCTAGCCTCAATTTTTAAATAATTGATCTTTTTAAAGAGAATGTTTTTTAACTATCATAATATTATCAGTTTAAAACTGATGAATAAAATATACACTAGAAATAAATCCTAGAAAATCTTACATATTTAGAAATTAAGGAAAATCCTTCTATAAAACTTACCACAGGAGAAATTATACTAAAATTACAAAACATTTACACCTATATTAATACTCCTTTGGGATGCTGCCAAAAAAATACACGTCCTTAAATGAACTTATTAACTAAGAAGGCAGAACATTTTAATTTACTAAGGTGGCAACACATTTTAGAACTTAGGATAATTCTGCAGTTCTATTTAGAACAAAAGACAAGGAAAATTTAAGGAGAAGAAATAAACATAACATAGGATTGACAAAAGCAAAAGTTAGCTCTTTGAAAAGATGAATAATTGACAGTACTGCTAAAGAGGAAAAGAAGACGAATAAAAATATTCGGAACAACAAAAGACATAACTACAAAAATGTTGGGGACATTTTTTTAAATGAAAATATTATGAAAAGCTTTTGCCAAGAAGTTTAAACCATTCTATGAAATGGAAAAATACTAAGAAGACATAACTCACCAAAATCAACCTGAGAAGAAACATAAAACCTGTATAATCCTATAGTTATTTTTTAAATGGAAATAAGGTGTCATTCCATGCCCTGAAGGTTGATGAATGATTTAAATATTCAAGGAGTAAATAATTCTAATCTTTCATTAAAAATTCCAAAATATAGAAAACTGATAGAACCTGACAAATATATTGTAAGACAGAAAAATTACAGGATAAACTCACTTACGAACACAGGTGCAAAATCCTAAAAAAATTAAGTTTCAGAAATTGATAGAAAAGATGATACATAATGACAATGCTGAACTAATACCAAAAAATTTAGGAGTGGATTATTATTGGAAAATTAATATAATTCACCACATTAATATATTAAGGAGAAGTATATTATCTCAATATATGAAGAATAAAATGGTACTTGATAAAATTCATAGCAATGAATGATAGAAACTCTTAGCAAAATAAGAATAGAAGGGAACTCTGTCATCACGATAAAAAGTATTTTGGGAAAAAATAAAAACCATAGGACGAAAGAATCTGAATGATAAATTTTTTTTTTTTTTTTTTTTAGGGACAAAGGTGGGGTTTGTTTTTATCATAAAAGAAAAAAAAAACTCCTAAGGAATCTTAACAAAGGAAGGGAATATTTCACACTCAGAGAATAGACACCAGGACACAAAATTACAAGTGTTTTTACTCCAGACCTGTCCTCATCTCCTCCAACAGCAGAGATGGGAAGGAGACAGCTGAAGCAAACAGGCAGCTCTGTAAAACAAAGACTTAGAAACCCTACAAATATGATTAAACTCTAAACTTCTGTTTTGCTTAAAAAAAATTTCTTTTAATATATCAGAAGGCCTGCTTTAGTGACATGCTAGTCCCACCAGAAAATAACCCCAAAACCCCCTTGTCAGTAACATGCTCAAGTTGACCAGCCAACTCGTATTTCCAAACCCCTGTGTGTAAAAGTACGTGTATGTCTTTTAAACCAAAGCCCCTGGGCTCAGGTGACTGCTACTGCTATCAGTTCAGGAAAAGGCAAGATTGCTGTTTCCTTACTTTTAGTCAACACTGTATTGGACAGTCCTAGACAGAACAGTATGAAAAGTAAAAGACATAAAAAGTATAAGAAATCAAAAGACATAAAACTGTCAAAATCATTACTGCCTACCAAGAAAACCTAAATCAACCTGCATACAAATTGTGAAAAATAAGATAATTTACCTAGGTGTTAACTATAAGATCAACATACCAAAAACAACAAACAAACAAAAACCTGAATCTCAATACAACAGGAAAAAGAAATAGGTGTAAGAGAAATACATTTTTACCGAAATACCATTTTCAATAGCCACAAGATAGGCTGAATCCACACAGAGAAGACTAACTTTTTCAAAATACATCCAAGAAAACATAACAAAATAGAGACAGATGCAATGATGATGAAGTGAACATAAATCCAATCAAAATTCCAACAGGTCTTCCTTCAGTTGAAACTTCAGTTGATTCTGAAATTTATTTGGAAGACCAAGAATAGCTAGGACAGTCTGGAAGAACAAGGCAAGAGAACTTGCCTTATGAAATGTAAAGAATTTAAAAATCATAGTAAGCTAAAATAGTTAATTAATTATTGTCACAGGGATAGATGAATAGAATAACGAAACAGACTAGAAAATCCTGAAAGAGACCCATAAGTGTATGGAAACATCATTTATGACAGAGCTAAATATGGGCTTTTCAATATATGATGTTGAGATCCTTCATCTGCATCTGTTTTGACCCCAACCTCAGACTGCACACAAAAATGAATACCCATGAATTAGAGACTTAGAAAAAGCAAAACATAAAAGTTTTAAAAACAATATTGAAGAACTTTATGGTTTCAGTGTAAGGAAGGATTTCTCAGACAAGACAGAAAGCACAAACCCTAGAGGAAAATTTGTTGACATTAAAATATAAAACGTTTTCACCAAAAAATGCTAAGCATAGAGTGAAAAGATAAACTACAGCCTCAAAAAAAGAAATTATCAATACATAGAACTGCTAAACAATTATTTTTCAGAATATATAAAGCATGACTATAATTCATACATACAAAATCCAAAAAACCAAAAAAATTAAAAGAGACAAAAGACATTTCACTGAAGAAGAATCCCAAATGGCTTACCAACAAATGAAAAGAGCCTTAACTCCATTACTAATCTGGGAAATGCAAATTTAAAAGACAGTAGCATCCCATTTCACACTCACTTCATAATAAACAATATCAAATGCTAGCAAGAAAGTAGAAAAAACAGAACTCTATACATTACTAGTGGGAAAGTAATAAAGCTGTAGATAAGCATACCTTAGGAGCTAGTAATTCCACTCTTCACCTATGTGTCCTAAAGAAAATTTACAAGTGAACACTAGGATCCACATACAAGAATGTGCAGAGATGACTTCGTAGAAACAAAAACTTGGTATCAATCCAAATGTCCAACAAAAGGATGGACAAAGAAATCATGATGTGTGATAACCTCAGGGGAATAGAATAAATTACAGCTGTGCTACAGAATGGAGGCATCTCAGGAACAAAACATTGAGGCCAAAAATAAGTAAATCACTAAAGAATACATAAGTGGAATTATTCTGTGCATAAAGCTCAAAAACACATGGTAGTAAACAATTTATCATTTAAGGAGGCAAATGTAGTAATATAAATATTATAAAGAAAAGCAAGAAAACAGTAAACAAAATTCGTAGTAGTAATTATTCTTGAGAGAAGGAAATGGTTAGGATTAGGAAGAGCTCAGGGAATTACAAAGGTAAGAATTTTCTTTTTAAAAAAAAATGGATGGGGCTTCCCTGGTGGCGCAGTGGTTGAGAGTCCACCTGCCGATGCAGGGGACGCGGGTTCGTGCCCCGGTCCGGGAGGATCCCACGTGCCGCGGAGTGGCTGGGCCCGTGAGCCATGGCCGCTGAGCCTGCACGTCCGGAGCCTGTGCTCCGCAACGGGAGAGGCCACAACAGTGAGAGGCCTGCGTACCGCAAAAAAAAAAAAAAAAAAAAGTATGGTGACTATACAAGATTCATGTCCATGTCATCCTTTATAACATATTTATATTTAGAGAAATCTTTTGCATCAATTCCAAAAATGTAATGATTTGGAATAAAACTTTTTTTCATCAGAAGCCCTGGCAGTAATCGGCCAGGTTAGAATAGCAGCTGCCTCCTGTCCAGAGCATCTCCATCACTTGCCATATATGATCGTGCAGAGACTCTTGTTTTCCTTATCGCTTTCTTATGGGTCACTCACTGACATCACCTTTCCAGTCTTTGTGGGCATCTGATATGACGACGTTGTTTTAGAGCAGTGGTTCTCAAAGTGTGTTCCCCTAACTAGCAGCTTCAGCATCACCTGTGACTTGTCACAAGTGCAGGCATTCAGGCAACACCCTTAACCTACTGTATCGAACTCAGGGGTGGAGCCCTGCAACCTAAGTTTTAACAAGCCCTCCAGGGGATTCTGCTGCTCCTGTTTGAGAACCACTGTTCTGGAGGGCATGGCCCAGCCTTGGACCTCCTTTCCTAGACTTTCTTCCATTCTCAGATTCTTCAGTCCTCCCAGACGGGAGTCGCATGTGCTCCTAATGGGAGCAGTATTCATTTCCAAGAGCCAACAGGACCCTCAGTTGTCACCAGTGCCCTCCAAATCAGGAGGGAGCCTCCCTCCATTTTCCTTGCTCAATACCATCTAAGCAGTGGTGTTTTGGTTGTTAATCTATGGTCAGAAATTGACTGACATCACTGCAAGAGTGCTTTGTCTGCTCTTTGCAGGCCCCACAGGGCTCTTGTAGGAGCTGTTTTTTTGTTTTGTTTTGTTTTTTTGTTTTTTTTTTTTTTTTACAGTGGAAAGGTTTAGTATGTGAACAAACCAGTAAGTCTGTCTGAAGGACAAAGGGCGTTAAGATGAGGTGTGAAACACAAAGCCAGTTACCGATTTGTCCCTGCTGCCAGGAAATTCTCATTTCTACCTTATCTTAGCCTTTCACACTGGGAGACAGTTTCAGAGTAGCCCCCTCCTTGTCATCCTGGTACTTCCAAGGCTGTGAGAGGGGAAAAGGCAGCAGTTATTTCTGAGTCCACTTCTCTGGCCTGGGAGCCCTCCTGCTGATTTCAAAGCCCATGGGAGGCGTCATGAATAAAGTGAAGTCATATGACTGAAATGCCAACACTCCATCTGATAAAGTTCTCCAAGCTCCAAACATTTTTTTTTTCTATTTTGAGTTTTTCCCTCTCAACTTTTTGTATGAATCGTCCACTTTGAAGGCAACATACCAAGTATGAACACATTCACCATATCCTGAATTTGATGTCACTGATGGTGTCAACCTTTTCAGTAAGTTGTGAGGACTACTGTAGGGAAGGAAGTATGTCTCACTGAGCCATATGTAGTACTACCACCTTACCCTTATTGATGGAGGCTAGTTTTGGAAATACAAGTGCATATTCCATGAAGATAGATTTGACATTTAATTACGAAGCATGGCGTGAAGATATGAGAGACAGGAAAGAAGCCCAGTTTTTCTGGAAGTGATATGGAATACTGGACCACATGCTTGGGTTTGAATCCTAGTTTTGCCCTTTTACTAGGTGTGCAACCCTGAGCAAGTCATTTACCTTAGCGTCCTTGCTTGTACAATCAGGACTGAAGGAGTGCCAAAGGCACTCCACAAAAAATAGGATCTTTGTGGGGATTAAGTGAGATAACACATATAAAAGCATGTTCCACCGTGTCCATCACCTAGTGAGTATTCAATAAAGCACAGCTGATGTTTATGGCAAGAAATAAGACTAGCAAAATAGGTCAGATCAAGCTCTACATGGGCAAATAAGTCCAAGGGTTCCTATCTTTTCTAAGAAATGTATGAAAGTTTTGATAAGAGAAGTGACATAATCAAAACTGACTTCAGGTGTGTGTGAAGTACACACAACTGACTTCACTTTATGTGTCAAGTACACTAGAAAAAAAAAAGGAAGAATTAGAGACAAAACTTGGGAGGTTTCAACAGTCCAGGTTAGAGATGAACTAATATATTGAGTAGGGAGAAGTTGCGAGTTAAAAACTGCGTCAACTGATGCAGTGAGGGAGGGAGGGAGGGAGGGAGAGAGGGAGGGAAGAAGGAACAGAGAAGATGGCATGAGGGCTCTCCCCCGGGGAAGGTGGAGGATGGCAGTGCCCTGGAGAAGAGGGTGAACAAATGTGGAAGAGAGCTGGTAGTATTGTCAGAAGGGAAGCTTATGCCATGAGGGGAAAGGTCTCAATAGCAGTGAAAACAGAAGGTGTTAGACAACACTAGGACAAGGGGTGTGAGTCAGCCAGACCTTATAGGAGAGAAGCAAAGAAAATGGCGGAAAACCATCTTCAGATTTTAGACGTGAGCTATAGGAAGAGCTTGATGCGTTGGATTAAGGTCCTAGACAAGGCTGTGCTGCACATACATCATTCCCTGCCACTCTAGCAACAAGACCCCCTTCCTTGAGCTGACGTTATAGTGAGAAAAACCACAGGCAAAGGAAGCCAACCACAGTTCGAAGTAGAACCACACCCGGCTCAGCACCAGCTTGGTGAAGGGCTTGTGAGGACGAGATGGTAGGATAGGGATTTTTGCCACACACAAAGGGGTGAGGTCAGAGTGGAAAGAAGGAGTGAAAGAGAAGCTCAGGCCAATCCTTTGCTTAGGACTAGACACCCGTTGTTTCTCTTTAAGACTCTGGATGAGCCACTGTAGGGGGAGCACAAAAATCAGTGGAGAAGCCTGCTCTCCGAAGCACACCTCAGAGACCCAGACCTGGGAAGTGGGGAAGAGCCCTGTCTTGGCACCTGTGGAATGTACCTTGGGATCGCTCAGGGTGGCGCCCCACAGATCGCCTTGCTCTGCCTGCCACTTACTGTTGCCCATGAGGGTGTGGCCTACCCGTGGGGGCTGGTGGAAGCAGAACATGGAGTCGGCAGTTGGCAGAGAGGATGATGTTCCTTTTAAACCTGTTCAAAGTGTCTGAAAGTTCGGAGTGGAGAAATAAAATGCAGAAAATTGGTCTGATTTAGAGTGGCTTGGTGGCCACTCCTGGGGTCCATGCTTCCTAAGTTGGGATACTTTCTTTATAACAGAGAAGGGGATCTTCATTCAGTTCAATTTGGTGATAATATTAAAATCTGAAATATTCAGAGGATGGCTGAGTTTTAGTTCATATTTTTTGCATACAATGAGTTAGGCAAAAATCTTTCTATGAAGCATTATCCTCTTTTGCCCTAATAATTAGCATAGAATGTGGCTGATTCTCCTTCTCTCAACTTACTTAATTTACATACAATAAAATTCACTCTTGGGAGGTATAATTACGTAAGTTTGCATAAACACATGGAGGCACATAACCACCACTGCAATCAAGATACAGAACAGTCCTATCACCAAAAAACATCTATTCTTCATGCTGTCCCTCTGTAGTCAAATCACTTCCCTCTAACTCCTAGCAACAACTTATCTGTTCTGAGTTTTCTTTTGACAATTGCCTATTTGAGTAAGGCCTGAGATTTCTTTACAATTTGCTGCTATGATAACAACAGTAACAGCAGTAATAGTAATAATTAACACATATTAATTATACATTTCCAATGTGCCAGGCACCATGTGAAGCACTTTAGAGATGAAGAAACTGAGGCTTTGAGACATTTTGGAAAAGACAGGAGGGAAGAAGGACTTGCCCAAGGTCATACAGTGGCAGCCCCATGGTTTGAGTTAGCAGTGTCCAACTCCCAGGTCTATTTTCTTAACCTCTATCCAATTCTGCTTCCAGAAAGACAAAGAAAGTAGGGCGATGTGGAAACAATATCCGCTAATTTCAGGAAGCTCAGTTTAGACCTGAGATTGCCTTACTTTAGAAATAAACAGAACTTATGTAAGAATTTGGTTAATCATGCTAATGAAGCAATAATTGACTAGGTGCAAGATAGAATGAAGCCAGGATCCTAGAACACCTTCCGTACAATCTTTGTGATATGCAGTGAAGATAAAGCCCAGATACATTATGTCCAGCCTCATAAAGTTGATCAGGCATGCAAAGCTAGAATTTCCTGATCAGATGTTGAAACATCTCAATGCTTAGAGCACCAACTTCCTCCTAACTTTACTAAAACACTGAAATGGGATCTTTAATCTTAGTCTTGTGCCTATTTCAGGTTGGAGTCCCCCACCCGGTCTCTGGTGATGGAGGCCCCAAAAGGAGTAGAAATAAATGCAGAAGCTGGCAACATGGAAGCCACCTGCAGAACAGAGCTGAGACTGGAGTCCAAAGATGGAGAGGTAAGCATGAGAGGAACAGAAGCCCAGAAAGACACAGCTCAAACGAGCCAATGTTTCCTAAGATGCATCACTCCCTTTGCCTCTGAAGTTTATCCTACAGTGTAATGATCCTACAGTGTGACAGCAAAAAGAGCCAATCAGAAGGTTTTATTTCTGGAACAAATATGTTGAACGGCACGATTATAAGCCAAACCCACAACACATAAAAGTTATAATTCATTATCTGTAAAAGTGCTGAGGTAATAGTATGTATCACAAGAACAGAATTATATAAGGACATCTGTAAAAATGAGTGCTATTTCCAAGTTCTCTCATCACCTTAAAGTAAGATTTAGTTGGCTGGTATAATTAAGCTGTATATCACACACGTCTATTTAAAGAGGAGCTTAGTTTACTGGTAGACATTTTTTTTTTTTTTTCTGCGGAACGCGGGCCTCTCACTGCTGTGGCCTCTCCCGTTGCGGAGCACAGGCTGCGGAGCACAGGCTCCAGACGCACAGGCTCATCGGCCATGGCTCAAGGGCCCAGCCGCTCCACAGCATGTGGGATCCTCCCGGACCGGGGCACAAACCCTTGTCCCCTGCATCGGCAGGCGGACTCTCAACCACTGGGCCCCCAGGGAAGCCCTGGTAGACATTTTTAAGTGTACATTGTATGTTTCTACTTTCATTGAAAATGGAAAAGTCAGATCTAACAGCTATCCCAAATCAGAACAAGCCAAAACTTAACTAGGCAGCAAGAGACTAAGAGACGAGAGACTGCAAACATTCATTCTCTTAGCCCAACACAGTCCCGCCTTGGTGAACAGAATAGCTCTTTGTGTTTTCGCAAGCAAGGTAAGCCAAATCCCCAAAGAAAATATGATTCGAATGCAAACTTTTGAAAGTGGCTTTATCGTGTTCATAAGTGACTTTTTCTACTTAAGATTTTATTTAAAAGAGAAAAAATGTGTTTTTAAAGCAAAACTCTATTCCACCTTCCATATCTACTTACAGGTTATCAGTCTCCACCTGCCTCTGTATACCAAGCCTGCCTTTCGATTGGTTTGGCATGTGCTATATTTGTTTTAAAAGAGCTAGTCAGATAGAGCTTTCAGTTATCAAAACTGTCTCTGTAGACAGCTGCAGACTCCAAACCACACACGTTTAGAAGTAGTGACTACATCACAGATACAGTTTATAGCTATCAGAATGTGGACCCTGGAGGAATCAGTTATAATCCTGACCATCATTTAAGACTGGAAGTGCTGCATATTCTTGAAGGCCCACCATGCACATAGATGTATTTAGGGTCTGAGAAGTCCCATACTAAAGAAAATTGTTACCCTGTCATTTCCAAATTTACTTCACTCTAGGAATCCATTCACGTTCTACATGATACACTTTTACGAAATGCTAATATATACATGACATTGCCAGTGCAATGCTGTCTGGCTAGAATACAAGCTTCTGGGAGGGTAGAGACTTTATCTCTCTTGTTCATCCCTGAATTCCCAGTGTCAACTATTCTAAACACATAGTAGGTGCTCATTTGATTTCAACTGAACATTCATCCCCTGTTTCAGAATGTCAAGAGGATAAATGACAGGCTCTAACTCTTCCTTCCTGTTTCCTCTCTTTAGATTAAGTTAGATGCTGCGAAAATCAAACTACCTAGACTGCCTCATGGATCCTACACGCCCACAGGAACAAGGCAGAAGGTCTTCGAGATCTGTGTCTGCGCCAATGGGAGATTATTCCTGTCCCAGGCAGGAACCGGTTCCACTTGTCAGATAAACACGAGTGTCTGCCTGTGAGAGACCATGCATAGTGGACATGTCGGCAGCATCCAGGCCTTTTTCGGCTTTAGACCCTGGCTGCCAGCTATTTTTACTAGAACACAGAAAGCCTATCAAAGACCTTTTGTGTGTGTGTGTGTGTGTGTGTGTGTGTGTGAGTTTGTGTGTGTGGGTGATATAAATATATATAAATATATAAATAAATATATATATACTCTGTATAAAATGAGGTTTCAGTACAAAAGGAACCATGGGTGACCCTGTGATATCCACTGTCATTGCCATCCCAACCCCACCACATACATGATAAAATCAAGACACTAATTCGGGCCCAATATTCCCCAGACCCTGCAGAATCACACAGTGTATCGACACTTACTGAATATTCGCCTACACGTGTGAGTAACAGCCTGTCTTTTCCTTTAGTGTCATTACAAGGCAGTGATGGCGGGAATTTGCAAGTCACACCCAAGGGTTGAGACCCTTGTAGTAAAAGCAGACACTTTATTAGCTTTTGTGCAGCTGGCCAACTTCTCCCCTTTCAACTTAGGGATGGGGCAGTGCCATAGAAGTCAGACAGAGGAACTCAACATGGCTGTGCTACTTTTGCATCCAAATGTATTGGGCTTCTGTGGCTGGATGAATTAGAAGGATGGATTTTAGCAAAGTTTGAAAGGCTCA
This sequence comes from Mesoplodon densirostris, assembly GCF_025265405.1. Classification (NCBI taxonomy): domain Eukaryota; kingdom Metazoa; phylum Chordata; class Mammalia; order Artiodactyla; family Ziphiidae; genus Mesoplodon; species Mesoplodon densirostris. The sequence goes on from NC_082663.1 coordinate 136,150,451, forward strand.
CCCAACTCCTGTGAGCTTATTACTTCCTTCAAACCCACGTATTATCCCACAGTCAAAACAGGAGCTGTAAATCAGCACAAAATAGGAAAACAGTTGCTCCTCAGTCAGCTAGAAGCTCCTCGATGGCCTGACAGACTAAGAATAAATGGGCAATAGGTCTCTGTTGGAAGTGAAAAAATGGCTCAAAATCTGTTACATCCTCACTCCTGTTGACTTCATCCAACAGACTCCTACCCAAAATGATCACGTCAATCCAAATCTTTAAGAGTGGAACCCCTACCCCCAAGAGAAGCTATTTGGAGATGGAAATCAAAGAGTGGCGAAGGAAACCAAATTATTTTCAAATATGTTTCTGGGGACTGGTAGGTAATTTAGAGGCATGCGTTTCATTATTAAAGGTATGCACAAATTCTCTGCCTTCAATCTTCTTATATATTTTTTCAGTATTGGGATATTCATTTTCCTAAGTTGACCATTGTTTTCTCTAAGAACAGTGACCCAAGAATCACAGATCTAAAGTACCACATGCCCCCAGAAATGCTCACTGAAAATTAATATAGACTGAGTCAAGTGTCTTTATTAGAACCATTGTGTCACCAGGGGGGCCCAGCAGTACCCACTCCCCCGTATGCGGAAGCAGCTCCCTAATTCCCGCCATCAGCTACCTCCCATCACCCCACTTTCATCATCGTGCTCCAGGGTCACCCTGGCCAGCTCTTGTGCTGGGACAGGGGATTACACCATCTCTGTTCAAAGAGGGGGATACGTGCCTATGCCTTACGACAATGCACTCAGCAAGGAGAAGCACATCCAATATTTATCTTGTGTTACCTGTAGTTTATTTTGAGTGATTGGAGGGGAAGGGTTTCACAATGACTGGGCATCTTAAAAGCTGGTAGGCAAACCAAGTGGCTGACAGATGTGGACGCCGAGGAGCCTGGAAGGGAGACATAACTGCTTTCGACCATCCTGGATGCCACTTGGCAAGCAGTAGCCCCACAGTCCTAAATGAAGTCATATTTGTAGGCCTGAATGGCACTTGTTTGTTGTTGTTTTTTTTTCCTCAACAGGGTTCTGCTTTTTCTTACTTCACAAGCAGAGGGGAGATGTGCCATAGGAAATGAATAAGAGGTTTGGTATTTTTGAGATGACACTCTAGCATCGGGCTGAGTTTTGCACATGTGGAAGGTAAAAGCAAGCTATGTGTTGCTTAGTCACTTAGAAGTGGCGGGGAGGAGGGGTGGTTCCAGCCTGACCAGTGGCCCTGCTGGCTCCCGGACCCCAGGGCCCTTCCAGTCACTCCTGCTTAATATCCGTACAGAAGAATTGGGTTGCTCAAGGGTGAGACCGTAAGATTGCTTAGTGTGCAGCACTAGGGTCTAAAAAGGAAAACCATAAAGAGATATGCAATTGCTCTGGCTCAGTATTATTTATATCCTGTAGGATCACACCGCCAGAATCTGCATGTACCACACCCAGAGTTTTTCCAAGCCAGGAAAGGCCCTCCTTGGCGACTGGGCGCATCTACCCCATATCTTTCAGATCAACAGTAGTACCTGTAAGGTCCTTTGTGGCTAAATACCTGAAGACAAAGGTTTTTGTTTGTTTGTTTGTTTTTTAAGCAGACAGACCATCTTTGCATTTTGTCATCTCAAGTACATATTCTAAGGATGAGAAAGAAATGGAAGGTTCCCTGAACCTCTTTCATCTAATTTTGTTCCAATAGTTAAATGAAAGTCTGAGATCAGCACCTTGGAAATTTTATGCCGATAAAAAAGACTGGTGTGATGCCACCTGCAAAAATTAATCCTAAATGTACTCAGATCACAAATAGAATAAAAAGAATAATAGCAACCAAGAATAGAAATCAAGCACCTATGGGGACAGACATGATATAAAATTCTGATTTTCATTTGTGCTAAGTGACTACGGTATACCAGGTAATGAGCAGGAGGTTTGGCGTGGATTAAATTATGTATTTCAGTTCAGACTTTAGAATTCAGTAATTGCATATTAAGTCCTTCAATGTACATTTTTTTTCTCCCAGCTTCCTCCAACTAGAATACCTGTCCATGGTCATGAGAAAAAGTTTTACCTGAATTCTGGGGAAAAGAAAAGCTCTTTTACATTAAAGTCTGATACCTTTAATTTATAAAAATGAGATCCTTTCTAATCTTATATACAATATCTTCTAGAAAATCACATCTCTCAGTATATTAAGCAGTGGGTGGCATAACAAAGAGTTTAAATGAATTTTCAATATTCTAGAAGTTCCAGTACGTTAATATTCTTCAGAAAAGTTTTATAAATTAAAAGTTGATCTCCAAATGTGTTTAGCACCTACTTCTATTGGATATCTGCTCAATAAGTTGTTAAAGTTTAGTCTTAAGAGGTTTTCAAAAGCCCTTTTGGTGACATCAGTCCAGGTGGAAACTTGATACAAAGCTGTATCTTTCTGTTACCCAAGAGACAGAGCCTATAAACTTGAATTGGCTTTTAACTTCCTTTAGGTCAGTTTTCCCTTGGATGATTTCCATTGTATATCCAGCACCATAGACCAAAGATTGCTTGAGGCTTGACTCTAGCACAGGGGTCAACAAACTCTGGTCCCGAAACCAAATGGGACTCATCACCTGATTTTGTGAATAAAGTTTTATTATAACACAGCCACATCCGTCCACTTACTTGTTATGTATGGCTGATTGCATACTGGACCAGCAGGGTTGAGTATCTGTGCCAGAGACCTCTTGGCCCACAAAACATAAAATAGTTACTAATTGGTTCTTTAGTAAAAGTTTGCTGACTCCTGACATAGAGGTCATTTGTAGCCTCATTTGTGTTGGACACAGCAGGAGAGAAAGCAGACGACGGCACTACATTTCCATGTGTGCTTGGGAATATAAATATGTGGTTATAGAAAAGATGGTCTGCTTTACACTGCATGTAAAAGAGATCCACTTGTCTGAGAAACACAGGCTCACAGGATTCTTGGAAACAGGGAAGACGGAATTAGGGAAGGGTTTAGTGGAAGAGGAGAGCTATGATCCTCCAAAAGGTTCTTCCTAGAACCCTTCATATATAAATATAGGGGTTCCTTCAGTCAGCATCATTGTGTGACAAGAAGTGAAGCAGGGGTCCTTTGATTTAGAGTCTCTTTCCTGAAGAGACTATTTCTGCGATCTCCGCCTTAAGGTTTTCATCTCACTTTCCCATATTCCAGAAAGATGCCCATTCCATGGTCCTCTGAAGAATATTTTTGACTTAACATATCTTTTTGGCATCCATCACCTCAGTTATTCACACCCACAGAGGACTCGCTTTCCTACAACCACATCAGGCCTGAAGGGTTGGTGGGACCAACAAATAATGAGAAATATTCAAAGGAACATCTGAAAATATGTAGGACAAAAAAATGTAGAATTATTTCATGAATCTGTTGCTGGGATTTGGGGAGGGTGGGGACCAGATTAATGCCAGTTTGATGTTGTTTCCAAGGATCTGGGTCTTTGTTCTTTGGTGTAGGAGATTTACCAAAAAAAAAAAAAAAATCTATTTTGAATTCCAGCATCACTGCCTCTGTGTGGTAAGGCAGGTTCCTATCAGAGATTTGTCCCTTCAGTCAGCATCCCTATTGCTAATCCAAAGCTTTATACTCATATTTAATATTGTTAAAATAGCATCAGTTACGAATGATTCTTTGTAAGTATGAGTATTCCTGTTAGGGAGGAAAGGTGTTTGTGTTTTTTTTTTAAATAAAAATACCCACCATTTACCAGACCCTAATCAACATTAGTTAAAGGAGTCCTTCAGCATTTTATCTGGATTCAACTAAAAGAGGATTAAATTGGCCTTTCACAGGAACAGCTACATGAGAATATCTTGCATTTGTTTATTTTAGGTGAAACGTAGCCTGATGTTTAGACCAAGGAGGTAAATATCCATCTAAGCACGTGATCCTTATTTTTTAAGGCTCTCTGAAAGGTGAAAATCTAATTTAAGTGAGTTGTAAACAAAACCCTTTCCTCTCTTTCCTCTGCTCCAGGAAATCTTAGGCACAAAAAGGATAACAAAGCAGTTCCTGGAATGATACATTTGCATGGTGCCCCAGTAGCAGGTGGGGGGAAAAAGTCATAATAAACAACCTTAGAAAACAGGCCTTTTATCTCAAAGATAAAATGTCTTTCTTTTGGTCTTTCATTACTTTCTCCTCCTTGGAAGGCTCCCCTAGTCCCAACATATTTCCATTAAAATAGTCAAAGGCACAGTGGTTGAGAATCTGCCTGCTAATGCAGGGGACACGGGTTCGCGTTCGAGCCCTGGTCTGGGAAGGTCCCACATGCCGCGGAGCAACTGGGCCCGTGAGCCACGACTACTGAGCCTGTGCGTCTGGAGCCTGTGCCCCACAACAAGAGAGGCCACGATAGTGAGAGGCCCGCGCACCGCGATGAAGAGTGGCCCCCACTTGCCACAACTAGAGAAAGCCCTCACACAGAAACGAAGACCCAACACAGCCAAAAGTAAATAAATAAATAAAAATAGTCAAAGCTACTGCACTGGGATGTCAGATGCATCTCTTTCTTTGTGGTAATCAGAATTTAAAATTACACAGTTGCCTCTGAATTTCTCATTCACTAAGCTAAACCACTGATAAGAGATAAAGCACTCTGAAGCCGCTGCTTCAGCCGGCAAGGCACACCGCACGCATTAGCACTTTCAAAAGCAATGTGATTTCTGTGGTTCTTAAAAGCTTTCTTCATAATAGAGTCCTTGAAATTTCTCAAGACAGGTCTGAATAGCAAAGGGAAAAGAATTAGTTGTGGGAGGTCCTCCTTTGAGCATTGTTAGAGCACAAGGATAAAAGAAAACATCCCATGTGGGGTGACCCATGCTCCATGGGCTAGTTTCTTTGGTTTTATCCCCCGCCCCGTTTCTTTTATAGATACTAACAGAGTAGGAAGTTAGCATCTTCCCTTGAAAAAAAAAGAGCTGTCCAATAGGATGCAACAGGAGGTGTGATGTCGGAACAGCATTAACGATGTTATTAAATCCATCAGTAAACAGTCTCAGACATACCAACAGCAATGCTGTCTCCTTAACTTCTGCCCAACAAGTAGTAATATCAGTTCCACTTCCGTGAGGTTTGCACCCGAACAGAGGAAAAGTTGCTATAGGCAAGAAGTATTTTTAGAGTCCAAATCCAGCTGTCGCAATGGGAAACCAGAATAGTGTTCCAAAATGCCTCATTAGGCGTTTGGACACCCTCACTAGGGACTGAAGGGATTTGCTTCATCGCTGAACATTCGCTAAGGTCAGATAAATAAAACAAGCATGAGGCTGCCCTCTTTGGGAGAAGAGAGAAGGAAACATCTGTCTTACATAAAATCTACTCTGCACTCCTAGACTCGCCTAGTAGTCCCACTTCTTCCGCTGTCTTTGCAGCCTACTTCTACCTTTGGGTTATTTTGGTGAAATCAAAGAGAGCTCAGATTTTCTAAATCCCAAGCTGATCCATGAGGTTACACAGCAGCAGTATAGCAAAGGACTGTCTGAGGGCAGGAAGATGATATTCGTTGACAGAGAAGACATCGGTGCTTCTTTAGTCCCCATATTCATATAATTCATGAGGTCCTAACATTTTGGGGGTCATAGGTTCTTTTGAGAATCTGAGCAAAGTTCTGAAACTTCTCCTCAAAAAGACTCACACCCATGAATTTTGCATAAGGTCGAAGAGGTCTCCTTGGATGCAAAGCCTACACTAAGACATGGCAAGAGCTGGATTCTATTTCTCCAATTATAATATTTTATTAACTAATATTCATTGAGCACTTACTATGTACTAGCCACTGTGCTAAGTGTTTTATACACATTCACTTATTTCATCCTCAAAACAATCCTTTGAGTTAGGTTCCATGATAGTTCCAATCTACAGATGTGGAAACTGAGGCTTAGAAAGGCTGGGAAACTTGCTCAAAGCCACTAGCTAGAAAAAGGCAGAGCTGGAATGCAGGTCTAACTCCAGGCCACTATGCTGTGAAGTCACCAACATGTCAAACTATTTCTCGAGCTGTTAAGAAGTGTCTCCTACCAGTTTTTAGAATAGTCCTTCTTGGGTGGATCAGGCTATAAAACTTTTATCTCCCTTCTTTCTATCGTTTCTCATCTGTGACAGCATATAGTACTGAAAGAGAGATACCTACGGTGAAAATATAGAAGATCTGTCTGAGTAATAGAATCTGGAACCAAAAAAAAAAAAAAAAAGTTTGGTCTATGATTCTTGGTAAGTAAATCAGGCTTCTTGTCCTTAGAAATTTGAAGATGCCTGGGTTGTCAGCCTTACATTTAAGAGAAAACTTTAATACTCAGTTATCTATAGTTGCGGCTAAACAAATCAGCATTTCTGCTCACATACCTCTCCTTCCACTATACCTCACTTCAAAAGACAAATGTCTTATTTTAGGTGAGGTCTTTGATACCATTTGGTTATTATTATTCCCTACTTTTAGTTGGGGCAAGACTCCAGGAAAGAATCAAATAAATAGAAAGGAACTCGATCATCCCTATTTCCCTACAAGAAAATAAGACTAGAAAGAATTCAATTAGCATTAGGCATTCGGGACCCAAGCTGGCCACTGTGGGATAATCATTTGAGTCCCATACCTCATACCTTGTTAGTCATCATTAATGGTGTATCACCCTCCCCATGTGCGGAATTTTTCTCACCAAAGCACTCAGGCCATCACTATCAATTGATCTGAGTTGGAAATGGGACCCACCTGCCAATTCTTGCTGCAACAGTGGCGCCCTTTAACCTTGAACCTGTACATTTGACGCTTGGTGTCCTAGTTTCAGAAAAGAGGTTTGTGGCATTCCAACGACTGAGGGAGATGAGTGCATCTGAAGTTCCTTACAACTTGGTGGCTTTAGGGCACTTTCATCTTCTAAGCCAAGAGATCAGGGTTTGATCTCTAAGAGTTAAAAGAGAAAATCCTTTGGAAGAATTAACTCAGACAGGGACCATCCAAACAGGTTAAACCAGTATGCCCTCCTGCAGGTCCTGCTGTCAACCTGCCCCCATCCAGAGCTGAGTGACCGCAGCAGCAGAGGGTGGGGTCCTACCTGCTTTTCTGTGCTTTCTCAACAGCACATGTCTGATCCCCTGGAGGGCTGTGGACACAGCCCCTCACTGCTCCTACACAGTCAACCCCAGTGCCAACCAGGCTCCTGTCATGCTCCTGTGGCTCAGCCACCCCTTAAACCTTAGTAATGGCATGAGCTAAAAAAATGTCAAATATCCTGCTTCAGGGAAAGTCTTTCTTTTACTGGTATATGTGTCCAAATGGCAAATCAGGAAGGGGTACCTTTAAAGGGTCTCACGGAACTAACATCACCAGAGCCAGTAATCAGGTTCCCTAGTAGAGAGGAGAGATCCTGGCAAAGTAGGAAGAGTCGGCAAACTTGAATTTGGGGTGGACACAAAACTAACCTAATTTACATCCAGTGTTTGGTGATGGGGGGAACAGAGTTTTCCATCTGTTAATCACCTCCCCAATCAAGTTCCTCTCTTTTTGAGGCCACGAAGAAGCAGAGACACATTTCTTAAAGAGGTCGTGTTTGAGAAGGGAAAGGTAGGGGACCGTCCATCATTGCACTGGCTAAATGCACTCCTGGAGAAGCCACATTCTGGTGCTTTACACAGTAAAAATAAGGTCATACAAGTCCCATTTGCTCGGAGATTTTGAAAAAGGAACCCCATTCCCATAAAGCACTTGAGTTCAGCCTTTGGATTATTTTTTTATTTGATTTGGTTGTTTTTCTCTGGGTTTGGGTGTGATGTAAGAAGAGCTTTTTAGTTTTGTTTTGAATAACATCAATCCTTGCACACTCTATGCAAAAATTTTGTAAGCATTGCAATAATGCTATGAATTACAAGGAACTATTTTAACTTTATTACACTTTCTGTATAAAAAATTTGTATTTAATATTATTTCAACTGCAGTCTTGTAAAATATATTAATAAAAATAATGATTGGTAAGAAGGAAAGCACCCTTGTCCACTTCTTTAGGGAATTCCACTTTCACAGTTGATAAATCAGTTACTCCTATTGACTCTGCCGCAGAAATAAATTTTCAGGTTAACTTCTCTTCTGCATCTCTTTGATCAGTGGCCTAACATGTTAGTTAAGCCACTGTGGTTCTTAGGAAGAAAGTCACACAGGCGGCTTTATAAAAGAGAGCTTATTATAAGTTAATACATGGCCTGGAATTGGGGAGTCCCCAGCACTTGTTGAAGGTAAGGGAATAGCCAACCTCTACTGCTTTCCTAAAGACCTGGACAGGCTCCTTTTGCCATAGTTTACCACTCCCGTCTCTAAATCAGAGAAGAAGCCAGTCTGCTTGCTCTTATCAGGTAAAATATTTTTAATCAGGCTACCTTAGCATTCCTGGTCAGGCTATGGATGAGCCACCTTTTAAGCCAGTTGCCCATCCCTGGTCCAGTTTTCATCCTCTTCCACACAATACCCTAACCTTAATCCCCTATCATGGCAGAATACAACACAGTCAATCCTCCATTTCAGCCTCTCACCTCTCCTGGCCTTCCAGAGTGTCATGTTTTTGCACGTACTATTCCGTCCACCTAGAATGCCCTTCCATGTAGCACCACCCTATCACAGGATATCATCTTTCAAGATCCCATTCTCATATCATCTTTTCTCTTATCACCCTTATCATTCTTCCTTGAACCCTCCATTAATTTGTTTTAATTTCTTTTATAATCCTACATTGTATTGATACTATGATTTACCTACTTACCTATCAGCCTGGGACTCCAGAACGCTGATATTCATTTTTGAAGTTTATAAAGGAGTAATGACATACCTAAATATATTCTCATAATTACATGATAAGGTAGAGAGATCATTTCCTCATCTAGGAAATCGAAGACTTAATTTTACATCTCCAGTACATGACACAACCTGTGTGCCTTCTCAATTGTATTTTCACCGTAGGCTACATCCTGTCACATTTAGCTCCTGACTACAAATGACGCTGAAGCAACATTACAGAATCCTCAAAGGTAAAAGGCTATGACAAAAATTTTATTCACAGGCAGGGTGCAATTTATCTCCAAAGATGCCATAATTTTATTACATGGTTTCATTTTTTCGGAAAACTTACCAAAATAAAATCTAAATCAAAGAGAATGAAATCAGAGAAATCACCTTTCAAGATGCACTGGTGAAAAACATGTTGAAGCAGGGCTAAAATGATAAAGAAACACTAATGAGAGGGAAAGCCTGTTACTGATGAGTCAAACTAATTGACATAATTGTTACTACAAAATTAGAAAACATGAAATACCGGGCAACTGAAAAAGAGCTGTATTCATTTTCCTCCATGGAAGGAAATTTTTTTAACAGGCAAATAGGTATAAATCAGCAACTTTTACATCTCCTCCAACTTGACTCCTTTGAAAAAGACGTAAAAACTCTGTAGTCCAATTAGCAAACAAGCCCCACTTTATCCAAGGAAAAGAGCGCAGGATTTAGAGCTGGGGAAAGGGGATTAAGAGTGAAGAGAAATAAACGCATTTCAGAAAAAGCTTGTGAGTAGCATGTATGAATTAGCTTCTCCAATTAAGTCCAATGACAGGTTAATTTTAGTCTGTGGATGCTGATTTTAATTATCCTCAATAACACTAAACGTTTGTGGTTCAGGATCAATGTACAGCCCCCACTGAAGACCCTCCTAACCCATCAATGGAGAAACAGCAGATCAGCCTTTGAGACTCCCTGGCACAAGTAATTAAACATAATGATAGAATCCTTGTGAGATATTTCAAGGAGCCTCTTAGAATGTAAAATGGGTATAAAAAATGTGAGAATAGGGCCTCCCTGGTGGCGCAAGTGGTTGAGAGTCCGCCTGCCGATGCAGGGGATACGGGTTCGTGCCCCGGTCTGGGAGGATCCCATATGCCGCGGAGCGGCTGGGCCCGTGAGCCATGGCCGCTGAGCCTGCGCGTCCGGAGCCTGCGCGTCCGGAGCCTGTGCTCCGCAACGGGGGAGGCCACAACAGTGAGAGGCCCGCATACCGCAAAAAAAAAAAAAAAAAAAAAAAAAAAAAGTGAGAATAGGATCTTCCCAATTATGGTATATTTTAATTGGAAGTAAGATTTTGGAATGGCAATGTCTAGGATAATAGATATTAAATCAAGGTAGAAACTATAACATTAAACCATCTGTTTTAATCTATTAAAAGACCAAGTCAAGAATTGCATTGAAAGACTTGGTGGGCAAAAATTAACCTATAAAGCTTGAATAAAAAGAAAATCAATATTTTAAAGTAGACTTCATGGTAAAAAGTATTAGGGCAGATTACGATTAATAATATATAATGATGAAGTTCCTATCTTGCTGATTATACATAATTAAACCATTATACTGGAGAGTAACAAAAGCCAAAAATCCACAACTTTGAAGAATAAGGAAAAAATTGACAAACATAATTGCTCTTTATCTTACAACTTAAAGTTGGAAAAGCATTAAAAATAATCACACACACACTCCCCTACACATGGCATCAAAGAAACTTCTCTTTGTCCCATGATCATATAAAAGAAAGAAACATAATCTCAAAATGAAAACATTAAAGAAAACTTTTCTGACTATATTCTCTGAAAGCAGAAATGGATGTTATGTTTTATATTAACATAAAACCCCAGGAATTTCAGACCGAAAAACACTTCCCTAATTAATTAGTGATTTGAGAAAGGAACCCAGCCTATTTAAAGAATTAAAAACACTACAAGTTATGCAATTTGGACAAAGCAGTCTTCTGTCATGATAAAAGCATTTAAACTTACCATAGATAAATGAACAAAGCATTCAACTTAGGATTTCAGAAAAATCAACGAAAGACCAAATATCAGTAATAAATATAAGATGGCTTAAATAACTCTAAATTTTACATCTTAAAAGTAGAAAGCAAAAATCTAATACAAAACTGCTGATAAATATTGAAAAACATGAGAACAAAAGTTTGAGACACATAAAATTTTAAATGTTATAGCAACATGTTATTTCCTTATAAGAAAAATAGCAAACCTCAATCATGTACAATTTGAAATTAGCCCAAATTAACAAAGCAAACGTCTGTGCTTGTTTCTTAAGTAAAAGTAAAATAGTTTTATTTAGGAAATTCTATTCAAAACATACCTTTTATGACATTAACTCATATATTTTACATATAATGTACATGCATACATTCATAAATTTATGCATAAAGAAAAACTATCATGAGATCTGCTGTAACCTACACTAAAAAATGTAAAATTTTGAGAGATAAATATAAAATGAAGAGACTAACTCTTAGCTGAACAGACTAAAATTGATTTTTATTTCCTTCAAGTTAATTTGCACATTTAACAAAATCCCAACAGAAATTTTCTAGGAAGTAAACAAAATAATTCTAAATTTTATTAGGCAAAATAATTTTTTTTAAAGGCAAGGACTATTCCATACAAAAAGCCACTAAAATGATAAAAACCTAACAGACTATTTAAAAGCACAACATAGCAATGATGAAAATCGTAATGTTTCAAAAACAAAAATACAGATCAGTTGTACTTGGCATTATTTCCCTACCTAGAAAACACCCTCTCCTTTCTTTGTCTGGCTTACCCCTGCTCACCCTCTAAGATCTGGCTCAGACATCTTCCCTCCCGGAAGGTTTCTCTGACTTGCATTCTCAACAGAGCGAGCAGCCCTTTCTCTGTACTCTTAGGGAACCCTGGACATACATCTATCATGGCTTACATTGAACTGAAGCAACCTATCAATTCTTCTGCTCACACCAGTAGAATGAGGGTTCAAGAACAAAGGCACAGCTTCCTCATTATTTTATCACCTAAGCCTAGCCAAGTGCCAGGTACCTAAGTAGAAATGGTTGAGCAGACCAGAAAACCCAGAAATAGACTCAAGTGCATTTACGAATTTGTCTTATATCAATGTATCACTTGAATCTACCATTTATTCTTAAGTACCTCAGAACAGAGAGCAAGAACAAGATGGTGATCTCTGCATTCATTCAGCTCACAAGTGGGCAAACGTGACAATGAAACAAATAGCTGCAGATATGAAATAAACAATAATGAGGTGTACATGGTGCCAGGGAAGCAGGTAGGTGGAATGCCATTACAAACCAATAGAAAAAGTACTGATTATTTGATTGTTACTAGGAAAACTGATCGGCAGTTGTTTTGGCGAGAAGTTTCAGATTCCCACCTTAAAATACCTCCAGTGGATCAGAGTTAAATATTTTTGTTCATCTAGTGTCTACTGAATGTTTATTCTCTTCTAAATGAATAACACACACTCATTGCCCATGAATATCTCAAGAGTCTAGAGATGGACAGAAATGTAATAAGGCCAATTACAACATAACATGGAAGAGCTGTGGAAAAGATTTAAAAAAAAAAAAAGGAAACTGACCAGCAACCTACCTATGATTTGAGGAAGAATGACAAAAGAAATTGCCAAGAGGAAAGACTAGCACATTCAAACATTCAATTCTCTAAGCTCTTGCTTCTCTCACGCCACGCCACAAAGAGAACTCTTTTTAAAACAGTAAAATAGTAGCAGTAAATAAGAGAAATGGTTAAAAAGTATGTGCTCATAGGAACTCATGCAAATTAATAAGAAAACCATCAAGACATCACTAAATAAATGACACAATAATAAACATGTAACCCACACAAACAAAAATATACACTCTTTTTTCCATTCTAGACATTGGAAGATGTAACACAGATTGAATAACTGCTTTTCAAGAAAAACAAAGGAACTTGCTTATTCTATCAAAAAGGAAAGGTGAGACAAATATACATCTCTGCATTGGTGCAGTGGAGTGGACACTGGTATATGTTTTCAGAAAGTAATTGGTCAGTAGTTTTAAAGAGTCATAAAAATCTTCATACCCTTTGGCCCAGTAATCCCATCTTCAAAATTCATCCAAGCAACAATATTTGAATAGGAAAAAGTTGTTAGCAACAGTGATAAACATTGCAACAGGATTTAAAGATGGGAAAACTTAGCAGCACTACCTAACCAGTTGAAAGGGAAGGCTACTTAGATCATGGTTAGTTCAACTTTATGGACTAGCATGCTGTCTTTAAAAGGACTGTGAGGATTTTACAATAAAGCAAATTATAATGTTAAGTGTGTAAAATGATGTATACATCTGAATCAAGACTTCTAGGGAAACTGAAAATGAAGCAAGCTGATTTATTTGGATGGTGATACTGTAGCTATAGTTTTCTTATTATCATTTTTGTGTTCATGTTTGTATAATAAACTTTTTCAAAAGAGACTAGTATCTGCTCTTTTTCTGTAAAACAGAATTAATAACACATACTTTGACCGCACAAATAATTGACAAGAAGGAAAATGTATAGACCCAAAATTGTTTACTGCAGTGTTATTTTTTTTTTAATTTGGAATTTGCCTTTTTCCCAACAGTAGGGGCAATAGGTAAATAAATCATGGCACGTTCAATCAATGGAATATTGTAAACATTAAAATAATTTTGGAAACCATAGGACAATATCACATGTTTAAAATAAGTCAAAAATACCTATAATTACACGAAAGCTAACTGCAGCTGTGAAAAGATACATATGTATTGTTAAGGATGAAAAGGAACCACTAATAATTTTAAGTTACATTGTTAAGGTGATATGAATATGGTTGCTTATTTCTGTTTTCCTAAACTTTAAGTATAGTGACTTTTTAATAGCTAATTTTGTAAAATGGACAAACACAAATCAGTTTCAAGCTTAGCCAAAGAAATTATTAATTTTCCATTTTCAGTCCATTTCTTCAAGTCTACCAACGGGTCAAATTTGAAAAAACCTCTGAACACAGAGAACCCTGGGGATTTAAGGTGGTCTCTCCTTCCATTTCACATATTCTCATTTTTTCATGAGATCTTTGAAAATGTTCTTCTGGGCCCTGTGATGGTTGCAGAGCTCAACTATGGATTTGACATCAAAGGACAGACCACACATCTAAGCCTTATTTGGGCACCAAGATTGTAGGAACTTGGCTCCCCTGCTGGACTTCAGGTAAGGACCAGGTGAGGAAGGGCCCAACCTTTCCCCTTTTTAAGAGATTTGAAGGGGGAACCCAATGAAAACTTTTACCACAACTTGAAATTTATAGCTACCTTAAATTGTGAGGATAATAATTGATACAGTCCAGTCCTGGAGGCTCTTTCTGATCACTGCTCTCTTCATTTACTCTCATCCCTCAAACTCCCCCAAATTCCTCCTGCCTCAACATTCTAGGTTTGTTTGTCAAGTTAGACCTTATATTCTCTGATTTCAAATGGTTTCATACAGCCTTAATACATCTTGAATCCATCCCTCCCATGATTTCTAGGCTTCATAACCCACCTTCCTTAGCTCCCATGATACCGCAATTCATGATTCCTCCTTCAACATCTGACTTCTCCTCTCTGTAATAGACTCCATCATAGATAACCCACCAAGGTGCTCAGAACCCGATAATTAATCCCTTCCCCAGTACTACAGACAGTTACCACAGGGGCTCTTCTCTACTCTTTAAAAGTGAATTATCTGTCATACACTATAATCTGACCCAACTAGTTGATATTCCTTAATCTTTCCCTCTCTAGCCAAATAGGTATTCTCTAATAAAATTATATTTCTTAATAGAAAAGAGATAAACATAGAGTAATGGGTACAGGTACAGAGGAAGGGCATTGGTTTGGCTGTCAACTACACCTGTGTCTGAGCTAGACCGGTGTCTAAGACCAGGTTCCCTCATAAAGAATGCCAGTGAATTCTGATCTCAATAATGTTATCCATCCCCACTCAGTTCTTTTCTTTAGATTTCCTTAACATTGTGTGTATAGTTTACTCTTTTCCTTGAAGGAAAAATATTCCTTCTCTTGAGCCTCTTCCTTTTCTTCCTAGACCTTGCTATATTTTGCCTGCCAACACAGTCAAATCTCTCCTGTGTCACGTACAGACCCAAATGTGTTCTCTCAACCCTGCCCACCTCAAGAAAATTCACCACCCAAATTCTTGAAAACAGTCTATACTCACTTCTTCAGTTTGCACACTTATAGTCTTCAATCTAATTTTTGTCCCTAGGTCTAATATGATGTTGATCTCTAAAAAGGTCACCACTGACCTCCTAGTGGTCAAATCAGATTTTCCAGTGGCTATTTCTCCATTTTGACCCCATCCAGTCCTGAGTCCACACTCTTAAGACCATGATGATGGCTACACAGCATCCACTTACCCATCTTATTTCCTTCCAGAACCCCATGTGGCTCAGGCACCCAGCCTGCCCCATGACATCCACATGACTCCAGGAAACAGGAACTGTTACCAATAAATAATGGATAAATTAAACCAAAGCACCTACGACTCCTTAGTCTTTGTTTTCCATTTTGATGATTTCACAGTATCCCAGACAGATCTCTGACATATGTTTCAAATTTTGCACTACTGACTTCATTCCTCTGACAGCTCTATCAAGATTCTGAGTTACAAAAACATTTCCACAGAGAAACAGAAAGGGGTCCATGCCCAAGTCCTTCCCCACAATGTTAAGTTTATACCACCAGCCTTTCCTCATACTTTCTCCTTGCCTTTGACTCTTTCTTTAGCTCTTGTTTCTCTTTGGACATCAATCTTT
The DNA here is from genome assembly GCF_025265405.1 of Mesoplodon densirostris. Taxonomy (NCBI): domain Eukaryota; kingdom Metazoa; phylum Chordata; class Mammalia; order Artiodactyla; family Ziphiidae; genus Mesoplodon; species Mesoplodon densirostris. The sequence continues at coordinate 136,166,173 of NC_082663.1, forward strand.
CTTTGTCTATACAATGAGTACAGTTGGCATAAAGGCAGTGACCTTTCTTTTAAGCTTTTTTTCCCTGCCTCTGCCAAACAGGGTCTTCACATGAATTGCCAAATAATCCTTTTAAATTATCCAACTTAACTGTCACAGTAACTTTATAAAATAAGCAGGACACATATTTCATCTTGCAAATGGGGAAACTGAGTCCCAGAAAGACTCAGTGACTATCCCAGTTTACACGCCCAGCAGAAGAAGATCAAGAGTCTCTTCAGTGCATTTATACTTACTGAGCATCAACCAGGTGCAAGGGGTTCCAGGCCCAAGTACCAGTGCTTCTTCAGAATGTGGCACATCAACCTTGTTTCCTGTCTGGCCATTTGTTAGTTATGTGACTGTGACAAGCCTTGAGTCTTGCCTCCTTCCTCTGTAAAATGAAGGTGTCCATTGAATGATCTCCACTAGCCCTCCCATCTAGTGATCTCACATAGTGCTCTGTATGCTATTTCTCATCAGAGTGGCCAGTTCTGAATGGGACAGGACTAGCCCATTCATTCACTAGCCAAGTAATTAATGAATATGTGCTACGTGCTGGCCATGCTTCAAGGAGTTTGGGGATTATAATAAACAAGACAGGCATGGCCTCCATCGTCATGGAGTTTATAATCTAGTGGGAAGGGGCAATGCAAAAATATGTAATACAGATAATTTCCAGACAATGGAAATAGTAACAGTAATAGTAGTACCAGAATTAAACTCCTCCCTGAGGAAGGTGATATCTGAGCTGAGATTTCATGAGAAATCAGGCACACAAAGAACTAGGAGAAGGGCACTCCAGCAGAGGAAACAAAGTTCTTAGAAAAGTGCAGCAGGTCATTAATTTCATTGCTTAGAAAGACTGAACATTCAACTACTTTGCTCTTCTTCATTTTCTTCTGTGAATTAGACATACAGAATGTAATTACTGTCTTTTACCTGATGGAAGAGTATGAATATTAGCTTTCCCTCCAGGACAGAACACTCTTTTTAGGTACTAAGGATGGCTTCTTTAATTGGCCATCAAGGACTCTAATGAAAAAAACAAAGGGTCCAGGGAGTACCTTTGAGGCCAACAAGAAGGGAGAGTACAGAGATTCTGTGAGGTTAATAAGAAGGGAACAGAAGTCAGGGATCACTAGTAGCAGACCCCTCACACTACACCATGCCAAGGAGAGGCCAAAATTTCCAAAAAATACATTATGCCATACCAGGGATTGGAGGCTGGACTCCAGGGACCAGAATCCCCCACTTCAGCAAAGATTCCTATGCTTCAACATCCAGTCAAGGTGATGTACTGAGCTTACATTTTTAATGCCCACACTCTGATCTAAACACATATCAAGTGATATCTAAACACATTTCAAGTGATATCTAAAACAAGATAAACATAGCATAAAGCAGAAACTGATGAAAATTCAAAGCATGTGAGACTAAAGCTTTGGAGTTGCTGATGCCCAGGACCAGAAGCAGACAGAGGCTGGCTGTGGGCAATACCCTCACCACTTAAAACTAAGGAAGGAAGGATGAAAGAAAAGGGGGAAAGCTTGCAGCATAATAGGTAATGAGAAGCTTCCTGCCTACAGCATGAAGAAAATTAGATACAGCCTCATTACCAGCACCTGGAAGTATCCAAAATTTCCCTGATACTGCTCTCGGGGAGAAGACTTAGAAAGTAATGTAAAACTTAATTCTAGATTCAGGTCCTAGACAACTCAGATAAAAAAAATCATCTCAGTCAAAGAAAACCACCAAAACAGAAATCTGAAGCTGAGGTAGGGGGCGGAGGGTGGGGAATCAAAACATATGAATGAAACTAAGAGTAAATAGGTAAGCAATAAGCCAACAACTTAAAATTTTCAATCCAGATGAATTAATATTATAGAATAGTCTGGAAAAGATTTTCATATAAGTAATTTTCTTCAAAACAAAAACATTCTTAAAATGGAAAAACAGATATGAAGCTAAAACGAAAAGACTTCTGTGAAAGTATCAGGTAGAACTTTTGGAAATAAAAATTAGTCACCAACTGAAATAAAAAGTTAATGGAAAAGATAAACTCTGGAATGGACACAGTCAAAAAGAGAGGCAGCAAATTGGACATTAGTATTAAAGAATTCAGCTAGAGTGCAGCACGAAAAAGGAGTAATTCTTAAGTATTAAGAGGGATGGAGATTAGATGCAGAAGTACAAATATACACTTAATTGGAGTGTCAGAAGAATAGAAGATTTGTTGGAGAAGGAATATTAAAGAAGATACACTAAGGATTTTCTAGAATAAAAGCTAAACAAGAGTTATCAGTTTTAACATACACTCAGAGTACTGAGCAAGATAAATAAAAATAAATTTATAGACATTTAAATAAAACTGCAGAAATTATGTATAAAGAGAAAATCTTAAAAGCTATCTGAGAAAGGAAAAAAGTGTTATAACCCACAAGGAGATAACACTGATATAAACACTATCAGCTTGTATCATTTAAAGTGCTGGTGGAACATAATTATCAAGATAAAATGGTTTACACAGTTAAACTATCATTAGACATAGAGCAGGAAAAAATGTGCACACACACTATATATGTGTATGTGTATGTATGTGTGTGTTTGTTTATATACATATAGGATGATGGGAAACCCTCTAGAACAGTGGTCTCCAACTTTTTTGGCATCAGGGACCAGTTTCATGGAAGACAATTTTCACACGGACGGGGGCGGGGGGGATGATTTGGGTGGTAATGAGAGCCATGGGGAGCAATGGGGAGTGATGGGGAGCAGCAGATGAAGCTTCGCTCCTTCGCCTGCCTCTCATCTCCTGCTGTGCGGCCCAGTTCCTAACAGGCTGCGGACCAGTACTGGTCCATGGGCTGGGGGTTGGGGACCCCTGCTTTAGAAGACCTTTCTGGAAAAACTACCAAATGATGAACTCATAGAAAAATAAAAGTTACCATAGGAGGATAAAAAAAAAAAAGGCAAGAAAGTAGAAAAAAAAGGAGCAAAGAATAGATGATTCAATTACAAAATGGCTAAAGGATTCAAATAAACATTTCTCTGAACAAGATATAAAAATGAACAGTAAGCACTTGAAAATATGTTCAATATCACTAGTCATTAGAGAAATGTAAACCAAAACCCACAATGAGATACCATTTCACACCTAATAGAATGGCTATAACAGATAGACAATAGCAAGTATTGGTAATGATGTGGAGAAATTGGAACCCTCATATGTTGCTGGTGGGATGGCACCTTGGAAAACACTGTGGCAGTTTCTCAAAATATGTGATAAATATTTGTACAAGGGAATATTATTGGGCAATAAAACAGAATGAATTACTGATACATGCTACAACATGGATGAATGATGATAACATTATGCTAACTGAAAGAAGCAAGACACAAAAAGCCAAATATCGTGATTCCATTTATATGAAATGTCCAAAATAGGCAAATCTATAAAAAGAGAAGTTAAGTTAGTCAGTGGTTGATAGAGGTTAGGGGAAAGAAGAAAGAAGAGAGACTGCTAATGTATATGGAGCTTCTTTCTGAGGTAATTAAAATATCCTGGAATTAGATGGTGGTGACTGTTGCACAACTGTGAACGTACTAAAAGCTACTAAACTGTACACTTCAAAAGTGTGAATCTTGTGTTTTGTGTTTTATCTCTCAATAAAATTATGATTTAAAAAGTTTGAGAGTGGTTGGCTATAGGTAAAATAGTATTTTATGGAAATGTATAATCTTAACGGTGTATAATAGAAAAGAAGAAATCCAGAAATCTAAATATGTAAGCATCTACATCAAGAAGTTAGAGTAAGAAAAGCAAATCAAACTTAAGACAGACATAAAGATAAAAACAGAAATCAATAAAGTAGATACAAACATACACATAAAAAAATCAGAAAAGCTTTTTCTCTGAAAAGATTAATAAATTGATAACCCCTTACAAAATTAATTAAAGAGAAAAGAGAGAAAACACAAATTAACAATATTTAAAGAAAAATGGGTTATTACTACAGAGTCTTCAGACATGAAAAACTTCACCAGAGGATATTATGAATGACTTTATACCAATAAATTTGACTCTCTGGATGAAATGGGAAATTCCTCACAAATGCAATTTACCAGAGCAGACAAAAAGAAATAGAAATTTTGAATAACTAAATATCTCTTAAAGAAATTGAATCCATTATGTGAAAACTCCCTACCAAGAACTCTCAAGGCCCAGAAGTTTTCACCAGTGAATTCTAAACATCCAAGGAAGAAATAACTCCAATATTTTGCAAAACTTTCTAGAAAATATTAATGATAGGAAGGTAACTTCACTCTTTTTTTGAGGCCAGCACAACCTATTATATTTCCAAACTATAACAAAGAATTTACAAGAAAAATAATTATAGACAAATCTCTTTCAGGATGATAGATGCAAAAATTCTTAGCAAAATATTTCTAATTCTATGCCACCAAAAGCATAAGCAACAAAAGAAAAAAACAGATGAATTAAACTTCATCAAAATTAAAAACATTTATGCAAAGGACACTATTAAGAAAGTGTTAAGACAACTGAAAAAACAGGAAAAAATGTTTATAAATCATAAATCTAATAAGGGCCTAGTACCCAGAATATATAAACAATACATACAGCTCAAAATCAAAAAACCACCAACCTTATTTTAAAATGGGTAAACACTTGAATAGACATTTCTCTAAGAAAATAATAAAATTGCCAATAAGCACATTAAAAAAAAAGATGCTAAACATCATAGTCATTAAGGATATGCAAATCAAAACCACAATGCAATATCACTTCATACCCACTAGAATGACTAGGCTCAAAGAAATAGAAAATAACAGGTGTAAGTGAAGTTGTGAAGATATTGGTACTGTCAGGCGCAGCTCAAGGGAATGTAAAATGGTGCAGCCACTGGAGAAAACAGTTTGGTGGTTCCTTAATACTTTCAACATATACTTACCATACAAATCCTAGGTACATTCCAAAAAGAATTAAAGAGGTGTTCAAATAAAACTTGTACACAAAAAATTTATAGCATCATTATTCATGATAGCCAGAAGATGTAAACAACCTAGGCATCCATTAACTGATAAACAAAATGTAGTATATGCATACAATGGAATATTACACAGCCATATAAAGTACGGATACATGATACAACATGGACCAACCTTGAAAATGGTATGTTAAGTGAAAGAAGCCAGTCACAAAGAACCACATATGATTCCATTTATATAAAATGTCCAAACAGACAAATCCATATAGCCAGAAAGTAGACTGCTGGTTGCCAGGAGCTAAAGAAAAAGGGGAATGGGATGTGACTGTTTAATGGGTACAGGGTTTCCTTTTGGGGTGATGAAAATGTTCTAGAGCTAGACAATGGTGATGGTTGCACGACATTGTAAATGTATTAAATGCCACTAAATTTTATATTTTTAATGGTTTAAATGGTGAATTTTCCATTATATTAAGTATACCACAATTTAAAAATGCAAATTGATTCTCATAATACATGAAGAGGCAAATATCAGGATCAGATGGAGTTAATTCCAGCTATGCAAAAATGTTTTAACATTTAAAAAGAAATCAATGTAACTCACCATACTTTCTGGAAAAAAAGAGGAGAAAGAGAGAGAGAAAGCATTTTATTATCTGATAGATTCAGAAAACTAATTCAAATGTAACTTTGTGATAAAGTTAATAAGAGAGTTCAGCAAGTTTCCTGGATATACGATTATGAAAAAAAAAAAGAATAGGGCTTCCCTGGTGGCGCAGTGGTTGAGAGTCCGCCTGCCGATGCAGGGGACACGGGTTCGTGCCCCAGTCCTGGAGGATCCCACATACCATGGAGCGGCTGGGGCCGTGAGCCATGGCCACTGAGCCTGCGCGTCCGGAGCCTGTGCTCCATAACAGGAGAGGCCACAACAGTGAGAGGCCTGCGTACCGCAAAAAATAAAAAATAAAAAAAAATAAAGAATAATGTTCTATACATTAGCAAAAGACAATTAGAAAATTTAATAGGATGAATTATCCCATTTAACCTAGTAACAAGATCTGTGAATTACTTAAATATAAATCTCACCAAAAATGTATTAATCCTATCTGTAGAAAATGACCAAATTTTATTATAGAATATAAAAATTTTGAATAAATGGAAAGATATTCCTTGTTAGTACATGGCTAGATTCACTATCATTAAAAAGTCTATTTTTTCCAAAGTAATCTATTAATTCTCAATGCAATTTTGATAAAAATCCTAGAGTTTCTTATGGAACTTGATAAGGTGATAGTAAAGTTTATAGAAGATCATGGGTGAAGAATATCTAAAACAATTTTGAAGAATAACAAGTCAGAAGAACTCTCCCTAGCAGGGAGAAAGAGTTACTATGAAGCTAGAAGTGATTAAAATAGTGCTTTTTTGAACCAGAAATAGGCAAATAGACCAGAGGAACAGAATAGAGAACCCAGAAGCAAACCCATACATAAATGAAAAATTGGAGTATGACAGAGGTGGCATTGCAAACTGCTGGGACAAGATGGTGTATTCAATAAATGATGTTGGGGAAATTGTTTCCTGTATGGAAAAATAGAATCAAGTTGCATTTGTACCTCAGAACATTTCCTGAAATATATTTTAAATAGATGAAAATCTAAATGGGAGCTGCAAACCTTAAAACATTTAGCAGAAACTATCAAAATGTGGTTTTCTTTCAACAGGATAGAAGGGATTTCTTAGATACTGGTTACAATAAAAGACTTGCAAATTGGATTTGTTTAAAGATTGAAACTTCTATACGACAAATAATTTCATAAAGTAAAAATACAAGCCACAGACTGCAAAGAGATATTAAAAGGCATTTACTCAACAAAAAACTGGCATGAAGAAAATGTGAACTCATAAAATGTAAAAGACAACCCAACAGAAAGAAAAAAGTGGGCGAGCAAAGGAAATGCACTGAAGAAGAAACCATAAGGACCAGTACGTATAGGACGAGATGCTCTACCACACCAGGAATACAGGAAATGCAAATTCAATCTACAAATACATAGCATCACATACTTTTCAGATTGGCTAGAAACAGGAAATCTGACAATAACAGGGGTGAACAAGGATGAGTTCTCACACACAGGCAGTAGGAAGTAATGTGATACACTCACCTTGGGAAGCAAGCTGGCAGTAAAGATCACAATGCTGTAGATGGACCTGCCCTTTAACACAGCAAATCCACTGCTAAGTACTCACCCAAGAGAAAACCGCACACATCAAAATGAAACACGCATGAAGACAGTTACTAAGCATGGGTCTGTCATAGGAAAACAGAAGAGGAGAAGAATGTATCCATCAATATATGTCAATGGGTACATAAATTGTAGTATTTTTATACAATGAGTATAGTACACAGCAGTTAAAATGACAGGTCCTTGGTTAAACATCCCAAAACATAACATTGAGCAAAAAATAAGGATGATATATACAAGATTACAATAGTGAAATAAAAAATTTAAGTACACTAAAGAACACTATTTACCATTTTTTAATACCTTCATATGTTTTTAAAAAATTTAAAAATATGGATAGTTGGATAGGAAGGATTCTCACCAACTCTAGGATTGTATTTACTTCTGGTCAGGGGCAGGGGTGGGGTGAAAAATGAGCTCGAACTATATTTGTATGGTTTGGCTTCTTAAAAAAACAAAATACCTAAAGCAAATATAACAAAATATAAGGTCCGGTAAATCTGGATGGGTATTTTTACATAAGCCTCTGACCTTTAGAGAAACGTCTGAAACAAAGTTTCCCTGTGTCAACAATGTCTTGATTTTCAAGTTCCCCTGTTTTTGTCAGCATTAGAGGAACATGGCCTCAGAGTTGGAATTAAATTAATATAAATAACATCTTCAAGCTATTGCTTAGAAAACTCTATTATAGACTCTATGCCTACTATACATGCCTATCATGGAAGTAGGAAATAAACAGTAACTCACAGAGAAAATGCACCAGATTTAGTCCTAAACGTATTCGTGGCAGCCTATCAGTGAGAAAAGCTAGAAACCACATCAAGGTCCAGCATCAGGGAAATAATAAATTATTATGGTACAACTACACTACAGTATTCTATACAATAATTAAAAACCATGTTTTTTAAGAACATGAATGACATGAAACAGTAAGCAGCAAATCTTACAACTTTATATGTAAAATTAACTGAAAAACACATGATGCAAAATTAAAGCACGAGCATATTTTGAAACCATGTAAACACATTTATAGAAAAAAAAAAGGCCTAAAAGATCCCTCAAGCTCTTAGTGTTTTTTCCTTCTAATTCACTGTTATATACTTTCCCAAACTTTTTCAAATGTGCATTTATTATTTTTACATTTAGAAATAAATCCAATAAAGACACATTAAAATTGAGAAAAGCAATATACCTCTTCCCTAATGTAAAAAGAAATTATAGTTTACCAAAGACACTTTTCTCTATGTCTTAGATGTTAACTGGTATTTTCTCTTCTGTTTTGACACATGCCGCATCTGCTTAAAGTTTTAATCTTGATAAGAAATATGATAGGCTGCTCATTTACCTAGACATTAGGATGCACAGCCTGGGGCATCATTCTCTATTCTGGTAAAGAGAACCATTCTTTAGTCTTATCTTCACAGGAACTCTCACTGAGCTTCCCAGCTAAACTCTGGCATCCTGGCAGGTGGATACTTCAGTATTAAAAAATTCAGCCCTTGGGAATGTTACAATGTTATTCTTTAAAAGAAGAAAATGTAAACTGAAGAATCTAATTAGGTAAGAGTTGGGTTGCCTCTCCTCAGCTGTCCTCTTAGAAATATACAAAAGAAAAAAAAAGAGAGAGAGAGAGAAAGAAAGGAAAGAAGCAAGTGGAAGAAAGGGGGTGGGCTAGGTTTAGGTGCAGACCAGATCAACTATCATAATTCAAATGATGGTTTGAATTCAAAACTCACTGGTTACATTGGCAAGGCAGAGACTGCAGCAAACACTTCATTTAAAATTAGTAAGAGAATGAGGGCATCATAAAGAGATTAAGAAACGGATTTGAAGTCAGTTCAGATTGGAGTGGTTGTGACCAGGAGACTCATTTGATACCCTGGGACTCTTTTTACTCACCTGTGAAATGGAACTTTAATAATCACAAAGTGAACATCTGCTGTTTCTGGTCTGTCCAGCACTGGTGCCTTGAGGAGCCTTCCCTTCCCTAGTCCCTGTGGCTCTGGAAGGGCTGCCAGCCACAGGCTTCTGCATGGAAAAGAAGCCTTGCTACTGTCAGCCACCATTCCCCTGGCTGCCATAATCCATCCTGGGGTCAATACGTCAGCCAAGACTGGCCAGCTAGAGCCCTTCTGTGAGATTGTTCAATTTGATGCTGCAGGAGAAAAAAAAAAGAAAAAAAAAGAGGTCTTTGGATGAGTCTGGAAATAAGGTGTCATTTTCCTAGCCACAAAGAGAAAGACTAGCTGCAGTCAGAAAGAATAGAGACAATACACACATAGAAGGGGAGAGATTGAGAGAGATCGCGAGTGAGGGCAAGAGAGGCAGGAGGCAGGACCGAGGGATGGGGGCCAACAGGGAGTAAAACATCTAATAGCAGTGGGAGAACTAGAGAGTTAAATGAGGAGGAAAAGCTGGAACAAGAGCAAGCTGTGGAGATGAGGGAGAAAATATACATGCTGGAGATCACAAAGAAAACAAGAGGATGTGAGCCACAGAGATGAGAGAGAGAAGAGGAGATTCCATTAAGGGAAGAGAAAGGGACCAGAGAAAGGAGGGGTTGTAGGTAGTGGAGAGAAGGGGAGGAAAGGGGAGAGAACAAGGGAGAGAGGAAAGGGATAGAGGCAGATAACACGAGAGATAGAGATGGAGGGAGAGGTGGGGAAAGTGAGAACGTAGAGTGAACTCAAAAACCTCCTGTGCACTCACTGCATACAGAATCAAACCTGGAACTCCTTTCTGGCATTCCAAGTACGTGATGCTTGATCTGTATCCACCTTTCCAGCCTCATTTACCTCTATTCCTACCATCCCACGTGTCTTCTTGAGTTTTGGGGACACACTCTGACCTTTTCCACCTCTTTGCCCTCGGCTCCTATTGCCTCAGTCTAGAATGCTCTCCCCCCACTTCCATTCCCATTTGGACATATTAGCCTTGTTCGGGTGTGACAATTCAAATAGATCACCTCCAAGAAGTCTTCTGAGATATCCTAATGGGAATGAATTCTTTCTCTAAAAACCACCTGATAATATGACTTCATTTTGGTACTCATAGGCCTGGTATGCCTCCACTAGTTGGAAGATTTAGAGAATCCTTTTAAGCCCCTTCCACTAAAATTCCAGGTGCTTTACGCATAGAAATTGCCCAGTAAGTGTTGGTTGTATTCACCTGAACAGCTCAGGAGCTGTTGACATTGTCCTATACTGGCTCCCCCAAAATATCACCCAAACAACCTGATAGGACAAAGCACAATTTCTTCTTACTGTAGGAAATGAGAACACTACCTTCAAAGAGTCTTCATATCCTCACAAATGAAGAAGGGCAAACTGGGGAAGTTTATGATATTTGCAGTCTACTGAGAAGCATGTCTTTCAATGTGGGAAGCTTGGTTAGGACTGAGTAAGAATCATGATACAGTAGTTTGGAAATCGAGGACACAGTATAGTGAGAATTTTGAAGAGGCATGTTCAAAGGGTGTTAGGATGTAAACTTGTTTAATGCTTTTCCCTACTTGAGAGTTGATGGATCTTCAGAATGCACAGTAAAGTTAATTGCAATATTTATTTTCATGGGCAAGCTTTTTCTGAAAGAGTAAAGTTAAATTGATGAAGAAAGTATAATAGTAGTCATGTTAATGTGGATAGTAAGCTGTGTGAGGGGTAGATGGCTTCTTTCTTAGCATCAATGAGAATTTTCCAGGCATCCAGTAACAGCATTTTAAGGATGTATCTCAGAAGAAAAAAGAAGTAAAACATGACAAAGCTTCTTTATTGTCCCATCATCCTAAGTCTTTTCCATTAGTCAATTGCCTCATTCTTTTAAATGAGACAGAAACAACTAGAACAGCACCCAGTGATTCCAACATACAGACCCTACTAGGAAATTTAAATCCAGATATTTTTAGAACTTTCAAGATACCCCTAAGGTTCTGAATGTGGGAGAAGAACAAGAGAGAATGGTAAAGAATGGAGACTTTTTGATTATGCCAGGAATGCTACACAAGCTTATTTTGCACGTCAAAATTTAGTTCCTAGAGGGCTCTTTTGAAGAGATTCTGAGGCCACCATGTCTGGACTTAGCAGAAAGAGCAGTATGATTGATTACTGATGTTTGCCAAGGGCCCAGGAAAGGCAGTGGTGGTCTGCATGTTAAGTATTTGCTATTTCTGGGTTATCGAGAATAGACCAGACTTATTGTTTCACCCCATTCAGATTTTTTGTTTGGTTTTGCTTTGATTTTTGCTTCTCATTCTTCCTGGTAGAGCCACACTAATTCCAACTGGCCACTGTGTCTTTACTGCCAAAATCTTTGGGTGAAGTCTTTGGAGGGATCCATGAAAATACAAATATTATTTCAGAGTAGTAAGACAGTAAAACGCCATTTTTAAAAGATGACTCAGCCGGAATAGATTCAGCTGACCTAAATCTTGAGGGAAATGAGGTAAATATGAGGGAAATTAGGTAAATCAGAATATTCTGATAGGGTGGTTATTCAAGATTGCAGAGTAAGAGGATATGGAACTCACCTCCTCCCACAAGTACCTCAAAAATACATCTAAAAATGGAACAATTCCCACAGAACACCTACTGAACACTAGCAGAAGACCCCAAACACCTGAAAGGACAAGAAAGATCTCCAAGTAACTGGATAGGGTGAAAGGGAAAAAAAAAAAAAAAAAAAAAGAGGAAGCTGATGGGACCTGTGCCCTTGGGAGGGAGCTGAAAAACAGGAAAGGTTCCTGCACCCTGGGAAGCCCCCACACTGGCAGGGAGATCAGTCGGGACAGAAAGGGAGCTTCAGAGACTCAGAGGAGAGCACAGCAACTGGTTTGTGTTAGGCAGAACAGAAGGAGACTTGCACATTTGATCCATGCCACCACCCTGTGTGCCCCAGCCTGAGATGCACATCTACAGGTACAGGCAGGGACTGGGTGCTGGAACTCAGGGCTTAGAGGACAGACCCAGGGAGAGGACTGCTGTTGGCTGTGCAGAGACAGCCTGAAGGGACTAGTGTGCGGTGTGACCGCAACCATTGTGTGTTCGCAGAAGCCCGGACCCGCCAGAGAAGCAAAGTGCCATTGTTAAGTGGCCTGCAAAGGTAAGGGCAGGGTGGCCATCATGGCTTCTTTCTCCATGTGCTGGCCCCTGCTTCCCCAGGCTCTGGGAGAGTGTATCCCAGACACTGCCTTGTGGCTCCCACCTCCATGGGCTCTCATGCACCAGCCGCCACCTCAGGGGCCCCTGCCTCAGCCAGGTCCCATGCCCCGGCTGCCACCTCAGCAGGTTCCAGGAGCAGCGACCAGTGGGTTGCCCACTCACAGAGTCAGGAACAAAACCACAGCTGAGCCCCAGGGGTTACGAGACAGAATGCAGGGCTGAAATTTCTCCCCACGCCTGCGTGAGCCACAGATTTATACTTCTGCCACCGGTTTTGTAAACTGTGTGCCTGCAGGACATCTGAATGGACAACGAGTGCTCCCCCGACTGGAATGGGTCTTACATTAGCAGCTGTGAGCTTTGTGGGTGTGTACACACAGAAGCTGGGCCAGGCCAGGGTCTGAGCTGCCTCCATAGCTCCCACAGTGGGACCAGGTTCATGACTGCTGCAGTCCTGGTACCTAACTTCAGTGGACCTGTGCTGGTGTCCTTATGAAAACAACACCTGAGGGACAGGGCCGATTGCCAGCATACCCAAGGTTGAGACAGGGCCACAGGCAGTGCCAACAACAGTGTACTTTGTGAGCCCACATAACAAGTGACAGGTGACACAACAGAGCACACTCACCAATGAACAGCTCTGGCAGAGGAATACTCAGTGGCTCCTCTCCCAGTGGGAGTGCTCCAATCCCACCTACCTCACACTGCAGCTCAAAAACGCAGTTTAGAAATGGATCTGGTGTGCTCGCTTTAGCAGCACATATACTAAAATTGGAATGATACAGAGAAGATTAGCATGGCCCCTGCACAAGGATGACATGCAAATTCGTGAAGCGTTCCATATTTTTGGCAGCTCTATTTACAATAGCCAGGATATGGAAACAACCTAAGTGTCCATTGACAGATGAATGGATAAAGATGTGACACATATATACAATGGAATATTAGCCATAAAAAGAAACGAAATTGAGTTATTTGTAGTGAGGTGGATGGACCTAGAGTGTGTCAAACAGAGTGAAGTAAGTCAGAAAGAGAAAAACAAATACTGTATGCTAACACATATATATGGAATCTTAAAATTAAAAAAAAACGGTCTGAAGAACCTAGGGGCAGGACAGGAATAAAGATGCAGACGTAGAGAATGGACTTGAGGACACGGGGAGGGGGAAGGGTAAGCTGGGACGAAGTGAGAGAGTGGCATGGACATATATACACTACCAAATGTAAAACAGATAGCTAGTGGGAAGCAGCCACAGAGCACAGGGAGATCAGCTTGGTGCTTTGTGTCCACCTAGAGGGGTGGGGTAGGGATGGTGGGAGGGAGATGCAAGAGGGAGGAGATATGGGGATATATGTATACATATAGCTGATTCACTTTGTTATACAGCAGCAGCTAACACAACACTGTAAAGCAATTATACTCCAAAAAAGATGTAAAAAAAAAAAAAAAAGAAATGGATCTGGGGGCTTCTACCCCAACAACTAGGGAAGAGGCTCAGCCCCTAACAGGGAAGGGACAACCACAGAGCAAAAAGGAGGCCCTGCTCACTAGTCAGTCAATATTCAGTGCAGGCTCTGGTCACCACAACTCCAGTCAAGCCTCCTATCAAGGGGATAATGGCCAGCATACATTGAGGAAAGAGGTGGCAGTCATCCACACTAAAAATAGCCCTTGCACCAAAAAATATTAAACCCACACAAGCTACACAGGGATGCTCCCACATAAAAATAGCCCTCCAAGACCACAGCAGATAATTGTTTCTCTTAAACTCATACAGCAAGAGAAATATAAGTAAAATGAAGAAGCAGAGGAACCTCTCCCAATTAAAAAATCAAGAGAATTCCCCTGAAAGAACAATGAAACAGACCTCTTCAGTCAAATAGACACTGAGTTCAAAAAGGAGATAATGAAAATACTGAAGGAATTAAGAAGGACTATTGACAGAAAGGCAGACTACTGTAAAAAGGAACTAGAAACTATAAGGAGGAGCCAAGAAAAATTAGAAAATTCATTCACCGAGATGAAAGCTGAGCTAAGTCAATGAATAGCAGAATGAATAATGCAGAAGAACAAATAAGTGATCTGGAAGATAGAATAATGGAAATCACCCAATGAGAATCACAAACAGAAAGTCAAATTAAAAAAAAAAAGAAAGCAATATAAGAGACCTATGGGATAATATAAAGAATTCCAATCTGTACTTAAAGGGCATCCCAGAAGGAAAAGAAAGAGAAAAGGGGATTGAAAATGTATTTGAAGAAATTATGACTGAAAACTTCCCAAAAGTAAAAAGGAAACAGATTTCCAGGTACAGGAAGTACAGAGGGTCCCAAACAAGATAAATCCAAACAGACCTACACCAAGACATATTACAATTAAAACGGAAAAACTTAAAGAGAGGATTCTAAAGGCAGCAAGAGAAAAACAGAGTTAATTACAAGGTAACCTCCATAAGGCTATGAGCTGATTTCTCTAAAGAAACACTACAAGCTAGAAGGGAGTGGAAAGATATATTCAAAGTCCTGGAAGGGAAAAATCTGCAACCTAGGATACTCTACTGAGCAAGATTATCATTTAGAATAGGAGAGAGAAAGAATTTTTCAGACAAGCAAAAACTAAAAAATCACAGCAATATTAAACCTATCCTAAAGGAAATATTGAAAGGTCTTCTCTAAATAGAAAAGAAGTACGAATCAATAGGGAAGAGAAAATCACAATTAGAAAGTAAATCACTCAAGCCAGTACACAGGTTAAAAAACAAATTCAAAAAATTTCTGTGAAAGTGATGATAACCACAATAAACAACAAAAGGATGAACATGAAGAAGGTAAAGAGGACATGAAAATCATAAAATGTGTGGGAGGATAGTAAGAAAATGTAGATTGTTTTTCAAGAATATGTTTGAGCCTATGAGACTACCAGTCTAAGGCAACTAGATATAGGAAGGGGTTAACATACTTGAAAAACAGAGTAACCACAAATCAAAAACATACAATAGATTCACAAAAACAAAAAGAAGAGAACATAAGTATAATACAAAAGAAAATCATCAAACCACAAAAGGAAAAACAGAAAGAAAAAGAAAGGGACAAAGAAGAAATATAAAATCAATGGGAAAACAAGTTTTAAAATAGCAATAAATACATATCTATCAATAATTACCTTAAATTTCAATAGATTAATGCTCCAATCAAAATACACAGAGTGGCCGATTGGATAAAAAACAAGAGTCTACAATATGCTGCCTACAAGAGACTCATTTTAGGGCAAAGGACACACATAGATTGAAAGTGAGGGGATGGAAAAAGCTTTTTCATGTAAATGGAAATGACAAGAAAGTGGGAGTCACAATATTCATATCAGACAAAACAGACTTTAAAACAAAGGCTATAGCATTTCCCTGGTGGTGCAGTGGTTAAGAATCCACCTGCCAATGCAGAGGATACAGGTTTGAGCCCTGGTCTGGGAAGATCCTACATGCTGCGGAGCAACTAAGCCTGTGTGCCACAACTACTAAGTCTGTGCTTTAGAGCCCATGAGCCACAACTACTGAGCCCATGTGCCACAACTACTGAAGCCCGCGCCGAGCCTGTGCTCTGCAACAAGAGAAGCCACCGCAATGAGAAGCCCATGCACCACAACTAAGAGTAGCCTCCACTTGCCGCAACTAGTGCACAGCAACAAAGACACAATGCAGCCCCCCAAAAAAATAAAAATAAAAGGCTATAAAGAAGGACACAATGTAGTGACAGAAGGATCAATATAAGGAGAGGATATTACACTCGTCAGTATATATGCACCCAATATAGGAGCACCCAAATACATAAAACAAATACAACAGACATAAAGGGAGAAATTGATGGGAGTACAATAATAGTAGGAGAGTTTAACATTCTACTTACATCAATAGGCATATCTACAGACACAAAATCAATTAGGCAACAGAGATCCTAAATGATACAATAGAACAGTTAGACTTAATTATACTTTCAGGATATTACATCCAAAAAAAGCAGAACACACATTCTTTTCAAGTGCACATGGAACATTCTCTAGGATTGACCACATACTAGGGCACAAAACAAGTCTCAACAAACTTAAGAGTATAGGAATTATTTCAAGCATCTTTTCTGACCACAGTGACATGAAACTAGAAATCAACCACAGGCAAAGAAATGAGAAAAAAAATTACATGGAGACTAAACAACATGCTACTAAAAAACCAATGGATCAAGAATGAAACCAAAGAAGAAATTTAAAAATATCTTGAGGCAAATGAAAATGAAAACACAACCATACAAAATCTATGGGATGCAGCAAAAGCAGTTCTTAGAGGGAAGTTCATAGCAATATAAGCCTTCTTTAAGAAACAAGAAAAATCTCAAATAAACAAAATAACTCACCACATAAAAGAATTTTTTTAAAAAGTCCACAGAAGTAAGGAGATAATAAAGATTAGAGAGGAGCTACACGTGCAACAACTCCTACAGAACAACTACTGAACGCTGGCAGAAGACCCCAGACCTCCCAAAAGGCAAGAAACTCCCCACATACCTGGGTAGGGCAAAGCAGAGAGATTCCCGCAGAGAGGAGCGGTGCCGAGCGGCACTCACCAGCCCGAGAGGCTTGTCTGCTCCCCCGCCGGGGCGGGCGGCGCTGGAGCTGAGGCTCGGGCTTCGGTCAGAGCGCAGGGAGAGGACTGGGACTGGCGGCGAGAACTCAGCCTGAAGGGGGCTAATGTGCCACAGCTAGCCGGGAGGGAGTCCGGGAAAACTCTGGAGCTGCCGAAGAGGCAGGAGACTTTTTCTTCCCTCTTGGTTTCCTGGTGCGCGAGGAGAGGGGATTAAGAGCGCCGCGTAAAGGAGCTCCAGAGACGGGCGCGAGTCGCGGCTGAAAGCGCGGAGCCCAGAGACGGGCGTGGGACGCTGGGGCTGCTGCTGCCGCCGCCAAGAAGCCTGTGTGCGAGCGCAGGACACTGTCCACACCGCCCTTCCGGGAGCCTGTGCAGCCTGCCACTGCCGGGGTCCCGGGATCCAGGGGCGGCTTCCCTGGGAGAACGCACGGCCCGCCCCGGGCTGGTGCAACGTCACGCCGACCTCTGCCGCTGCAGGCACGCCCGGCACTCCGTGCTCCTCCCTCCCGCCCGGCCTGAGTGAGCCAGAGTCCCCGAAGAGGCTGCTCCTTTAACCCTGTCCTGTCTGAGCGAAGAACAGACGCCCTCCGGCGACCTACACGCAGAGGCGGGGCCAAATCCAAAGCTGAGACCCAGGAGCTGTGAGAACAAAGAAGAGAAAGGGAAACCTCTCCCAGCAGCCTCAGAAGCAGCGGATTAAAGCTCCACAATCAACTTCATGTACCCTGCATCTGTGGAATACATGAATAGACAACAAATCATCCCAAATTGAGGAGCCAGGAGTCAGTGCTGTGCCTCTGAGGTGGGAGAGCCAACTTCAGGACACTGGTCCACAAGAGACCTCCCAGCTCCACATAATATCAAACGGCGAAAATCTTCCAGAGATCTCCATCTCAACACCAGCAACCAGCTTCACTCAACGACCAGCAAGCTACAGTGCTGGACACCCTATGCCAAACAACTGGCAAGACAGGAACACAACACCACCCATTAGCAGAGAGGCTGCCTCAAATCATAAAAAGTCCGCAAACACCCCAAAACACACCACCAGACGTGGACCTGCCCACTAGAAAGACAAGATCCAGCCTCATCCACCAGAACACAGGCAGTAGTCCCCTCCACCAAGAAGCCTACACAACCCACTAAACCATCCTTAGCCACTGGGGACAGACACCAAAAACAACGGAAACTACGAACCTGCAGCCTGCAAAGAGGAGACCCCAAACACAGTAACATAAGCAAAATGAGAAGACAGAAAAACACACAGCAGGAGAAGGAGCAAGATAAAAACCCACCAGACCTAACAAATGAAGAGGTAATAGGCAGTCTATCTGAAAAAGAATTCAGAATAATGATGGTAAAGATGATCCAAAATCTTGGAAATAGAATAGACAAAATGCAAGAAACAGTTAACAAGGACCTAGAAGAACTAAAGACGAATCAAGCATCGATTAAAAACACAATAAATGAAATAAAAAATACTCTAGATGGGATCAATAGCAGAATAACTGAGGCAGAAGAACGGATAAGTGAGGTGGAAGATAAAATAGTGGAAATAACTGCTGCACAGCAAAATAAAGAAAAAAGAATGAAAAGAACAGAGGACAGTCTCAGAGACCTCTGGGACAACATTAAACGCACCAACATTCGAATTATAGGGGTTCCAGAAGAAGAAGAGAAAAAGAAAGGGACTGAGAAAATATTTGAAGAGATTATAGTTGAAAACTTCCCTAATATGGGAAAGGAAATAGTTAATCAAGTCCAGGAGGCACAGAGAGTCCCATACAGAATAAATCCAAGGAGAAATACACCAAGACACATATTAATCAAACTGTCAAAAATTAAACACAAAGAAATCATATTAAAAGCAGCAAGGCAAAAACAACAAATAACACACAAGGGAATCCCCATCAGGATAACAGCTGATCTCTCAGCAGAAACTCTACAAGCCAGAAGGGAGTGGCAGGACATACTTAAAGTGATGAAGGAGAAAAACCTGCAACCAAGATTACTCTACCCAGCAAGGATCTCATTCAGATTTGATGGAGAAATTAAAACCTTTACAGACAAGCAAAAGCTGAGAGAGTTCAGCACCACCAAACCAGCTTTACAACAAATGCTAAAGGAACTTCTCTAGGCAAGAAACACAACAGAAGGAAAAGAACTACAATAACGAACCCAAAACAATTAAGAAAATGGGAATAGGAACATACATATCAATAATTACCTTAAATGTAAATGGACTAAATGCTCCCACCAAAAGACACAGACTGGCTGAATGGATACAAAAACAAGACCCATATATATGCTGTCTACAAGAGACCCACTTCAGACCTAGAGATACATACAGACTGAAAGTAAGGGGATGGAAAAAGATATTCCATGCAAATGGAAACCAAAAGAAAGCTGGAGTAGCAATTCTCATATCAGACAGAATAGACTTTAAAATAAAGACTACTAGAAGAGACAAAGAAGGACACTACATAATGATCAAGGGATCAATCCAAGAAGAAGATATAACAATTGTAAATATTTATGCACCAAACATAGGAGCACCTCAATACATAAGGGAAATATTAACAGCCATAAAAGGAGAAATCGACAGTAACACAATCATAGTAGGGGACTTTAACACCCCACTTTCACCAATGGACAGGTCATCCAAAATGAAAATAAACAAGGAAACACAAGCTTTAAATGATACATTAAACAAGATGGACTTAATTGATATTTATAGGACATTCCATCCAAAAACAACAGAATACACATTTTTCTCAAGTGCTCATGGAACATTCTCCAGGATAGATCATATCTTGGGTCACAAATCAAGCCTTGGTAAATTTAAGAAAATTGAAATTGTATCAAGTATCTTTTCCGACCACAATGCTATGAGACTAGATATCAATTACAGGAAAAGAGCTGTAAAACATACAAACACATGGAGGCTAAACAATACACTACTTAATAACGAAGTGATCACTGAAGAAATCAAAGAGGAAATTAAAAAATACCTAGAAACAAATGACAATGGAGACACGACGACCCAAAACCTATGGGATGCAGCAAAAGCAGTTCTCAGAGGGAAGTTTATGGCAATACAATCCCACCTTAAGAAACAGGAAATATCTCGAATAAACAACCTAACCTTGCACCTAAAGCAATTAGAGAAAGAAGAACAAAAACATCCCAAAGTTAGCAGAAGGAAAGAAATCATAAAAATCAGATCAGAAATAAATGAAAAAGAAATGAAGGAAACGATAGCAAAGATCAATAAAACTAAAAGCTGGTTCTTTGAGAAGATAAACAAAATTGATAAACCATTAGCCAGACTCATCAAGAAAAAAAGGGAGAAGACTCAAATCAATAGAATTAGAAATGAAAAAGGAGAAGTAACAACTGACACTGCAGAAATACAAAAGATCATGAGAGATTACTATAAGCAACTCTATGCCAATAAAATGGACAACCTGGAAGAAATGGACAAATTCTTAGAAATGCACAACCTGCCAAGACTGACTCAGGAAGAAATAGAAAATATGAATAGACCAATCACAAGCACTGAAATTGAAACTGTGATTAAAAATCTTCCAACAAACAAAAGCCCAGGACCAGATGGCTTCACAGGCGAATTCTATCAAGCATTTAGAGAAGAGCTAACACCTATCCTTCTCAAACTCTTCCAAAATATAGCAGAGGGAGGAACACTCCCAAACTCATTCTACGAGGCCACCATCACCTTGATACCAAAACCAGACAAGGATGTCACAAAGAAAGAAAACTACAGGCCAATATCACTGATGAACATAGATGCAAAAATCCTCAACAAAATACTAGCAAACAGAATCCAACAGCACATTAAAAGGATCATACACCATGATCAAGTGGGGTTTATTCCAGGAATGCAAGGATTCTTCAATATACGCAAATCAATCAATGTGATACACCATATTAACAAGTTGAAGGAGAAAAACCATATGATCATCTCAATAGATGCAGAGAAAGCTTTTGACAAAATTCAACACCCATTTATGATAAAAACCCTGCAGAAAGTAGGCATAGAGGGAACTTTCCTCAACATAATAAAGGCCATATATGACAAACCCACAGCCAGCATCGTCCTCAATGGTGAAAAACTGAAACCATTTCCACTAAGATCAGGAACAAGACAAGGTTGCCCACTCTCACCACTCTTATTCAACCTAGTTTTGGAAGTTTTAGCCACAGCAATCAGAGAAGAAAAGGAAATAAAAGGAATCCAAATGGGAAAAGAAGAAGTAAAGCTGTCACTGTTTGCAGATGACATGATACTATACATAGAGAATCCTAAAGATGCTACCAGAAAACTACTAGAGCTAATCAATGAATTTGGTAAAGTTGCAGGATACAAAATTAATGCACAGAAATCTCTGGCATTCCTATATACTAATGATGAAAAATCTGAAAGTGAAATCAAGGAAACACTCCCATTTACCATTGCAACAAAAAGAATAAAATATCTAGGAATAAACCTACCTAAGGAGACAAAAGACCTGTATGCAGAAAATTATAAGACACTGATGAAAGAAATTAAAGATGATACAAACAGATGGAGAGATGTACCATGTTCTTGGATTGGAAGAATCAACATTGTGAAAATGACTCTACTACCCAAAGCAATCTACAGATTCAATGCAATACCTATCAAACTACCAATGGCATTTTTCACAGAACTAGAACAAAAAATTTCACAATTTGTATGGAAACACAAAAGACCCCGAATAGCCAAAGCAATCTTGAGAACGAAAAATGGAGCTGGAGGAATCAGGCTCCCTGACTTCAGACTATACTACAAAGCTACAGTAATCAAGACAGTATGGTACTGGCACAAAAACAGAAAGATAGATCAATGGAACAGGATAGAAAGCCCAGAGATAAACCCACGGACATATGGTCACCTTATCTTTGATAAAGGAGGCAGGAATGTACAGTGGAGAAAGGACAGTCTCTTCAATAAGTGGTGCTGGGAAAACTGGACAGGGACATGTAAAAGTATGAGATTAGATCACTCCCTAACACCATACACAAAAATTAGCTCAAAATGGATTAAAGACCTAAATGTAAGGCCAGACACTATCAAACTCCTAGAGGAAAACATAGGCAGAACACTCTATGACATAAATCACAGCAAGATCCTTTTTGACCCATCTCCTAGAGAAATGGAAATAAAGACAAAAATAAACACATGGGACCTAATGAAACTTCAAAGCTTTTGCACAGCAAAGGAAACCATAAACAAGACCAAAAGACAACCCTCAGAATGGGAGAAAATATTTGCAAATGAAGCAACTGATAAAGGATTAATCTCCAAAATTTATAAGCAGCTCATGCAGCTCAATAGCAAAAAAACAAACAACCCAATCCAAAAATGGGCAGAAGACCTAAATAGACATTTCTCCACAGAAGATATACAGACAGCCAACAAACACATGAAAGGATGCTCAACATCTTTACTCATTAGAGAAATGCAAATCAAAACTACAATGAGATATCATCTCACACCAGTCAGAATGGCCATCATCAAAAAATCTAGAAACAATAAATGCTGGAGAGGGTGTGGAAAAAAGGGAACACTCTTGCACTGCTGGTGGGAATGTGAATTGGTACAGCCACTATGGAGAACAGTATGGAGGTTCCTTAAAAAACTACAAATAGAACTACCATATGACCCAGCAATCCCACTACTGGGCATATACCCTGAGAAAACCATAATTCAAAAAGAGACATGTACCAAAATGTTCATAGCAGCCCTATTTACAATAGCCCGGAGATGGAAACAACCTAAGTGTCCATCATTGGATGAATGGATAAAGAAGATGTGGCACATATATACAATGGAATATTACTCAGCCATAAAAAGAAATGAAATTGAGCTATTTGTAATGAGGTGGATGGACCTAGAGTCTGTCATACAGAGTGAAGTAAGTCAGAAAGAGAAAGACAAATACTGTATGCTGACACATATATATGGAATTTAAGAAAAAAATGTCATCAAGAACATAGGGGTAAGACAGGAATAAAGACACAGACCTACTAGAGCATGGACTTGAGGATATGGGGAGGGGGAAGGGTAAACTGTGACAAAGTGAAAGAGCGGCATGGACATATATACACTACCAGATGTAAGGTAGAGAGCTAGTGGGAAGCAGCCGCATAGCCCAGGGAGATCAGCTCGGTTCTTTGTGACCGCCTGGAGGGGTGGGATAGGGAAGGTGGGAGGGAGACGCAAAAGGGAGGGGATATGGGAACATATGTATATGTATAACTGATTAAATTTGTAAAATTAAAAAAAAAAAAAAAAAAAAAAAAAAAAAAAAAAAAAAAAAAAGATTAGAGAGGAAATAAATAAAATAGAGATTAAAAACAATAGGAAAAAGGAGTAAAACCAAAAACTGGTTCTTTGGAAGGGTAAACAAAATTTATAAACCTCTGGCCAGGTTCACCAAGAAAAAAGAGAAGATCCAAGTAAACAAAATAAGAAATGAAAGAGGAGAAATCACAACTGATACTGCAGAAATACAAAAAAAAAGAGAGAGAGAGAGAATGTGATGAACAATTATTTGCCAACAAATTCAGTAACCTAGAAGAAATGAACTACTTTCTAGAAACATACAACCCACCAAAACTGCATCAAGAAGAAACACATAACTTGAAGAAATGAATCACTAGAAGTGAAATAGAATCTGTAGTTTAAAAAAATCCCTGCAAACAAAAGTCCAGGGCTAGATGGCTGCACAGGCAAATTCTACCCAATATACAAGGAAGAACTTATACCAATCCTTCTCAAGTGGAAGGAACAATCCCCAAAACATTCTATGAAGCCATCATCACTCTGATACCAAAACCAGACAAAGACACCACAAAAAAGAAAATTACAGGCCAATATCTTTGATGAATATAGATGCAAATATCCTCAACAAAATATTAGCTAACCAAATCCAACAACACATAAAAAAAGATCATATACCAGGACAAAGTTGGATTCAACCAGGGTCACAAGGATGGTTCAACCTATGCAAATCAATCAGTGTGATACACCACATGAACAAAAGAAAAGATAAAACCACATGATTATCTAAAAGATGAAGAAAAAGCATTAAATAAAATTCAACACTGATTTATGATAAAAACTCTTACCAAAGTGGGTATAGAGAGAACATATCTCAACATACTAAAAGCTATTTATGACAAACCCACAGCCAATATAATACTCAAAAGTGAAAAAGTGAAAGCCCTCTCACTAAAATCTGGAACAAGACAAGGATGCCTACTCTCCCCACTTCTCTTCAACATAGTACTGGAAGCCCTAACCACAGCAATCAGACAAGAAAAAGAAATAAAACGTATTCAAGTTGGTAGGGAAGAGGTAAAATTGTCATTATATGCAGATGACATTACAGTATATACAGAAAACCCTAAAGATTCCACACAAAAACTACTAGAACTGATAAATGAATTCAGCAAGGTAGCAGGATCCAAGATTAACATACAGAAATATGTTGCATTTCTTTAAACTAACAATGAAATATCAGAAAGGGAATTTAAACAAACAATCCCTTTTAAAATTTCTGCAAAAAATAAAACAAAATACTTAGGAATAAACCTGACCAAGGAGGTGAAAGACTTATACACTGAGAACTATAAAACATTGATAAAGGAAACTGAAGATGATTCAAAGAAATGAAAAGATATCCCATACTCTTAGATTGGAAAAATTAATATTGTTAAAATGGCCATACTACCCAAAACAATCTACAGACTTAATGTGATCCCTATCAAATTACCCAGGACATTTTTCACAGAACTAGAACAAATAATCCTGAAATTTGTATGGAACCATAAACAACCCAGAATTGCCAATCCTGAGGAAATCTGAGGAAAAAGAGAAAAGCAGGGGGCATAACTCTCACAGACTTCAGACAATACTACAAAGCTCCAGTAATCAAAACAGCATGGTATTGGCACAAAAACAGACTTATGAATCAATAGAACGGAATAGAGGGCCCAGAAGTAAACCCACACACCTACTGTCAATTAATCTTCAACAAAGGAGGCAAAAATATACAATGGAGAAAAGACAGTCTCTTCAGCAAGTGGTGTTGGAAAAGTTGGACACCCTCATGTAAATCAATGAAGTTAGAACACACCCTCACAGAACACAGAAATATAAACTCAAAATGGCTTAAAGACTTAAATATAAGACATGACACCATAAAACTCCTAGAAGAGAATGTAGGCAAAACATTCTCTGACATAAATTGTAGCAATGTTTTCTTAGGTTAGTCTCCCAAGGCAATAGCAATAAAAGCAAAAATAAACAAATGGGACCTAATGAAACTTAGAAGCTTCTGTACAGCAAGGAAACCAGAAACAAAATGAAAAGACAACCTACGGACTGGGAGAGAATATCTGCAAAAGATGCAACTGACAAGGGCTTAATTTCCAAAATATACATAAAGCTCATACAACTCAATAACAAAAACAAACAACCCTCAAAAAATGGGCAGAAGACCTAAACAGACATTTCTCCAAAAAAGACATACAGATGGTCAATAGGCATATGAAAAAATGCTCATCATTGCTAATATTTATTAGAGAAATGCAAATCAAAGCTACAATGAGGTACCACCTCACACCAGTCAGAATGGCCATTATTAAAAAGTCTACAAATAATAAATGTTGGAGAAGGTGCAGAGAAAAGGGAACCTCTTACACTGTTGGTGGGAATGTAAATTGGTGCAGCCATTATGGAAAACAGTATGGAGGTTCCTCAAAAACTAAGAATAGAGTTGTCATATGATCCAGCAATTCCATTCCTGAGCATATACCCAAACAAAATTATAATTCAAACAGATACATGCACCCCTATGTTCATAGCAGCACTATCTACAATAGACAAGACATGGAAACAACCTAAATGTCCATTGACAGATGAATGAATAAAGAAGATATGGTACATAAATACAATGGAATATTACTCAGCCATAAAAAGAATATTACTCAGCCATAAAGAATAATGCCATTTGCAGCAATATGGATGGACCTAGAGATGATCATATTAAGCAAAGTAAGTCAGAAAGAGAAAGACACCATACAATATCACTTATATGTGGAATCTAAAATACAACACAAATGAACATATCTACGAAACAGAAACAGACTCACAAACACAGAGAATAGACTTGTGGTTGCCAAGGGGGAGGGAGAGTGGGGGAGTGAAGGATTATAAACTATCAATAGTATATATAGGATGGATAAACAACAAGGTCCTACTGTATAGCACAAGGAAATATATTTAATATCACAAGATAAACCATAAAAGAATGGAAAAAAAACATGGAAAAGAATATATATATACATGTATAACTGAGTCACTTTGCTGTACAGCAGAAATTAACACATTTAAAATCAACTATACTTCAATAAAAATTTTTTTTTAAAAAGAATATTCTAATAGGGATACAGGACTTAAAATAATATCATCATGCTCCCTCACCACTGATTTGTCCACAGATGGGAATGTGACCCAAACTAGCCAACCCTTCCCTAGGATTTCATAATCTGATGGTAGGAAAAGAAACTGTCTCTTACTTCTGGGGTTGCTAAATGTGGTTAGTTTAAGCCTGAAATTGTTGCAGCGATGTCGCTTCCCTATCTTGCCCTGTACCCAATGTGTTGTTGAATCCAACCTAAAGAATGAGAAAGTGGGGCTAGCTCAGATGGAGAAGCATCACACAGAAAGCAAGAGTGACAGAAACTGGACAGCACTATGCGAACCTTGAAGATGGCCCTACTCCCAGACTTTGCAGTTACGTGAACCAATAAATTTCTTTTGCTTAAGCCACTGTTTGACTTTGAGTCATTTCAAACTCAAAAAATCCTGAGTTGGATTCATTAGACCTACATCTAATGGTCAGTCTTAAACTCCAGATAACATGCATAATTTTGTGGTTCTTCAGGAATCCTCATCTCTCTTGCAGCCTCTACCCATTTGGTATAGATTTTGTAAGCTGGAGACAAAGTTCTACACTTCATTTCATAAACACAGATTTTATACTAGTCAGCTATATCTTCTATACTGCATGAAACCCAGATTAAAATTCACAGAAATTTACAAGAGGTCAAATATGCCCTTCAGTGATGCCTGCATATGTGGGTGGATAGAATAAGCCATTTGGGGAGATGAGAAAAATACTCACATGATCCCTGACAATCTCTTTTAGACTCTGAAAATCCTCTGGGGCTATATATTAATAGAAATATTAAAATTCTAACACTATCAAATCTTTTTGAAAAAAAATTAATTTTGTGGAAAGAAAGACAACAGGAAAAGCATGCTTCCCCCCAGTGATGTTGTTACTTAAATTGGCCTCTAGACGTCATGTCTAGCCAATGCAATCCTCTTCTGATAATGCAAATGTTTCACTGGCTTCCTTAGACTAGTGTTTTGCAAACTGTGTTTCCTGGAGCCCATGGGGTACTGGTAAGATGCAACAGGGACATCATCAGGGTGAAGGGGAGGGCAAGAGGACAGGATTTTGAGTTATCTTCCTGCATCAACCAGATTCTTTTTTAAAAATTATCTTTTATGGATAAACAAGGTCCTACTGTATAACACAGGGAACTATACTTAATATCCTGTGATATACCATAATGGAAAAGAATATGAAAAAGAATATATACTTATATGTATAACTGAACCACTTTTCTGTTCACCAGAAACTAACGCAGCATTGTAAATCAACTACACTTCAATTTAAAAAAAATTATCTTTTATGTATTGGGCTATCAAGGAAAATTTATTTGGAAAAGGTTTTGAGCGCTTAAAATATTAGAAAAATAACTGCTTTAACTACAGAAACAGCATCAGTCCAGGTATTGAGTTCTTACGTGAATTATGTATTGAGGGTCTTATATCATGGAAGAAAGTATCAATGGTTTCATGTCGATAGAGGAAACCTCTGATACTGAAAGTTGTGTGCAATATATGAATCTAAAAGGATCACCCTCTTCCACCAACACTTCATTAGATAGTAAGTTCTTCTCATCTTACTCTACAAAGCACGCACCAATGGATAAGCTCTGCACTTGTTATGAAGTGAAATAAAGGTGGGGGACAGGGCAATAGTGCTGCCACCGGGGTTTAATCACCTTCATGTGAAATTCCACCATTTGAGATCAGAAGCTCAGCATGAAAAGACACATAGACCCCCATACATAAGTAACATTCTTCAAGGCATTCCCTTTATATGTGATCAATAATGCAAAAAAAAAAAAATTAAAAAAAAACCCACCTGCGCTAGCACTCCTTGGTGCAAAGGAGAGATAGAAGAGGTTATTAGGAAGTACTGGTATAACAAGCCTACAGATGTATTATGGTTTTACACAATTATTCTCCAACACATCAGGAACTAAAGGTATTGTGACCTTGTTAATTTTAAAATTCTGTCCTTTTCCATAACCAGAAAAATCTTCAAAGAGAGAGAACATCTAATTCTTTATCCTATTCTCTATCTTCAAAGCAGACTTTCTTTTCTCCCTTGCATTTCGATTCCATTCTTCTGCTTGAGGCAGTTAAGAATTTTCAGGGAATTTTCAAAGAGACAAAAGCCACTCAAAAGAATATAAATGTCAAACACATGTAAATTTCCCCTGCTCCATTTTTTCCCAAGTCAGGAATGGCCTTTGTTTTCTCCTGTTATGTTTCAGCTGGCTGACATCTCTGGTTGAGCAGCAATCATCCAGGCAGCGAATTTACAATGAAATGACAATCAGTTACCAAAAATGTTGTAGGCACTGATAACAGGATTCAGAAGGGTCAGGAATGAGTGGAAGAAAATAGGCATTTCAAACAAGTGCACAGCAGCTGCTTCTGAACTGGGCTTAAGATTGCATCCAAAACATTTATTAATTTTCTGTTGTAAAATAAAGGGAAGCCAAGTAAAATTCTGATAAAGAATCATTCTGGAAAGGGGGAAAAACACTACCGTTTAAATGGTATTCCTGAGGTTAAATTAAATTCTTTCAGAAACATCTTTACTCCCATTTGTGTCAGTTCAGCCAAGATGAAGGAGGTGCTAAGAAGGAAGCAAAACATATCTTCAGATTTATACCTTCTTTGAGGATGATCCTACAGTTTTTATGGAACTGGATAACTAAACCAGGTACATGTAAAGAACAGATGCACAAAAGATTTCAGCAAACTTGTAACAACATGAAGAATTAATCCCAAACATATGACCTCTCAAAGAGATAGCAATTATACAAAAATGAAAGCAACTGTAGCAGCTACCTTTTCTTGTGTGCCTACTATAATTCAGAGGGTTAAATCAAAAAGACTTTGCAGGCTGGGTAATATTCTCTACCTTGCAGATAAAAAATCAAGAGCTTAAGTAAATGAACTTGTTCCTAGTCAAGAAATGAACATGAGACGGATCCAGGATTTTAAAGTAACCTTTTTGACTCTAAAATCAAGAGTCATAATCTTTGTGCTCTCCACGTAAAAAATAAAATAAAAGATAAATGGGGAACCAGAATGGTGAGGGGTCAGCAGATTTTGTCACATAAACTAAAGAATTTTAGCCATTTAATCTAGAGAAAAGTGATTCAATGGGCTTTATAGGAGCCGTGGGAAAACATCTGAGAGGTCACAATATGGATGAGGAGAGATCATTTTTTAAACTGTATGTTTTATTAAAAACAAAAACATGTGGGTTCTACTTCTAGCTATGATAAAGAAACTTGATTCAGACTTAACTTCCCATTAAGAACAACTGTTAAAGCTATGTAAAATAAAAGGGAAAACCCCCCCAACTACTGATACTCATCAGAGAGCAATCAAGGCAGCCAGGATTCAATAGACCAAGATCCTGAAGGGAAAGAAAATGTATTGAGAATATCCCCATATTTGTCATTTTTTCCTCTAGAGCACCCTTCTGCATTTTTAGAGAAAAGGATAGGGGCAGGTCAGAAAGTGGTAATTAATCGGTTCTGTGAATTTCACTAGGTTGGAAAGATCAAAATTAATGAGCTCAGGGCTACCAAAAATAGCCAGGATTTAAGGGGAAAAAATGTTTCTAGATAATCCCCTCTAAGAGTGAGATAATTTGTCATTAGCAAAGTGACACTAAAGAAATACTAAAGGAAGTTCTTTAGGCAGAAGGAAAATGATCCCTGGTAGAAGAAGAACACTAATGCAGAAACAAATGAAGAGCGCCAGAAAGGATAAATATATGGTTAAATCTAAATGAATATTGACTCTTTAATAAAATACATCTTGTGGGAATAAATTTTATATAAATTTATCATACACACATACAAATGAATATATTTTGTACATAATTTTAACATGTGACAATAATAACACAAGAAGTTGGAGAATGGTAAATGGAGTTAAAGTTTTTAAGCTTTCATTTACCCTAGAAGGGATTAAAGTAAAATTTTATTAGAATAAGGCAAAGATTCATTTTGTAAGTTAGGATAAACTCTAAAATGAAATAAAAAAATACACGCTTAACAAGATAATAGAAGGAAAAGAGAATAATATAAAAATATTTGATTAATTCCAAAGAAGGCAAAAATAGAAGAAAAAAGAAAATAGGCGGGACATAGTAAAATAATACCTTTAAACCCAAATATATCAGCAATTACATTACGTACAAATGAACTACACATTCTATAGAAACATAAACATTGTCAAATTGGGGAATAAAGAACAAAACTCTACCATATGTTGCTTCCAGGAGACACACCTAAAATATAAGACTCAGATGAGTGAAAGTAAGAGGAGATACATTTTGCAAATACTAATCAAGATAAAGCTGGTATAGGCATTGGGTTGACCAAAAAGTTCCTTCGGTTTTAAAGTAAAAGACACATTTTTCATTTTCTCCAAGAACTTTATTGAACAATGTATTCACTGTTTTGTTCCACTACCTTCTGCCATTTTTCAGGCAACTTCATAATTCCATCTTCCCAAAACTTTTTATCTTTTTGAGCAAAGAACTGTTCCAGGTGTCTTCTACAGTCTTCCAGGCAATGGAAAATTTTCCCTTAAAATAATTTTGTAAAGACCAAAATAAATGGAAATCCAAAGGTGCACTGTCTAGTGGATATGGCAGATGAATCAGAACTTCCCAGCCAAGCTATAACAGTTTTTTCCCGGTCATTAAAGAAACATGTGGTCTTGCGTTATCCTGATGGAAGATTATGTGTTTTCTGTTGACTA
Source organism: Mesoplodon densirostris (assembly GCF_025265405.1). Taxonomy (NCBI): domain Eukaryota; kingdom Metazoa; phylum Chordata; class Mammalia; order Artiodactyla; family Ziphiidae; genus Mesoplodon; species Mesoplodon densirostris. The sequence continues at coordinate 136,197,496 of NC_082663.1, forward strand.
ATTCTGCATGCTTTTCGTCGAGTGCTGCTTTCAGTTGGTCTAACTGGGAGCAGCACTTGCTGGAATTAATTGTTTGGTTTTTCAGAAGGAGCTCATAATAGAGGACTCCCTTCTGATACTATCATATACACAACATCACCTTCTTTGGTTGAAGAGTGACCTTTGGTGTGGTCGATGGTGGTTCATTTCACTTGCCCCGTGTTCTCTTCTGTTCCACATTACTGGACAGTACCCATTTTTCTTTTTCTTTTTTGATATTGTTAAATTGTTTTCAGTATATACTTTTCATTGCCCATTACAATTTGTTTTAAAAACAGAACATTATCATTACGTTTAAGTAGAGATTCATATGCAGAAATAAGGTCAAAAAGGTTTTTTTCGCTTTACTTATGTGGAACCCAAAAATTAAAGCAATTAACATAACCAAGCTGGTGCAAATGATTTTCAATGCTTGATTTGGATATTTTGAGTATGTCAGCTATCTCCCTTGTGGCATAACATTGACTGTTCTCAATTAATGTCTTGGTTTGATTGCTATCACCGTCAACTGGTCTACCCGACCGAGAAGCCTCATCCAGCAAGAAATTTCCAGCATGAAACTTTGCAAACCACTTTTGACATGTTCAATCAGTCACAGCACCTTCTCCATACACTGCACAAATCATTTTTTGCATTTCAGTTGCATTTTTTTTTTTTATTTTACAAATTTAATCAGTTATACATATACATATGTTCCCATATCCCCTCCCTTTTGCGTCTCCCTCCCACCCTCCCTATCCCACCCCTCAGTTGCATTTTTAACCTTTCTTGAAATAATAAAGCATAGTATGCCGAAAATGTTGCTTTTTTTCTTTCATCTTCAATATTAAAATGGCTACACAAAAATTCACCAATTTTGATTTTTTTAAATGCATGCTGATATGAGAGCTGTCACAATGCAATCTAACAAAATTGTTTTGAATAAAGTTAAAGACAACTAAAGCACTACCAGAGCCATCTTATGCGAAAAAACAAACAAACTTTTTGGCCAACCTAATTTAACACTAAGAAGATTTCAAGAAAAGAAGTATCAGTAGTGATGAAGAGACACAGTTTGTAATAATAAAAGATAAATTTGACTGGAATATAAATGTGTATATACCTAATAACATAGGCTCAAAATATATAAATCACAAACTGACCAAACTAAAAGGAGAAATAAAAGTACATATTCATATAGCTTGAGAATAACTCACATCTCCCAGTCATTGATAAAACAAGGAGAAAAGGAATTAGATATGTTTTTTGAACAACTCAATAAACTAACTTGACCTAATTGGTGTGTGTGTGTGTGTATAAAACACTATGCCAAATAACTGCAGAATACAGTCTTTTCAAGTGGACATAGTATCTTTACCAAAATGCGCTATGAAGCAAGAATGTACCTTCTGATCACAGTGGAATTAAGACTGAAATCAGTAACCAAGAGATACCTAGAAAATCTTCAAATATTATAAACAAAGCAAGTGTTTTCTAAATAATCCATAAATCAGAGAATAACAAAGCAAATTAGAAAATATTCTGAAGTGAATAATTATGAAAACAAAGATATGAGAATTTATGGAATATAGTTGAAGTAATGCTTACAGAAAAATTTATAGTGTCAAATGCACATTTTAGGAAAAACTTGAAAAAGCATATAATTTTCTAAGAAACCAGAAAAAGAACAGCAAATTAAAGAAAAAAGGAAATACTAAAGATAAGAGTAAAAAATAAATCAATGACAAAAAGTCTACAAACAATAAATGCTGGAGAGGGTGTGGAGAAAAGGGAACCCTCCTGCACTGTTGGTGGGAATGTAACAATAAATTGGTACAACCACTATGGAGAACAATATGGAAGTTCCTTAAAAAACTAAAAATAGAACTATCATATGATCCAGCAATCCTACTCCTGGGCACACATCCATAGAAAACCATAATTCAAAAAGATGCATGCACACCAATGTTCATTGCAGCACTATTTATAATAGGGAAGACATGGAAGCAACCTGAATGTCCACTGACAGAGGAATGGATAAAGAAGATGTGGTACATATATACAATGGAATGTTACTCAGCCATAAAAAAATAATGAAATAATGCCATCTGCAGCAATATGGATGGACCCAGAGAGTATCATACTAAGTGAAGTAAGTCAGACAGAGAAAGACAAATATCATATGGTATCACTTATATGCAGAATCTAAAAAAGAAGGATACAAATGAACTTATTTACAAAACAGAAATACTCACAGACTTCGAAAATAAACTTATGGTTACTAAAGGGGAAAGGTTGGTGGGAGGGATAAATCAGGAGTTCAGAATTGACATATACACACTACTATATATAAAATAGATAACAAGGACCTACTGTATAGCATAGGGAAATCTACTCAGTATTCTGTAATAACCTATACGGGAAAAGAATCTGAAAAAGAATGAATATATGTATATGTATAACTGAATCACTTAACTGTACACCTGAAACGAACACAACATTGTAAATCAATTATATTCCAATATAAAATAAAAATTAAATTTAAGAAACTGATGAAATAGAAAACCTAATAGAAAAAAAGGAAGAAAATTTGTTTTTTGGAAAAGATTAATAAAATTGATAAACATCTAGCAGACTGATTACAAAGAAAAAAATTCAAGGATTAGAAGTGGAGGGCTTCCCTGGTGGCGCAGTGGTTAAGAATCTGCCTGCCAATGCAGGGGACACGGGTTTGATCCCTGGTCCAGGAAGATCCCACATGCCGCAGAGCAACTAAGTCCGTGTGCCACAACTACTGAGCTTGCATTCTAGAGTCCGCAAGCTGCAACTACTGAAGCCCGCATTCCACAACTACTGAAGCCCGCATTCCACAACTACTGAATCCCATGCGCCTAGAGCCCATGCTCCGCAACAAGAGAAGCCACAGCAATGAGAAGCCCATGCACCACAAGGAACAGTAGCCCCTCCTCACCACAACTAGAGAAGGCCCGCGCGCAGCAACGAAGACCCAACACAGCCATAACAAATAAGTTTTTTTAAAAAAGTAGATATCATTAGAGATTTTAGATTGATTTTTAAAATAACATTTAGCTTTCAGATAGGATGTAGAAGGTCTTAAGGGACCACTGTACCCATCATATAAACTAAAAGGATAATTGAATCTCCCCACCTGACTCCCCCATCATATTTAAGATATGGGAGAGTTGCAGACACAAAGTAGTCTAAGAAAATTAAATTACAGAGGAGTTTAAGGAATTTCTAGGTGAGCAGATGTCAGTGGCCAAATTTTATTCTGCAGGGTCTCCACTGGGGCCAGTGAAGAACTGAACGTGGAATTTTCCTGGGATACAGAAAAGCCTGCAGCCTTTGTGGGCTGGCATGAATGGACTGAAATCAGTAGAAGCTCCAGATGCAGGGAACTTGTTCTTGCCTGCCAACTTTCCCCATGGAGCTTTTCTGAGTATGTGTCAGGGGCATGGAAGCTGAACTAGAAAGCAGAGGGAGCATTCTGCATCTTACACAAAGATCACAAAGTCCTACTAGAGGGAGTGGCCTGTAGTAGACACAGGACAGAACAAGGTAGTTCTAAAGACATTTGAAAAGGTGAAGAGAACCTAACTAACGCGGTAACCCAGACACAATTCAGCTCAAATCCTGACTGGATTGTAAAAACTGTCCCTTCTCCCTAACTTATTGCCCAGGGAAAGGACATGCCCTCGCTTGTACAAGATAATATTTACTCCAGAGGTTACAGTTTTTTTTATTAGGCAATTGCTGGAACTCGATAAAAAGTTGTGAGACAGGTGTAGAAGCAATATATGACTCCTAATTAAGAAAAAAACCTGTCAATAGGAGCAGACTGATGAATGGCTCAGATATTGGAATTAGAGAGACCTTAAAATAACTTTTAAAATACATTAAAGAAATTAGAAGAAAAAATAGACAAAATGGACACAAAAAAGAGAATTTTAAGAGAAAAGTAAAATCTCTACAATAGAACCAAGTGGAAATTCTAAAACTGAAAAAATACTATATATTAAATTAAAATTTATTTAATGTACCTAAAGCAGAGTGGACATAGCAGAGGAAAAAAATGCCAATTACTTCATCCAGGTCATCACACAAACTGGTTGTAAACCAAAAATAAAGGAAAAAATTTAGATACAGACATAAATTCTTACACACAAACTAAACAGGTAGATTATATTCAAGGGAACAAGCATAAAAATGATAACTGACATTTCATCAGAAAACAATGGAAGGCAAAATAGAATTGACTTCTTTAAGTGCTGAAATAAAAAAAGCTAGAATTAAAAAAAAAACAGAGCCTATATAAAGAGAATTTTAGACAAACGAAAGCTGAGACAATATGTCACCAGTTTTTCAGGCTGAAAGGGAACAATCCATGATGTCACCACAGATCTGCAGCACAAATCTGCACATTTGACCAGAAAGGTCAAATATGTGCAAAAATGTAAAATAATATTTTTTAAAGTTAAAAGAAAAGTACTGGCTACTAAAAACCACAGTAAAAACAATACATTGAGGAGTTCATAATACATGTAGAAATAACATGTATGACATCAATAGCATAATTGGAGAGAAAAGAAATGGAATTATACTCTTACAATGTTTTTACATTGCTCATGGAGTAGCACAATACTAATTCAATTATATTGATAAGTGGGGTAATAAACTGAGGATGTTTATAGTAATCCCTAGAGCAGTGGTTCTCTACCAGTGGTAATTTTTCTTCCAAAGGGACATGAGCCATTTTTGGTTATTTCAATTCTGGTTGGGGGAGAGGGGGACTTTTCTACTATCATATAGTGGGAAGACGCCAGGGATACTGATAAAAATCCTACAATGCATAGAACAGCTCTCACAGCAAGGAAATATCTGGCCCAAATGTCAGAATGCCGAGGTTGAGAAGGCTAAAATACAAAGTGGTGACTAAAATAACCATTAAAAAAGGTGGGGGGTGGGGGTGGGTCTTAATCTGGAATGATTAAAAAACACATGATTAATCCAAAAGAAGTCAAGAGAAGAGACAAATAACGAAAAGATGGGACAAATAAAAACATAACAAGCCACTAGACATAAAAGCAAATATGTCAACGATTACAGTAGATTTTTCATGGGCAAATACTCCATCTATTGGCATAAAGTGGTTCATAATAAGACAGACTGTCAGACAATCCACTGTAATCATAAAATCTTGTGTGACTATATAAATGTCAGACAAAATAGACTTCAAGACAGGGAGTATTATTAGAGATAAAAGAACATTTCATAATAACAAAATGGTTAATCAAGAAGATATCATTCCAAGTACATATGCAAATAATAGCATCACTTCAAAATGCATGAAACAAAAATTAAAGCTAGATTTGATAGAACTAAGAAGATAAAGACAAATCCACATAGTCGGGGGTATTTCAGTTTCTGAAAGATTATTTTTATATAGATTACTAGCAGTAATCAATATAAAAAAATGTTCAGTAATATTCAGTATAGGTAAAGAAGATTTTGAACAACACTATTAACCAATTCGACCAAATAGATGTGTATTAAATATGACAAACAACAGCATCAGAATACAGTCTTTTCAAGGGCACAAGGAACATTCTCCAGAATACACCATATGTTGCTCTTCAGAGCAGGTCTTAAAAGTTGAAAAACAATGAAACAAATTTTAAAATGTTCCCTGTCCATAATAGAATTAAACCAGAAATCAATGATGAAGACAACTAGAAAATCTCCAAACACTTGAAAATTAAATATTTCTAAGTAACCTATTAGTTAAAGAAGAAATAATATTTAAAATCTGAAAATAATTTGAAGTAAAAACAATGAAAATTCAACATGTCAAAATTTGTGGGATGGAACTAAAGCAGAGTTTAGAGGAAATTTTATAGCTTTAAATGCATATATTGGAAACATGTTTAAAATCAATTACTTAAGCTTCCTTCTCATAAAACAATAATATGGGGGTGTGGAAATGAAGAGCAAAATAAGTGAAACAGAACAGAGAAAATCAACAAAGCAAAAAATGGGTTCTTTGAAGAGATTATTAAAACTGAACTTCCTTGCAGGACTCATCAAGAAAAAAGGAGAAAATACAAACTATGACTATCAGGAGTGAAAAAGGAACACCACTACAGATAGTGAAAGATAACAGGAGAATGTTATAAACAACATTATGCCAATAAATTTGTCCAGCTAGATGAAATGAACAAAGTGCTTGAAAACATATCCTACCAAAACTGACACAAGAAAATAAAGAAAAACTAAATATTTCTATATTAGTTAAACAATTAGAATCTGTAAGTTAAAACAATTCCACAAAGTAAATTCCTGACTTGACAGCTTCAGTAGTAATTCTACCACTCATATATATGAATAATACCAGTCTTACACAGTCATTCAGAGACAAGAGATAAAAGAAACAATTCCCAGTGCTGGATATGAGACCAGCATTATCCTGACACCAGCATCCAATAAAATTTTTAATGAGAAAAGAAATGAATAGAGTTATAAAATGTCTAAAAGAATATGCCAGTAAATATTAATAGAATAGAGCAGTATATGAAAAAGGATTATATATATTCACCAAGTGAACTTTAGCCCAGAAATGCAAGGTTAGTTTAACCTTCAAAAAACCACTAAATAGAGATATATTCCATATTCATAAATTGGAAGACTCATTATTATTAAGATATCATTACCCTGCACCCAAAATTAATATATAAAGTCAATGCAATCCCTACCAAGTAAAACCCAATAGGCCTTTTTTTTTTTTTTGCAGAAATTGACAAGATGGTACTAAATTTGTTTAAAATATAAAAGATCTGGCCTAGCTATGAAAATCTTGAGAAAAAATAAATTAAAACAACTTACATTACTAAATTTTAAGACATTCTATATAATGTTATACCAATTAAGACAGTGTGGTATTGGTAACAAAAATAGACAAATAGATCAATGAAACAGACTGAAGAGTCAGGAGGTAGATTTATACACATAATGGTTGCTTTATTTTGCCAAAATTATACAGAAAGGAAGGCCTACTCAATAAATGATGTTGGAACAACTAAGAAAAAAATGAACTATAGTATACTACACATAAAAGTTAAAGTAGATAGTGAATTTAAAAATGAAAATATAAAATTCTAAAATAAAACTTTTGTTCATGTCTTCATTATTGAGCTAGGCAAAATTTCTTAAACAAGACACAAAGAACACAAAATTTAAAAAAAAAGGGGCTTCCCTGGTGGTGCAGTCATTGAGAGTCTGCCTGCCAATGCAGGGGACACGGGTTCGTGCCCCAGTCTGGGAGGGTCCCATGTGCCACGGAGCGGCTGGGCCCGTGAGCCATGGCCGCTGAACCTGTGCGTCCGGAGCCTGTGCTCCCCAATGGGAGAGGCCACAACAGTGAGAGGCCCGCGTACCGCAAAAAAAAAAAAAAAAAAAAGATACAACTGACTTCATCAAAACTAAAATCTTCTGCCCATCAAAAGATATCTTTTAAAAAGTGGAAAGGCAAGCCACAGATGAGGAGAAAATATTATATATAGATATATAGATATGACAAGAGACTCGTATCTAAAATGTGCAAACAATTCCTATAAATCAATTAGAAAAAGGTAGATAGCTCAATCTTTAAAAAATTATACAAACTACTATGTATAAAATAGATAAGCAACAAGGATGTATTGTATAGCACAGGGAAATATAGGCATTCTTTTGTAATAACTTCATTTTGATTTTTTAGTTTTTTGGTCGCACCGCATGGCACGAGGGATCTTAGTTCAATGACCAGGGATCGAACCCATGCCCCCTGCAGTGGAAGTGTGGAGTCTTAACCACTGGACTGCCAGGGAAGTCCCTATTTTGTAATAATTTTAAATGAACTATAATCTATAAAAATATTGAATCACTATGTTTACTCCGGAAACTAATATTGTACGCCAACTTTACTTCAATTAAAAAAAATACTAGAAAAAAATGAGCTCTCCTCCCCTCACAATTACTGTTTTAAATGACTTGAAAAGGCACCATCCAAAGAAGATATTCAAAAAGCCAATAAGCACATGAAAAGATTCTCAACAGTGTAACTCAATAGGGAAATTCAAATTAAACCAACTAAGGGGTACCATTACACCTATTAGTAACACTAAAATTTAACAGGTTGACAAAACCAAACATTGGAGGGAGTGTGGAGCAGCCGTAAACATTATACATTACTGGTGGAATGTAAAGTGACTCAACTCAACCATTTTTAACAACTGCATAGCAGTTTCTCATAATGTTAAATTTATACCTACCCTGTGACCCACCATGCCTAGATATATACCAAAAAGTAATAAGTCATATATCTACAAAAATACTTCTATAAGAAGGTTGACAGAAACTTCATAATAGCTTAAAATAAGAAACTATTTGTCCATCAACAGAAAAAATTATTAAAATTTTGTGGTATATTCATGTAATGGAATATCACACCACAGTGGGAAAAAAAACCACTACTGATGAATAACACAGGTGAATCTCTAAAACATTACAATCAGCAAGAGAAGTCAAACATGAAAATACATACTGTATGATTTTGCTTATATGAAATCCAAGAACAATTAAAACTAATCTATTGCTATACATATGACAATAGGGGTTACCTTGACAGGAGGGGTGTGTGAATATTAACTAGAAAGGGTATGAGGGAACTTTCTGGAGCGTTAGCTCTTTTAACTTTATCTGGGGTGTTTTTATACAGGTATAATCATAGATAAAAATTTATTGAGCTATACATTTAAGACTTGCACATTTTACTTTATTTAAATTACACTCAATTTCAAAGAGAAAATAGGAGGATACTATGAAAAATTTTTTGTCAATATATTTGAAACTTTAGTTGAAATGGACAAATTTCTCAAAAGTTACATTTAAAATATTTGAACATTCTTCTATCTAGTAAAGAAATTTAATCCGTAATTTACTATCTCTGACAAAACTCTGAACCCAGGTGGCTTCACCCATGGTTATTCCAAGCATTTAAGAAAGAAATAACAATAATATTACACAAATTTCACCAGAAAATAGAAAATAAGGAACACTTTTAAACTGGTTTTATCAAATCAGCATATCTTGATGCCAAAACTTGACGAGGACATTACTAGAAAGGCAAACATTAGGCCAATCTCTCTCATGTTTAAGATTTTAGGCACAGAGGTCATAAAACATTAGCAAAACAAACCCACCAATAAAATATATGGAAGATATTACATCATGAATAAGTTGGATTTATTCAAGAAATACAAGGTTGGTTTAACATTTGAAAATCAATCATTGCCATTCTAACAGAGAAAATATCTGATAACTCAATAGATGAGCAAACACTTGATAAAATTCAATACCCATTCATAATTTTATTTTTCTATTCTTTTTTATTGCATATAATTGACTTTCAATGTAAAATTAGTTTCAGGTGTACAACAGTGTACATTACATTAGTACACACTTTTTATAGGTTACAAAATGATCACCACTATAAGACTAGTTACCATTAGTCAACATACAAAGTTATTACAGTATTATTGACTATATTCCCTATGCTGTACCTTACATCCCCCCGTGACTTATTTATTTTGTAACTGGAAATTTATACTTTTTAATCACCTTACCTATTTCACTCATCCTCTCACCACTTCCCCTCTAACAACCACTGGTTTGTTCTCTGTATCTACGAGTCTGTTTCTGTTCTGTTTGTTCATTTGTTTTGTTTTTCAGATTTCACATGTAAGTGAAATCATATGGTATTTGTCTTTTTCTGTCTCACTTATGTCACTTAGCATAATACCCTCTAAGTCCATCCATATTATCGCAAATGACAAGATTTCCCTCCTTTTTAAAGTTGAGTAATATTCCATAGTATGTATATACCACATCTTCTTTATCCATTCACCTATAGATGGATACTTATGTTGCTTCCATATCTTGGCTATTGTAATTAATGCTGCAGTGAACATAGGGGTGCATATATCCTTTTGAATTAGTATTTTGTTTTCTTTGGGAAAATACCCAGAAGTATAATTGCTGGATCATATGGTAGTTCTATTTTTTTGAGGAACTTGCATATGTTTTCCATAGTGGCAATACCAGTTTACATATCCACCAACAGTGCACGAAGGTTCCCTTTTCTCCATATCCTTGCCAACACTTTTTCTTTTTTGTCTTTTTGATGACAGCCATTCTGACAGGTATGTGGTGTTATCTCACTGTCGTTTTAATTTGCATTTCCCTGATGATTAGTGATGTTGAGCACCTTTTCATGTGCCTGTCGGCCATCTGTATGTCTTCTTTGGAAAAAAGTCTATTCAGGTCCTCTGCCCATTTTGTGATTGGGTTGTTTGTTTTTGCAATGTTCAGTTGTATGAGTTCTTTATATATTTTGGATATTAATCTCTTATTGGATGTATAGTTTGCAAATATCTTACTCCATTCAGTAGGTTGCCTTTTCCTTTTGTTGATACTTTCCTATGCTGTGCAAAAGCTTTATAGTTTCATGTAGTCTTGTTTCTTTATTTTTGCTTTTATTTCCCTTATTTGAAGAGACATATCCAAAAAAACATTGCCAAGATTCATGTCAAGGAGCATACTGCCTATTTTTTTCTAGGAGCTTTATGATTTCAGGTCTTACATTTAAGTCTTTAATCCATTTTGAGTTTATTTTTGTATATGGTGTGAGAAAGTAGTCCACTTTATTTTGTATGTAGCTGTCCAGTTTTCCCAACACCATTTATTGAAGAGACTGTCTTTTCCCCATTGTATATCCTTGCCTCCTTTGTCATAGATTAATTGGCCATATAAGCATGGGTTTATTTACAGGCTCTCTAGTCTGTTCCACTGATCTATGTGTCTGTTTTTGTGCCATTACTATACTATTTTGATTACTATAGCTTTGTAGGATAGTTTGAAATCAAGGAGCATGATACCTCTAACTTTGCTCTTTCTCAGGACTGTTTTGTATATTTGGGGTATTTTGTGTTTCCATACAAATTTTAGAATTATTTATTCTAATTCTATGAAAAATGTCTCATTCATAATTTTTAAAAACTTTTGTAAACTAGGAATAATAGGAAACTTCCTTGATTTGGTATTATGTCTAATATCTTAATTAATGATAGAATTCTGAGAGATTTCTCTAGCTGTGTAGAAAGATACAAGGATGCCAGCTACCACTACTCCTAGTCAACATTGTAAAGAAGTCCTGACTAATGAAATAAGGCATATAAAGGAAATAAACAGCACGGGCTGTAGAAGTGAAGAACTAAAATTATGTCAAACATCATAGTTGTGTGTATAAAATATCCAAAAGAATCTATAAACTAATAGAATTACTAAGTAGATTTAGCAAGATCACTGAATACAAGGTCAATATAAAAAATTCAATTGTATGTTTCATGCACGCAAAACCCAGTAAGATAAAATGTAAATAAAATATAATTATATTACTATTTATAACAACAGCAAAAACAATCATATGTATGGGAACATTTTAACTACAAATATACAAGTCTTATGCACAGAAAACTATAAATATTACTGAGAGAAATTTTAAAAGATAAAAATAAATGAAAGGATATAGCATGTTCATGGATTAGAAGCTTAAATGTAGTAAAGACATCACTTCCTCTCAAATTTACCTATAGAGTCAATGCAATCCCTAACAAAATGCCAGCAAGTTTCATTTCTTTTTTCAAGAAATTGACAAACTGAGTCTAATACACACGAAAATGCAAAGGGCCAAGATAAACTCAAACAAAAAGAACAAAGTTGGAGATCTGACACTACTAGGCACCAAGATTTATTTAAAGTATTAGTAATTTAAGTGTGGAATTGGCACAAGAATATACATACAAAGCACAGAAAGCAAGGAGAATTCTTAGATAGACCCACACATGTTTTGTCACTAGACTTGTAACAAAGGACAAAAAGTATCTCTGCAATGCAGTAAAGAAAGGATGGTCCTTTAATAAACTATGCTAGATTAAATGGATATTCATGTGAATAAAGCTTGATCGTTGCCATTCCTTTCCCCATTTTATAGAGGAGGACCATGGGACTGAAGAGGTGAATGATGTAACTAAGATCACACAGCTGATAAACCAGAGCTTCGTAAGATGTAGTTGGTCCTAGTTATGGGCCTAGAGTTTTACATACATTATCTCATTGGATTCCTCCAAATAGCCTTGTTTTACCAAAATTTTGTACATAAGATACTAGAAGTGACTAACCGGACAAGAGGTTGGGGTGTAGGGTAAGGGGCTTGTGGCCGGGAAACCACCCATGTCAGAAAGGGAATGCAATGACAGTCACATTACAACAGGCCGGAGAGTGCCCTGAACAGCTGGATAAGGAACTTTCACACTTCCCTAAAAAAAGAAAAAAAAAAAAAAAACCTGCAGAAAGAATAACTGAGAATGATGCTTGGAACTTGTTGCATGATTTGTGTTAATCATGGAAAATTTTTCAGGGGATGAGGTCCTAACCTTTCTCATATACAAATATGCCCCCAAAATAGGTTTTTGATGAGAATATCATTTATGAAGTTACTGAATCATTCAGTAAATATTGACTGAGCACTCTTCCACATCGGGCACAGGGTTAATGCCTGAGGAAACAACACCCAACAGGACAGAGAAGCCTTCGCGGAGTTTCCGTTCTAACAGGAAGACCAGTCATGAACAAATCACCTAAACCACAGACACTGTCATTTCAGGCTGTGCTTGGTGCCACAAAGGAGAGATACACTGAGAGAACATGGGCGTGGAGGAAGGCGTGGTAGAGAGTGGCATGGGCCCTCCTGCCCCTGACTTCCCCTTGCAAGGTGCTTGGGATGCTTCCTCCCCACCAGTGGTCCTCAGAATACCCCTGCGGGCATCATCTGAGAACTTCTTAGAGAGGCAGAATCTCAGGCCTCACCCCAGAACTCCTGAATCAATCCATATTTTAACAAGATCCCCAGGGTTTGTGAGCACACCGAAGTTTGAAAACTACTCTTCAGGATTGCTTCTAACAGCCAGAATTTCCACTATTTCCATGCTCTGTCTGCATAACAAGGGGCAAGCCAGAAGTGTCCCCACCTTACCCCCAGTGTCCCCTGCCATGCCTGAGGGGAATGGGTGTATACGTGTCCAGATCCCTCAACACTGAGCTGTGCATTTTACCCTTTTCCCAGAGCTTCCCACGGGATTAAACTCCATCGTCCTCTGTGGGAGCTGGTGCACTCTATCGGCTGCCTTCCCTTCCCTGTGTCACTTCCCTCCTTCCCTGCCCACGTTCCCTGTAGCTCCCAAATAAACTACTGCCATTTGCTTTTTGTCTCAGGGTGTTTGGAAGGGAACCCAAGACAGGAGGTCTCTTTGAGGAGATATTATGTATGTGAGCTGAGAACTGAAGGATGACAAGGAACCACCTGGTGAAGATCTGGGAGAGGCGCTCTCCCAGCAGAGGCAATAGTTAGTGAAAAGGCCCTGGGGCTGGGAAGAACTGGGCGGTGCTCAGGGACCAGAATTGAGGCCATTGTGATGGAAGCACAGTGGGAAGCTACATGGACAATGGGTGGGGGAGTATAAGAGTGGGAGAAGAGTTAACACCAACTGCACTAATGCAGGTGACAGATGCAGGATCTATCCACTGGGTGGGTCCGGTGGCAGCCGTGTGAGTAGAAGGTCAGAGAGGCAGGTAGAAGCATTTTGACCTCATCTTCTGGCCTGAAGATATCCACAAATGGTTAACATACCCACAGGCTCACCTGACTTTTGACTAACGCCATAAAATTAAGCTCATCCTCCAATTTTACCTGTCCCTAATATGACTACACTAAGGACGCAAAAGCAAACGGATACGCCAGAAATGTTTGGTCCTTACCTGAAAATGCCTAACACAGCACCTGGCACACATGAAGCACTCAGCAACATCTCCTTCCCTAACCATCTAGGCCATGTTCACAGAGAAGCAAAGATGATTAAGATAAATACTATCCCACTTCCTGGCTTTGGTTCCTGGACCTAGGCTGATGATCATCCATTTAGCAAACATGTATTATGCATCATGTATTGGCAGGCTCTGTGCTGGGCACCAGGGAGTCCAAGATTAGCAAGATAAGGTTACAGAGGGAAGCAGCCTGAATATTGTAATTCCATGTGATAAGTGTGATAAGCACGCTATGGACAAAGGCTAATGTAACTATGGAAAGAAGTATCTAACCCTTTTCATGGGAGTTTGGAAAAGCTTCAAAGAGGAAAATAATACAACTGGCACTTGAGTTGGACTTAAAACAATGAGTAGAAGTTTATCAGCCAAGGCAACGAGGGAAAAGATGAATATTTATCTGAGGGAAAGTTCAATAGGACTCAAACACAACCTGCATGAAGTAATGGGAGGGAAAGAGGGAGCAGTTTCCAAGTGTGTCTCATCGAGTGCCTGGTACAGCTTTAACTTCAGGATTTTTCAAAAACTTTCATATGTGCTTTGTGATTCTCCATCAGAAAGGCATATTTAGCATTTCCTAATCTTATTTGACCACAGGTAGTTCTTTTCATTGTTTCCAATTTTAAAAATTAGATTACTTCCAGATAAGAAAAATTATCTTAGATCACATTATGAAGTGACTGGTGTACCAAACCCTGGAAGTAACAGTTAAAAAGGAAAATTAAGTTTTTAAGAAAGGACTATCAATATATATCATTATACTGATGTTTTAGAAAGCTAAAATTGTACCCGGAGAGACAGTTTGCTTGAACTATGATAGCTCCAATAATAGGGTTTTAAAAGATCCCATAATCTCTGCCAAGAACACATTCTAATCTTAAAACCTTCCAGTCAAGAAGTTTCGCATTGCATCTAACTTAAGTTCTTCTTGCTGCAAATTAAATCCATGTATCATCTGTGCATGCTCCTTTACAATTAATGTTATTTTTCCAGCAGATTATTATGGTAATGAAGTATTTTCCTCCTTTACTGACTCCAGTAAAACTCTAAATAAATAACAATACACCAGAGAAATGCAGGTGGTGAACACTAAAAATCAGTTGATTTCCAAATTTAAATTTTTTTTTTAATAATGAAGTAATCAGCTTCCTGGGTATTTATTTCAGAGTCTACCCTTTTTTAGATATAAGTATTCTACCTAGATATAAACAGGCTCTTTCAGAGCCTCATTCCTCCTTCATATGACTATTCTCTCTCTCTTTTTTTTTTTTTTTTTTTTTTGCTGTACGCGGGCCTCTCACTGTGGTTGGCCTCTCCCGTTGCAGAGCACAGGCTCCGGATGCGCAGGCTCAGAGGCCATGGCTCACGGACCCAGCCGCTCCGCAGCATGAACCCGTGTCCCCTGCATTGGCAGGTGGACTCTCAACCACTGCGCCGCCAGGGAAGCCCGACTATTCTCTTTTGCCTCCTGATACTCTTGACCAAGAATGTTTGCACATGGCCGAATGTGCTGTCCAATGGCTGGGCTGTATGCTCTTCCTCACCACCTCCCAGTGAGGATTTAAGAGAGCTGGAATCATGAGTCCTCTGCTACCAGCTGTGTGATTTGGAGTAGGCACTGCCGTATCTGTGCTCCCCCTTCCTGATGTGTCCAGTGAAGCTGTCTAGAGTCTACTGTCTCTAAAGCCTGTACCATCTCTATGAGCCTGAGAACAGGTCCCTTATCTTCTCCACACTCCGTCTATAGAAGGGGTAAATCCTCAGGGTTGGAGAGATCACTAGATACTTTCCCTCCCGTGGTTCCTGCTCTAGCACATTCACAACAGAAAATTACGCAGCACTGAGAATTTGGTAGTCATCAAATTTCCCCAACCTCTCCTAGTGATCAAGCGAAGTTAAGTCTGGATATTTAATGTTTCTGGTCTATACCATCCTCTCCAACAGCTGCACAGAACATATCCTTCTCCTTGGAATAAAAAATGGATACAGTCCCAAAAGACAGGTAAACCCTATGCATCTCCTGAAGGATCTTCCCTCATTCTGCTGGAGCTAAACAATTAGCCCAGACTGGAATATGATGGCAAAAGATTTCAAGTCAGAAGAGAAAACATTCAAGTTTTCGTTCAGAGATTTTAGCCTGTTATTCTACAAGTCCCATATCTAGCCCACAAATGGCTTTTTTTCCCTTTAAGTTTGAGCCAACTTACATGAATGAGAAAAATTTACATAAAAACTCAGATTTCCAATTTCTCTCGAAAAATCTAAAGATCTGCCTATGCTAGGACCCCATCACCTTGCTGGTATGTAACACCACTGCCCCTTTATACTTTTCCCATTGTTTCCCTTACATGTCGCCAAGGGAAAACATGCTTCATCATGCTTGTGCAGCCTTTTTATTGTTGCTGTTGTTTAAAAGCAGAAGTAAATTTCTCTCTATCAACATATTTTTTTTGGCCGCACCATGCAGCTTGTGGGATCTTTGTTCCCTGACCAGGGATTGAACCCATGCCCCCTGCTTTGGAAGTCCAGAGTCTTAACAACTGGACCACCGGGGTAGTCCCTCTCTCTATCTGGTGTAAAACCAGATATACACCAAACGGACTGTTCAAGAAAAATGGAAAATGGTGTATTTCTAAGGGGAAGAAGAGAGCATTGCTTCTTGTTTAGGCAAATGTGAATCCACATGACTCTTATCTGCCCAGCCCTAAGGACATTTAAGTTTGAGAGTGTGGGAAGCCTTGGGTGGGGGAAACCATCCTGAATGGAAATCAGCTATCCCTTCTCTCTGACTCTATCTGTGCAATAAGCTGGTTGGACTAGGTGGTCCTTCCTGTCATGGACAGAAAGTGCTCCTATAATCCAACAAAGCAAAAAGCCTCTGACAAGGACAAGACAAGACAATTTGGGTCTTGCTAGGATATGAAAAGACAATACTGACACCCAGTGGTCTGTTAACCAGCTCACGTTCCATGCCCTAAAATTCCTAAGGAGGGCTGGGTCCTCAGGCTAAGACAGAACCCTCTTCAGGTCCTAGAAACACAGGAAACAGAAGACCACCAGCAGCTCATGACAATAAAACAAAAACATAGCATGTACTGTTTTGTTTTCTAAACACTTCTGTTGGGGATCTGACTAAATCTTGGTTTGGCTTAACTATATCCATTATATCAAAAGCATTTGTATTCAACAATGTATTTCTCTTACAAAATGGAATGCTTACAATGCTTTTGAAATGCTTACAATGCTTTTGAAAATGCAAGAATTACTTCCCAGGAGGTAAAATCTCAAATACCCTGAACTCTTCTATAATGATTTCTTTGATTTATTAATTAGTCTTCTAGGTGCTGAAAAGTAAATAATAAATATCTAAGATTATAAGGACAGGGAATCTGTTAGACTTGTTTGTGAACCTCCCAGAACAGCCCCAAATCCTTCCATTTTGAATAATAATGAGGTTACCACAGCAGGGAGGGCTGAGGCAGAATTGACAGGAGAAACACATTTTGAGATCTTCTTTCATTTCGAATGGGCTAATAGTTACCGGAGTTTCAAAATCAGCAAGATCTAAAATATAACCTTTGGTGACACTTAGTCTGACTGCTAAATGAAAGAAAAATAAGTGGAAAATGTATTTTAATAATTATTATTTCACATCTAAAGCCTTTGGGGGGAGGGAAAAAAGACCAGCAACCTGGTCTTCCATTCATAACATAAGCTGACATCTTGATGTAATACTCTAAATCGGACTTCAGAATAATAGCACTGGTGAGAAATGTAGGACAACTTAATGCAAATTACAAAGAATATCTAAGGTTCTTGCCTTTTTATTAGAGGAAAAATCACCAGCTGGTATCGTGGCATAACTGAAAGGCTCAAGACACATAATCAGGTACAGATAGAGGGAACTGATTTGTAGCATCTCCCTCCTCTCAGAAACAACAAAATCAAGAAAAAGAACAATACTGAAATCAGCCAAAACCAAACAAGGAAATCAAATACCATAATCTCCACAAGTCAGAACGAAGGAGAATAGCTCCTATCTTATCCCCAGAGAGTACTAAAAGTCCTGAGAATGTCCCTCAATACTCCCAAACTGGACAAGAAATGCAGGGAGAATGGTATCCTTTTTGTCTCTTTTGACCTCAAGGAAGTATCAATTCTAAGAAATGACCTGGTTGAGGAGAAACGAAAAGGAAGGGAATAGTCACATGACCCACTTCTGCAGAATCATAGGCTACTGGACTCCATGCTGAATTGCGGGAACCATCTAGAAGGTATCACCCTATGCTTCTTGAAGTGGAGCAATCCCAGGCACAGGACAGAAAATGAAATTTAAGAAAAAGGAATAGAAACCAGTTCCTCTAAGAAAGACTGCACCCATCCCCCAGCTGATCCCTTCCCCCATCACACCCACAGAATGAGGTAGAGGTTGTGGTGGAACACAGCACCTGAGTCCTCCATATATAGCTGGAGGATAAGTCAAGTCTCAGGTAGTGGTGGAAAGAGGGTGAGGAGAATTCTCTCAGGCTGTCAGAGGAGGTAGGTAGTCTACAGAGCAGCTCTCTTAAGCAGGAGTAATGCAAAAAGGAGCGAGGTTTTAACTTGAAAATACCCAAGAAAATACGGCATGAAAAAGAAGTTAAAAAGATTAATATCTCAGTTTCATAGAAAACATGCCCAAGGATCATTCCCAAGTCCTTTGTCCAGTAGAAAAGTTAATGAGAACAGGATTATTTGAAAGCAATAAACAGAAAATAAAACCTCTCAAAGTCTAGCCAATAAATCTACAGAATTAAATATAAAGGGATATGGTAAACCTAAGGAAAGAAATTAACAACCAAACTAAAATAATACCATTTTAGAACTAATGAATAAATTAGAAACAATGAGAAACAGAATAGATAAAATTGAAAGTGAAATTCAGGACACAGAAGAAAGACAAGATAATCACAGTAGATATGGGGGCAGGGAAACAAAGTTATGAAGAGCAGATATTAGATATACAAGAGGAGGTTTTTATATTCTTTTTTTTATTGGAGTATAGTTGATTTACAATGTTGTGTTAGTTTCTGTTGTACAGCAAAGTGAATCAGTTTTACATATACATATATCCACTCTTTTTTAGATTCTTTTCCCATATAGGTCATTAGAGAGTATTGAGAAGAGTTCCCTATTCTATGCAGTAGGTTTTTATTAGTTATCTGTTTTATATATAGTAGTGTGTATATGTCAATCCCAATCTCCCAATTTATCCCTCTGCCATGCTTTTATATTCTAAAGAGAGAAAATCTCTGAAGCAGTGTTGTGGGTTGAACTGTGTTCCCAAAAAAGATATATTAAAGTCCTAACCCCTAGTACCTGTGAATGTGAATTTACTTGCAAACAGGGTCTTTGCAGACATAGTCAAGTTAAAATGAGGTCACATACATCAGGTGGAACCTAATCCAATGTGACTTGTCCTTGTATGAGAAAACAGGGACACTAGGAAGAGATGGCCATGTGAAGACAGAGAGACACACAGGGGAAGACAGCCAAGGGAACATGGAAGCAGGGACTGGAACACTGCACCTGCAAACCAAGGAGCACCAGGGACTGTCAGTCTTCACCAGAAGCTAGGAGAGGAGGAAGGGAACAGCTTCCCTCAGAACACCGCCAAGATCCTGATTTTGAACTAGTAGCCTTCAGAACTGTGAGAGAATAAATTTCTGTTGTTTTAAACCACTCAGTTTGTGGTACTTTGTTATTGTTATAGCTGTGCCAGAAAACTAACACAAGTAGCAAATCCTACAAATGGAACACAAATCATTTAACTATGTACCAGTAAGAATTGTTTAATGAAATTAAAGAAACAGGAAAAGTACAGATTGACAGGATATACCATGTTCCAGGAAACCTGAAAGAGCTGATGGACACCAAAGCCTACCATGGTTAAACAACTAAACTTGAAGAACAACAAAAACAACAAAAAATTTCAAACTTGGAGGCAGAAAAAAGAACTCAGAGACTCTGATCATCTATGGCTCCTTCTCATGGAAAAAAAAAATTGTTTCTGATGGAATGATGAAATCCAGCCAATCAAGACGGAAATCAAAATAGAGACCTTGGCTATGCAGCAGCTCAGATGAAAAAACTTGTGGTGAGTACTGAACCAATTTAAACATAGTACTAATAAAAATAACACTGGGAATTAGGATTGGGAAATAGAATAGAAATATTAGAAATCTTAGTAGAAATATTATAAATCTTAGTGGAAACATTTAAAATATTATAAAATGTATTGAAAAGGAACTAATTATATTTTGAGAGAAGGACACGAGTCAATAAATATTGGATATAATTCAAATATGAGTTTGAAAAAATAATGAGTCCAAACTGTTTAATGTTGTACCTCATTTTTCTTAACATTCAACAATTCTAAACAAATAGAGATCAAGTTCCAGAAGGGAGCCACTATGCTAGTCATCGACGATCTTATATGAGTAAGACACAGTGCCTGATTTCCAAGATTTATATTTTGACAAAAATGATAAATCTGGTGTTTGAACACTTTATTAGGTTTTTACATTGGCATCATCATAGGTAGCTCACACCCTAGTATGAAATAGGTATTGATCAAGGTGCTTTATACATGTCTCATGGATTCCATGCAACAGAGCTACAAGAAAGGTACATTATTATTCTCATTATACACTTTGAGGAAGAAATGTTTATCTAAAAGTCATTAACTTCAAGCTCACTTTCATTTCTATCTATTAAATTCTTGTTAAATTCAATTTAATAGTTTTGTGTGTGTGTGAAAGAAACAAGAGGAAAGGAGAGAGGGAGGGAAAAACTGGAATCCAGTTTCAGCCCAACTGTTAATTACTTGTGTGTGATGGTTAATTTTATGTGTCAGCTTGATTGGGGATGCCCAGATAGCTGGTAAAATATCATTTCTGTGTTTATCTGTGAGGGTGTCTCCGGAAGAGATTAGCATTTAAATCAGTTGACAGAGTGAAGAAGACCTCCCTCACCAATGAAGGTGAACATCATCCAACCCATCACCCCTTCCAGTGTAGGTAAGCATCATCCAAGCCATCCAATAGCACAAAAAAGCAGAGGAAATGCAAATTTGCTCTCTCTGCTTGAAATGAGACATCCATCTTCTCTTGCTTTCTGACATCTGCACTCCTAGTTCTCAGGCTTTTGGACTCACATTAGGATTTATACCATTGCCCCCCCCCCACCAATTCTCAGATGCTTGGATTTGGACTGAATTATACCATTGTGTTTTGTGGTTCTACAGCTTGCACAGGCAGATTGTGGGACTTCTCAGCTTCCATAACTGCATGAGCCAATTCCTATAATAAATCAATCTCTCTTTACACACACACACACACACACACACACACACATCCTATTTGTTCTGTTTCTCTAGAGAACCGTAACTAATACCCTGTGTGACCTTAGACACAGGACTATTCTGCATCTCATACTAGAGGAATGGTATTAGTTGTCTCCACATCAGTTCCCCACTTCTTCCATTAATTATAGAACTGGATTTCAGGCCAGCATATACAGAATAAGAATTATTATTCCCAGCCTCTTTAGCAGCTGAGTGTGACCATGTGACTATGCCACAACCCAATGGGTTGTAAATAGATTTTGTGCAGTTTGGGAGGAGAGACTATAAAGGGAAAGGATGTGTTCCCCTCACCCCCATCACCCATGTGCTCAGAATATCAATGTGATGACTGCAGCTTTTTCCATCATGAGGATGGGGCTCCATGCTAGGGACGCAGGAACAGAAAGCTGGAAGCAGCCTAAATCTCAGATGACTATACAGCCACCCCATCAGCACTGGACTTTACAGAAGAAACACACAAATGGCTATCTTATTTAAGCCACTGTTTTGTATTTTTGTATTTCAGATACAGCTCATCGAATATTCACAGATGTAACTGGCTTTCCTTTTATATTTGAAAGCAGTAGAAGCCCTTCACCCATATTAAAACGATTACCAGGTAACCCACATTGGAGCAGGGGTAGGCGACAAAGCCACATCTTACCAATGAGGTAAGGTAAAGCTCAGAGACAAGTAACTTACTAAGACCAAAGCTCAGATCTAGACCTAGATCATTCTAACATCTTCAGGGACTGGCTGGTATAACAAAACTCTAATTTGGGGCATTTTTCTCTTTTGACCCCATATACTCTCCTCCTCTGAAGCCTCTTCAGGGTGAGAAGAACAGAAGCAATTTGATCCCACATCAAGTGTGGAAAACTGCCAAAATATTTTAATCATGCAAAATTGAAAAGGCCAAAAAGACAATGGATGTCTCTTTCAAAAGCTGGCATACTATTTTTGACCAAAAGAGACAAGAGGTAATGGAGAGAAGTCAGAGAGGAGCTACTGACAATTCCGAGGTTCCCACCGTGCCCACCTCTCCACCTTGACGAGGACTTCTGATTGCCTCTTAACATTCGCCTCCAGCCCCGTCTCTCTCCCCAGCTCCATGAGGATGCTGGAAATTCAAAAGCATCCATTCAACAAAACAATCATAAAGATCTACACGTGAGCCACTGTACTAGACACTGGGAAATCCAATATGAGTAAGACATGGTCTCTGCCTTCCAAGTTTATAATCTTCTGACAAAAATAATAACTACAGTTTATCAGATGCTTTACATTAGCAATATCCTTGCAGCTCACACGCTAGTATGAAATAGGCATTGTTCAAGGTGGTTTACATGACTATTATAGGTTCCAGGCAACAGATCTGTAAGAAATATATATTATCTTCATCTTACAGATGAGGAGGTAAGGCACCTAGCAGTTTAATACTTTACCCAAGGTTACCCAGCAAGTTGTATATACTGTCTCAGTTAAGACTCTCAACAGTCCTGGTCATTGGTACTTGTGTAATACCCTAAGTATTATACCCATTGTTGGCAAGGGTGTGGGGAAACGGTCACACACAGACACATGTTGGGAGAGTTAGCTGACAGAACATTAGTGGAAGAAATATAAAACAAGATTGAGAGAGAGAGAGAGAAAATGGCTGATTCCAAGTCTCACAGGAATGAGAACTTAAACATGAGCCCAGGTAAACTGAACCTCATATGAAAACTTACAGTGTAACAAGTGTTATGATGTGGGCGAGCAGAGGACCTATGGTGGCAGCACTAGAAGGACATGTGAGGAAGCGGGCAGGGCAGCATTCATGGAACACTTCTTAATGGAAGGACAACACATCCAAGCTGAGCCCCAAACAGTGATTGGTCCACGCTAGGGAAAATCTTTCCATGTTGGGAGAACAAAGTACAAACCCCTGCAGGCAGATGAGAACTTGCCTCCTCTGGCCTGGGTCTGGAGGTTGGAATGGAGGCATGAGATGGATAAAGACGTGACTGAAAATGAAATCTTTGCTGGCCTCTTAGCCCCCAAGGGTTCACAAGCAAAGCCAATCTTTCTCTAAAAGTTCACTCCTCTTCCTGGCTTTTCTAACTAGGTATTGTCTTAATCATTCAGCTGCTAAGTCTTAAAATCACCTTTGACATGTCCCTCTCCCTTGCCTCTGCACTCAGATCCTTACCACCTCTTGTTAGACATGTCCCTTTTTGTTATTCTCATTACCAAACTTTGGGCATATATGCCTATTTACGTCGAGCCTAGACAGTAGCAATATTCCACCAGCCTACAGTTTTCAGCCCACTCTGTAAAAAACCCACATGCCACACAAGATCGTGAGATCTCATGGGCACAGGGCAAAAGTTGGCATTTCACTCCCACACATAAATACCCAACGCAGATACATCAAACATGGGGAAAGACACTCAACCTTACTAGCAACAAAAATAAGTTCAGATAATGAAGTTTTTACCTCTTTGTTAGGGGAACCACTGACTGAAACTGCCCTCCCTGGCCAGACATGATAGTACCCACTTGCAGGAGTTATCTTACAACAGGAGGTCCTGGTAAGGAATGCGGAACTAACAAGCTACCACCAACCGGAAGAATGTGGAAAAGGTAAAAAGGAGACGCCAGTCCTGCCAACCTCTCAGAATCCTTCTCGCTGGAATCCATCTTGGCTGAGCAATGCATGAGCCACCAGGAAGGACCCTGAGTCAGAATGACTGGTCAGAGACAACCCGGAAACTAACCCCATTACCATAAAACCCGAGACTGTGAGCCACACAGCAGAGCAGTCCTCCTGGGCTCCCTTAACCTGCTGCTCTCCACCCGGGCGCCCCTTCACAATAAAGTCTCTTGTTTTGTCAGCACCTGTGTCTCCCTGGACAATTGATTTCCGAGTGCTAGACAAGAGCCCACTCTTGGGTCCTGGAAGGGGTCCCCTTCCCACAACAAATGGCGACTCTGGTGGGGCCTCTTCTTCACCATGACTGACATCCGGACCACTCAGGGTACTCGGGCACCAGTTGGCCCACCGATGTTCCAGACCCAGCAGCTGCTACCAGGAACATTTGGTCCCTGGTAACCTTGAAAGATTAAAATTCCTGTGTTGGCAAAGGTATCAGGATATGGGCACGCACAGGTTGCTTTGGGAACATAAATTAATACAACTATTGTGGAAAATGGTTTACCAATGGGTGTCAATTTTTTTTTTTTTCCAGCATGTGGGATCTTAGTTCCCTGACCAGGGATCAACCTGCACCCCCTGCATTGGAAGGGGAAATCTTAACCACTGGACCACCGGGGAAGTCCCTCAACATTCTTAAAGACATGCATGCCCTTTCCAATAATTCCACTGCTAAGTGTTTATCCATAAGAAATAAATTGAACCTGAGTCTAAACGAGTGTATATAAGGATGTTTATCATAGCATAATCATCCAAATCTGACAACAGACTATGTATCAATTATTACTTGCTTTACTTTTTATAAAAACTATGGGATATACATACAATGGAGATACTATCCAACCAATAAAGACAATGTAGATATACATCTATAGATAAGGGAAAGTGTCAATATAAAATATATTCATATCTACTTATACACTCATACACACACACACACACACACACACACACACATATAAAGGAGAAAAAAACCCTAGCAATGAAAAAAATTGGTAATGTCAGCTTAAAAAATATTCACAACCTAAAAGTTGAGAGTTCTGTTTTATTCGACAGGAATTTTTAGGACTTCAAGCCCAGAGGCAGCATCTCAAGTAACCCAGAGAGTACTGCTCTGAGGAGGTGAGGGGGGTAGCTAGGATATACAGGAGTTTTGCAACAAAGGGAAGGTAGTCAGAACATCAAAGGATTACTGTTAAAGAAAACCAGAAATCCCAGGTTAAGGAATTTAGTGCTTTTCTATGTATGGGAAGATGCAAGACTCTGGGCTCACTGAAATCATTCCTTTGATATGCACCTCAGCTACCTGGGGCCAGTATCCTGTGTTTTCACATCCTAAGTTCCCTCAGGGCTCACCAGCTCACCAAGGGTCGTGGTTGCAATCGCCGATGACTGTGACATCCTTTGTTTTTTGATATGGCAGGAAATATTCCATTTCTTAGTAATATGGTTTCATTTTTGTAAATATCTACCTATCAGAGACCCAAGTAAATTCCATAGCCAAATCTTGCCACGATATCATAACTAAAGAAAAAGGAAAGGCTGAAATCAAAGAAACACAGTTCTGAAACTAGGAATCAGTTTTCATATGGGTCAAGGGAGATCCAATGCATTAGGTCAAACAACCCTTCTTACCCCTTTTTTGCCCTTTCTCTTTGGTCTTACTATCTCTCACAGCCTGATGCTGCCCAGAACCCTTCATCTCCCTCCATACCTCACACCCTACTGTCCACCAAAATCTCCCTGACTCCTGCTGTGATATTGTGATTTATAATAAGAAATATATATTTGGTTTTGGTCCCCATTTCTAGAACAGAACCCTTGGAATATCCAGAATGATGAGAGGACAAAGGTGTTCTGTTATGTTAATAAGTGACTTTTAGACCACACCTAAGGATGAAGGCTAATTGCCAGGAGAACCAACTATCAAAGAAAAAAATGTTGCCTGCTATATCAGTAAAACAAAGGGTGTTGCAGCCATCAGGAGCAGCAGTGTGGACCATGAGCCCTGAGGGAACTTGGGATGGAGATGAATGGGCTGCCTGCTGCCAAGCCCTTAGTCACTGTAGCCCACCCACCAAGGATGCACCCTGAGGGGACTCAGGATGGGAAGGCACAGGACACTGGCCCCAGAGAGCTGAGGTGCACATCAAAGGAATTATTTCAGTGAGCCCAGACTCTTGCATCTTCCCTTACATAGAAAAGTACTAAATGACTTAACTTGAGAATTTGGTTTTCTTTAATTAACAGTAATCTTTTGATGTTCCACTACCTGGTATTTGTTACAAAAACTCCTATACAGCCTGGCTCATCCCTTACCTCTGCACAACAGTCCCTCAGAGCTAGCTGAGAGGCTATGTTCCAGGCTTAGGTCTTCAGTTTTGTCCATCAAATAAAACATAATTCTCAACTTTTAGGCTGTGCATTTTTTTCAGTCAACACAATCAAGTAATTAGAGGTTGGAACTTTCAGTCCCTCACCCAGCCCCTTACCAACCTCTAGGGAAAGAAGAGGGACTAGAGGATGAACTGAAACCAAGCAGAATAATGTAGAGGCCTTCCTGATGACTGGACACCTAAAGTGTCCCCTGCTTACTGGTGATTAGAAAAAACTGTGGGAATATACTATAGCCTCCTAGGCTGTCCATGAGTAGAGAGAGAGAGAGAAACAAGCCCTAGCAGTTGATGGGAAAAGCTAAGGAATGCACAAAGATAGGACAGTAGGGCAGAAAAATATCCATAACTTAAACAATAAATCAGTCCCACGGACTCCCAGTTCTGTCTCAAATGTAAAGTCTGATGCACATTCCTCAGTTGTTTTGTAGAAACCAGACCCCAACCAGAAGGAGAGTGCTGACCATAAGCACGTAGCCCCCAGACCGGCTGGAGCCTAAAGATTGATAATGTTAACCCCTGTGGCCTCACCTGGTTACTGCACCACCCGCCAATCAGAAAAATGTGCACCAGCTGATCCTGTTCCCCATGACCCTCTCCCTCACCTTGCCTTTAAAACCCTTCCCCAAGCCATCAAGGAGTTCAGGTCTTTCGGGCATTAGACATGCCTACTCCTTGCTTGGTACCTTGCAATAAATGCTGTACTTTCCTTCATCCCAGGTGTCAAGATTGGCTTAGCTACACATCGGGTGAAGGAACCAACTTTGTTTTGGTAACACAATCATCACCAATGACCAATGTTTTCATCAAGCATGCCTATGTAATGAAGCCTCCATATATAAAAAAAATACAGGTTTAAAAAGCTTCTGAGTTGGTGAACACATGTAGATTTGGGGAGAGTGGCATGACCAGAAAGCATGGAAGCTCAGGGCCCTTTCCCCACACCTTGTCCTATGCATCTCTTCCATCTGGCTTTTCCTGAGTTATATCCTTTTATAATAAGCAGGTAATCTAGTAAATAAAATATTTCTCTGAGTTCTGTGAGCCACTCTAGCAAATAAACAGAACCCAAGAAGAGGGTTTTTGGAACCTCTAAGCTATAACACAACTTGGACTTGCAACTGGCATCTGCGGTGGGGGGAGGAGGGGCAGTCTTATAGGACTGAGCCCTTAACCTGTGGGATGTGATGCTATCTCCAGGTAGATAGTGTTAGAATTGAGTTGAATCATAGGACATCCAGCTGATGTCAGAGAACTGCTTGGTGGCATGGGAACCCCTACCCCCTTCATGAATCAGAATCGGTGACCAGGACCCTTGTATGCTTTCTTTCCTCCACTTATATTTTTATATAGGCCTCGCCTCCTATGTTTCTCTCACTCTCTGTGAGTCTGTCATATTCCTTTCCAAATCATCCATCTCCAAAGACCACCCTGGTCTTCAGTGATCCCCTTACTGATAAACCAAGGAAGGTAAAGAGGAGATACGATGGAAGAGTGGGGCAGGTGTGGAGGAAAAGGAAAATTCCCAGAAAGCAATATAAAAATATTAAACATAAGGCTACTGAATGAAGATTCTTCTAAGTATTTATTTTCCTTATCAAAAGGGACTGTCACAAAATTCACAGAGACAGAAAGTAGGTTAGAGGTTTCCATGGTCTGGGAGAAGGGGAAGAATGAGAGTTACTGCTGAACAGTTACAGAGTTTTTACTTGGGGTGACAGAAACATTTTGGAAGTAGATACTGGTGATGGTTGCACAATATTATGTGTTAGTAATGCCACTGAACTGTACACTTTAAAATGGTTAAAATGGCACATTTTATGTTATCAATACATATATTTTGCCACAATAAAAGAAGGGGAGACTGGCACAGCCTTTGCTATTTTTTGCCCTCTTGGCCCCTTCTTTCTGCCCAGAGTACAGATAATGCCCACTTTGGTACAGGAGCCAACTAGATACCACAAGGTGACAAGCACAGGGATGAAAGCCAACATATTAAAGATGAAAGAGAGACAGTATCAGGGTCCCTGCAGGCATGAGCAGCCTCACCATCCCAAACTGACTCCACCCAGATTTTTAATGATGAGAGAAAATTAAAGGCCTCTTTAAGGTACTTAGCAAGTTTTCAGTTACTTATCACCAAGCACACCCCTAACAGATACAGCTCTCCCACTGCCTACTCTGAGAAATCAAATATCTGAACATGGCTTTGAAGACCCTTCCCAGTGTAGCCCTAAGCTCCCTTTGCAGATATATCGCACGCTTGTTTTCTCATGTGAACCCCAAACTCCAACTTCACCTTTCTCTAAAAATAATGTTCTCCTCTCTGCTTCTGTTCCTTTGCTAGTGGCAGTTCCTGCCTGAGAATGTCTTCTCCTACTGTCTCCTCTTAGCAGCCCTTCAAACCCAGCAAGACTTCCCCTCACTCTAGCAAGTAAAGACTCTCCTTCTGAAGCCCTAACTGCCTTTGTATCCACATATCACCAGTACCCAATCCATCAGCAAGTCTTTTCAGATCTACTTTCACACTACATCCTGCAGGAAATTTCCAACCATGACCACTGCTCACCCCCTACCACAGGCCTCACTTAGCTCTTGTCTGGACAATTAAAACAGCCTCCAAGTAATGAAATTGAAACTGTGATTAAAAATCTTGCAACAAACAAAAGTCCAGGACCAGATGGCTTCACAGGAGAATTCTATCAAACGTTTAGAGAAGAGCTAATACCTATCCTTCTCAAACTCTTCCAAAAAATTGCAGAGGAAGGAATACTCCCAAGCTCATTCTATGAGGCCACCATCACCCTGACACCAAAACCAAAGATATCACAAAAAAAAAGAAAATTACAGGCCAATATCCTGATGAACACAGACACAAAAATCCTCAACAAAATACTAGTAAATGGAATCCAATGACATATTAAAAGGATCATACATCATGATCAAGTGGGATTTATCCCAGGGATGCAAAGATTCTTCAGTATATGTAAATCTATCAATGTGATACACCATATTAACAAACTGAAGAATAAAAACCATATGATCAAGTCAATAGATGCAGAAAAAGCTTTTGACAAAATTCAACACCCATTTATAATAAAAACTCTCTAGAAAGTGGGCACAGAGAGAACCTACCTCAACATAATAAAGGCCATATGTGACAAACCCACAACAAACATCATTCTCAATGGTGAAAAACTGAAAGCATTTCCTCTAAGATCAGGAACAAGACAAGGATTCCACTCTCGTCACTATTATTCAACATAGTTTTGGAAGTCCTAGCCATGGCAAGCGGAGAAGAAAAAGAAACAAAAGGAATACAAATTGGAAAAGAAGTAAAACTGTCACTGTTTGCAGATGACATGATACTATACATAGAAAATCCTAAAGATACTACCAGAAAGCTACTAGAGCTAATCAATGAATTTGGTAAAGTTGGATACAAAATTAATACAAAAATATCTCTTACATTCCTAAACACTAACAATGAAAGACCAGAAAGAGAAATTAAGGAAACAATCCCATTCACAATCGCAACAAACAGAATAAAATAATACCTAGGAATAAACCTACCAAAGGAGGCAAAAGACCTGTACTCAGAAAACTATAGGATACTGATGAAAGAAATAAAAGATGACACAAACAGATGGAAAGATATACCATGTTCTTGGATTGGAAGAATCAATATTGTGAAAATGACTATACTACCCAAAGCAATCTACTGATTAAATGCAATCCCTATCGAATTACAAATGGCATTTTTCACAGACCTAGAACAAAAAAATTTACACTTTGTCTGGAACAGAAAAGACCCCAAATAGCCAAAGCAATCTTGAGGAAAAAAAAAAAATGGAGCTGGAGGAATCAGGCTCCCTGACTTCAGAGTATACTACAAAGCTACAGTAATCATAACAGTATAGTACAGGCACAAAAACAGAAATATAGATCAATAGAACAGGATAGAAAGTCCAGAGATAAACCCATGCACCTATGGTCAACTAACCCATGACAAAGGAGGCAAGAATATACAATAAAGAAAAGACAGCCTCTTCAATAAGTGGTGTTGGGAAAACTGGACAGCTACATGTAAAAGAATGAAATTTGAGCACTCCCTAACACCATATACAACAATAAACTCAAAATGGATTAAAGACCTAAATGTAAGGCCAGACACTATAAAATTCTTAGAGAAAAACATAGGCAGAACACTCTTTGACATAAATCACAGCAAGATCATTTTTGATCCACCTCCTAGAGTGATGAAAATAAAAACAAAAATAAACAGACGGGACCTAATGAAACTTAAAAGCTTTTGCACAGCAAACGAAACCATAAACAAAACAAAAAGACAACCCTCAGAATGGGAGAAAATATTTGCAAATGAAGCAACCAACATGGGATTAATCTCCAAAATACACAAACAGCTCATGCAGCTCAATATCAATAAAAAAAACAAACAACCCAATCAAAAAATGAGCAGAAGATCTAAGTAGACATTTCTCTAAGAAGACATACAGATGGCCAAAAAGCAAATGAAAAGATGCTCAACATCACTAATTATTAGAGAAATGCAAATCAAAACCACAATGAGTTATCACCTCACACCAGTCAGAATGGCCACCATCAAAAAATCTACAAATGCTGAAGAAGGTGTGGAGAAAAGGGAACCCTCCTACACTGTTTATGGGAATGTAAATTGGTACAGCCCCTATGGAGAACTGTATGGAGGTTCTGCAAAAAACTAAAAATAGAACTACCATATGACCCAGCAGTCCCTCTCCTAGGCATATACTTGGAGAAAAACATAATTCAAAAAGATACATGCACCCAGTGTTCATTGCAGCACTATTTACAATAGCCAGGACATGGAAGCAACCTAAATGTCCATCAACAGAAGAATGGACAAAGAAGTTGTGGTACATATATACAATGGAATATTACTCAGCCATAAAAAAGAACAAAATAATGCCATTTGCAGCAACATGGATGGACCTAAAGATTGTCATACTGAGTGAAGTAAGTCAGAGAGAGAAAGACAAACATATGATATCGCTTATATGTGGAATCTAAAAAAAGGGTACAAATGAACTTACCTACAAAACAGAAACAGAGTCACAGATGTAGAAAACAAACTTATGGTTACCAGGGGATAAGGGGGGGAGGGATAAACTGGGAGATTGGGATTGACATATACACATTACTACATATAAAACATAACTAATAAGAACCTACTGTATAGCACAGGGAACTCTACTCAATACTCTGTAATGGCCTGTATGGGAGGAGAATCTGAAAAAAAGAGTGAATATATGTATGTGTGTGGCTGATTCATTTTGCTGTACAC
The DNA here is from genome assembly GCF_025265405.1 of Mesoplodon densirostris. Lineage (NCBI taxonomy): Eukaryota > Metazoa > Chordata > Mammalia > Artiodactyla > Ziphiidae > Mesoplodon > Mesoplodon densirostris. The sequence continues at coordinate 136,229,322 of NC_082663.1, forward strand.
CTGAGACTAACGCAGCATGTGGATCAACTATACCCCAATAAAAATTAAAACAAACAAAACAAAATGGAAAAACAGTCTCCTTATTCTATTCTTGCCTCCTTCCCTCCGGTCAATTTCTAGTACAGATGCCAGAATCATCTTTCTAAAAATATAAGTCTGATCATATCATTACCCTGCATAAACCCTCCAGATGGCTTCCTAACACGTTAAAATAAAATCAAAGCTGCTCTCCCTGCTTGGCCTACCAGCCTTTCCATGATCTGGTTCCTGTCTGCCCCTCCAAACTCAATTTTTTTTTGACCTTCCTCCTTGTGCATCTGTGTGTCTCTTCCTCTTCTCATAAAGATACCAGTTATTGGATCTATGGCTCACCCTAATCCAGTATGGTCCATCTTAGTCTAAATAATTACATCTGCAAAAATCCTATTTCCAAGTGAGTTCCCATTCTGAAATTCTGAGCAGACATGAATTTGAGGGGAGACTGTTCAACACAGGATACAACCACCTTCATTTAATTGAAGTCACTGGCCCTGATATTATGCTTGCTAGCTAGTGATTTTTCCCCTTTCTCTTTTTTTTTTTAACATCTTTATTGGAATATAATTGCTTTACAGTGCTGTGTTAGTTTCTGCTTTATAACAAAGTGAATCAATTATACATATACATATATCCCCATACCTCCTCCCTCTTGTGTCTCCCTCCCTCCCACCCTCCCTATCCACCCCTCTAGGTGGCCACAAAGCACCAAGCTGATCTCCCTGTGCTATGCGGCTGCTTCCCACTAGCTATCTATTTCACGTTTGGTAGTGTATATGTGTCCATGCCACTCTCTCACTTTGTCCTAGCTTACCCTTCCCCCTCCCCGTATCCTCAAGTCCATTCTCTAGCAGGTCTGCGTCTTTATTCCCATTGTGCCCCTAGGTTCTTCATGACCATTTTCTTTCTTTTTTTTTAGATTCCATATATATGTGTTAGCATATGGTATTTGTTTTTCTCTTTCTGACTTACTTCACTCTGTATGACAGACTCTAGGTCCATCCACCTCACTACAAATAACTCAATTTTGTTTCTTTTTATGGCTGAGTAATATTCCATTGTATATATGTGCCACATCTTCTTTATCCATTCATCTGTCGATGGACACTTAGGTTGCTTCCATGTCCTGGCTATTGTAAATAGAGCTGCAATGAACATTGTGGTACATGACTCTTTTTGAATTATGGTTTTCTCAGGGTATATGTCCAGTAGTGGGATTGCTGGGTTGTATGGTAGTTCTATCTTTAGTTTTTTAAGGAATCTCCATACTGTTCTCCAGAGTGGCTATATCAATTTACATTCCCACCAACAGTGCAGGAGGGTTCCCTTTTCACCACACCCTTTCTAGCATTTATTGTTTCTAGATCTTTTGATGATGGCCATTCTGTCCGTGTGAGATGATATCTCATTGTAGTTTTGATTTGCATTTCTCTAATGATTAATGATGTTGAGCATTCTTTCATGTGTTTGTTGGCAATCTGTATATCTTCTTTGGAGAAATGTCTGTTTAGGTCTTCTGCCCATTTTTGGATTGGGTTGTTTGTTTTTTTGATATTGAGCTGCATAAGCTGCTTGTACATTTTGGAGATTAATCCTTTGTCAGTCCAAACTCAATTTTTATCCCTTTCAGTAGTTTACTCTAACCAGGCTGGTCTTCTTTTGTTCCTTCAATATGCCAACCTAATTCCAGCCCTAAGACATTTGCACCTGACGTCTCCTCTGCCTGGAATAACCTCCCGCCAAATCTACACGTAGCTGGTACCCTCATTACTAACAACTCTCTACTCAAATGTCACCACCCCTGAGAGGCCTGCCCTGACCACTTTATCTCAGGTAGACACCCACAGGACCACTCTCGAATGTTCACTCTGATTCTCTTCATAGCATTTCTCCCCCGGCCCTCCCAAGTTTAAACCTGGTTTCATTTTCTTATTTACTATAGAACTCCCCACTGGAATGTCAGCTCATTAGGACAGAGGCTGTATTCTGTTCATCACTGTATTTCCAGTATCCACCACAGCACCAGGCACACAGGAGGTGTGGCTATTTTCACTTGTCCTGTTTGTGTACCACCTGTGTACCTGCTTCATTACCACCACTAGGTGTATACTGGCAACTCCAAGTCACCTTCAGTGTTTTCTCCAACTTGTCCTATTTCTCCTTTTATCCTACCGCATACTCCCTGTACCTATTATGGTATGATGAGGGAACATTTCAGTTTCTCGTTTTATTTTAAGTCTGTGGGGAATCTGTGATCTTACTGACACTAAAAAAATTGCCCCTCACCAAAAAGGTTAACTACTACAGCATGATTTTGATGCTAAGACTTTTATCATTTGAGTTTTCTTTCGCTATTTCATTAGAAAAAGCAAAGCCACTTTGAATCCTTCTTGCAAAGAGAGAGACAGATTTTAAAATACAAAAGATGACACACAGCTTAACATCTAAATAAATAGCAACAATAATGGTATGAAATTTAAAAGGACAGAATCACTAGTTACCAGGAATCTGTGCATGTAAATAATAGCTAGCTACTCTATTTCTGCTCTAAGTCATTTAGCTAAATGACTGATACTGAAATCTAAGTTTCCAGGTTTCTTGAGAATCCCCTCCCAATGCCAGCCTTACTCCAGACTGCATACCCCTTGGAACTGTGTCCAGGAATGAAATTCGGATGATTAAAGTCTTCAGCATCTATACTACCTCAGATAAAGTTACTAAAACCATGGCCTCTTTAAATGCACATTGGTTAGTGAAAGAAGCCAGTCTGAAAAGGCAACATATTATAGGATTCCAACTACAAGACATTCTGGAAAGTGCAAAAGTAAAGAGATAGTAAAAAGATTAGTGGTTGAATGTAGTTAATGCAACTAAATTGTACACTTAAAAATGATTAACATAAGTTCTATGTTATGTGTATTTTACCATAATTTTTTTAAAGGCAAAAAAAAAAAAAATTCAGCGGTTGCCAGAGGTTCAGTAGGAGAGGTGGGGAGGGATGAAGAGCTGAGGCACAGAGGACTTTTAGGGCAGTGAAACTATTCTAAATGATTCTGTAAAGGTGGATACATGTCATTACATATTTGTCAAAACCCATAGAACACATACCATCAAGAGTGAACCCTAATAGGAACTATGGACTTTAGTTAATAATAGTGTATCAATATTGGTTCTTCGGGCTTCCCTGGTGGCGCAGTGGTTGAGAGTCCACCTGCCGATGCAGGGGACATAGGTTCGTGCCCCGGTCCAGGAAGATCCCACGTGCCGTGGAGCGGCTGGGCCTGTGAGCCATGGCTGCTGAGCCTGCGCGTCCAGAGCCTGTGCTCCGCAATGGGAGAGGCCACAACAGTGAGAGGCCCGAGTACCGCAAAAAAAAAAAAAAAAAAAAAAAAATTGGTTCTTCAATTGTAAAATAAATGAACCCACTAATGCAACATGTACTCACAGAGAAAACTGAGGAGAGGTGGGGGAAGGGGGCGAATGGGAACTCTGTGCTTTCAGCTCAGTTTGCTGTAAACCTAAAACTGCTCTAAAAGATAAAGTCTATTAATTTTTTTTAAAGTCGCATTTCTGGTCATTGGTGTCTATTCCAATAGAAATTTCTAAAAAGTCCTTAGTGGTGAATTATAGATTTAGGTTGACACTACCTTAATGGCATGCTCATATTTCTTCTTAATTACTGAATGAGTTTTCTGTTTAATAAATATTCTTAAATATCAAATAGCTTATTAGGGCAGATATTTATTAAGTGTCTACTCTTTGCAAGGTTCTGTGATAGGCGCTCATATACTTTTAAATAAATAAACCAAAATATTTATTCAAAATCACCCTGGGGGTGGGAAAAGAACTATTTCCATGGCACTCTTCCTGGGTGCAAAGGTCACCTTGCTCCCCACTCTTTCTCCCCAGCAATCCCAGAGGAAGCAGGGCTGTCTCTCCTCTCCTCTGTACATTTTTATGGATTCCTCAGCTCCTCTCAAAAGACAGAAGACAATTTCTCAGAGCAAACGGCCACATTGATATTCATGGGATAAATGGTTTGTCCACATTGATATTCATGGGATAAATGGTTTGTAACCCAACAGCAAAACCCTGCTAATGTAAATTTCATACACACCTTCCAAAAGGTTAAACAATGCTGCTTGGTTCTACTGTGCTGGGAAAGCAAATGACAGTGAGAGGCCCAACCTTGGAGCCAGGAGGAGTCCTTATGCAGAAAGTTCTCCCAGTACCAAGGTCTTACTCTCTGCTTAGGAGGAGAATTATTAACAGTCAGAGTCCCCTGAAAACGAATGACTCAGCACACATACAAACAAGCCCCACTCTACTTTCTCCACTAAAAAAAAATTGAAGACCACAGGTAAAGGACGAAGGGGGAGTGGGGAGATGGGCTTATTTTCAAGTTTGCTTTATGAATATGTATTTTTAAACAGCTTTCCCAAATATGGGTGCTGCGTATCATTATCCTCTCTGCTGGTCCTTAACTGAGCATTCTGACTCCACCCCACTGTCATTCAATCAGTATTTATTGAGTGCCAACTGTGTGCCAAGCACCCGTTCAGGTATTGAGGGTATAACAATGAAGAATTCAGGGCTTCCCTGGTGGTGCAGTGGTTGGGAGTCCGCCTGCCGAGGCAGGGGACGCAGGTTCGTGCCCCAGTCCAGGAGGATCCCGCATGCCGCGGAGCGGCTGGGCCTGTGGGCGATGGCCGCTGGGCCTGTGCATCCGGGGCCTGTGCTCCGCAACGGGAGGGGCCACAGCAGTGAGAGGCCCGTGTACCGCAAAAAAAAAAAAAAAAAAAAAAAGAATTCAGACAACTTCTTCACTCTCAAGGAGTTTATAATGTGGGAGAAGCAGACAATGAGCAAGCTAATTTCAGATGGTGTTAAAGGCTATGGAGAAAAATAAAACTGGGTGATGGTATAACAAGGAAAAAGATGGGGGTGGGGCATTTGGTGTACCAAATTTAGACAACTGGGGCATGAAAGACCCCCATAAAGAGGTGAGATTTAAACTGAGACTAGGATGAGGAGGAGGCATCAATCAACTAAAGATGTACAAAAGTTGGGAGGTTGGGATTAGCAGGTACAAGCTATTATATGTAGAATGGATAAACAGCAAGGTCCTACTGTATAGCACAAGCAACTATATTCAATATCCGTGATAAACCATAATGGGAAAGAATATGAAAAGGAATATGTACATATATGTATAACTGAATCACTTTGCTGAAATTAACACAACATTGTAAATCAACTATACTTCAATAAAATTAAAAAAAAATAACTAGCATGAAAGAAAGAAAGGAAAGAAAGGAAGAGAGAAAGAGAGAAAGAGAGAGGGAAGGAAGGAAGGAAGAAAGGAAGAAAGGAAGAAAAAAAGAAAGAAAGAAAGATGTATAGAGGCCCCCAGGCAGGAACAGCCTGACATGTTCAAGATTAGGAAGGACGCCACTGTGTCCAGTAAGAGTGAGGGTGGAAAGAGCGGTTGTCAGGGGCCAGGTCATGGAGGGCCTTTAACCATTCTGGGTTTTATGTTGCACACAATAGGGAAGCAAAGATAGACTTTAATCAGAAAAGCCAAATGACCTGATATATATTTTTTAAAGATCGATTTCACCATGATGTGTGCAAAAGATTGTAGAGGAACAAGACTGGAGACGGAGAAGCCTGGGGAACTGGGAGAGGACGGGAGGAGACCAGGTAAGAGGGAGTGGTGGCTTGGACCAGCAGGTGACAGTGTGCTGCTGCCCAGACTCTACTACAAATATGCCAAACCCAGGGGACACAGTGGGGTCAAAATACAGCTGTGACCCAGCTTGGAAAGCAGTTGATTCAAGTTGGAAATAGGAGTCTTCTGACAATGCGTCCACACCAAGGGAATACCTTTTTCATGCGTGAAGATGTGCCTGGGGAGTCCCCTGAACGACTGTAATGGGGAGAAGAGCCTCAGTGGAAGAAACACCATTGAGGGTGACGGGAATACAACTTGTTGATAGATTCAACTGGAGGTAACTGAAGAAAGAATTAAGGATGACTCAGATTTTTAGCTGGAGCACCACGGTGGGTTGTCCCACCACTTACTGAGATGTGGAAGATTGGAAAAGAAGAACTGTGTAGTGCTAAAGATCAAAAGTTTTGTTTCAAACATGTTGATTGAACTGTCCATTAGACATCAGATGGGCAATCACGTAAGGAGTGAGTTTGGAAAGAGGAGATGAGAGGAGGGGACAGAACCCTGTTGGAGGGTGGTGACAGTCAGAGGTTACACAGAGGAAAAAGAACCAGTAAATTTCACACTGGACTCATTCAGCCACCAACACGCACTTACGCAATGAAACAGGACACAAAGACCATTTGGTCCAGAAATGGCCACCTGGCAGGTGGAGGCTGCGTAGTACTCGCTCAACGTGTGTTTTATAGCTCATTTTCAATCAAGGGCTTCCCTATAAATGCAGACAGTAGAAGATCTACAAATTTAATTAACTGTATTTGTGCAGAACCTCAATTTGACCATAAAAATTTAATGCTTAATATAGTTTAAGATTTACTGGCCTTTCTTTTTAAAAGGAGACATATGAAATGGCCACAGATTAATTTTTCTGGTCATCCCCAATATATCAGAGTTATGAAGACAACAGAAAAGAGTGCATAGTACAAGTCTGAATCCTGGACAAAGTACAGGATTTAACTACCTTCTACCAAACTCTCCTTAAAAATTATTTTCTCTAATTAACTAATTGTTTGCACAACATAACATCTAACAAGTGCCTCTTGAAGCTACTTTCAGAAGCCAAGTATCTCACGCTCAGGCAGAACAACTGTATCACCTTCTAATACCCTTCGCCTTGGAGGAGCTTCAAGATGGCGGAAGAGTAAGACACGGAGATCACCTTCCTCCCCACAAATACATCAGAAATACATCTACATGTGGAACAACTCCTACAGAACATCTACTGAACGCTGGCAGAAGACCTCAGACCTCCCAAAAGGCAAGAAACTCCCCACGTACCTGGGTAAGGCAAAAGAAAAAAGAATAAACAGAGACAAAAGAATAGGGAAGGGAACTGCACCAGTGGGAGGGAGCCGTGAAGGAGGAAAGGTTTCCACACACTAGGAAGCCCCTTCGCGAGCGGAGACTGCGGGTGGCGGAGGGGGGAAGCTTCGGAGCCATGGAGGAGAGCACAGCAACAGGGGTGTGGAGGGCAAAGTGGAGGGATTCCCGCACAGAGGATCGGTGCCGACTGGCACTCACCAGCCCAAGAGGCTTGTCTGCACACCCGCCGTGGCGGGCGGGGGCTAGGAGCTGAGGCTCAGGCTTCGGTCGGAGCGCAGGGAGAGGACTGGAGTTGGCTGCGTGAACACAGCCTGAAGGAGTTAGTGTGCCACGGCTAGCCGGGAGGGAGTCCGGGAAAAAGTCTGGACCTGCTGAAGAGGCAAGAGACTTTTTCTTGCCTCTTTGTTTCCTGGTGCGGGAGGAGAGGGGATAAAGAGTACCACTTAAAGGAGCTCCAGAGACGGGCGCGAGCTGCGGCTAACAGCACGGACCCCAGAGACGGGCATGAGACGCTAGGGCTGCTGCTGCTGCCACCAAGAAGCCTGGGTGCAAGCACAGGTCACTATCCACACATCCCTTCCGGGAAGCCTGTGCAGCCCACCACTGCCAGGGTCCCGGGATCCAGGGACAACTTCCCTGGGAGAACACACGGCGCGCCTCAGGCTGGCGCAACATCACACCGGCCTCTGCCGCCGCAGGCTTGCCCCGCCTCCGTACCCCTCCCTCCCTCCGGCCTGAGCCAGAGACTCCGAAGCAGCTGCTCCTTTAACTCCGTCCTGTCTGAGCAAAGAACAGATGCCCTCAGGCGATCTACAAGCAGGGGCGGAGCCAAATCCAAAGCTGAACCCTGGGAGCTGTGCGAACAAAGAAGAGAAAGGGAAATCTCTCCCAGCAACCTCAGGAGCAGCGGATTAAATCTCCACAATCAACTTGCTATACCCTGCATCTGTGGAATACCTGAATACACAATGAATCATCCCAAATTGAGGAGGTGGACTTTGGGAGCAACGATATCTATCTATCTATCTATCTATCTATCTATCTATATCTATATCTATATCTATATCTATATCTATATATTTCCCTTTTTCCCTTTTTGTGAGTGTGTATGTGTATGCTTCTGTGTGTGATGTTGTTGATAAAGCTTTGCTTTACCATTTGTCCTAGGGTTCTGTCTGTCCGTTTTTTTTTTTGTTTTTTTATAACTTAAAAATTATTTTTCTTAATAATTTTTGATTTTTCATTTTAATAACTTTATTTTACTTTACTTTATTTCATTTTATCTTCTTCTTTCTTCCTTTCTTTTTTTTTTTTTTTTTTTTTTTTGCCCTTTTATTCTGAGCCATTTGGAGGACAGGATCTTGGTGCTCCAGCCAGGCATCAGGGCTGTGCCACTGGGGTGGGACAGCCAAGTTCAGGACACTGGTCCACAAGAGACCTCCCAGCTCCATGTAATATCAAATGGTGAAAATCTCCCAGAGATCTCCATCTCAACACCAAGACCCAGCTCCACTCAACGACCAGCAAGCTACAGTGCTGCACACCCTATGCCAAACAACTAGCAAGACAGGAACACAACACCACCCATTAGCAGAGAGGCTGCCTAAAATCATAATAAGGCCACAGACACCCCAAAACACATCACCAGACGTGGACGTGCCCACCAGGAAGACAAGATCCGGACTCATCCACCAGAACACAGGCACTAGTCCCCTCCACCAAGAAGCCTACACAACCCACTGAACCAACCTTAGCCACTGGGGACAGACACCAAAACCAACAGGAACTGTGAACCTGCAGCCTGCAAAAAGGAGACCCTAAACACAGTAAGTTAAGCAAAATGAGAAGACAGAGAAACTCACAGCAGATGAAGGAGAAAGGCAAAAATCCACCAGACCTAACAAATGAAAAGGAAATAGGCAGTCTACCTGCAAAAGAATTCAGAATAATGATAGTAAAGATGATCCAAAATCTTGGAAGTAGAATGGAGAAAATACAATAAACGTTTAACAAGGACCTAGAAGAACTAAAGATCAACCAGTGATGAACAACGCAATAAATGAAATTAAAATTCTCTAGAAGTGATCAATAGCAGAATAACTGAGGCAGAAGAATGGATAAGTGACCTGGAAGATAAAATAGTGGAAATAACTACTGCAGAGCAGTTATAATAAAGAAAAAAGAATGAAAAGAATTGAGGACAGTCTCAGAGACCTCTGGGAAAACATTAAACGCACCAACATTCGAATTATAGGGGTCCCAGAAGAAGACGAGAAAAAGAAAGGGACTGAGAAAATATTTGAAGAGATTATAGTTGAAAACTTCCCTAATATGGGAAAAGAAATAGTTAATCACGTCCGGGAAGCACAGGGAGTCCCATACAGGATAAATCCAAGGAGAAACACACCAAAACACATATTAATCAAACTACCAAAAATTAAATACAAAGAGAACAAATTAAAAGCAGCAAGGGAAAAACAACAAATAACACATAAGGGAATCCCCATAAGGTTAACAGCTAATCTTTCAGTAGAAACTCTGCAAGCCAGAATGGAGTGGCAGGACATATTTAAAGTGATGAAGGAGAAAAACCTACAACAAAGATTACTCTCCCCAGCAAGGATCTCATTCAGATTTGATGGAGAAATTAAAATCTTTACAGAAAAGCAAAAGTTAAGAGAATTCAGCACCACCAGCTTTACAACAAATACTAAAGGAACTTATCTAGGCAGGAAACACAAGAGAAGGAAAAGACCTACAATAATAAACCCAAAACAGTTAAGAAAATGGTAATAGGAACACACATATTGATAATTACCTTAAATGTAAATGGATTAAATGCTCCCACCAAAAGACACAGATTGGCTGAATGGATACAAAAACAAGACCCATATATATGCTGTCTACAAGAGACCCACTTCAGACCTAGGGACACACACAAACTGAAAGTGAGGGGATGGAAAAAGATATTCCATGCAAATGGAATCAAGAGAAAGCTGGAGTAGCAATTCTCATTTCAGACAAAATAGACTTTAAAGCAAAGACTATTACAAGAAACAAAGAAAGACACTACATAATGATCAAGGGATCAATCCAAGAAGAAGATATACAATTGTAAATATTTATGCACCCAACATAGGAGCACATCAATACATAAGGCAAATGCTAACAGCCATAAAAGGGGAAACTGACAATAACACAATCATAGTAGGGGACTTTAACACCCCACTTTCACCCATGGACACATCATCGAAAATGAAAATAAACAAGGAAACACAAGCTTTAAATGATACATTAAACAAGATGGACTTAATTGATATTTATAGGACATTCCATCCAAAAACAACAGAATACACATTCTTTTCAAGTGCTCATGGAACATTCTCCAGGATAGATCATATCCTGGGTCACAAATCAAGCCTTGGTAAATTTAAGAAAATTGAAATCGTATCAAGTATCTTTTCCAACCACAGTGCTATCAGACTAGATAAAAATTACAAGAAAAAATCTGTAAGAAATACAAACACATGGAGGCTAAACAACACACTACTTAATAACCAAGAGATCACTGAAGAAATCAAAGAGGAAATCAAAAAATACCTAGAAACAAATGACAATGAAAATATGATGACCCAAAACCTACTGGATGCAGCAAAAGCAGTTCTAAGAGGGAAGTTTAGAGCAATACAATCCTACATCAAGAAACAAGAAACAGGGCCTCCCTGGTGGCGCAGTGGTTGAGAGTCCGCCTGCCGATGCAGGGGATACGGGTTCGTGCCCCGGTCTGGGAGGATCCCATATGCCGCGGAGCGGCTGGGCCCGTGAGCCATGGCCGCTGAGCCTGTGCATCCGGAGCCTGTGCTCCGCAACGGGAGAGGCCACAACAGTGAGAGGCCCGCATACCGCAAAAAAAAAAAAAAAGAAAAAGAAACAAGAAACATCTCAAATAAACAACCTAACCTTGCACCTAAAGCAATTAGAGAAAGAAGAACAAAAAACCCCCAAAGTTAGAAGGAAAGAAATCATAAATCTCAGATCAAAAAGAAATGAAAAAGAAATGAAGGAAACGATAGCAAAGATCAATAGAACTAAAAGCTGGTTCTTTGAGAAGACAAACAAAATTGATAAACCATTAGCCAGACTTATCAAGGAAAAAAAGGAGAAGACCCAAATCAATAGAATTAGAAATGAAAAAGGAGAGGTAACAACTGACACTGCAGAAATACAAAGGATCATGAGAGATTACTACAAGCAACTCTATGCCAATAAAATGGACCACCTGGAAGAAATGGATAAATTCTTAGAAATGCACAACCTTCTGAGACTGAACCAGGAAGAAATAGAAAATATGAACAGACCAGTCACAAGCACAGAAATTGAAACTCTGATTAAAAATCTTCCAACAAACAAAAGCCCAGGACCAGATGGCTTCACAGGCGAATTCTATCAAATATTTAGAGAAGAGCTAATACCTACCCTTCTCAAAATCTTCCAAAATATAGCAGAGGGAGGAACACTCACAAACTCATTCTACGAGGCCACCATCACTCTGATACCAAAACCAGAAAAAGATGTCACAAAGAAAGAAAACTACAGGCCAATATCACTGATGAACATAGATGCAAAAATCCTCAACAAAATACTAGCAAACAGAATCCAACAACACATTAAAAGGATCATACACTTTGATCAAGTGGGGTTTATCCCAGGAATGCAAGGATTCTTCAATATACTAAAATCAATCAACGTGATACACCATATTAACACACTGAAGGAGAAAAACCGTATGATCATCTCAATAGATGCACAGAAAGCTTTCGACAAAATTCAACACCCATTTATGATAAAAACCTTCCAGAAAGTAGGCATAGAGGGAACTTTCTTCAACATAATAATAAAGGCCATATATGACAAACCCACAGCCAACATCGTCCTCAATGGTGAAAAACTGAAGCCATTTGCACTAAGATCAGGAACAAGACAAGGTTGCCCACTCTCACCACTATTATTCAACATAGTTTTGGAAGTTTTAGCCACAGCAATCAGAGAGGAAAATGAAATAAAAGGAATCCAAATTGGAAAAGAAGAAGTAAAGCTGTCACTGTTTGCAGATGACATGATACTATACATAGAGAATCCTAAAGATGCTACCAGAAAACTACTAGAGCTAATCAATGAATTTGGTAAAGGAGCAGGAAACAAAATTAATGCACAGAAATCTCTTGCATTCCTATACACTTATGATGAAAAATCTGAAAGTGAAATTAAGAAAACACTCCCTTTACCACTGCAACAAAAAGAATAAAATATCTAGGAATAAACCTACCTAAGGAGACAAAAGACCTGTATGCAGAAATTATAAGACACTGATGAAAGAAATTAAAGATGATACAAATAGATGGAGAGACATACCATGTTCTTGGATTGGAAGAATCACCACTGTGAAAATGACTCTACTACCCCAAGCAATCTACAGATTGAATGCAATCCCTATCAGATTACCACTGGCATTTTTCACAGAACTAGAACAAAAAATTTCACAATTTGTATGGAAACACAAAAGACCTTGAGAAAGAAAAACAGAGCTGGAAGAATCAGGCTTCCTGACTTCAGACTATACTACAAAGCGACAGTAGTCAAGACAGTATGGTACTGGCACAAAAACAGAAATATACATCAATCGAACAGGAAAGAAAGCCCAGAGATAAACCCATGCACATATGGTCACCTTATCTTTGATAAAGGAGGCAAGAATATACAGTGGAGAAAAGACAGCCTCTTCAGCTGGACAATTACATGTAAAAGAATGAAATTAGAACACTCCATAACACCATACACAAAAATAAAGTCAAAATGGATTAAAGACCTAAATGTAAGGCCAGACACCATCAAACTCTTAGAGGAAAACATAGGCAGAACACTGTATGACATCAATCACAGCAAGATCCTTTTTGACCCACCTACTAGAGAAATGGAAATAAAAACAAAAATAAACAAATGGGACCTAATGAAACTTCAAAGCTTTTGCACATCAAAGGACACCATAAGCAAGACGAAAAGACAACCCTCAGAATGGGAGAAAATATTTGCAAATGAAGCAACTGACAAAGGATTAATCTCCAAAATTTACAAGCAGCTCATGCAGCTCAATATCAAAAAAACAAACATTCCAATCCAAAAATGGGCAGAAGACCTAAACAGACATTCTCCAAAGAAGATATACAGATTGCCAACAGACACATGAAAGAATGCTCAACATCATTAATCATTAGAGAAATGCAAGTCAAACCTACACTGAGATATCATCTCACACCAGTCAGAATGGCCATCATCAAAAAATCTAGAAACAATAAATGCTGGAAAGGGTGTGGTGAAAAGGGAACCCTCCTGCACTGTTGGTGGGAATGTAAATTGATATAGCCACTCTGGAGAACAGTATGGAGATTTCTTAAAAAACTAAAGATAGAACTACCATACAACCCAGCAATCCCACTACTGGACATATACCCTGAGAAAACCATAATTCAAAAAGAGTCATGTACCACAATGTTCATTGTAGCTCTATTTATAATAGCCAGGACATGGAAGCAACCTATGACAGATGAGTGGATAAAGAAGATGTGGCACATATATACAATGGAATATTACTCAGCCATAAAAAGAAATGAAATTGAGTTATTTGTAGTGAGGTGGATGGACCTAGAGACTGTCATACAGAGTGAAGTAAGTCAGAAAGAGAAAAATAAATACCATATGCTAACACATGTATATGGAATCTAAAAAAAAAAAAGAGAAAATGGTCATGAAGAACCTAGGGGCAAGACGGGAATAAAGATGCAGATCTACTCGAGAATGGACTTGAGGATACGGGGAGGGTGAAGAGTAAGCTGGGACAAAGTGAGAGAGTGGCATGGACATATATAGACTACCAAATGTAAAATAGATAGCTAGTGGGAAGCAGCCGCATAGCACAGGGAGATCAGCTTGGTGCTTTGTGACCACCTAGAGGGGTGGGATAGGGAAGGTGCGAGGGAGGGAGATGCAAGAGAGAAGAGATATGGGCATATATGTATATGTATAGTTGTATATGTATAGCTGATTCACTTTGTTATAAAGCAGAAACTAACACACCACTGTAAAGCAATTAGACTCCAATAAAGATGTTAAAAATAAAATAAAATAAAATAAATTAAATTAAATTAAAAATAGATCCTAAGACTAAGAAAAAAAGTATACCCTTCTCCTTTGGGTACAGACAGGTACTATGTGCATTTGCTATTAATAATGAAAACAAAACACTCTGCAATAATTTTGGGCAGATCTATAAATATTTATAAGGTCTCAGGTGAATTCATACACATTTTCATGTCTTTTAATTTAAGAAGAGTTGTCATAAAGAGCACTAGACCTGGATTTCAGTCTTGGCTCTGTCATTTGCTCGTTGTTATTGTGTGCAAAGCAGTTACCATCAGTTTCTTTAGCTGTTAATAGGAATGACTACTCTAGCTACTTCAGAGCAGAGTTGAGCTAATTAAATAAAATGAGGGTATGTAAAATTACCTGCCATTTTCTATTGCTAGGAAAAGTGAATTCAGGCACATTACAAATTCAGTCTTGTTCTAAAATATCTTACCTTGTAATTGCTGGAATATCAGAAATTAAATGTGTCTGTCCTACTTGATACAAACACAACGCTAAGCCTCTGATTTTTCACACTAGCACATAGTAACTGATTAATAGATATTCGTTTCCTGTGGTCCATGCTTCCTTCATTCCTTACCGCAAGAGACTTCAGAAATTAATTAGTTCAAGCTTGTTTTAAATATGAGGAAAGCAAGGCCCAGAGAGGTGAAATGACATACTTCTTGTTTCACAGTAAATCTCTCTCAGCCTAAGTTTCCCCATCTGTTAAATAAGGGGCTTAGACTAGATAAGTCATTTTAAAACTGTGTTTTACAGCAGAGCCCAATTAGTCAGAAAAGAGATTTTCAAAAAGGGTTTCATGCTGCTAACAACAACAAAATACATTAAAGCAGCTCTTAGTTTATGAGAGTTGACAAACTGGCTGGGCCGAATCGTGATTGCAGGCCCTTTTGGGGCTAGAATATGGTCTAAATGTTAATGACTTCAGGCAGGTCACAGCTCTACAATTCACCTGGTCCCCACACCTTCCTTTCGTCTTATACCGGCCCACTTTACTCAACCAAGTTACCTGCCAAGCTCCAAAACTGTCCCCAGCTCCCTGCCATCCCTCATATTTGGGAGAAAACTTTGCTCAAATTCTTATTTCCATGCTTAGGATGCCAGTGTGGCTGCTATGAAATATAACACCAGCTTAATCAAGAGAGTTCACTTCTCTCTCACACAGCAGTGTAAGCAGTCCAGGGCCATGTGGCAGCTCCATGGTGTCTGCGTACAATATCCCTCCTGTCTTAACCTGCCAACCTCAACCTGCCATTAGGCATCCACGAGCCCAGATAAAACTCAGGACTCCTAAACAAGGAATGAAAGAATGGTGACTGGGAGGTAGTTGTTGGTTTATGCCACATCTTCCCTATTAAAGTTTAAACTCTGAGGGCAGAGACTATGAGATAAGCATCTTCACACACCCTACATGATGGCCAGTTATATGCAAAATCTGTGCAAGTAGCAGCAGAACAGTCATTCATTATAGGAAGGTCTTTATAGGAAGGTCTAAACCAACAGTTAAGGCATAAGGGCAGTAGCACAGTGATGACATTAGCAGTCCCTGGGGGAGGAAAGTAGGCCCAGTGGAACAGTGATGCCTTGGAACAGTGGAACTACAATACAGTCAATAATATCCCTGTTGGGGGAGGAGACCAGCATGTTAGAACCTCAAGACGCAAATTCCTGAGCAAATACAGAAAAAACTAGATGCCCTTCAAGGAGAATTAACTTTCAGCAGGGAAGCAGTAGGGGACCATGTCTCATAAAAGCTCTTAACTTTCTCGGTAGCTCTAGGGTCAGCAGGTTAAAAGACTATCTTTGGCCAGGTTTTAGTGTTTATGTTTCTTACAAATTGTCGTTTCATTAGGCTTTTAGAGCCTTTACTTTGAAGTCAGAAAATGATGCAAGAAAGCCGAGTCATTGATTTATTACGAAAACGTCTCCCCGGGCTTCCCTGGTGGCGCAGTGGTTGAGAATCTGCCTGCTAATGCAGGGGACACCGGTTCGAGCCCTCGTCTGGGAGGATCCCATATGCCGCGGAGCAATTAGGCCCGTGAGCCATGGCCGCTGAGCCTGTGCGTCCGGAGCCTGTGCTCCACAACGGAGAAGCAACTATAGTGAGAGGCCCGCGCACGGCGATGAAGAGTGGCCCCCGCTTGCCACAGCGAGAGAAAGCCCTCGCACAGAAACGAAGACCCAACACAGCAAAAATTAATTAATTAATTAATAAACTCCTAAAAAAACAAAAACAAAAAACGTCTCCCCTTGCTGCAGAGCTACTCGTAACTTGCCCTGTAGGATACTTCCCTTTAATGCCTTGGCTTTGTCCTTCCTCCATTGGTTTTGCTGAAGACAGGATCCGTTTAGCCCCGATGGTAACACACAGCCTTGTGTGTAATGGTAACTTTATTGGCCCCAGCTTTGAAATTGGTTACAGCAGCCCTTATCAGCAAATTAGGACTTATACAGCAGACAAGCAAAGTGACTGAGAAACCCATAAAAAGCCAAAGAAAGAAAGCTGGATAAAGTTAAAACAAATTTCATCTCTAAGTCTCCATTGATCTCCACAGTAAATACTAAAAACTAACATGTTTATTGGCCTTCATTTGACTGTAAGTCATTATTACTGCACTGTTATCACATCTACTAGTACTTTCTTAGTTGGGACCTTCTAGTAAAACACTCAAAATGGGCATTTTTAAAGATAAAGAGGTACATCCATTCAGATTCCAAACTCATAAACTTGTGGGTTTTCCAGGGCTCACTTGGAATTATACCATACACATAAACAATGAGAGTCCTAAAAACCAGACTTTGGTTTTATAAAATATGCATTTAAATTTTGTTCAGTAATGAAAATAGGCATCTCTAAACTAAGACAGACAGGTTATATAGAATGCTCTTCCAGGAGAAAACAGTCTAAGCACAACTAGTGAGATAAGCACAAAGGCTCACTCCTATAACATGCTCATATATTAAACTGCGTTTCTATACCTAGCAGCAACAAGAAGGTTGAAGTAATTAAAATCACCTATTCTGAAAAAAGAGAACCCTTGTGATCATGATTTTTAATCATCAAACACTGTAAAATTCATTTGCTGGAAAACAGTTTTCACCTACTGTATGTAACCCTAAAGGTCTGAATTTAGGAACTATCAGAAAAAGCTAAAGGGAGAAATAAGAACAAATGAGAACTTTATTACTAAAAAAAAAAGTAACCAATTTTGGAATTGATATTCACTGGAGGTATTCAAACATAAGACACTGAGATACTTCAGTGGTCCCTCAAACATGAGCTGCTAAAATAGATAAGTAATTTCAAGCTTGTTTTGTATGTTTTAGCAGTAAAAGTCTTCATTGAAAATAAAATATTAATTTCTGGGTTTCCTAAAGAAATTATGACAACTACAGAAATCAGAATCTTTCCACCCATCTTCTGAAAACCATTCCAACAGACAGAACACAAATGAAAATCCATGGTTTTTTTACTAGGAAACAGATAATGCTTTCAACTACAAGTTATGTGTATCTAGGGAAATAAACATTTTGAAGTCATCAGTGCCAAGCTGGAGCCCACGTCAGAGCAGAGTCACAAAAGACCATGGGGAAAAGAAGAGTGCGCAGTGGGATACTAACATTGGGGGAACACAGACAAAACTGCTTCTGTAGAAAGAGAACCCCACCCTGAGTGGCCACATTCTTAAAACGAACTGAGACCTGGTGTATCAGAGCACTGGCTACCGGAAAATAGAAAGGAATTGGTCTGAAGTTGCTCAAGAACACAGATGGCAGATCTAGAAGCCAATGCTTGTGTGTGTGTGTGTGTGTGTGTGTGTGTGTGTGTATGGAGAGTGGGGGACGAGATGACTTAGTAGGTAAGGAAAAATGAAATAGGGTAAAATGAATTAGAGAGAAAATGTTAGGCACAGAAGAGAACTAAAGACCAAAAAAAAAAACCATAACTGGAGTCTTTGAAGACAAAAAACAATTTTAAATGTAAAAGAGAACTAATCACCATCCAAACAAAAAAATGAGGTAGCTTTAGCAAAGGACAAATGGTCTTTTAATTTACATATGAACAGAAAAACTCATCAGAATAGAGAGCCCATAAATAAATCCACACACATGTGGTCAAATAATTTATAACAAAGGAGCCAAGGATATACAGCCCTCCCTTGGTATCCATGGAGGATTGATTCCAGGACCTGCCACGGATACCAAAATCCGCGGACAATCAAGTCCCATAGTTGGCAGTCCATATCAACGAATTCCACATCCTTGGATTCAACCAACCACAGAACATATGTTAAGCTTGCCGGTTGGTTGAATCCATGGATGCAGAACCTGTGGATACAGAGAGCCAACTGCATATTTATTGAAAAAAAATCCACATATACGTGGACCCATGCAGTTCAAAAACCCTTGTTGTTCAAGGGCCAACTGTACAATGGGAAAAGGACAGTCTCTTCAATAAATGGTGATGGGAAAAACTGGACAGCCACGTGCAAAAGAATCAAACTGAACCACTATCTTATCTCATACACAAACATTAACTCAAAATGGATTAAAGGATTGAATTTAAAACCTGAAACCATAAAACTCCTACAAGAAAACATAGGTGTTAAGCTCCTTGTCATTAGTCTAGATGAAGATATTTTTGGATCCTACACCAAAAGCAAAGGCAACAACAACAGCAACAACAACAAATAAAGTGGGATTACATCAAACTAAAAAGCTTCTGTGCAACAAAGGAAACTATCAACAAAATGAAAAGGCAACCTACTGAGAGAAAATATTTGCAAATCATCTATCTGGCTAAGGGGTTAATATCCAAAATATATGAACAACTCATACAACTCAACAGCAAAAAACAAACAAACAAATCCAATTAAAAAATAGCCAAATGTAGGGCCTCCCTGGTGGCACAGTGGTTGAAAGTCTGTCTGCTAGTACAGGGGACACGGGTTCGAGCCCTGGTCTGGGAAGACCCCACATGCCACGGAACAACTAGGCCCGTGAGCC
Organism: Mesoplodon densirostris; assembly: GCF_025265405.1. NCBI lineage: Eukaryota > Metazoa > Chordata > Mammalia > Artiodactyla > Ziphiidae > Mesoplodon > Mesoplodon densirostris. The sequence continues at coordinate 136,248,625 of NC_082663.1, forward strand.
ACAACTACTGAGCCTGCACGTCTGGAGCCTGTGCTCCGCAACAAGAGAGGCCGCGATAGTGAGAGGCCCGCGCACTGTGATGAAGAGTAGCCCCCGCTTGCCACAACTAGAGAAAGCCCTCGCACAGAAACGAAGACCCAACACAGTCAAAAATAAGTAAATAAATTAAAAAAATAGCCAACTGTATATTTATTGAAAAAGATCTACATATATGTGGACCCACGCAGTTGAAAAACCCTTATTGTTCAAGGGCCAACTGTACAATGGGAAAAGGACAGTCTCTTCAATAAATGGTGTTGGAGAAGACTGGACAGCCACAGGCAGAAGAATCACGCAGATGACAGTTTTCCGCCTTATTTTTATAAATGCAAATATAGTCCTAAACTTAAAACCAACAAGTTTGTTTCTGGAACCACACAGTTGATTTTGGTTTTAAAATTCATATGGAAAAAATCATGCAAAATTAGCCTTTTTAAAACTTGGGGGGAAAAGGAAAAGTGGGGACTAGCCCTCCCAGACATGACTAGAGCCTCACTTAATAACCTTGATTGTGGCCTGAAAGAGACCCTGAAGCAGAAGATTCAGTTAAGTCTTGCCCAGATTTCCTGACCCACAGAAACTGTGAGATAATAAAATTTGGTCTAAGCCACTAAGTTTTAGGGCAGTGTGTTAAAGAGCAATAGATAATGAATAAATAAAGATAATTCTGATTCTTATTTGGATCTAGGAAAAAAAAAAACACAGGTACAGGGCTTCCCTGGTGGCGTAGTGGTTAAGAATCCACCTGCCAATGCAGAGGACACGGGTTCGAGCCCTGGTCCAGGAAGATCCCACATGCCGCGGAACAACTAAGCCTGTGTGCCACAACTACTGAGCCTGTGCTCTAGAGCCCACAAGCCACAACTACTGAGCCCTCGTGCCACAACTACTGAAGCCCACATGCCTAACGCCCATGCTCCGCAACAAGAGAATCCACCACAATGAGAAACCCACACACCGCAATGAAGAGTAGCCCCCGCTCGCTGCAACTAAAGAAAGCCCGTGCACCAAAAGACCCAACACAGCCATATGTAAATTAATTAATTAATTAATTTTTAAAAATGAAGTTCCCTTTAAAAAAAAAACACACAGGTACAAAAGACATTACTGGGACAATGAGATAAATTTGAATTTGAATATGTAATACTGATATGAAATTTCTTTGATGTAATAGTAATATCATGGGACTCTATGAAAATGAGAGTTCTTAGGAAATGTGCTAAAGTATTTAGGGATAAAATGGCATGTTATCTGCCATTCACTTTCAAGCAGTTCAACACAAACATAGTAAAATATACCCATAAACAAGTGTATGTCTGAGCGTGTGTATATGGCAAGTAAGAAAGAAAGTATTATGTACATTTTGTCAATGTACATGAAAGGTATGTGATGGTCTTTGTATTAATCTACATAAATTAAACTATTATATAACTTCTAAATTCCATTGTATAAATTAAAATTGTCATCTCTTCTGTAGGTTTTTAATTCTTCAAACTAAAAGGTTACATATCTAAGATGATATTGCTGGAATTCCCAGTATATAAGTAGAATTGTTAAAAATGACTCCATGGTGAGGGAGGGAGGTACAGTGACTAATTCCAGAGCCCTGTCAACTCAGCCCTCAGCCTTCAGAGTGGCCAGAAGACACTCTGGGAATAAGGCCTCATGAGGAACACGGTTAGAAGGCCACTAAGATAAATCAACTTGGAGGTCTTATCCTATCCTGAGAACTTACAGCTTTGTGATTTTTTTTTTTCTTTGCGGTACTCGGGCCTCTCACTGTTGTGGCCTCTCCCATTGCGGAGCACAGGATCCGGACGTGCAGGCCCAGCGGCCACGGCCCACCGGCCCAGCTGCTCCATGGCATGTGGGATCCTCCTGGACCGGGGCACGAACCCATGTCCCCTGCATCGGCAGGAGGTCTCTCAACCACTGCGCCACCAGGGAAGCATGCTTTATGCTTCTTGATTCATTGTAAAATTTGATCATGCGTCAATTGTTTTGCTTTCAACCATTTTGAAATCCCGCACCTTCCAGGAGAAGTTACTACAGAGCTAATTGTTTTGAACTAAAATAAAGCTCCCCTACCGCTAATTTTATTTCATTTAGAGAGTGCATAGGAAATCACCTGAGAATCTGGTTAAAATGCAGATTCGGATTCATCAGGTCTGAAGTGGGGCTTAAGAGTTTGAATTTCTCAGAAGCTACCAGGGGATGCTGCTACTGCTGATGCAAGCAGCCCATTTCGAGTTGCCAGGCCTTAGGGCAACTTCCCAGCAGGCTGTAATTTAACGTGAACTTCAACTCTCAGTCATTCCAGTACTAGTAAAACTTACCTGTGGATTTACTTTCTCAAGAAAACAAAAATATATATAGATAGAGGTTTTCTATAACAAACTTACTATTGCAAAAGAAAAAAATAGTAACACTCTTAATGTCCAGCAACAGGAGAATGGCTAAATTATGGTTTATCTATATAAGGCAATGCCTGTAACCTTTTTAAAAACTGTCTACCCTGTGACCCAGAAATTCCAATTCTAAGTATTTTCACAACAGAAATGAAATAGGTCCACAAAAGATCTATACAAGTATGTTCAGAGAAGTTTCACTCGTAAGTGCCAAAAACTGTAATAGTCCAGGAGCCTATGAAGGGGAAAATGGAAGAACAAACTGTGGTATATTCATACAATGTACTACTATTCAGCAATTTAGAAAACAAAACAAAACATACTAGAGCTTTCTTCAACAACATGGACGAATCTCAAAAACATCATACTGAGTTGAAAGAAGCCTTACACCAAAGAGTACATACTTTCTGGGGTTGTCATAATTTTCTATTTCTTGATAGGGATTTGAGTTAACAAAAGTGAACGCATCAAAACTCATCATAGATTACACTTAGGATTTTTGAATTTCATTATGTAAGACTTACCTCCAAACAGGAAAAATGTAAGCAAATATTGAACTCTAGTTAATGATATGCATAAGAAGTATTTAAGGGAAAGTGGATCAGTGTCTACCACTTACTTTAAATGCATCAAAAAAATAAAATGAATTGAGAGACAGAGGGATAGATACGTGACAATGCAAATATAGTAAAATGTTCACGGTGGAACCTATGTAATAGGTAAAATTTCTTTAACCTTTCTGCACGTTTAAATTTTTTTCATATTGAACTGTTGGGGAAAGTGAGGTCGATGTGTGTGTTGACATGGAAAGGTCAGCAAGCAATATAACGATATTGCTAAAAACGATATAATGTGCAGAAAAATAAGTTACAGATAGACCCACATGAACGTATGTGAGATTTCTGGCGGGATAGACAGGAAACTAACATGCTGTTACGTGTGAAGCGTAGGAAAAGGTGTTGGTAGTAGAGATAGGGAGACTTTCACTTTCTGAAAGGGAGAAAAGTGAAAGTTAAGAAAAGTAATACTGTCAAAAATAAAATTACAGAAGCAGAGGAAGTAATGACCCAAAGCAGCCAAAAGTGAGGTCAGTGTTGTATGTAACGATATGCGTGTTGGAACACAAAACTAGTGTGCATGTCTGCTCTGGCCTTTACACCTCGAACAGAAACATGAAACACTTCCCTTGATCCTGCTGCTCTGTGAAGTCAACTTCTATGATACTGAGAAGAATCTGCCTAATATTTTAAATTAAAATCAATATTCTACTAGTTGCTGGGATGTAATAATGAAATCAATTTAGTCTCTTTTCTCATTATACTTCTGAATACTGACTATTCAGAAACCTAAATATGTTGGGATGTGATTTACAGTGCTGGTGACAGCTTTGGGATGTCTGTCCAGTCAGTGGCTCCCTCTGAAGGCTTCTCACAGGGGTGTAATTCTAGGTGCATACTTCTTCCACTTGACGTCAAACCTCTAGCCATGGCTAACCAGACTTCGGATGAATACCTGGACCCAAGTTGGTCTAATCAGATCTCTCTCTCTCCTGAGTTCAGAATTGGATTAAAATCTATTCATTAATTTTTTCTAGTGCTACGCATGTAAGCTCAGGAACTATGGAGATGCTAATTTCCACCAAGCACAACTGAGAAGCATAGAAAGCTGGTCGGCCAAAAGAGAGCGCATGGGGGTTGTGCAGAGAGAAGTGAGGGCAAAAGTCAATGAAGCCCCCAGACAGCTAGAAAGAACAGCAACCCGGTTTCTATTCACACCCCTGCACTTCTGTTCCTGGTACCTTGTAGAGCACACTTGTGGGTCACTGTCCCTAGGTTCCATGAGAACTCTGAAGCTGTCCAAAACGCTTCTTATTTTCTTAAACCAAGGTGAAGAATTTCTCTTCCAGCTTGAAAAGCCATAACTAAGGCAATTATCATAGAAGAAGGTGCCAAGGGCATTTCAAGAAGCCAGAGGAGATCCCATCTGAGGCTCTGAGAATTCAGGGAACTTCATACTACATAAGAAGTCATCTGGGACCAGGCTGCATGGGCCTCGAGGCTCTAAACCTTGAGACTGCCTGTTCTGTGACTCCCCTTGTCCATCTCATCCAGATGGAGGTCCAGAGGCAGAATGTGGCCTGGACATGCTAAAGTCTTTATCAATCATCACTCCTAAATTAATTTTCAACCTTATTTTGCAAACACAGCCTTAAGATAATCTCTTAACCACCAGTTACAAGTAAATTTTCGCCTCAAATCCTTCCTATGTAGAAGTTCCCATGAAAGTAGACATTCTGGGTTATTAAAAAGCAATCTCAAAGTATTATTCATGAAACTTGCTCTTCCTTTCTCATCTTCCTATAATGTACCAATGGAAAAATAATGACTTGCTATAGGTTCAGACAAGTAGAGACTTAGGGTTTTGTGATGTGAGGTTACCATGCATTATAAAAAACATGCCAGGGACTGCCCTGGTGGTGAGGTGGATAGGACTCTGCGCTCCCAATGCAGGGGGCCCAGGTTTGATCTCTGGTCAGGGAGCTAGATCCCACATGCGTGCCGCAACTAGGAGTTCGCATGCCACAACTAAGGAGCTGGTGAGCCAGAACTAAGGAGCCCTGGAACTGCAACTAAGGAGCCCATCTGCCGCAACTGAGACCTGGTGCAACCAAATAATAAATAAAAATAAAGAGAGAAAGAAAGAAAGAAAGAAAAACATGCCAGTTTCCTCATGTGTTGTTTTGCACATGGGTGTAGGAAAACTGAGAGCTGGCTACCACTTGCTGGCTTTTCAGCTCCTGGTAGGGTCATGGCTCTCTGTGCTGTCTAGTCCAGCAGTCCTTCTTATCTGGAAATAACAACATCTCTTTGACAGATACAAACACCCATCAGAGCAGAGTTAACCTTCTTGGGAGTCAATGTATTGGTCACACTTTCCTAAAACAGAGGAAAGCAAAAAAAGGAAATCCAGTATTTTGGTTTAAAATGAAGGAAATTCTAACCCCCTTCCATTTCAGTAACTTCTTAGTCGCACACTAGCAATAAGCTGTCAAGATAAGGTGATGGCAATGTATATTTGTTCATTCCACAAATATTTAAGTGCATCAATGCCAGGCTATCTATGTGCCAAGCTCATGGGGCTCACAGGGAGGGCAGAATGGTATATGTAAGGAAGTACTGTGTTCTTTAAAGAAAAAGAACACAAGGTAAGAGTACATTTTAGGTAGGCTGGTTAGGAAAGACCTCTGTGACATGGAGCTATTTGGGCAGAAGCCAGAACACGAGATTGCAGCTATCTGGGAAAAGAGCATTACAGGCAGAGGTAAACCATACATGCAAAGACCCAGAGGAATGACAATGCCAACAAAGTATTCTCTAAGAAGAGAAGGTAATGTCACACAGAGTGAAAACAGGCCTTGATCTGTGTAAGCAAAGCACATCGTGAGTGATGAACAACTGTCCTGAGTCCTTAACACTCACCAGTCTTCATAAATCCCTTTGTTGTCTATGTGCCCTATCATTTTTCAAAGCTCCAGGGTAATTCATTATTAGAAAATAATTAATGGCTCTTGGGAAGTAAAATGTTCTTTTTTTTCCCATTTTATCCGACTCTATTTCATCTGCCAAGTCAAACACTGAATCTGTCACATAAACATATTGCTTACAGATTTGATAAGTAATGACCAGAGGCTCACAAAAAATAATAAAATAAAGAATCCTTAATGTCTTTTATTAAACTCAGACTGTCAATCAAATTTTAAATATAAACTTGGGATCAAGATTAGCCAGTACGGTAACTTTCAAACTATGCTTTTTGCAGGAAAAGACAGACAGATCAATGGAACAGAACTGAAAGTCCAAGGTAGCTCCACCATCCTAAACACACACACACACACACACACACACACACAGAGAAATTCTTACACGTAAATAGCTTTTAAGAGCAGTGAGAAAATATGGATTGTTCAATAAATGGTGGTGGGACAACTGGCAGGACACTGGAGGAAAAATATAAATGTATTATCACTACTTACACCAAAACAGATTCCAGTGGGTCAAAAGGTAAAAAAAGTAACATTGTGAAAGTTGTCAAAGAAAACATTGCAATTTAAAAAAATAATATCGGAGTGGGGAAAGCTAAAGCAAGATATATAACCCAAAAGCCTCAAAGGTTAAGAGATATGACTACATTAAAATTTCAAAACCGTAAACAGTAAAAAGACAAATGTGTTAGGGAAATGCAATATGACAGAAAAGGTAAACCTCCATTCACAAAAAATTCTGACAAATCAATGTCAGAAGAATAAACTCTCTCTCACTCCCCCCAAAGTGAAAATAATATGGATAAACACGTAGCAGGAAAAAAAAATGCAAATGGCTTTTAAACATATCTGCAAATGCACATTCAAAATCAAAGAAATTTTATTTAAAACTATGAAATATCATTTTATCATATTAACAAATACTAACAAGTTTGAAAATGTAGTGTTGGTAAGGGTGTAAGAAAGAGGCTTTCCTAGGCAATTGTTGGTGCAAGTGTAAACTGGTACAATCTTCTTGGAGGACAATCTGGCTGCATTCATAACAATCTAAAATTCATATGCCCTGTAACTTAGCAATTATACTTCAAGCAATTTATCCCAATAGATATGTTCTCATACATGTGTTAAGAGAAATATCTAAGGCTGCAGTATGATTGTTAACAGTAAGAATTTGGAAACAAACATTCACCGTTGAGGAATGAGTTAAATAAAGGACAGCACCATCATATGCTGAAAAATACGGTGCAGCAATTAAAAAGATGAAGTCGACTTATACAGGCAGATAAGAGAGGACATCCAAGACACAATGGTAAGTAATGAAAGCAGGACAAAGGCATTAGATATTATATGTACATACCGCACACACGAGAAAAATGTACTAGCAAGGACTAACCCTGAAAAATATCTAGCATACCCAGTGTGGCCAAAGTTCATTGGCTTTATTAGCCCATGATCATATTGCCAATGAGTAAAGAGGTGAGGACTCAAACCCAGATCTGTCAGACTCCAAAGCTCCTCCTGTTCATCATGATGCTACATGCCATTTGATGAAGCTAAAAGGACCAAAGTAGCAAGAAAACAAATGGCAAGACCCTTCCTACCTTCCACTTCCCAAACCACCAGATATAAAACTGAACAGACTCATAATAAAGGAAATAATAGAAATTTTACAAAAGAAAGCCATTTTCATTTTTAAGTCCTTGAAGGGAAAAAGCTGATACAGTAGAATGTTTACCCCTGCCTCCCCTTCCCAGGGATAATCTGAAAAGACAAGCAGAATTTGTCAACAAAAGAATCTTTCATCACTAACATGAGTTTTAGGTACAGAGTTCATCAGGATGAACTTCTTACCTTCTGGCCATCCACAAGACCTGGTGTTCTCCTTACTAGCTTCAACTAAATTCTACCGAGTTTAAAAATTAAATAAATCCTCAGCTTGTTTGACAGTTCTGTGTGTCAAATAAACCTACTTATCTATCTCCAGATATACAAACATCATTCCAACAGACTGCCAACTCATTGGGAAGGAGGGAAAATTCCTTAGATGAATTCTGAAATTTGCAGCCCTAGAACCTGGCAAAACTGCATTCTAGCCCTTGAGTTAAGTTTTTCTATGCCGAACCAATCACAGTAGCTACCCAGCCCTCAAGAATTCACTTTTCTTTGGGAGTGAATTCTAACACACAGGGGTAGGCAGAGCCCAAAGGCCATCTCTATGCCCCATGATTCTGTCACCCAGAGGAAGCAAAGTGAACAAGGGAAACTAGGGCTTTGGCTGAGCCCATCAAATTCTCTATCCCAGGAATCTGAAGTTTCGAACAAAGCGGCTGGGAGCCTGGTTTATTACTGTCAGCTAAATGGTAGTACCCTAGAGAGAAAGTCCACAAATTCTTGCTGCTGGAGTTCCCACAGCTACCCTGGTACCTACCCTCCTCAGGCTTTGACAATACTTCTTCCATCCTGCAAGGTGCTCAGTGTCCTTTCTCCTCAGGTTGTCCAGGGACAGCTTCTATTGTTTTCACCAACAATAAAACAATATGAATAATATGCCTCTGCTTGTTGCCTGGCCAATACTCACTTCCCAATTCCCTTGTTACCAGAACCCTGATGTTGTTTGCTTAAAATAATACCCAGTTAAATATGCAATCTCCTGTCCTCCCTTGCAGCTAAAGGCAGTCACATGACCCAGCCTCTGCCAACGAAACAAGCATAAGTCACCGGTGGAGCTGCCTGAGGACCTCCTTCACAGTGACTGGATGCTGGGTCATCTTTTGTCCTTCGCTCTCACTCTTTCTTGGCTGGGATGCATATACGATGCCCAGAGATGGATCTGCCATTTTGTAACTGTGAGGTTGATAGCCACACACTAAGTATAGTAGGCCAGGAATAAAGAAGGAGTCTGTGTTCTTGAAGACATCCTTGAACAGCTGCACTAGCCCCACCTCATGACTTTCAACATAAGAAAAATAAACCCCAGTTTGTTTAAGCATTTAGGACAGGTTTCTTAAAACAAACAGCTGAACGCAATCCCAAGGGACACACCACCTGTCCTTTTGTGAAGTCTCCCGTGTGAATTCAATTCAATGCAAGTATTAGGAGAGAAACTACTTGTACAAGTTGGGGCAGGAAGGGAAATAATGGCATACGGACAGGTCCGCCCTCTTGTGGGTAAAACACGCAGATACATAACCCACCGTAATAAAAAGGAGAGTTAAATAAGTGATGAACAGAAGTGCAAACAACTGCTGTGGAAACAGAGGACAAAATGAAATCCGACTGACACGTGAGGGAAAAGATTAATAGTAGCAAAGGTGGTAACTCATCTGAGCCTTGAAAAAAAAATATATATATATTTTGGCTGCGTTTTTCTGGCTGTGTTTTTTTTTTTTGGCTGCGTTTTTTCATTGCGCACAGGCTTTCTCTAGCTGTGGTGAGCAGGGGGTACTCTTCATTGCGGTGCGCAGGCTTCTCACTGCGGTGGCTTCTCTTGTTGCAGAGCACGGGCTCTAGGTGTGTGGGCTTCAGTAGTTGTGGCCCATGGGCTCAGTAGTTGTGGCTCGTGGGCTCCAGAGCACCTGCTCAGTAGTTGTGGTACACGGGCTTAGTTGCTCTGCGGCATGTGGGATCTTCCTGGACCAGAGCTCAAACCTGTGTCCCCTGCATAGGCAGGCAGATTCTTAACCACTGTGCCACCAAGGGAGCCAATAAACAGAATTTTGATAGGCAAAGAGCCTACAGGCCAGGCACAGAGCATGAACAAAGGCTTGCAGCTGTGTTAGAAAATCGAAATTAAAGAACTCCTCATCTGCTGTGATCATATAAATATTAACGATGACAGCTGTCATTTACTCAGTACTTACCCTGCGCCAGCTCTTTTGTATGCATTTTCTCAGTAAATCCTTACAACAGGCCACAAAAAAAATAAGGTACTATTATTATTACTCCCATCTTACAGACAAAGAAATTGAAATATCAAGAAGTTAAATCATTTGTCCAGGGTAGCAGAGATCATGAATAGCAGAGATGGGATCCTGGCAGGAATCACTCTGGCTCCAGAGCCCAGCCTCTTAAGTCTCTCTGTCCAAATGCTTGACCATGTCCTTATGAAGGACATTATTAAAAGATAAGAGTGGCTACTGGCACATGGATCAAGTGGAATCCAATGGCTAACATGACTACTGAGGTTTTTTTTTTTTTTTTTTTTTTTTGCTTTATAACAAATTTAATCAGTTATACATATACATATGTTCCCATATCCCCTCCCTTTTGCGTCTCCCTCCCACCCTCCCTATCCCACCTCTCCAGGCGGTCACAAAGCACCAAGCTGATCTCCCTGTGCTATGCGGCTGCTTCCCACTAGCTATCTACCTTAACTACCGAGTTTTTAAAAGCATTGTATTGTCAAGAGCCTGGCCTAAAAGTAACTGACTATTTAAGACTTGAAACCACAGTAGGACCTTCAAACATCACTTGTCAAGAAAGGAGCTGAGCCAGCTCCCAAGAAAAGTATAAAATCCCTATACCCACAACACTTGTGACCCAGAAGAATACTGCAAACAGGAGAATCTCCCAAAAGGCAGAGATATGATCTGGGAAGAACAATTTACAATGGAAATATTCCCAAGGAGAAGAATGGAAACCAATGAAGGAACATCCTCCAATAACAAGCCAGAAAGTTCCAAAAATGTGAGCCCCAGGGCTTTTGAAATTCCTCCATACCAGTGACCACTGTATATCTCTAATTCTTCTCCATTCCAAATGGAAATGATAATTAAAATTATTCTGGTCCTGCCTCTTTCATCACTGTATATTGTAGACTTAGATGAAAAAGAATTTTGTTTTTTAAAAAAGTCACCAAAACATAATCAAGAAGAATTATAGTCTGTTTTCAGCAGTATTATGGATAGATTCTTGAATGCCCACCCCTTCAAAACAGCTAGATCCCACACACAGCACACTTTTAATTTCACTGCTAGACTCACAGGAAGCAAAAGTAATTCACAAAGAGGAAGTAACACATATGTGTTCCCATCCCACCCCCGTGCCCAAAAAGAGGAACTTAATTAGAACCATGAGCAGTAAGCACATAGGAATGGTATGGTTACACAGAGAGTGACGTGTTTTACACAGTCAGTGTTTCAATTGCAAGACTAGACCTTAAGTCAATAGCAAGTTGGGGGTGGAGGCTAAATCTAAATTTCACAAAATAAGCCAATGACTCTGGAATGAACTAAGGTGGTCCCAATGTTGGTAGCACTCCCAGTTTCACATCATAAGCAAAACAATTACAAGTTCTCTCTTGAAGAAACCGTCTTCAATTTAAAATCAACCTCATATATTCTCACAACCAAACATTACCAGACACACGAGGAAAGGAACCACCATGAGCGAGAGTCAGCAGAAAGAAACAATGACAGATTTGGACTCTTCTTTCCCCAAGGACTTCAGATATTAGAATCAGACTGAGAATTTAAAATGACAGTTTATGATTTTAAAAATAAGAGGTGGAATCAGAAGACTATCAAAAATGAACTAGTTTTAGGGCCTCCCTGGTGGCGCAAGTGGTTGAGAGTCCGCCTGCCGATGCAGGGGATACGGGTTCGTGCCCCAGTCTGGGAGGATCCCATATGCCGCGGAGCGGCTGGGCCCGTGAGCCATGGCCGCTGAGCCTGCGCGTCCGGAGCCTGCGCGTCCAGAGCCTGTGCTCCGCAACGGGGGAGGCCACAACAGTGAGAGGCCCGCATACCGCAAAAAAAAAAAAAAAATGAACTAGTTTTAAAAATGAATGAAATAACTCTTAGAAATAAAATATTTTATTATTATATATAAAATTTATTATATAAATAATAGTACATATTCACTATGCATTATTTTCAATGGGTGGGACAAATAGAGACTAAACATCCCTAATGAGAAAATTTGTGGGTTGGAAGATAGATCTGAAGAAATTACTCAGAATGCAGGACAGAAAGCCAAAAATGAAAATTCCAAAAATGGGGATTCAGGATAAAATGAAAAAAAGATTCAAAAATCCTAAGTAAAATATTAGCAAGGCAATTTTATCAACTAATTAACTATATGAATGCAAGAACTGTTTAACAAAGGAAAAAGATGATCTTACTATATACGTTAAAAATTCTGATAAAAGTGAACAATTATGATAAAACCAATCAGCAAAATAGGAATAGAAATTCCTTAATTGGATAAAGGAAATAACATCCAAAATGTCTAACAAATATTACACTTAGCACTGAAAGGATAGAGACATTTGCTTTAAAAGTCAGGAGTAAATTTCATCACTGCTTTTATTCTATACTAAACTGGAAATTCTAGTTGGAAGAGCAAGACAAAAAACATCTGCCCACTGAAAGAAGCAAAAACTTCCCACTAGTAATGGGTATACCTAACACTGAGATATTGGTCTCTAACACAATTCTCCACTGAAAGAAACTATGGTTGATTCTGATTCCAAGGTTTGTGCCAGTTTGGGACAAGATGAGCCTGGAATATACTGGAATATGCCAGAAAGTAAGGAGGTATTCAAAAAGTGATGAGAGCATGTCACAAAGACACAGGAGCCAGCTTTGGGCACCAAAATAATTCAGGACAGTAATGAATTATAAACCATTGAGAGAAAATGTAAGGATTCGTGAGTTCATTCCTATAAAATGTAGTTAGGGAAATAAGGTAGAATAATTATAGTAAAAGGCTAAGGGCTGACTGGTGAACGTAGAAGACATGCTGCAGGTAGAAAATTAACAGTTTGCAACCATCTAAATAAAGATCAGATCTGGGAAGAAGTATCCATGAATGTTAAATCTATAGGAAAATTTTGATGAGGAACAGGATATTTGCATGGGCTTTATTATTAATTATAAGGGGGAAACATATCTAATAGTACAGTGGATAAATCAGATAGCACCTTACTGAGTGATCAACATTAACACCACCAAGGAGGACCAATGAACATCAGGTGTAACCAGATATGATACCCTCAGAAGGATATATCACTCATGGGGTGTTCTGGCCAAGAATGTTTAACTCAAATGCAATCACAGGGAACCATTAGGCTAATGCAAACTGAGAAACATTCTCTTAAAAATGTGTAGAGAGGGATACTGCTGGTGGGAATATAAACTGGTACAGCCACTATGGAGCACAGTATGGAGATTCTGTAAAAAACTAAAAATAGGAGGGACTCTCAAGATGGTGAAGGAGTAAGACATAGAGATCACCTTCCCACAAATACATCATAAATACATCTACACGTGGAACAACTCCTACAGAACACCTACTGAACACTGGCAGAAGACCTCAGACTTTCCAAAGGGCAAGAAACTCCCCACGTATCTGGGTAGGGCAAAACAAAAAAGGAAAAACAGAGACAAAAGAATAGGGACGGGACCTGCACCTCTGGGAGGGAGGTGTGAAGGAGGAAGTTTCCACACACTAGGAAGCCCGTTCACTGGTGGGGATGGGGGGTGGGCGGTGGGGAAGCTTTGGAGCCACGGAGGAGAGCACAGCAACAGGGGTGCAGAGGGCAAAGCAGAGAGATTCCCATACAGAGGATCGGTGCCGACCAGCACTCACCAGCCTGAGAAGCTTGTCTGCTCACCCGCCGGGACGGGTGGGGACTGGGAGCTGAGGTCCGAGCTTCGGAGGTTGGATCCCAGGGAGAGGACTGGGGATGGCTGTGTGAACACAGCCTGAATGGGGCTAGTGCACCACAGCTAGCTGGGAGGGAGTCCGGGAAATTTCTGGACCTGCCTAAGAGGCAAGAGACCATTGTTTCAGGGTGCGCGAGGAGAAGGGATTCAGAGCACCGCCTCAATGAGCTCCAGACATGGGCGCGAGCCGCTGCTATCAGCACAGACACCAGAGATGGGCATGAAACGCTAGCTAAGGCTGCTGCTGCAGCCACCAAAAGCCTGTGTGCAAGTATAGGTCACTATCCACACCTCCCCTCCTGGGAGCCTGTGCAGCCCGCCACTTCCAGGGTCCCGTGATCCAGGGACAACTTCCCCGGGAGAACAGATGGTGTGCCGCAGGCTGTTGTAACATCACACCAGCCTCTGCTGCCCCAGGCTCGCCCCGCATTCTGTACCCCTCCCCCCAACCCCAGTCTGAGTGAGCCAGAGTCCCCTAATCAGCTGCTACTATAATCCCATCCTGTCTGAGCGGGAACAGATGCCCTCAGGTGACCTACACACAGAGCAGAGGCGGGGCCAAATCCAAAGCTGAACCCCAGGAGCTGTGCGAACAAAGAAGAGAAAGGGAAATTTCTCCCAGCAGCCTCAGGAGCAGCAGATTAAATCTCCACAATCAACTTGATGTACCCTGCATCTGTGGAATGCCTGAAGAGACGCTGAATCATGCCAAAATTCAGGCGGTGGACTTTGCGAGCAACTGTAGACTTGGGGTTTGCTTTCTGCCTCTAATTTATTTCTGGTTTTATGTTTATCTTAGTTTAGTATTTAGAGCTTAATATCATTGGTAGATTAGATTGGTTGCTCTCTTCCTTTTTTTTTTTTTTTTTTTTTTTGCGGTACACTACGTGGGCCTCTCACTGCTGTGGTCTTTCCTGTTGCAGAGCACAGGCTCCGGACGCGCAGGCTCAGCAGCCATGGCTCACAGACCCAGCTGCTCCACGGCATGTGGGATCTTCCCGGACCGGGGCACGAACCCATGTCCCCTGCATCGGCAGGCGGACTCTCAACCACTGCGCCACCAGGGAAGCCCGCTCTCTTCCTTTTTAAAAAAAAAAATATATTTATTTCCTTTTTCTCTTTTGGTGAGTGTCTATGGGTATGCTTCTTTGTGTGATTTTGTCTGTATAGCTTTGCTTTTACCATTTGTCCTAGGGCTCTCTCTATCTGTTTTTTGTTTTTGTTTTTTTGTATAGTTTTTAGCACTTGTTATCATTGGTGGATTTGTTTTTAGGTTTGGTTGCTTCCTTCTTTTTTTTATTACTTTTTAATATTTTTATTTTTAATAATTCTTAAAAATTTTTTATTTTAATAACTTTATTTTATTTTATTCATTCTTTTTTTCTGTTTTTTTTTGTCCCTTTTCTTCTGATCCATGTCACTGACAAGGTCTTGGTGCTCCAGCCGGGTGTCAGGCCTCAGCTTCTGAGGTGGGAGAGCTGAGTTCAGGACACTAGTCCACCAGAGACCTCCTGGCTCCACGTAATATCAAACAGCAAAAGCTCACACAGAGACCTCTATCTCACTGCTCAAACCCAGCTCCACTCTACAACCAGCAAGTTACAGTGCTGGACACCCTATGCCAAACAACTAGCAAGACAGGAACACAAGCAAACCCAGTAGCAGAGAGGCTGCCTAAAATTATAATAAGGTCACAGACACCCCAAAACACACCACCAGACATGGTCCTGCCCGCCAGAAAGACAACATCCAGCCTCATCCACCAGAACACAGGCACCAGTTCCCCCCACCAGGAAGCCTACACAAGTCCCTGAAACAACCTTACCCACTGGGGGCAGACACCAAAAACAGGAACTACGAACCTGCAACCTGAAAAAAGGAGATGCCAAACACAGTGAGTTAAGCAAAATGGGAAGACAGAGAAATAGATGAAGCAGCAAGGTAAAAACCCACCAGACCCAACAAATGAAGAGGAAATAGGCAGTGTACCTGAAAAAGAATTCAGAGTAATGATAGTAAAGATGAACCAAAATCTTGGAAATAGAATGGAGAAAAAACAAGAAATGTTTAACAAGGAACTAGAAGAACTAAAGAGCAAAGAAACAATGATGAACAACACAATAAATGAAATTAAAAATTCTCTAGAAGGAATCAATAGCAGGATAACTGAGGCAAAAGAATGGATAAGTGACCTGGAAGATAAAATAGTGGAAATAACTACCTCAGAGCAGATAAAAGAAAAAAGAATGAAAAGAATTGAGGACAGTCTCAGAAACATCTGGGACAACATTAAATGCACCAACATTCAAATTATACGGGTCCCAGAAGAAGAAGAGAAAAAGAAAGGGTCTGAGAAAATATTTGAAGAGATTACAGTTGAAAACTTCCTTAACATGGGACAGGAAATAGTCAATCAAGTCCAGGAAGCACAGAGAATCCCATACATGATAAATCCAAGGAGATGTACAGGCCAAGACACATATTAATCAAACTATCAAAAATTAAATACAAAGAAAAAATATTAAAAGCAGCAAGGGAAAAGCAACAAATAAGGTTTAAGGTTAACAGCTGATCTTTCAGCAGAAACTCTGCAAGCCAGAAGGGACTGGCAGGACATACTTAAAGTGATGAAAGGGAAAAACCTACAACCAAGATTACTCTACCCAGCAAGGATCTCATGCATATTTGACGGAGAAATTAAAACCTTTACAGACAAGCAAAAGCTAAGAGAATTCAGCACCACCAAACCACCTGTACAACAAATGCTAGAAGAACTTCTCTAGGCAGGAAACATAGGAGAAGGAGAAGACATACAAAAACAACTGCAAAACAGTTAAGAAAAGGGTAATAGGAACATACATATCAATAACTGCCTTAAATGGAAATGGATTAAATGCTCCAACCAAAAGACACAGACTGGCTGAATGGATACAAAAACAAGACCCGTATATACGCTGTCTTGTTACAAGAGACCCACTTCAGACCTAGGGATACATACAGACTGAAAGGGAGGGGATGGAAAAAGGTATTCCATGCATATGGAAATCAAAAGAAAGCTGGTGTAGGAATTCTCATATCAGACAAAATACTCTTTAAAATAAAGACTATGACAAGAGACAAGGAAGGACACTACATAATGATCAAAGGATTAATCCAAGAAGAAGATATAATGATTGTAAATATTTATGCACTCAACATAGGAGCACCTCAATACATAAGGCAAATACTAACAGCCTAAAATGGGAAATCGATAGAAACACAATCATAGTAGGAGACTTTAACACCCCACTTTCACCAACGGACAGTCTTTGAAAATGAAAATAAATAAGGATATACATGATACGTTAAACAAGATGGACTTACTTGATATTTATAGGACATTCCATCCAAAAACAACAGAATACACTTTCTTCTCAACTGCTCATGGAATATTCTCCAGGTTAGATCATATCTTGGGTGACATACCAAGCCTTGGTAAATTTAAGAAAATTGAAATCATATCAAGTACCTTTTCTGACCACAACGCTATGAAACTAGATATCAGTTACAGAAAAAAAGCTGTAAAAAGTACAAACACATGGAGGCTAAACAATACACTAGTAAATAACCAAGAGATCACAGAGGAAATCAAAAAATACCTAGTAACAAATGGCAATGAAAACACGATGACCCAAAACCTATGGAATGAAGCAAAAGCAGTTCTAAGGGGAAAGTTTACAGCAATACAATCCTACCTTAAGAAACAAGAAACATCTCAAATAAACAACCTAAACTTTCACCTAAAGCAATTAGAGAAAGAACAAAAACACTCCAAAGTTAGCAGAAGGAAAGAAAATATAAAGGTCAGATCAGAAATAAATGAAAAAGAAATGAAGGAAACAAAGCAAAGAGCAATAAAACTAAGAGTTGGTTCTTTGAGAAGATAAACAGCATTGATAAACCATTAGCCAGACTCATGAAGAAAAAAAGGGAGAAGACTGAAACCAACAGAATTAGAAATGAAAAAGGAGAAGTAACAACTGACACTGCAGAAATACAAAAGATCATGTGAGATTACTACAAGCAACTCTATGCCAATAAAATGGACAACCTGGAAGAAATGGACAGTTTCTTAGAAAAGCACAACCTTCTGAGACTGAACCACGAAGAAATAGAAAATATAAACAGACCAATCCCAAGCACTGAAATTGAGACTATGATTAAAAATCTTCCAACAAACAAAAGTCCAGGACCAGATGGATTCACAGGCGAATTCTAGCAAGCATTTCGAGAAGAGCTAACAACTATCCTTCTCAAACTCTTCCAAAATATAGAACAGGGAAGAACACTCCCAAATTCATTCTACAAGGCTACCATCACCCTGATACCAAAACCAGACAAAGATGTCAAAAAAAAAAAAAAAAAGGAACTACAGGCCAATATCACTGATGAATATAGATGCAAAAATCCTCAACAGAATACTAGCCAACAGAATCCAACAGCACATTAAAAGGATCATACACTATGATCAAGTGGGGTTTATCCCAGGAATGCAAGGATTCTTCAGTATACGCAAATCAATCAATGTGATACACCATATTAAAAATTCAAGGAGAAAAACGACATGATCATCTCAATAGATGCAGAAAAAGCTTTTGACAAAATTCAACACCCATTTTTGGTAAAAACCCTCCAGAAAGTAGGCATAGAGGGAACTTACCTCAACATAATAAAGGCCATATATGACAAACCCACAGCCAACATCGTTCTCAATGGTGAAAAACTGAAAGCATTACCACTAAGATCAGGAAGAAGACAAAGTTGCCCACTCTCACCACTATTATTCAAAATAGTTTTGGAAGTTTTAGCCACAGCAATCAGAGAAGAAAAAGAAATACAAGGAATCCAAATTGGAAAAGAAGAAGTAAAGCTGTCACTGTTTGCACATGACATGATACTATACTTAGAGAATCCTAAAGATGCTACCAGAAAACTGCTAGAGCTAATCAATGAATTTGGTAAAGTAGCAGGATACAAAATTAATGCACAGAAATCTCTTGCATTCCTATACACTAATGATGAAAAATCTGAAAGAGAAAGTAAGGAAACACTCCCATTTACCATTGCAACACAAAGAATAAAATACCTAGGAATAAACCTACCTAAGGAGACAAAACACCTCTATGCAGAAAACTGTAAGACACTGATGAAAGAAATTAAAAGTGATACAAAGAGATGGAGAGATATACCATGTTCTTGGATTGGAAGAATCAACATTGTGAAAATGACTATACTACCCAAAGCAATCTACAGATTCAATGCAATCTCTATCAAACTACCAATGGCATTTTTGACAGAACTAGAACAAAAAGTTGCACAATTTGTATGGAAACACAAAAGACCCTGAATAACCAAACAATCTTGAGAAGGAAAAATGGAGCTGTAGGAATCAGGCTCCCTGACTTCTGACTATACTACAAAGCTACAGTAATCAAGACAGTATGGTACAGGCACAAAAACAGAAATTTAGATCAATGGAACAGGAAAGAAAGTCCAGAGATAAACCTACGCACATATGGTCTCCTTATCTTTGATGAAGGACACTATTATAAAATGGAAAAAAGAGCCTGTTCAATAAGTGGTGCTAGGAAAACTGGACAGCTACATGTAAAAGAATGAAATTAGAACACTCCCTAACACCATACACAAAAATAAACTCAAAATGGATTAAAGCCCTAAATGTAAGGCCAGACACTACAAAACCCTTAGCAGAAAACATAGGCACAACACTCTATGACATAAATCACTGCAAGATCTTTTTTGACCCACCTCCCAGGGGAATGGGAATAAAAACAAAAATAAACATATGGGACCTAATGAAACTTAAAAGCTTTTGCACAGCCAAGGAAACTATAAACAAGACGGAAAGACAACCCTCAGAATGGGAGAAAATATTTGCAAATGAAGCAACTGACAAAGGATTAATCTCCAAAATTTATAAGTACCTCATGCAGCTCAATATCAAGAAACAAATAACCCAATCCAGAAATGGGCAGAAGACCTAAACAGACATTTCTCCAAAGAAGATATACAGATTGCCAACAAACACATGAAAGGATGCTCAACATCACTAATCATTAGAGAAATGCAAATCAAAACTACAATGAGGTATCACCACACACCGGTCAGAATGGCCATCATCAAAAAACTACAAGCAATAAATGCTGTAGAGAGTGTGGAGAAAAGGGAATCCTCATACACTGTTGGTGGGAATGTAAATTGATACAGGACTATGGAGAACAGTATGTTCCTTAAAAAACTGAAAACAGAACTACCATACAACACAGCAATCCCACTACTGGGCATATACCCTGAGAAAACCATAATCCAAAGAGAGTCATGTACCACAGTGTTCCTTGCAGCTCTATTTACAATAGCCAGGACACGGAAGTAACCTAAGTGTCCATCGACAGATGAATGGATAAAGAAGATGTGGCACATATATACAATGGAATATTACTCAGCCATAAAAAGAAACGAAATTGAGTTATTTCTAGTGAGGTGAATGGACAAACAGTCTGTCATACAGAGTGAAGTAAGTCAGAAAGAGAAAAACAAATACCGTATGCTAACACATATATATGGAATCTAAAAAACAAAAGAAGAAAATGGTTCTGAAGAACCTAGGGGCAGGACAGGAATAAAGACACAGACGTAGAAAATGGACTTGAGGACATGCGGAGGGGGCAAGGTAAGCTGGGATGAAGTGAGAGAGCGGCATGGACACATATACACTACCAAATATAAAATAGATACCCAGTGGGAAATAGCCGCATAGCACAGGGAGATCAGCTCGGTGCTTTTTGTCCACCTAGCGGGGTGGGATAGGGAGGCTGGGAGGGAGACGCAAGAGGGAGGGGATATGGGGAATATATGTATATGTATAGCTGATTCACTTTGTTATAAAGCAGAAACTAACACACCATTGTAAAGCAATTATATTCCAATAAAGATGTTAAAAAAATAAACCTAAAAATAGAGCTACCATATGATCCAGCAATCCCACTCCTGGGCATATATCTGGAGAAAACCATAATTCAAAAAGATACATGCATGCCAATGTTCACAGCAGCACTATTTACAACAGCCAGAACATGGAAGCAACCTAAATGTCTATCAACGGAGGATGAAGATGTGGTACATATACCATGGAATATTACTCATCCAGAAAAAGACTGAAATAATGCCATTTGCAGCAACATGGATGGACCTAGAGATTGTCATACTGACTGAAGTCAGACAGATAAAGACAAATATCCTATGATATATCATATATGTGGAATCTAAAAACATGTTACAAATGAACCTATTTAGAGAACAGAAATTGAGTCACAGATGTAGAAAACAAATTTATGGTTACCAAGGGGGAAAGGGGTGGGGGATAAACTGGGAGATTGGGATTGCATATACACACTACTATGTATAAAAGGTAACTAATAAGAATCTGCTGTAGAGCACAGGGGACTCTGTAATGACCTATACAGGAATAGAGTCTGGAAGAGAGTGGATATATGTATTTGTATGGCTGATTCACTTTGCTGTACAGCAGAAACTAACACAACATTGTAAATCAACTCTACTCCAATAAAAGAAAAGTAATTTTAAAAATGTGTAGAGAGGGCTTCCCTGGTGGCGCAGTGGTTGAGAGTCCACACGGGCTCGTACCCCGGTCTGGGAAGATCCCACATGCCACGGAGTGGCTGGGCCCGTGAGCCACGGCCGTTGAGCCTGTGCGTCCGGAGCCTGCGCATCTGGAGCCTGTGCTCCGCAACGGGAGAGGCCACAACAGTGAGAGGTCCACATACCGAAAAAAAAAAAATGTGTAGAGAGGTGAGAGTGGGGAATGGAGAAGGATCTAAATGCAATGTTGTATTCTGGATTGGATCTGGGAACAGATAAAAAGACATCAGTGGAAAAACTGATGAATCTGAATAAAGTCTGCAGTTCAGTTAACAGAAATTCAAAAGAAGGCTTGTTTTCAGGGTTGATTAACTTTGTGGTTTGACAGCAAGATCAAGAAACCAGGTTTATTCTATCATTCTGTTCTGCCATCTGAAGTGTGGTGGCTTTTCCCCTCAGGCTGGCACTCTTCATAGCCACAATATGGCTGCCAGCATTCCAGGCATTACATCAAGAAATAGTAATGACAGAGACAGAAAAGGCAAATATCTTATATTTCTTTCTCATAGGTTACAAAGCCTTTCTAAAAGTCCCATAACAAATTTTCCCTCATGTCTTCAAGGCCAGGATTACATCACCCACTCAATTCCCAAACCAAATACACTCATTCCTAAATAAAATATTGGCAAAGGGATTGAGGTCAGCATGATTGTTTTAGACAAATCACTAGGTAGACGGGATGTTGGGGTGTCAACCATCAAGACAATAATGTTAATTCTGATTGGTGAGAAAAAACTTTGATGTTATTCTTTAAACATTTTTTCCTTTTTCTTTTTTTTTTTTTAATTATTTGTTTATGGCTGTGTTGGGTCTTCGTTTCTGTGCGTGGGCTTTCTCTAGTTGTGGCAAGCAGGAGCCACTCTTCATCGCGGTGCGCGGGCCTCTCACTATCGCGGCCTCTCTTGTTGTGGAGCACTGGCTCCAGACACGCAGGCTCAGTAACTGTGGCTCACGGGCCCAGTCGCTCCGTGGCATGTGGGATCTTCCCAGACCAGGGCTCGAACCAGTGTCCCCTGCATTGGCAGGCAGATTCTCAACCACTGCGCCACCAGGGAAGCCCCATTTTTTCCTTTTTCTATCAAAATTAAAAAATAATCCATCACCCAATGAAACTCAGGTGTCCTCCTTAAAAATCATCATATTCAATCCTCTCTTTGAATAGATATTGGACTAGCTGAACAACTCATGTTTGTTGAGTTCCTACTAACTGCCAGACATTATGCTAAGTATATCATCACATTGAATCCTCACTAACCACCTTTAAATCTCAGTAACTCTCATTCTATGAATGCTAAAACTAAGCCTAGAGAAGGAAAGTGACTTGTATAAAGTCACCTGTTGAGTACATGGTAGAACTGGGACCATACCCTGATCTTTGAACTAATACCCTATTCTTCAACCCAGACCTGTATTCTCTACCCTTATTGGTCGGGCGGGGGGAGGGGGAAGAGACAATTATCACTGGAGATATAGATTCTTATGCTAAGAATAGCTGGCTGGGCTTCCCTGGTGGCGCAGTGGTTGAGAGTCCGCCTGCCGATGCAGGGGACACAGGTTCGTGCCCCGGTCCGGGAGGATCCCACATGCCGTGGAGCGGCTGGGCCCGTGAGCCATGGCCGCTGAGCCTGCACGTCTGGAGCCTGTGCTCCGTAATGGGAGAGGCCACAACAGTGAGAGGCCCATGTACCGCAAAAAAAAAAAAAAAGTATAGCTGGCAAATATTTCCCTAGAGTAAGATGTCTTCTTCTCCATAAACTATGTAAGAAAAAGAGATGATAAATTTCAGAATTCTTAGGACCCACTCTCAAAGCATCAGACAATGTGTTGGAGCAGGGTGGTAGCCTACTTCATAGAAAACTCCATCTGTCAAAGAATTTCCCAAGAGACACAGAAGGCCTCTGTGTAAGGAGAACACTCCTGAGTCTCTCCTTTACTCTCACACTACTGCCACACTCACCACACGTCTGACACCAGATGTGTGGGGTTTCCACACATCAAGCAAATCTCTGTGACAACAGCTGGGTGTCCTACAATTCGATTCAATTCTGACACTAACTGGAGTTAGCACAGACACCACAGACCAAGGGCTCAGTCCCAGGAGACTGTCCCGCATTTTAGACATCAATCTCAAGCAGTAGGTCCCTATGTTACCAACAACTTCTGTACAAGTTGGTTACAATTCAGAGTTTCACATGACCTCCTGCCTTGATTTCCAGTGTTTGCTAGGACAGCTACAGAACTCATGGAAATACTTAGGTTAACCAGTTTATGACATAATAAAACACACGGAAAAGATACAGATGAACAGCCAGATGAAGAGATACATAGGGCGACGTCCAGAGGGTTCCCAGGTACAGGAGCTTCTGTCCCCATGAAGCTGGGGTGCACCACCACCCTCCTGGTATGCAGATGTGTTCACCCACCCAGGAGCTCCCCCAAATCCTGTACTATTGGGATTCTTGTGGAGGCTTCCTCACATAAGCATGATCAATTATTAACTCCATTTCTAACCCCTCTTCCCTCTCTGGAGAATCGGGGGTGAGGCTAAAAATTCCACACTTCTAATTATGAGCTTGGTCTTTCTTGCTGGTGACCATCCAGGAGCCCACCAAGAGTCACCTCATTAAAACAAAAGCCATCCCCCCCACCTCTTCACACAGGAAATTCCAAGGAATATAGGTAATCTGTGTCAGGAACCAGGGTCAAAGACCAATATATATGTTTCTTATTATTTCACAGTCTGGCATCTCCACTGTGCTCCTTTATGCAAATCAACTTTCATAAATATGAGGACACCTTGGCCTCCCTGAATAGTGGGCACATCACAGATGTCAACATCCCAAGGTGACTTGGGGTCAGATGATTAAGAGAGGAGCAGCAGTGTGACAGGGAAAAACTTTGAGGAGAAAAAGATGAACCTGGCTGGTCAGACAGAAACTGAACAGCCCAGTTCTGGGGAGAATCGCCAGGCTGGTGGTGTGGGCGTGATGGATGGGCCCCTCGAGGGTGGCCTGTGATTGAAGCCAGATTGTCAGCAGTCAGTAAGCCAGGAGAGAGAAGCAAGAAGTTAGGTGGTGCTGTCAACTTGCCAGGGGATATGCAGCAAAGAGTAGGGGACTTGCATGAAGAGTGAAGAGAAAAAAAAGGTGAGGTGGTGGATGAGTTTTTTAAACAGCTTCCAAGGACACCTATGAGAAAATCTCAGGCATCTGATGTCATAACAGTGGTGTGCAAATAGGTAGACTCATCGCCTTCCAGGAAGTCAGGTTCTCTGTTGGTATGAGGTCTGCAAGTGGAGGGGAGCCAGACCACCTTCTAGAGAACCTAGGAGACTCAAAGGTGGTGTCCTTTGGAAGACAAGAAGCTTCTGGAGCTTCCATTTTAGGAGCTGAGCAACAGTGGACAAGCCAGAATTGTCGGCTAGTCTGCCCCCATCCCACCCTGGAAGGAAGGGATGCACTCCAGGCTGTTAGGAAGGCTGGGCTCTGTTCTGGAGCCACAACGAATAACTCCTGAGAACTGTGGGGCAGCTGCTTTGTTAATTTCACCTTGAAGTTTACTGCAGAAGGACAAGGCTGTTAGTCCACAGCCAACCAAGGAATCCGAAAACCCCAGGGGAAAACCAGTGGGTCCAGAAACTCCAGTGTGTTCACAAGGTGCTCTACGAAGTCCTAGGTGTTCTGTGCAAATATCCCAGGGACACAACTAGTGAGCAGCGGAGAGAAACAGCAGGCAAGGCCCCAAACACAGCAGCTTTCCTTCTGTGGGTGTCAAGTTACAGCTAACATTTATCAAGGACTTACAATATGCCAGGCACTGTGCTGAGTATTTCATAAGTGTTCTCACAGCAACCCAAATGAGGTGATGCTATTAACATTCCTATTATACAGGGGAGGAAATTGAAGCACAGAGAGGTTAAGTAACTTGCCCAGGGTCACACAGCTAGTACTTTGCTGCAGTGGGAGTTAAGTCCACGTCTTCACCAGTGTGTTATACTGGGGCTCTCTGTCAGATTTCCTGTGATGAAAGGGTTTTCTCCCTGCACAGAAGAGAGGGTTTATCTAAGGTGCCTCATGGGCAGCAATCTTAAGACTGACAGGCTGAGGCATATCAAAAACTCTGGTGGCAGCTCCTGAGTCATCAGAGTCACAGCTGCTCAGCAGTTCACTCTGCCATCTGTTAAAATGAGGAAAATATTAAATATTGATCTCTTGCAGCTCAGCCAGGCTTTGTGAGTTTTCAGGATTTAATGTCTGAAAATCACCTCCTGCAGTTACCTGGGGCACTTCACAGTAACCTTCCGGCAGACATCACCTTCTTTCTCCTGCTCATCCCAGGGCTAATAAAGGAGCAGGGGCCAAGCTGAGGGCTTTATCCAGACAACCACTATGAAGAGCAGCCTCAAAAAGGGCGGCGGGGCGAGAGAAATAGGAGAAAGGGGACTGTCAGTAGAGATGTCGAAAATGCTGAATAAACACGAGAATTGGACAAATGAAGGTTGTCTTTTATGCTAAAGAAGGAAACAGTTTGACTTCTGGAGAATTGCTGTTTCCTTTTATGAGGCCATGGAACACAGCCCTGGTTTTTTCTCCCTGGCCTGTAAGAAGACTCCGTTAAATTTTATGCTCAATTTCAGTCTGTTTCCTTACCTTAGGTTTTTGGCAACCAGCTTCTCCCTGACAATAAAACTGAAAACTCCCCAAAATGAGGTAACTATGCCTTGTTATGACCAGGCTTCATATTCTCATGGAGAAGCAGGCAGAAGATAGTAAACTATTATGCTCAGAATGAAGAAAACACGCACTGGCCCAAAAACTGCATGCTAAATAAAAACCTGGTCCTTTCTCAACCAGGATTTGCTCAGAAACAATTTCCACTCCAGAACACAAAGTCCAAGAAAAAAAATTAATTGCTTTCTAAAAAATTTTTATATTTGACTTATAAATGTCTAAGTTTTTAGAATTAACTTAAAATGTTTTTAAGTGAAAAAATCTGCAACAGACATGGAAATATTAGCATCTGGGTGGTAGGCACACAGTTCTTTTTCTTTGCATTTGAAATATATCATAATTTTGAAAATAAACCCAAATTGCTGAGAGAGAAGACCAGCTGGCATGAGGGCTAGGAGCCCTGGGCAGCCTGAGTTCTGTGCTCATATTTTTAATCTGAAGTTGTGTGAGATTGAGATAAGGAACAAAACTCTTAATCTCCAGTCTTCTGATCTATCAATCAATCAATCAATCATTGAAAGACATTTAGAGTTCTATCGTATACCTAATACTTTTCTAGGCCTTAAGAACATAAGGGTGAACAGAAAAGCTATAGTCATCACCTTCCTTGAGCTCCCAATCTAATGGAAGGAATGGACAAGAGGTAAACAAACTAAGGATTGAGTAATTACACATGTGATAAGCGCTCTAAAAAAAGCCAGTAGTGTTCAGATAGAAACCAATGGCAAGGGGGCTTTGCCCAGTTTATACAGAGTGATCACAGATGGCTTCTATGAGGAAGTTCTATTTAGCTGAACTGAAGCAAAAGGAAGAAAGTAAGAACAATCCATGGTGAGATCACTCGCTACATACACGCCCTGAAGCAGGACAGAGCTGTGTGAGTCCTAAGGGCAGAGCATGGACAGATTGGCTGGTACACATCGTTGAGGAGGGAAAGGACCTGAGATAAGGTTCAACAAACAGTCAGGCGCCATACCAGGCATGGCTTTGGACACAGAGGAAGGAGTTGGCCTTTTATCCAAAACAAATATGGCAGCCACTATACATCTTAGTGGCAAAGGAGTAACATGTTCTCAACACACCTTGTAAAAGAGCTCTCTGGCTGCTGTGTGGCTTGGAGTTGGTAAGAGTGGAAGCAGAGAGATGAGTAAGAACTGGAATCAGCTAACGGCAAGCCAAATCCAGTTTACCACCTGATTTGGTACATGAAGCTTTATTGCAACACTGCATGATTATTTGTTTACTATTATCCATGGCTGCTCTCACACTGTAACAACAGAGTTCAGTGGTTCAGACAAATACTGTAAGGCCCACTAATCCGAAAATAGTTACTATCTGGCCCTTTACAGGAAAAATGTACCAGCCCCTGCATTAGAAACCTGTAGCAGTAGCCACAATACTATATGATGGTAGCTGATCAGCATTCAACCAATAAGAATTATCGAACACCTACTGTGTGCTTAGGAGAAAGACAGGAGCCTGGAAATATAAGTGCTATGTAAGACCAGGTGTCTTCTTTTATAATGTTCAATAGCATCAGATCCATCCCCTCACTGACCCTGACAAAATCTACTCAGCCTCAAGCTATCCCTTCTAAACCTTCAACTTTGGCTCAAGTCCTACCTCCTCCATAGAGTTTTCCTTCATTTACTTAATACACCTTACTCTACATTGTTTTTTAAACTCCAGCCATAAGTATCTCCTATGTTCAATCCTTTGGCTTTGACTAATCTGTGAATATTCATGGTTTTGGATGACCAACACATTTTCCCCCCGTGGTGATGAAAGTATGAAATAGCCCCATCTTGTCCCCTAAGCTCTGATGTACCAATCAAGCCTCTCACCCAATGGGAGAGTCCTAGGTCCATGGTTATGGCAACTGGTTCAGAGTCAGAACATGGCCCTAACAGAACCTTTCCCTCAAGGCTATCTGCTGAAATTCATAAGAATTATTGTCTCTTGACTTTGCTGCCATAGTACTACAAGGCTCTAAGTTTGGGACAGCCAACACCCCTGACAAATGTGCTCACTGGAGACACACAGAGCCCGTCTTTAGTAAGGGGAGAGGCAATGGAGAGAGAAGCAAATTGAGAGCTGGGAGTCCTGATGGTCTTCCCTGAGCCCTGCAACTCACAATACCTCTCATCCTCACTAATTATACAAGCCAATAAATCCAAATTATTTAAGGTGGTTCTGTTTCTGCCATTTACCACAGGAATCCTAATGTAATAGGCAACTATTTCTGCCCAAAGACAACCAAGGCAGGGCCATTTGGTAGCTCTCTAACCCTCAGCCTGGTACCAGAGAGATTCAGATTGCTGGTTCACTAGATGCTGGGTGGTTGGCAGGCACCTAGGCCCTTTACACTTTGATCTTGCCTGTTAGGGCTTCACCTACAATCAGACATTGCTAAGAAGAAACATAGGGAAGGTCTGATACAAAACCAAGATACTCTACCTTCCATTACCTCTGGGGCTGGCTAGGTACAGTAACTTGCCATGTGACTTCAGTTAAGTCCTTCGTACCCTAAAATCCCCCACCTTAAAATGAGGAGATTGGCCTTTCTGAACAACCCTCCCCATTCTCTGATTCCTGAGCTTAGGTCTGTCCAATTCCTCCAGGAAAATGAGCATTTTTAGCCCATCACTTTGGGACCAAGGTGACTATTTTCACAAAGCATTATTTGATTTTGTTCTGAAAAATTTAATCTCTGAGCTACATGCAGAGGCAGGAGCCTGCTATTTACATTGGACTTCTCATTCTATCCTGGCTTGGGCAGCCTCCACACACCTGGCAGGGATGGGCTAAGGGGAATGACAGCACTTTGTTTTTACTGCGGTTACATGTGTCTCATGAAATATCCCAAGTGCCTCTTGAAAAACATAACAAGGAAGTATGAAAAGGAGATTTACACATGTCTTAGAGGCCAGCATAACCTATGAGGAATTCTAAAGCTGGCTGAAAATGTTATTTTCTTGTTTCCTATAAAAGTACCTTACTTTATTTTACTTATTATTTATTTATTTATTTTTGGCTGTGGTGGGTCTTCGTTACTGTGCACAGGCTTTCTCTAGTTGCCACGAGCAGGGGCTACTCTGTTGCCATGCACGGGCTTCAGTAGTTGTGGCACACGGGCTCAGTAGCTGTGGCTCGTGGACTCTAGAGCGCAGGCTCAGTTAGTTGTGGTGCACGGGCTTAGTTGCTCTGCGGCATGGGGGATCTTCCCAGACCAGGGCTCGAACTCGTATCCTCTGCATTGGCAGGCGGATTCTTAACCACTGCACCACCAGGGAAGACCGAAGTACCTTATTTTTTTTTTTTTTTTTTTTTTTTTTTTGCGGTATGCGGGCCTCTCACTGTTGCGGCCTCCCCCGCTGCGGAGCACAGGCTCCGGACGCGCAGGCTCCG
The DNA here is from genome assembly GCF_025265405.1 of Mesoplodon densirostris. Taxonomy (NCBI): domain Eukaryota; kingdom Metazoa; phylum Chordata; class Mammalia; order Artiodactyla; family Ziphiidae; genus Mesoplodon; species Mesoplodon densirostris. Next base: position 136,278,137 of record NC_082663.1, read on the forward strand.
GACGCGCAGGCTCAGCGGCCATGGCCCACGGGCCCAGCCGCTCCGCGGCACATGGGATCCTCCCAGACCGGGGCACGAACCCGTATCCCCTGCATCGGCAGGCGGACTCTCAACCACTTGCGCCACCAGGGAGGCCCGTGAAGTACCTTATTTTTAAAAATCAAATCAGATCAAGAAGTTCTCTGGCACTGGTTTCTTGTTTCCGACACTTGGCCCCATTTCACATGAGCTGTTATTCATGGACTATTATGGCTACAATATGGATAAAGATCATCACACAGTTTCTCAGCTAGGGCACTGTTAGCATTTTAAGTGAGATTTTTGTTTTTGCTTCATGTCCCCTGCATTGCAAGACATCCACCATCCTAGCTAAATGCCAGTCCCCCACCATTGCAACAGTCAAAAAATACCTCTGTGCATTTCCAATAACCCAAGGGGGGCTGGTACTACCCCTTTCCAAGTCTCATTTTACAAATGGGTTGAGGCCCAGACATGGGAAAGTGACAAGATTTCCCAAGATCACACAAGTAAGATAGGGGAAGGAATGGATCTGAAGTCACATATTTTGACCATCCAATCCTAGTAATCATTATACTACCTTAACCCATCTCTGATAGCTGTGGGTTTCAATTCTACAGCTGATGCTATAAGACAACTGACAATGAAGTTATTACTACTACTGCCAATACCAACCATTGCCTCCCAATTATACTTTGATTGCACTTGATACATTCTTACAATGCAGTTCAGCAAGTTTTTTCATCCTCATGAGGGTCTTCATTACCATAAGTAGCTCATCTTACTTGCACTGGTTAGTGGACAAGGAGTAGCCTATCAGAATCCAAAAGCAGCATTCTAATTCTTTTTTTTTTTTTTTTGCGGTACACAGGCCTCTCACTGTTGTGGCCTCTCCCGTTGTGGAGCACAGGCTCCAGACGCGCAGGCTCCAGACGCGCAGGCTCAGCGGCCATGGCTCACGGGCCCAGCTGCTCCATGGCATGTGGGATCTTCCTGGACTGGGGCACGAACCCGCGTCCCCTGCATCGGCAGGCGGACTCTCAACCACTGTGCCACCAGGGAAGCCCTAAAAGCAGCGTTCTAATTCTTGATCATTGGCTCTCAAGGAAGCAGAGAGATGAGTTTGTGGGAGTACACCCAGAAGACAAGAGACCAAAGATATTCAGCAACTTGGGAAGCTACTTTGTCCGTAAAATCCTAGCATTTCTGGTATTTGGAGCACTGTTTGGTCAATGTTTATGTCTTCCCATGAATTGCTCCTATTTGGTGACCCACAAGTGGTCTGCAATACCTAGAGGGGGCCGGGTCTAAATATCTAGCAGTAATAACATATTACGGTGAAATCTGCTCATCCTTTGCCTGTTACAGCTCCCCAAGTCCCATCCCGTTACTAGGTTCAAGAGGAGGAAATAAACAGAAAAGAAAAGAAATATGCTCCATTAATTAAAGTTAGTTGTATTTGCATTGCACTCTCCTGCTACAAAAGAGTCACTGGCAACCAGGAGAGAAAAATCTGCCTGCATGTCATGTGTCTCAGACTCTTCCTCACACTCACGTACACCTGATCCATCAATACTGTATGAAGGTGAAAAAGGACAGAGCCTTCAAGACTCTGTGTTCTCATGGTATTTTCAGAGCAATTCATGAGCCTCTTTTCATGCATTTGCTTTCTTTGAGATGTGCTTCAGACAAGCCCACATGATCAATGATGGAGTGATGCCCAGTCACTTTTTCAGAGTTTTGGTAGAATAACAGGTCTGGAGTTGCATTTTAATAGTAATACACTCTTATAATCCAGAGTCATTTTTTTCTTGCACAGGAATTTTGAAGACAAAAAAATTGATTCAAAAGTTTAACACAATGTGAAAAGAACAAAGCTAAGGTACCAAGTTCAAATACTTTTTTGCCAAAAGCATTTAAAATGGTATGTACAACTGCATGGGGAATGGCAACTTATAGCTAATAACCATCAGGGGAAAATGAAAATATATATACACATGTATATACACACACACACCCCCAAAGAAACATGTGATGGCAGGGTTTTCTTTTTCATATTTTTTACTAGTGTTATTAGGAATTCATGAAGAGTCAATCATCATTTAATTTCTTTAAAATATCCAATTATGGTTTTGCCCTGAAGGGATATAGTTGTTTTTTTTTTATGTTTCTTCGTATCACATAGGTCACTTAAAACTAAAACTTTGGTCTCCCCCCACCCATACCACCAAAAGAGGGTCAGTTTTGAGGTATGAAAAACCCCTTTTCTATTTTTGACAGTCATCCTCCAGAAGAACCAGAGAAGCTGGCCTGGCTCCTAGAAAAAGGCTGGCAGCCCATCACAAGAATGCCCTCTCCATCTCCTCTCCTTTGGTAAAGCTGAGAGCTACCCAAGTGTTTATCCAAATCCATTCTTCAACAAATATTTGCCGCAAACAAGGAAAAGGCCTGCAAAAATTTACTGTTAGCAAGGAGAGTTTAAAAAACAACCATTTGGGATGAGAGAGAGCAAACAAAAAAACAAAAAACAGAGAAACCCTAAAAATAAAAATAAAGCAATTACACGCCTTAAAGCTAGTCATAACTATTTTAAATTACTTTGCATATAAATATCAGTTATCCCCATGGGAAAATGTAAAACCCAAAGAGAAATGCCTAGAAGTGACTGAGGTATAAAGCTGGTATTATAGTTGGTGAAGTTATACCATAGAAAAATGCATTTCCTACACCCCCAACTTGATTTCAGTTCTTTCCCGTGAAGCATACTGACAAAGTAAAACTTTCTGGTGGTGAAAAAACAACAACGGGAAGCAAATCACAATAACTGCATCAGACAAGAATCAATAAGGCGTGTCTTCAACTCAATTATTTCCTCTCTGAGGATGAAGCGGGCGCTCACGTTGAGGTGTTTGTAAATACGCTCTCGGTATCTATTTGGTTTGCTTAAATAGGATCACCTCTCAACCCACACCACTATTTCATTCTCCTTCTCTTAAGGCCTCACCTCCATCCTCCAGAGGTAGTCATCAGAAAATTATCAGGGAGAAGGTTGTGGTCTTACTGCAAACTACAGATGGTTAAGGAGTAAATGGTATTATTTTGAAAAGTTTGCCAGAAGGTGGAGAGAAGAGGTTTCAAAGCTTAAGTGAATCAACTTTGATCAGTTTAGCTCCAATATTCTTTAATAACGGAAGATCTCAAGTCCTCCAACTCAAATCGTCAAGCAAGATAAAATCATTTTTTGTATTCCCTTGAGACCAAATTTAGCATGTTATGAGGCCCAGGCAAAGACTTAGGACACCAAACTTTTTGCGTGGGTGTATACACACACACACACACACACACACACATACAGACACACACACACATATATACACACATACACAGACACAGACACACACACATACATATATATATGTACTCACCCAAAAAGTAGGGCCACTGTTTAAATACATATCAACGACAGAGGAGAAGCCATTTTGGAAGAACAGTCATCAGAAACATTGTGCACAAATAGGCAAGAAACTGACAGAGTCACTCCTTCACCAAACTGCACTCAAGCTCCTCTAAGCCCCTTTCAACTAGGCGTCATCCTTGGACATTGTTCTTAAGAGCAAGAATCTAGCTAATTCATGGAGAATCCCCTACCCTCTGAGGGTAACTGTTTTCTGATCAAATTCCTCACCCCCTTCCATCCCTCACGTGATAACTGATCACTCCAGTCTGCCTTCAGCAAGAATCCTGTTAAACTGGTTTAGTCAGAAATCCCCCTTTGCCCCTGATGTTGCCTATTAGTAATTTCCCACCCACTGACTCCCACCCAGAGCCCCTTAGCTCTAAATCCTAACTTGGCTGTGTTACATTCAGAATTGAGCACAGATCTACACTGAGGTCTCCATGTTCCCCTACTGCAGTAGTTCCTGAGTAAATCTGTTTTTAGCATTTTAACTGCTTTCCAGCTCTAGTTTGCTTAGACAAAATTGCAAAAGTGCAATAAATAAGAAAAAGCGTCCATGAAAGGGCATTTCTTGGATGGATTTCACGTGTGCGAGCACCTGTTTTATTGTGAGTTTTTTCCCCCCCACCAATTGATCTTTAACGTTTAAGAGAGGCATGAATGCAAGCCTGTCTTATGTTTTTGATAGCTCAAACATTACTTCTCAAAAATTCTTTCTCTTCGTTCTCTCTTCCACAGAAGTTTGTGATGGCTACAGGAATTCAGAATTTCCTATGGCTCCCATGCACCATGCCTTAAAGGTAGCTCTCCTTTATTTGGAAAGGGAGCTACACTGCAGTAAAATATGACCATCCTACGTATCTGATCTGAAAGGGAACTTTCAAGGTACTCAGTTTGAGCCTAATCGCTTCAAGTTTTCTCCACCTGGAGTCTTATTCAGTCATCAGTGAGGTTCAGAATGCTGTTCTAGTAACATTTTCTCTCAGTCATCTTAGGAAGTGCTAGGAGAAGGAAACATTTGGAAAGACTTTTAACAACAAAATCCAGAAGAGGTATTTGTGATGTGAGGGTGGGTCAAGGGAGGAAGAAAGTTTGAATGTTATAGGGAATGCAGTTAACCCAGAAAATGCCAGTCCTCATATATTCTGTTTTATTAAAGATGTGGAGCTTGTTTTTCAAACTGTCTGTCTTGTAGGATGTAGAGCAGTGAGATAATCCAGAAAGGCAGGCAGGAGGACCTAGATTCTAGCCTCTACTCTGACCATTTGGGTCTAGTAACAGGCACTCAGGGGAAATGATAAGAGCTCCACCTGGAAGGGGAGGTGGTGGGAAGGGTGGACAGACAGCCCACAGAATCCATTAAATGTCCAGCTCAGGCACGGTGATGGTATCCCTGGGCAAGGCAATCCAGCAAAGGTTTTGAAGAAAGTGAGGACCTTGATTGGAGCTGTGGTTTAAACAACTCCCTGGAAGCCTTGGTCTTTGATGAATCAATGCGGGGGAAACACCATAGGCTGAGAAACCAGTCAAGAGGTTACTGTGACATTCAGGCTACAATGAGGGCCTAAAGCGGACGACAGAAACGAGGAAGCCCCGGAAGGCAAGGCAAGGCAAGACATACGATGCTGTTTGGACCATGCTGGCTTCCAAGAATGGCATTTGAAACAGAGCTGTTTGCAACAGCAGAACATGAGGGACAACAAGGTAACAGGATATCAGAAAGACAGGACCCGAGTATCAGCTAAAATTCACCGAGTTGCCTCCAGGCTCCAGACACCTTTAATTATAAATGAGGTACTGAAAGAGCAGATACAGCCACACAGCTAAACCTTATGTAACTTGCAAGAACAAGCAAAAAGCACAAACGGCTCTTAGGAGCAGCCCTGCTCAGTAAGCCAGGCCTGGAAATGGTTGTACGCATTCCCAGCCTCCCTCCCTTAGCAAACTCTTTCCCCTTCTACTTGGGTTGCTCAGCGACAGTACCAGCCAGTTGTTAGGTGACCCTGATACTCTATGGCCCCTTTCCCTAGGTGAAGGCACTGCCAGCTCATGAATGCAGCCACTGACGCCAGGGCAGCTCTCCCCAACCCAGAGAGAGACGTTTATCTGCTGCAACCTCTCGGCCCATCTCCCAGAACCTGAACACTGGTGGTTCCTTCCTCTGCCTCCACAAAACCTTCTTAGTTCCCCTCTGTCTTCATGGCTCCCAGTTTGGCAAAAACATCTCCTCTCAGTAAGAATTTCTAGAAGACTCCAAAGTTTGGGCCTGACCAGCTTTCACGCAGACTGTTCTTTCATCTAGCTTCGGGGAACCATGAGCTTCCGAACCCCATGTATCCCACTCTGTTCCCTAAAACTGCAAGTTCAAGATACTGGGAAACATCCTAAAAGCCCACCAACTCGTGATGGTTATTCAATTATGGATTCTCCAGGCAGATGAGCACCATTCAATGCTTTAAAAAATATCCACGAAGCTTATCTATGTATGCTGGGATGCAACCACCATTACACTCAGTGCAATGAGGAAGAAAAACGCATAGTAGTGTGTATTGCACTCTTTCAGCTACAAAGGGGGCTGTAGATGGTTGCACTTGTATCAGAGAGCTCTGGTTGAACACTGCTTTTAAATTCTGTGCTCAATCTCAGAATTCAGTGCCCAAAGGTTTGCCCCAGTTGTGAACGAGCCAGGGGAAACAAAACTTACAATGAAATTATTCTAGTCACTGTTTGATTTCTTCTATTCTATGAAAATTGGCTGAAAACTAGTTTTCTGCTAATGGCTTATTACCAGGATACCATTTTTCCAATTACTCACCAAGAGCAGAGATATTAACCCTGCGATTTTATTCCAGTGGGACTGTTCAAAATCATACTTATTGCCATCCACAGAGGTTAAGTAGTTAATTATGAATGGCACAACAATAATGAAATTCTCAGAACGAACTTCTGGAAGCTTCAAATAGGTTTTCTTGGTAGGGTGGAAAGAGTGGGCAGAGAGAGGAAAGACAGTATTAATAGTCTGAAGGTCTGACACACTCAGTCTTACAAAGCAATGAGGAAGCCCCCAAAGCCTCAATCAGAGAATTTGCCCTAATTCCATGCAACAAACATTGTTAAGTCAGAGTATCTGAGAGACTATAGAAATAAATGCAATAGGAACAAACAGCAACAGTATCTACTGCCAAATTAACTTACCGGGAGCCTCTTCCGGAGCTTCCACCAAAAGGGGATTTGTTACCAAACGCTGACCTGGGCGGCTCTCTCTGCAGAAAGGGAAGCAGAGTGAAAATGGCCGCCCCACCTCGTTCTCCCTATAATGAGTTCACACGAGATCTGTGAGGCCCTGACTCAGGTGAGTCCACCAGGTGCAGGTCATTAAGAGGCAGCGCTGGGCTTCCCTGGTGGCGCAGTGGTTGAGAGTCCGCCTGCCGATGCAGGGGACATGGGTTCGTGCCCCAGTCCGGGAGGATCCCACATGACGCGGAGCGGCTGGGCCCGTGAGCCATGGCCGCTGAGCCTGCGCGTCCGGAGCCTGTGCTCCGCAACGGGAGAGGCCGCAACAGTGAGAGGCCCGCGTACCGCAAAAAAGCAAACAAACAAAAAAAAGAGGCAGCGCTGGTGCTGCCAGTGCTAGGAAGGATGGAACGCTGAGCCTGGGCTCTGGCTGCAGCCCCCGCTTCACCAGGAAGCCAGGTAAAAGCTGTAGTAGCACCTGTGGGCACGTCAGAAATGCAGAGTCATAGGCCCTGCCCCAGACCTGCAGAATCTGCATTCTAACAAGATCCTCAGGCAATTCACAGGCACATACAATTTGAGGAGCACTGAGAGTGAGCAGCACTAATGAGGAAATGCTGGCTGCACTGAATACAAAGAAGTAGAAAAGAGGAGGCCCTCTCCTTTCAGCTTTGCCTTACAAAATGTTCAACACTTACTATTTTCTCAAATCTTGGCATGACGCTGATGCTTTGGGAAGACAGTCCTGCAGAGAAGCACAACATCCCAGCTCACCCTGCATCCCGGGGAGGAAGGTAGAAGAAGCCTGCCATGAAGGCTGAATCACGAACTTGGTCTTCAGTCCGGCAAGTTCTCTGCCCTTTCCGATCTCACTCACTCATCAGTAACATGAAGACTTCAGAACTAGACCATCTTCTAAGTCCCAGCCTAGGCAGTGAAGGTCTACCGTTCTCTCAATGAGAAAAATAACCTCTACTAAGACATCTACTAAGATCACAGATAAAAATACCCTCCAATTTCCCCCTTTATCGACCACTGGATTACACAGGGCACCTGTACCAGAGCCTCTGTAGATCTTTTTGTCTTTCCTAGTTGTGCCTAGCCACCCATCACTCTGCCAGAAGACCCTACATTTAATTGGGGCCAGCTGGTCTGCCTTTCCCTGACTCTGCTTCAGGGAGCCCACTTAGTAACTCCAAGGACACAGATGTCAGGAAGCCTGAGCTTTCCTCGAGATATCTGGCTCCTTCCCAGAAAAGATAACACACACACATGCATACCTACAGAATCTGCGAAGATGAAATAGTTTAGCTTTTTTGGTATTTGTCATGTAGGGATAACCATCTTGGTTTTCCACAAGCCACAGTGGCTATCAATATAGCTGATTACTTTAAACACAGAATCCAGGGTAAAATGTCTCTTTAAACTTGATCCTTACAGATCAAGTACCCTAAATTATATTTAAATATCCCTTTTATAATACCCTGACACCTCAGCCTTCAGGCCCTGAATATCACCATTATTAGCAAAACCATTCCACCTGCTCTCTAGAAGTTTCCTTGAGGTTATGGATCACAGATCTGCTTTCTGGTCACTTTTACTTCCTGGGACTGCCTCTTCTTCTAAGCCCCTCAGTACCCCCCTCTTCTTTAGCGTAGGCTTCTAGCTTTTGTTCTCTAGTTAAGCATCCCCAGTTCCTCTTAAGATGTTGTTTGAAATTTCTTTAGTAGGCTCACAACCTTTTTAAAGACTAGCACAGAGGGGGGACCTTCAAGATGGCAGAGGAGTAAGAAGTGGAGATCACCTTCCTCCCCACAAATACATCAAAAATACATCTATATGTGGAACAGCTCCTATAGAACACCTACTGAACGCTGGCAGAAGACCTCAGACTTCCCAAAAGGCAAGAAACTCCCCACGTACCTGGGTAGGGCAAAAGAGAAAAACAGAGACAAAAGAATAGGGACGGGACCTGCACCAGTGGGAGGGAGCTGTGAAGGAGGAAAGGTTTCCACACACTAGGGAGTCCCTTCACTGGAGGAGATGGGGGGTGACGGGGGGGAAGCTTTGGAGCCATGGAGAAGAGCACAGCCACAGGGGTGTGGAGGGCAAAGCAGAGAGATTCCTGCACAGAGGATCGGTGCCGACCAGCCCTCACCAGCCGGGGCGGGCGGGGGCTGGGAGCTGAGGCTCAGGTTTCAGACGTCGGATCCCAAGGAGAGGACTGGACACAGCCTGAAGGGGGCTAGTGCGCCGCAGCTAGCCGGGAGTGTGACAAGGAAAAGGTCTGGAGCTGCCGAAGAGGCAAGAGACCATTGTTTCGGAGTGCGTGAGGAAAGGGGATTCAGAGCACCATCTAAATGGGCTCCAGAGACAGGTGCAAGCCGCCCCCATCAGCTCAGACCCCAGAGACTGACATGAAACGCTAACGCTGCTGCTGCAGCCACCAAGAATTCAGTGTGCAAGCACAGGTCACTATGCACACCTGCCCTCCAGAGAGCCTGTGCAGCCCACCACTGCCAGGGTCCCGTGATCCAGGGACAACTTCCCCGGGAGAACAAATGGCATGCCTCAGGCTGTTGCAATGTCACATCAGCCTCTGCGACAGCAGGCTCACCCCACATTTCCAATTATAACTACCATACCCCTCCCTCCTCCTGGCCTGAGTGAGCCGGAGCCCCCTAATCAGCCACTGCTTTAACCCCTTCCTGTCTGGGTGGGAACAGAAGCCTGAGGGCAAGCTACACGCAAAGGCGGGTCCAAAACCAAAACTGAACCCCAGGACTTGTGCGAACAAAGAAGAGAAAGGGAAATTTCTCCCTGCAGCCTCAGAAGCAGTGGATTAAATCCCTACTATCAACTTGAGGAACCCTGCATCTGTGGAATGCCTGAACAGACAGCGAATCAACTCAAAACTGAGGCAGTGGACTTTGGGAGCAACTGTAGACTTGGAGTTTGCTGTCTGTGACTGACTTGATTCTGATTTTTATGTTTATCTTAGTACAGTTTTTAGTGCTTGTTATCATTGGTGGATTTATTGGTTTGGTTGCTTTCTTCTTTTTTTATTACTTTTTAATTTTTAATTTTAATAATTTTTAATGTTTTATTGCAATAATTTTTTTAATTTATGTATTTGTGTTTTTTTTTTCTTTCTTTTTTTCTCCCTTTTCTTCTGAGCCACGTGGCTGACAGGGTCTTGGTGCTCTGGCCTGGTGTCAGGCCTAAGCCTCTAAGATGGGAGAGCTGAGTTCAGGACATTGGACCACCAGAGACCCCCTGGTCCCATGTAATATCAATCGGTGAGAGCTCTCCCAGAGATCTCCATCTAAACACTAAGACCCAGCTCCACCCAAGGACCAGCAAGTTCCAGTGCTGGATGCCCCAGGCCAAACAACTAGCAAGAAAGGAATACAATCCCACCCATTAGCAGAGAGGCTGCCTAAAATCATACTAAGTACACAGACACCCCAAAACAGACCACCAGATGCAGCCCTGCCCACCAGAAAACAAGATCCAGCTGACCCACCAGAACACAGTCACCAGTTCCCTCAACCAGGAAGCCTACACAAGCTACTGAAACAACCTTACCCACTGGGGGCAGACACCAAAAACAACAGGAACTACAAACCTGCAGTCTGCAAAAAAGAGACCCCAAACACAATAAGTTAAGAAAAATGGGAAGACAGAGAAATATGCAGCAGATGAAGCAGCAAGGTAAACACCCACCAGGCCAAACAAATGAACAGGAAATAGGCAAACTATCTGAAAAAGAATTCAGAGTAATGATGTCAAGATGATCCAAAACCTTGGAAATAGAATGGAGAAAATACAAGAAACATTTAACAAGGAACTAGAAGAACTAAAGAGCAAACAAGGGCTTCCCTGGTGGCACAGTGGTTGAGAGTCCGCCTGCCGATGCAGGGGACACAGGTTCATGCCCCAGTACAGGAAGATCCCACATGCTGCAGAGCGGCTAGGCCCGTGAGCCATGGCCGTTGAGCCTGCGCGTCCGGAGCCTGTGCTCTGCAACGGGAGAGGCCACAATAGTGAGAGGCCCATGTACCACAAAAAATAAATAAATAAATAAAGAGCAAACAAGCAATGATGAACAACACAATAAATGAAATTAAAAATTTCTAGAAGGAATCAGTAGCAGAATAACAGAGGCTAAAGAAGGGATAAGTGAGCTGAAAGATAAAATAATGGAAATAACTACTGCACAGCAGAAAAAAGAAATGAAAAGTATTGAGGACAGTCTCAGAGACCTCTGGGACAACATTAAGTACACCAACATTCAAATTATAGGGGTCCCAGAAGAAGAAGAGAAAAAGAAAGGGTCTGAGAAAATATTTGAAGGGACAATAGTTGCAAACTTCCCTAACATGGAAAAAGAAATAGTCAATCAAGTCCAGTGCAGAGAGTCCCATATAGGATAAATAATAAATAAATAGTCAATCAAGTCCAGTGCAGAGAGTCCCATATAGGATAAATCCAAGGAGAGACAGGCCAAGACACATATTAATCAAACTATCAAAAATTAAATACAAAGAAATCATATTAAAAGCAGCAAGGGAAAAGTAACAACATACAAGGGAATCCCCATAAGGTTAACAGCTGATCTTTCAGCAGAAACTCTGCAAGCCAGAAGGGAGTGGTAGGACATATTTAAAGTGATGAAAGGGAAAAAACTACAACCAAGATTACTCTACCCAGCAAGGATCTCATTCACATTCGATGGAGAAATTAAAATATTTACAGACAAGCAAAAGATAAGAGAATTCAGCACCACCAAACCAGCTTTACAACAAATGCTAAAGGAACTTCTCTAGGCAGGAAACACAAGAGAAGGAAAAGACCTACAAAAACAAACCCAAAACAATTAAGAAAATGGTAATAGGAACATACATATCGATAACTGCCTTAAATGGAAATGGATTAAATGCTCCAACCAGAAAGACACAGACTGGCTGAATGGATACAAAAACAAGACCCATCTATATGCTGGCTACAAGAGACCCACTGCAGACCTAGAGACACATACAGACTGAAAGTAAGGGGATGGAAAAAGATATTCCATGCAAATGGAAAGAAATGCAAAAGAAAGCTGGAGTAGCAATTCTCATATCAGACAAAATAGACTTTAAAATAAAGACTACTACAGGAGACTAGGACACTACATAATGATCAAGGGATAAATCCAAGAAGAAGATATAACAATTGTAAATATTTATCTACTCAACATAGGAGCACCTCAATACATAAGGCAAATGCTAACAGCCATAAAAGAGGAAATCGACAAAAAAACAATAATAGTAGGGGACTTTAACACCCCACTTTCACTAATGAATAGATCATCCAAAATGAAAATAAATAAGGAAACACAAGCTTTAAATGATACATTAAACAAGATGGACTTAACTGATATTTATAGGACATTCCATCCCAAAACAACAGAATACACTTTCTTCTCAAGTGCTCATGGAACATTCTCCAGGTTAGATCATACCTTGGGTCACAAATCAGGCCTTGGTAAATTTAAGAAAGTTGAAATCATATCAAGTATCTTTTCTGGCCACAATGCTATGAGACTAGATATCAATTACAGGAAAAAAAAACTGTAAAAAATACAAACACATGGAGGCTAAACAATACACTACTAAATAGCCAAGAGATCACTGAAGAAATCAAAGAGGAAATCAAAAAACTAGAAACAAATGACAATGATAACACGATGATCCAAAACCTATGGGAATGCAGCAAAAGCAGTTCTAAGAGGGAAGTTTATAGCAATACAATCCTACCTCAAGAAACAAGAAACATCTCAAATAAACAACCTAACCTTACACCTAAAGCAATTAGAGAAAGAAGAAGAAAAACAACAAAAAAACAAAGTTAGCAGAAGGAAAAGAATCATAAAGATCAGATCAGAAATAAATGAAAAATAAATGAAGGAAACAATAGCAAAGATCAATAAAACTAAGAGTTAGTTGTTTGAGAAGATAAACAACATTGATAAACCATTAGCCAGACTCATCAAGAAAAGAAGGGAGAAGACTCAAATCAACAGCATTAGAAATGAAAAAGAAGAAGTAACAACTGACACTGCAGAAATACAAAGGATCATGAGAGATTGCTACAAGCAACTACATGCCAATAAAATGGACTACCTGGAAGAAATGGACAAATTCTTAGAAAAGCACAACCTTCTGAGACTGAACTAGGAAGAAACAGAAAATAAAAACAGACCATTTACAAGCAGTGAATTTTAAACTGTGATTAAAAATCTTCCAACAAAGAAAAGTCCAGGACCAGATAGCTTCACAGGCAAATTTTATCAAACATTTAGAGAAGAGCTAACACCTATCCTTCTCAAACTCTTCCAAAATACAGCAGAGGGGAGAACACTCCCAAACTCATTCTACAACAGACAAAGATGTCACGAAGAACGAAAACTACAGGCCAATATCACTGATGAACATAGATACAAAAATCCTCGACAAAATACTAGCAAACAGAATCCAACAGCACATTAAAAGGATCGTACACCATGATCAAGTGGGGTTTATGCCAGGAATGCAAGGATTCTTCAATATATGCAAATCAGTCAACATTATACACCATATTAACAAATTGAAGAATAAGAACCATGTCATCATCTCAATAGACGCAGAAAAATCTTTCGACAATATTCAGCACCCATTTATGATAAAAACCCTCCAGAAAGTAGGCATAGAGGGAACTTTCCTCAACATAATAAAGGCCATGTATGACAAACCCACAGCCAACATCGTCCTCAATGGTGAAAACTGAAACCATTTCCACTAAGATCAGGAAGAAGACAAAGTTGCCCACTCTCACCACTATTATTCAACATAGTTTTGGATGTTTAGCCACAGCAATCAGAGAAGAAAAAGAAATAAAAGGAATCCAAATTCGAAAAGAAGAAGTAAAACTGTCACTTTTTGCTGATCAAATGATACTATATAGAGAGAATCCTAAAGATGCTACCAGAAAACTACTAGAGCTAATCAATGAATTTGGTAAAGTAGCAGGATACAAAATTAATGCACAGAAATCTCTTGCATTCCTATACACTAATGATGAAAAATATGAAAGGCAAATTAAGGAAACAGTCTCATTTACCATTGCAACAAAAAGAATAAAATACCTAGGGATAAACCTACCTAAGGAGAAAAAAGTCCTGTATGCAGAACACTATAAGACACTGATGAAAGAAATTAAAGACGATACAAACAGATGGAGAGATATACCATGTTCTTGGATTGGAAGAATCAACATTGTGAAAATGACTAGACTACCCACAGCAATCTGCAGATTCCATGAAATCCCTATCAAACTACCACTGGCATTTTTCACAGAACTAGAACAAAAAATTTCACAATTTTTATGGAAACACAAAAGACCCCGAATAGCCAAAGCAATCTTGAGAAAGAAAAATGGAACTGGAGGAGGCTATGGTAATCAAGAGAGTATGGTACAGGCACAAAAACAGAAATATAGATCAATGGAACAGGATAGAAAGCCCAGAGATAAACCCACAAACATATGGTCACCTTATCTTTGATAAAGGAGGCGAAAATATATAATGGATAAAGACACCTCTTCAATAAGTGGTGTTGGGAAAACCAGACAGCTACATGTAAAATATGAAATTAGAACACTCCCTAACACCATATGCAAAAATAAACTCAAAATGGATTAAAGACCTAAATGAAAGGCCAGACACTATAAAATTCTTACAGGAACACATAGGAAGAACACTCTTTGACATAAATCACAGCAAGGTCCTTGTTGACCCATCTCCTAGAGAAATGGAAATAAAAACAAAAATAAACAAATGGGACCTAATGAAACTTAAAAGCTTTTGCACATCAAAGGAAACCATAAACAAGACGAAAAGACAACCCTCAGAATGGGAGAAAATATTTGCAAATGAAGCAACTGACAAAGGATTAATCTCCAAAATATACAAGTTTTTTGTATAGCCCATGCAGCTCAATATCAAAAAAACAAACAACCCAATCCAAAAATGGGCAGAAGATCTAAACAGACATTTCTCCAAAGAAGATATACAGATTGCCAAAAAACACATGAAAGGATGCTCAACATCACTAATCACTAGAGAAATGCAAATCAGAACTATAATGGGGTATCACCTCACACAGGTCAGAATGGCCATCATCAAAAAATCTACAAACAATAAATGCTGTAGAGAGTGTGGAGAAAAGGGAACCCTCTTGCACATTGGTGGGAATGTAAATTGGTACAGCCACCATGGAGAACAGTATGGAGGTTCCTGAAAAAACTAAAAACACAACTACCATATCACCCAGCAATCTCACTACTGGGCATATACCCTGAAAAAAACATAATTCAAAAAGAGTCACATACCACAATGTTCATTGCAGCACTATTTACAACATCCAGGACACGGAAGCAACCTAAGTGTCCATCGACAGATGAATGGATAAAGAAGATGTGGCACATATATACAATGGAATATTACTCAGCCATAAAAAGATATGAAATTGAGCTATTTGTAGTGAGGTGGATGGACCTAGAGTCTGTCATACAGAATGAAGTAAGTCAGAAAAAGAAAAACAAATACTGTATGCTAACACATATATATGGAATCTAAAAAAAAAAAAAAAAGGTTCTGATGAACCTAGGGGAAGGACAGGAATGAAGACGCAGACATAGAGAATGGACTTGAGGACATGGGAAGGGTGAAGGGTAAGCTGGGACGAAGTGAGAGAGCAGCACTGACATATATACACTACCAAATGTAAAACAGATAGCTAGGGTAAGCAGCTGCATCACAGGGGTAGATCAGCTCGGTGCTTTGTGACCACCTAGAGGGATGGGATAGGGAGGGTGGGAGGGAGATGCAAGAGGGAGGGGATATGGGGATATATGTATACATATAGCTGATTCACTTTGTTATACAGCAGAAACTAACACAACAATGTAAAGCAATTATACTCCAATAAAGATGTTAAAAAAATAAATAAAAATATATTTATAAAAAATAAAATAAAATAAAGAGCAGCACATGGACTTGAAATCAGTATTCTGGATGTGGAAGAGGGCAGGATTCAATCATGGCTGTTTTGCTGGTTCTCTTCTTTGAGAAGGAAGTGAAAGGATCGCATCACATGGCAGAATGTTTATTGAGTTATAGTTCATGTTTTCTTCTTTCTGTTTGTCTTATCATGGCACCCAGACCAGGTAGCGGGACTTCTGTGCTCCCATGCTTCTGGGGAAGTTTGTGTTGCAAAGTTAAGAGAAGAAGTTGTCCTCAGAACATTCTTAACTTCTCTTTTCCAGGATCTTGTACTTGTTTTCAAATTTGGAGGGTGGCAATAAGGGCAGAGAGAGAGCAGTGTCAATGCAACAGAAAGGTTAAAGCAAGAGAAAAAAAGATGAGATGCCCCAAGTATGGGCAAGGAGATGGAGATAATCCACAAAATTGTGGAGACCTCTGCCCTGTGGGGTTTAAGAGATGTGGTCTGTTCTTGGAGAGGGGTACGCCTACCTGGGGGGACCAGATGAGTTGGAGATCCCACCTGGGTAAACAAATATTCTCAGAACAAGCTTGGCACAAAAGCAACTGAGACATTTGTATTCAAGAGACCCCACTCTCCCCACTCAGGTTTGGTAATGGAGATTTCAGTGGAGGCTGTGATGGATTAAAAATAAAGGAATATTTCCCCCACTTTCTGGCAACAACTCATGTCTCCAAAACTTGGATGTGACCCCTGGGAAAGGGAGGGGAGCCTCCCAAAATGATTGAAATTTACTTTACCTACAGCCTCCCAGATTATAGGTTTACAGTCTGATTTAGAGAAAATGAAATACTTTAATATTTTTTACATTTGCCTTATTGTTTAAATTTTATTTCCATTATAACTGTATGAAGTATTGTGAAGGGACTCAAAAGAATGATTTCTTGCCTCAGTGAAAGTCCTATCTAACCTAGAGATAATACTTTGATTTCTCTTTTTTTATTTTTTACTTTTTTATTTTATTAGTTTCTGCTTTATAACAAAGTGAATCAGTCATACATATACATCTGTTCCCACATCCCTTCCCTCTTGCGTCTCCCTCCCTCCCTCCCACCCTCCCTATCCCACCCCTCCAGGAGGTCATAAAGCACCGAGCTGATCTCCCTGTGCTATGCGGCTGCTTCCCACTAGCTATCTATTTTACGTTTGGTAGTGTATATATGTCCATGCCTCTCCTTCGCTTTGTCACAGCTTACTCTTCCCCCTCCCCATATCCTCAAGTCCATTCTCAAGTAGGTCTGTGTCTTTGATTTCTCTTGATGATGAAAGGTATTATAGCCAAATAGAAAGCAATGTGACTACTTGCCTTGTCATTTTATCTCTCTGTGTCTTAATTTCCTCCCCTGATAAATAGGGGTAATAATGACATAACTTCACAAAGATTACTGACAGAATGTGAGATTCCCATGCAGATGGCGATATTAAATTTGTAATACCCATGGGATTTGTAGCATTTATTTAGGATATGGGTTAAAAGCTTGGCTTCCAGGATCAGAACATCTGGGTTTATGCCCTGGTTTATGCCTATGTGAGTCTTTGTAGTTCTGGGTAAGCTAATTGCCCTCCCAAGACTTTAACTTCTTCAACTATAAGACGGGAATAATAATAGTAGCTAGTTTGTAGGGTGGTGTGAGAATTAAATAATATAACCCATGTAATGTTCCTAGCAAAGTGCTTGGTACATTCTAAGTGTTAATTATCTATTATACATTGGGGAAGTTGAGATAAAACATTTTACAAAATTAAACACATCATATAAATGTTAAGCCATCATTAAGTACTTGGTATTTCAGTTTATTTGAAAAGAAATTTTCCCATTTTTTAAAAGAAATTAAACATCTGGACCTAAAATATATATAATTATAACAACAAAAGGAGAGAAAATATTTATATCCACAGATGGGAACTATTACTTATTTGGGTCCAAAAATAACCCAACACCATGATATAACTCAGATCCATAAATACTCATGGGATGATTAACCGATGCAGAGTTAAAGTACAGTACTCAAAACGTCTTTTGTGCACATATGTCTGAATATGTACATCTTTAAAATGAAACTGTTTTCATTAATTTGCCAGGCAGCCGATACAAAGGTCTAATCAATAATTCATCTTGGCAAAGAAACTCATTACTCAGCCAAGACTATGATGAAAATCCTGTCAGGAAGCCTTGCTTTGGCTAAACAAAACAACTAAATTAAGTGCAAAGTGAATAATCCAACTTTCTATAAATCATTCATTTCAGGATTAAACATTATGTATTTCTCCATTAAATATGCATCCCAGGCCTGGACATGTATTTACTTCTATATTGCTCGGTCCTGAGGGATAGCCAACACAGTCTTCTTGGAGTCTCTTTGAAACTACCAGCCCACTGGGCAGAACAAAAGCAAATAAAGGAGAGTTTTGGAGAAGCCAAGAATTGAGAACCAGAAGTCCTCAAAGCCAACCTTTCACATAATCTGGGTATCCCCTCCATCCCTACTCTGAAGGCTGGTCATCCTCTTCTGTGTAAACACTACTGTGAATGGGGGGTTTACTACCCATTTTAGTTAAAAATCTTTCCATTTCAAATGGCAGAAAACCCAATTCAAACTAGCTTAAGCAAAATGGGAATTTATTGCTACATATCTCGGAGCATGAATAGTCTAAGTCCATACTTTAAGTTTTGGCATAATCAAGACTTAACCAATGTCACCAGGGTTTGTTCTTTTTCCCCATATTTATTCTTAGCTCCTCTTTCTCTCAAGTAGACTCTCCTTGTGGTGGCACAATGGCAGCTGCAGCCTTCTGTTCCCTCCTTCAGGGCCAGCAGGTAAAGATAATCACCCTGGATAACTCAGAATTGTTTCTTTTTGTCTCTAATTGGCCTAACCTGGGGCTTTTTTTTATTTTTTATTTTTGAATATCACAAACTTCAATCAGAATACTTTAAAAAATATTATTCTGCATGCACTTAACAAATCTCACATAAGACAAGAATCCAGTTGACTTGTTCACATATATTTAAAATTGTTAAGTACAGGTAACCATGAACACTTCACTGCATTAATCTGATGGCATCCTACCTCTAAGCACACGTTCATGTAACACTACTAGTAATTACCCTGGAGCAGAGGCAAAATGGAGATGGAGGAATCTTACAAAGCAAGTTTAAGGGATTAAACAGCGTTGTCATCGTCATCATCACTACTGAGGACAAAGCTGCTGCCTGTGGACAGGGGTCCTTCCTCCTTAACATTCCCTAAATCACCCACAGTCCCTCTCTCATCAGAATCTTCAAACAACTTGTCACTGGCATCATCATCAAACAACTTCTCGTTGGAATCATCATCTTCGAACTTTTTTTTTTTTTTACCACCAATAAACAAAGATTTATTTGGAAATTTCCAAACCTGCCAGAAGTGGCACTTGCCAAGCCCTAGGCCCACCCTCCTTACCAAGCTCCAAAGGACAATAATAGTCCTTGCCATGTCTCCCCTGCACCTACCCCTGCCCACACACACCCATGCCTCAGGGCACACCAGAGAACTAGTGTGCCCTCCCTCTAGGAGGCGTTACCCCTGGGCCCAAGAGCTGGGGTGGCAGCCCTCTGGCCTCTCAGGAGATGATGGAGGCCAGAGCCGCTTGCATAGATTGAGAAAAGAAAATAAGGAAGGAGACACCAAGTAGGGCTCCCTGAAAAACCCCAGCTTACCCTTGTACAAAAAAAGCGGCTCCCGCATAGAAAAACCTGCTCCACAAATAGCGTAAATACCCAAGAAAGGAAAAAACAACAGCAGCAATCCATCCCTGCTCGGTGGATTGAGAGGGGTGGGGTAGGTCTAAGCAGTGTTCTGATACCCCAGGCTCAGTTTACGTGCCATGGTTGTGGGGGGATGAGTCAGCTGCAGTGGAACTATAATGAAAGGGAAGAAGAGAGATATCAAAGGAATCAGTCCAAATGGAAAAGCAGAACAAATGAATGTTTGGTGACCAAAATCCTACTCTCCACAATATTCACCACTGACCATTATTCTAAGTTGTTCTAGTAAAGCATTCCTTTCATTAGATATAAACTGATTTTTGGAATTTCCATTCCCAGTCCTAACTTTGCATTCCAGAATCACACAGAACAAGACTACTTCCTCTTCCCAATGGCAGTCCTTCAACTGTTTGTATACAGACATCAAATCCCCTTTGGTCTAGTCTCCTCCAGTTTAAATATATCAACATACCAGGAAATAGACTTTTTGGATTGAAAATAAATCAAGGTAGCCTATTAAGTAGACACTAGAATCTTATTGTGGAACTAAATATAACTTTTTGTTCTGTTTATCTTTGTTTCAAAGAAAATGATAAATTTGACAATGATTGGCACTGGCAAGGCTATTGGTGAAATAAACACTTTCAAGGACAATCAGTTGATTAGGTAATATTGATTAGATAATTTAGGCCAACCATCCAATTGATGACACAAAAAACTTGAACAAAATATTTTAAAATATTCTTTCAACTACCAAAGGGCTAAAAAAACAATGAAAAATCATTAGGCCTAAAAGTAAAGAATATGCTAAACCAGAGAAGTAAGTCTAGAACTCAAAGTTTCTTTTGCCATAAAGGCATTTTCCAATCTGGAAGGGATATCTGCAAAGCTGTGGTTTGGGCTGCCTGATGAAGTTAGAGGAAAAGTGTCAAGGTCTAGAATTCACCAAAGTTAGGGACTTCGATAAACCACTATCCAATATAAGCTAGGACAAAAAGGGCTATACCCTCAGGATAAGGATGAACCTGTTGTCATATGGGCTTGCAACCTCACACCAAGTGATCTAAGTAATCCGTAAATCTTCAAGCATTGAACTTGAATTTTGGTAGTCCTAGACTGGTGACACACAAAATGCCTGGCAGAAGCAAATTCAAAAGGTTCTTTCTGGAGAAGATCACATTATACTGGGACTCAAATTATTTATACCAATAATTTCCAAATGCAATAATCTCCATACAATCAAGATAGCCAGGCATACAAGAAATTAAGACAACATGAGTAAGAACCTAAGGAGACAAAGGACAACAGAAACAAAGCTGAAAAGACCTCAAGTAGTGGAATATATATATGTAACTAAATCACTTTGCTGTACACCTGAAACTGACACAATGTTGTAAATCAACTATACTTCAACAACAACAACAAAAGACTAAGCCAAAACACTCTTAAAAGAAAACTTTGGGGTATATTTTCATTACCTTGGATTTGGAAATGGATTCTTAAATAATGACACTAAGATAACAAGCAACAGAAGAAAAAATTGACAAAATGAACTTTATCAAAATTAAAAACTTCTGTGCAAAGGACATTATCAAGAAAGTGAAAAGACAACCTACAGAATGGGAGATAATATTTTCAAATCATGTATCTGATAAGAAATGAATATCCAGAATATATTGAATATAAAGAATTCCTACAACTCAACAACAAAAAGACAAACCCAATTTTAAAATAGGAAAAGGACATAGATATTTCTCCAAAGAAGATACACAAATGACCAACAAGCATATGAAAATAGGTTCAACATCATTAGCCATTAGTGAAATACAAATCAAAACCAGCAGATACCACCTCACACCTACTAGAATGGCTAAGGTTTTTTTTTTTTTGGTTTCTTTTTTTTTCATTTTTAAGGAAAGTAAAAAGTGTTGGTGAGGATGTAGAACAATTGGAACGCTTGTACATTGGGGGTGGGAATATAAAATGGTGCACCCCCTGAGCCAAACGGCATGGTAGTTCCTCAAAAAGCTAAACACAGAATTACCATATGACCCAGCAATTTCATCTCAGGTATATACCCCAAAAATCTTAAGCAGAGACTTTAACAGATACTTGTACACCAATGATCATTGCACTATTATAGCCAAACAGTGGAAACACCCCAAGTGTCTATCAACAGATGAACGGATAAACAAAACACAATGGAATGTTATTCATCCATAAAAAGGAATGAAGTTCTGATACTTGCTACAACATGGATGAAACTTAAAAACATTACACTATATGAAAAAGCCATACAAAGAAGGACAAATATTATTCCACTTATATGAAATATCTAGAATAGGCAAATTCAGACAGAAAGTAGAATGGTGGTTGTCAGGGGCTGAGGGAAGGGGTAATGGGGAGTTATTGCTTAACTGTTACTGACTTTCTGTTTGGGATGATGAAGAAGTTTTGAAAATAGATAACATACATAATTTTGTACAACATTGTGAATGTAGTCAATACCACTGAATTGTACATTAAAATGGATAAAATGGCAAATTTTATGGTATATATGTATTACCACAATTTTTTTTTAAAAAAGTAAGAATCCAGGCAGAAACCAGAGCATTTTCTTATAGTCTTCATCATTTGGTGGGGGTAGAAAAGCCCCACAATGAACCAAGATAGATAAGATGGATTTAAAATTCAAATAGAAAATTACCCAGCATACTTTAACATAAACATTCAATACATTGTCTAATTCCACATTCCTGGTGTTTTTAAATCATGATTCAAGTTTGAAATGATGCCCTTGCCATGGTCCAAGAATCTCCATCATACTGGAAATCCAAAGGGGTGGCTGGTACCAAAGACACAAATGAGAGGCAGGAGAGGACAGCAAATGACAACTGTCAACAGATGTGCAGAAGCCACAAGAGTGCCAGCATCACCTTAGAGGAATTTAGGATGGAAACAGGATTAAGCCAAAAGCCAAAACTTAGAGGTGTTCATGAAAATTAGCTGTGAACCAGGAGCAATAGCTGAGAGTAAGAACCACAGATGAAGTGGGCAATGCCCTGGGGTCAACCACAGTTGACCACAAAAGAGCAAAATTAGAGCTGAGCACAGGGCCCAGAGACAAACAAAGATAAAGCAGGGTCAGAGTTCAGAAAAGGATGGCAAGGCAGAGGGGTCAGGAATCGGGATGGCTAATAGGAGCACTGTTTGATCGTGAGCTTCTGAGCCACCTTCAAAGCGTCTGTGCCCCCTGCTTCAGAACTCCACCAAGTGAGGTTATAAAAACGCAAGTAGTAGGACCCAATTCCAGACTCATTGAATCAGCATCTCCTGGGGGTTGGACCCAGGTATATGTATTTTAACATGTTCCCAGATGATTCTTAGGCTCTCTAAAGTATGAGAACCACAAATCATTCACACAGCTTCTGAGATAGACTGGAAGCCCCCAGATTCAACATGATGCCCAGGATCTATCCTCACTGGGGGCTATGCAGGTCCTGCCAGCAAGTTTTAGTAAACATAGACTCTGAACTTGCTGGGGCTGGAGAGGGAACTACGACAACAGCACCAACTATTTATGGAGCACCCACCCTGTGCCAGTGCTTTCCTAGGATTGCTACATTTAATGCTTACTTATGAGGAGGGTCCCATTATTATTCCCAATTTACAGGTGATGAAACTTAGACTAAGAGAAACCAAATGACTTGTCCTGGGCCACCCAGCCAGGCTAGAGCAGCTTCAGGTTCTGGGCCAGTTTGACTCCAAGACCTGTGCTCTTTCCATATACCAACGTGTTACAGAATTTTTCAACCATTGTTTTAAAAAGGTGGTGGATGAAGAGGAGATTGTAGCATTAGTTGTTGCTGAGTCTTTGGTTAATTAAAAACTTATTTCACCATGGCATGTCCAGGGCGTTGTGGGGAAGCAAGACCCTGCTGTCTTTTCTAATTATCTTGATCCCCCAGTCAGAAGGTATTGTCAGGTTGTATAATCTCATTCAGTCTGTTTTTTGTTTTTTTTTTCATCTCAGTGAAGAAGGATCTGAGATTAAGTTTAGGAAGAGATTGAAAACCAAAGCTCAGAGGAACAGAATAAAATGATGCAGAGGCATCCTGAATCAGGAGGAAAAAAATGATAGGACTTTGTTGATGGAGCTGCTGAAGGAAGATAAGATGCTGAAGGCATCTCAGAGGGAAGAGCAGGGGGAGGGAAAGAGAGCAGAGCCCAGGGAAGAGAGATACCGGGTGGAGAACAGAGATAAAAGGCAGCATAAGGGCAAGGCCAGGGAGGAGGACGGCAGGCTCTCCAGGCCACTTCCTTTCTCTTTCTGTTTTGTTTCTGTCTCTCAGGTTATATCTTCAAAGGGAGGGAGGAGGCCATTTTGGAGCATATGTTAAATGTTCAATCCTGATCATTCAATCTCTATGCCTGAAAACATAGCCTCATTTGTTGGTAAATTTAAACTCTAGTCTCTTCAAGAATGTGAGGCTCAGGCCCAAAGACCCTCTGGCTTCACGTCCTTTACATTCCCCCCACTCTCATTTCCAGGTCTGTTGTATTCAGACAGACGTAGGCAGGGAGAACACCTGATTTTACTGAGGTTATTAGGGGGAAACCTACAACTTCCAGCTGAATAGTCCTTTCCACCTCACACACTAGTATAATCATTGAGAGATCACCACGGTACTTTATGTGTCTGGAGGGGCCAGGGCACAGGGGCTAAGGCCCTGGGCTTTGGAGCTGCTCCAGAGTTTGAATCCAGCTCGACTGCAGACAAGCTACTTTTTGTATCTGAGCTTCCATTTCCTCATCTATCAAATGGATAAAACTGGCACCTCCCTCATAGAGACGTTGCTATGATTAAATAAAATAGTGCATTTAAAGTGCTTAGGGTAGTGCCTGGCACACAGAAGTCCTGAAATCATGTTAGTGCTGACTGCTGGCCCTGTGAGTAGGTCCAAGTGCAAAGCTAGGTGCACATGGCAGGCACCCCATGAAGATGATATTGACTCCTGGATTGAGGACACTTGATTCTAGTTCTCATGACAGAGGGAACCTGGAATGTCACTGGACCTCTCTGTGCTTCCCTTTTTCTCCTTTATAAAATGGAGATGCACCCTTCCTCTGACACAGACTGCTATGTGTTTGAAAATGCTTAGAAAAGTATGAAACAGCATAGAAACACAGAAGTGGTCATTTCCATAACTCTAACACTGCATTTTTACCAAGCTGACCACTCTCCACTCAGCTTACAAAGTTTCACGGTAGCTAAGAATTTTCACTCTAATTGGCCATCACCTCCTAGGGCAGAATGTTTCCACCCCCATCCTGCATTGACGCCGGACACTTGCATCAAAGGCACAGTTCCACAGCTTCCAGGAAGCGTGCATGCAGAATTCCAAACTTTCATTCTTTTTTCTCTCTTCATTCTTTTTGCCTCTCAGGTACATTAGAAATGATTCAAATTTCTGTACTATGCATATAGCATAATAAAGACGGAAATGGCTTTGTAGACTGTAAGCTGTCTGGGACCAGGGACCAGGCAGGTCTGTCTAGTTCATCGTTATACCCCAGCACCCAACACGGCCCTTTGGCCCATAGGAGACACCCAATATGCTTTTGTTAGATGAGTGAATGTGGTAGAAATCAAGACTGTTTGCCCAATAGCCATTCCCAGTTTCTTCCATGCTGACTGATCCTAAGTTTTGGCTGAACGGCAATGTGCACAGCCTCAGTCCCTCTTGCCTAAGGGTGGGCCTGTGACCCAGTGAAATATATGCGGAGGTCTTCTGGTAAACTCTATGAAACATTTCCCTTTTTGACAAAAGATAAGTGTCATATTAGGGAAAAAGTCCCATCTCCCATCTACCTCGTCCTTCCTGCGTGGGATGTGTTTGTGTGAGGGCACAGTAGAGCTGTGGCAGCCATCTGCAACCATGAAGGAAGAGTCAAGGAAAGTCACAGAGGCTCTAATATCTCATGGCCAACTAAAGAATGTCACTAGGGCTTCCCTGGTGGCGCAGTGGTTGAGAGTCCGCCTGCCGATGCAGGGGACACGGGTTCGTGCCCCGGTCCGGGAAGATCCCACATGCCGTGGAGCAGCTGGGCCCGTGAGCCATGGCCGCTGAGCCTGCGCGTCCGGAGCCACAACAGTGAGAGGCCCGCGTACCGCAAAAAAAAAAAAAAAAAAATGTCACTAACCACCTGGCTCTACAAGGATTGAGTGATGAGCCACCGTAGCTGCTGACCTTCAACACACCCTGAAAGAAGTTCAGGGTGGAGATCAGGAATGAGAAACTCTGTGCTCTGGGGAAAAAGGCAGAACAGGCCTTCAGATAGTTAGATATTTTCAGAAGAAAACTTTTATGAACCTGGATTCTTGCATCTTCACATACTTAGAAAAGCACTAAAACCATTAACTATCTGTTCCTTGTGACCAGCAGCGACCTTCTACAGAGACGTGAATGTACTCCCTTGCTTGAACATACTCCCTTCACCAAATTCACATATATACAGGGTCTCCCATTATATTTAGGTACTGGAGGGCAGAGAGTTGCCTTTTGACCAAGTTCCTTGTCCTGCAGCAAAGGTTTCCACTTAACCCCCCTCCATGTTTCTCTTATCACCTTGGTGCCACCTCTTCATTATGCCTCTGATACCTCTGAAGAGATTAATAGCACTACTCTGTCCCCCCAACCCAGACATTCCTTCTCTGTTTATCTTTTCTGTTTTCTCATTATCGCTTTCCACAAACCAAATATTATATCTTGGTTTTTAATTACTTTAATGGGCCTCATGTCCACAGTAATTAGGACATTGAGGTCATTACCTTGTCTCCTCAGATCTTCTTGAACAATTTTATTGATCATTTCTTGGCCTAGACTCACATAAACCTATAACTTGGGCCAAGAGTTAACCTGATTAATTAGCATCATTACTTTCTGGTGCAAAGCTGTCCTCCCTTTAAAATAGTGGTTTGCAAACATGGCCGTATATTAGAAGTACCTGAGGTGCTTTAAAATCTCCTGAAGCCCAGGTCTCCCCCATGCCAATTAAACCAAGAGTGCAGAGGGGAGTCCAGCTTCAGGACTTCTTTAAGCTCCCCACACGGTTCCAGTGTACAGCCAAGTTTGAAAATCAGTGGTTTAGACAAGTACTTCCCAATCTTTAATGTGCATGTGAATCACACAGGCCTTATTTAAATGCAGATTTTGAGGATCTGGGGTGGGACTGATATTCTGCATTACTAACTAGCTCCCAGGTGATGACAATAATTGT
This sequence comes from Mesoplodon densirostris, assembly GCF_025265405.1. Lineage (NCBI taxonomy): Eukaryota > Metazoa > Chordata > Mammalia > Artiodactyla > Ziphiidae > Mesoplodon > Mesoplodon densirostris. The sequence continues at coordinate 136,304,961 of NC_082663.1, forward strand.
CTGAAGCCCACAGTTTGCATAACAAGAGTCTAGAATCTAGGTTTTGCAGTCTATTCTAATGCTGGAGCTGAAATTAAATTCCCCTTGGGTCCAATTGCAAAGTCACAGAAAAAAAAAAACAATCCCTGCAATAAAGTCAAGAGCTGGGGCAGTGAATGAAAGAACTCAGAAGGTTGTTGTTTTTGATCTCTAATTTACTTATGGACTTAGGTTGACAAACCATCCCAGTTTGTCAGGGACCGAGGGGAGGTTCTTCCATGCAAGGATTTTGACTGTTAAAACTGGGACAGGGCTTCCCTGGTGGCGCAGTGGTTGAGAGTCTGCCTGCCGATGCAGGGGACGCGGGTTCGTGCCCCGGTCCGGGAAGATCCCACATGCCGCGGAGAAGCTGGGCCCGTGAGCCATGGCCACTGAGCCTGCGCGCCCGGAGCCTGTGTTCCGCAACGGGAGAGGCCACAGCAGTGAGAGGCCCGTGTACTGCAAAAAAAAAAAACTAGGACAAGTTGGCCACCCTAGTTAATGGCGGCGTCCCTAAGAGAGCAACAGCCAAGCTTTGCACTTCAGCGTTCCGATTCCTCTCTCTGAGAGGAGTCCACCTCAGGGTCAAGTGTGTGCTGGGAAAGATAGCTTATGGAAACGAAATGCGGAGTTGCATGCCCAACAAAAACTTAAAGAATGTGACTTCAAAGGGTAACTAATCAGGCAGGTGAAACTAGAAAATTCCAAGAACAAGGTTATACCAGGGCCGTAGAGGTAAATCTAGGGTTACATGGTTTAGGTCTCTGCTCTAGCACTGGTTTCCTGTGTAGCCTGGGGTAATACATTCCCCCTCTCTGGGCCTCAGTTTCATCAGCTAAGAAATGAGAGCTGAATCGAAGGGTGTGTAGGGTCTTTCCTGCTCCCCGGTCCCCCGACTGCTTATGCAACACGGATAAAGTTACAACTGCAGAAGTACACCTTTTCAGCGTAATTAGAAAGTGAACCCACCTTCTGTTTTGCGAGCAGCCATCTCCAGGTCTCCCCAGGCTCCTTCACAGCAGCATGCGCATTCATCATATTCGGGAACACTTCCCTTTGCTGTCCTTTAGTGCTCAGAGAGCCGAGAACTCACGGTGCTTGTTTTTTTCTTTTTCTTAAGACTGTAACATGTGGACAAATCTAAATGAAACTCTATTTCAGATCCAGCCTTTTGGTTACAAGTGGTTTCCTCCCTCCACGCAGGGAGCCCACTTAACTTTTCATTTTTCTTTAGAGAAACAAAGAGCCTCACCAGCCGCCCACGGCCGGATTCCTGTTAACCTCTCATTAAGCCCGCTGACAGCTGACTTCAGCTCTTCACGACTTAGTTCAACACATTCCCATTTCAGTGGGTCCACCTGGCTTCATTAAGGTTCCTGCCAGCTTCTCTACTAGCAGCTTCCTCGGCAAATGCAAATAAGATCCTGCGTAACAAATACGGGGGGCAAGGGAAGATGGAGCTATAAAGGGGTTGGCATTGGAGAAGCATCCCAACACTCAGGTTGCCGTGGACCTGAGTAAACTAAAACCCATTTCGGACCAACACGGGTCAGCGTCTCAGTTTCAAATGCCTGAAGTGTTAAACGAGGGCCATCCTGTGAGGTATGGGGTAGTGGTGAAGAGCCTGGAGTCCTTCAGGCCTGGTTTTCAGACGCGGCTCTGTCACAGCGGGTAGGACTATGTGACCTTGAGCAAATTTCTTCACCTCTCTCTGCTTCTGTTTTCTCGGGAGTAATATACTGTTTCATGGGGCAGCTGTGAGGATTCAATGAGAAACTGCCTTGACGCACTTGGTAGAGAAGCACTCAGAACATAGCAAATGCTCCTTAAGGATGGGATGTGATCCATTTCTTTTAGTCTAGAAAGGCCAAGGTCGAGGGTGCAGAATTAGGTTGCTTTAAATCCTCAAGGTTTGACTGTGGTCCCCCCATGTAAACATCAACTGTAAGAGCCCTGTCGCCATCAAAGTCCTTCCTTGTGGGAATAAAAACACGACTCTGATTCCCTTCTACTGCATTTCCCTGGTGGGTTTTGTCTCATTTAGATTTTAAGGCTCCTTAAGGGAAGTGATTCTCTCTTCTGGGCCCCCTACACAATAGATACTAGGGAGTTGTTTGTAGACTGCTACCAATTCATCCTGATTGCACGGAGAGGGAGAGAGGAACAAGTGCCCCAGCAAACTCCTCGGATCAAGGAGTCTCAGTATAAGAATTATATATTTATTAATTCATCATTCTGTGACTTCCACTCCCCACCCCCTAAACCTTTGAGTCTCAAACTAGCTGCCTTGTTCTAGTTCCTGGCCATGTTTTGCTTGCCTAGAACATTATTTTTTTTATTTTTTGCGGTATGCGGGCCTCTCACTGTTGTGGCCTCTCCCGTTGCGGAGCACAGGCTCCAGACACGCAGGCTCAGCGGCCATGGCTCACGGGCCTAGCCGCTCCGCGGCATGTGGGATCCTCCCGGACCGGAGCACGAACCCGTGTCCCCTGCATCGGCAGGCGGACTCTCAAGCACTGCACCACCAGGGAAGCCCTAGGACATTATTTTAATACCAAGTGTGAGTGTTAGTGCCTGTAATTGGACACACAAGCTTCCATTTCAGTAGAGGCCACATCACTTCCCCCTGCTTCACTCCTCCGCATCAGCTGCCCATCCTCTGAGTTTGCCACCCCAGCCTTGGGCAGAGCCTAAGGGTGCTTCTTCTATGCCCCCTTGGGGGGGAATCTCACATCTGCGTTGGGAAGATTCCTCTATCACAGCATGGAGAACAAATTGGAGATGGAAAGGAGTGAAGTTGGTGAGGGTGGTTAGAAGCTACCCTAAGAGTCCACACAGGAACTAATGCTAGCTTAACTGAGGGCTGACAAGGAGTCCACCCAGACCTTGGGCGCTGGCTGCTGGAAACTCCCACTCCCCCGCGCCCCCCCCCACCCCAATGGCCACACCCACCACCACAGAGCCCTGGTCACAGGAGAGTATTTTCTTAAAATCTCCATCCTCCTGTTAGGGATTATTATGCTTCCATAGTTCTCAAACTCTAAGGTGCATCATAATCACCTGGAAGGTGATTCAACTACAGATCATGGGGCTCCACTTGGGAGTTTCTGAGTCAGTAGGTGTGGTGTGGGGATGAGAATGTGTATGACTAACAAGGTCCAGGTGATGCTCAGGCTGCTGGTCTGAAGTGCCCCGTTTGAGAACCACGCAGCAACAGCAGTGGTTCTCAGCCCTGGCTGCACATTAGAGCCACTTGGAGCATTAAAAAAAAAAAAAAAAAAATCAGATGTCCAGGCCACACCCTAGACCAATTACAAAAGAATCTTCTAAAGGGTAGGACTCAGGAATTGATATTTTTAAAAAAATTCCCCAGAGAATTGCAGTGTTCAGCTAAGGTTGAGAGCTACTAGGCTAGAGGGCCCTGGAGGCCATTACCCGTTGCAAAATACTACAACTACTCATTTAAATGTTTCTGAATCTGACCAAGGAGTTGCAGAAATATAGTTGGGAAAAGACGGAAGATGGCCCCTTGCAAAACACAAAGATACACATTGAGCTGAGATGTTCTGTTGAGGGGGTATGGTATTTGCTGTCGGCTTTCCTAGGCAGACCCAAGTTGGTCACGGCACTGGTGGTGGTCGTTTGGGAAGGTGGGTAGGCATCGTGAGCTAAGTTAGGATGGGGAGTCTCAATGACCCACGAAATATTAAAACCTGTTTGTGCAAGGTCACCTAATCCCACTCCATTTTCCAGATGGGGACACTGAAGCCCTGCACCTGTCTCTATTGCCCCACCCCCACCCACCCCCAGTTTCTAAATTTGAATGTAACAGGCTGGTCAAGTCATTTCCAGTATTTTCAGTTAACACAGAGGAGAAAGTCAAGCCACATAAAGAAGCAACCCATGTGCCGCTAATTATTTCCTTCACTTAGTCCAAACCTGCCACTCACCTTGGCACCAAAAGAGTAAGGCAGAAGGCATGCTGCCCTGGGCAGGTAGTTCTCCAAGCGCTCAGGTAAGAGGGGGATGTTTTTATTCACTGCTGGATCCGTGTGAACTAACAGTTTGAGGAATCTAGAGGCTGTAGCAGTCATGTCATAAGACTGCTTTTTTCCCCCTCCCTTAAAAGTAATGTCAAGAGAGTCGAAATATAAAGTATGGTTACCTGGAAAGACTGTGCACTTATTTTATTAAGGCGGTTACTGCCCCAAACATACCAGGAAGTATTTCAGACAAGTTTCTTTCAGCTCTGGCTGACTTTCCACATTTCTGCCCAACCAGAGGCCTCTCACTCAGGTGCACATCCTTTCCATTCAGTCCTCAACTGCTTGTTTTAACCTCTCTCCCATGGTTCCTCATGCTACCAGCTCTCCAAGTAGGTTTAAATAAACCTATTCTTATTGAGGCGTCAATTACCATGAACTTTATTTAGAGAAACTGATCTGGACCGACTCATTGTCACATCCATGTGCCGGCCCTGCTTGAACATCCATGTCATTCACCACAATTTACTCTGATGAACTCTTGGCTGTTTCCAACATTAAATTCCCCAAGCAAGAATTCAGATGTGACACTATGGTCACCTCTAAAGATACTCACGTGTGAACAGAAAATAATAGAAAACCTAGACGTTTTAGAGGTGAGTCAAAATGATGGTGTGATTCCATGTCATTTCCTGCATTATTGATGACAATCAATACGTAATATATCATCAATATGTTATTGATGACAATCAATAATGCAGGGATGCTCATACCATACCCACAGTGGGGCACTGAATTCTTACATCTGGGCATAAAAGGAGAGATACAAATGCATGCAAGGCAAAGACAACTAGGGTAGGGAAGGAACCAGAAATCATGTCCCAGACACAAGGCAATTTAGAGAAATATGAGGTTCTCCTTTCAGTATCGGAAGCACTGCTACCAGATAGAAGAGAGTTTAGACCTGTTCTGTGTAAGCACAAGTTCAACTAGGACCAGCAGGCAGATGCTATCTGGACACAGACTTTGTTCTAAATATTTCTAAGTCTCAGAAGTGCCCTGAGATTGAATGGACTTCCTTGGGTGTGATAGTGAGTTCACCATCACTGAAGGTGCTCAATTATACTGTGGAAGATCACTTAGCAGTAATGCTACAAAGATTAAACCATGAGAAGGTGTGGTCTCTAAGGTAACTTTCACTTGTGAAACTAAGGCAAGACTGGATCAGTGACACCAAGGCAACAGATTTTTTTTAAACAACAACAACAACAAAACATTCTAAGACTTATTTTGATAATTGACACACCATATCCTCATCCTCAATCCTAAGAGAAAGGGGCACTCTAGAGTGTGAAAAGACCATCTTCATCTTCTCTTTCGTCGAGTACATTTTTACCTTCTCCAACACTGACTAGCCTGTAAAGAGAGAAGAGAGGCTGATGATGAGAAACACCAAGACCGGGAATGAATGGATGCTGCTAGATTATAAAACACCTAATCAAGGGCTGTTAGAGTTAAAAGGGCTCAGAGTCCATCCAGTCCAAGCCTCACATTTCACAGATGGGAAAACTGAGGCCACAGGGGATAAAGGGCTTTTGCCAATCTATTATAATAAGGGGATTTAAAGTTTCTGTATTAGCAAAGTATAAAATCATGATCTAAATGTGTTTATTTACCAAGAGGATCTCCAAGTATGACTTTGAAAAGTTACCTTGCTAACCTTCAGTTTCACTACTTGTTAATATTTACTTGTTAATATAGATATTGTGGTATTGATGCAATTATTAAGTGAAAGCAAGGTCTTCATCACAGTTTACACCAAATCTTTTCATTTCTTTACCAAAAAGCTATATAACAGGACAGATATCCAAAATCCCTTTCCAGAGACTCTTCAAATTATTTAAAAAACAAAACAAAAAACTGCTCCCGGGCTTCCCTGGTGGCACAGTGGTTGGGAGTCTGCCTGCCGATGCAGGGGACATGGGTTCGTGCTCCGGTCCGGGAGGATCCCACATGCCGCAGAGCGGCTAGGCCCGTGAGCCATGGCCGCTCAGCCTGCGCGTCCGGAGCCTGTGCTCCTCAACGGGAGAGGCCACAACAGTGAGAGGCCCGCGTACTGAAAAAACAAAAACAAAAACAAAAAACTTGCTCCCATGGTCTAATTTGCCAGAGGAATTAAATCCCAGGAATGATACTATGCATGTGTTTTCATTCTCCATACTACCAACTCTCCTCTCAGTGAACTCCAGTTTAACAATGACCTTTTAAAGTGAGTCACCCAGAGTGGAACAACTAATGGGTAGAATGACATATCACCTTCTTTCTTTTGCATGTTATACTTCTGTTAATGCAACCTGCCACTGTATTTGCATTTTGGACAAATATCATGGTGTTAACCAAGACAGAGGTTAACGTGAGCTGAATCCCCACACCTTTTCCACCTCTAATGCCACATTTCTCCAACCGTGTATTTAATCAGAATACAAACACAAGTCATTAAACCACTGAGTAGTATCTAATCATTTGTAACAGCTTGTACAATCATTACAACAGTCAGTCATGCAAGATGAATTACCTGGTGTGCTTCTGGACACAATTGGTTTTCATGACTTTCCCTGAAAAGACAAGGCCAGGTTAGAAGCAGAGTAGCTGTACTTATGTGAAATGCTGGGGGAGGGACGGAGCAACATTATGAAGAGCAGAGGTGGTCCAAAGGTGGGATCTTAGGAACTGGATTTGGTAGAGAAAGCCACTCCTTTCCCCAGATCAGATGATTGCTTCTTTAGGCCCCTAGTTACTGCTCATCAATCACAGAGTTGTTCCAACATCGTGGGCAATGGTGTTAAGCTGCTTTATTCTTTTTTTTTTTTGGCTGGGCTGTGAGGCTTGAGGAATCTTAGTTCCCCGATCAGGGATTGAACCCAGGCTCCGGCAGTGAAAGGGAGGGCCACTGGAGGGCTAGGGAATTCCCTAAGCTGCTTTATTCTTGAGTTATTTGAATTCAAGTACTCACTTGGGTTTTAAAACACTTCCTTAGGACATGTACCCATAATTTCCCAAACTGTAACATGCCTTTGTATGAAGGTTAATGACAAACTTCCACTAAGCTCCAAATTTCCTTTTGTAGTGTTCACTAGGGATAGATGTGGAGACACACGAGTTTCGCTGTTGTTGCTCAAACAGGCTGAGATGGTTACTACTAGTCAGAGCTCCTCACTTACTATCAGTTTCTGTTAATGACTACAGAACAATTTTTTCCCCATTTTTACAGGACCAGGTGCTACGTGCCTATACTTGGCATGAAAACTATAAACTCCGGTTCATGATTTCTTTTTGCAATGTTTTAAAGCTTTTTTTTTTTTTTTTTTTTTGAAAGCTGGGGAGCGCAGACACAAGGTCATGGACCAGCTCAAGAATCTAATGACAGCTATGGACACTTGTCCTCTAAAAAAATGCAGATATGAATGTACAAGTGCTTTTCCACACGATTGTAAGGGATTCACTGGTCCCCTGAGGCCCATCTGTGGACCCTAGGTTAAGAAGTTTTACTTTAAGGGAACAAATAAGAAGACCGGGGTGATTCACGGCTCTCTTCCTGGGACATTCCTAGCCAGAGGAAGAGGCTGGGTCAGGGTTTCCTCCACCCCAAGACAGTGATAAGAATAGTACTTCCCCCTTAAGGCAGTCAGGAGCATGAAACGAGTTAGATATGTCAAGAATATAGCATCAGGACTGGCACAGAATAAGTGTCCAATAAATAAAGGTGCTCTTCTTTTACTTTTCTTTCCCAAAATGTAAATTCTATCAGGAGGATGATGCTCAAAGCCTTTAGCATCTTGGGGAGAATGAGTTTACCTCTAACCTCCTTGACGGGGATGATGAAGGCAATGATAGAAGTGGGACTCTAAGGAATGGGGAAAACAGGCAGGAAGCAGAATCCATCCACTCCCAGATCCCCCTAGAGTTTCCAAAGCTCTGAAGGGCTTCATCCCACCTGGTCCTGCCCTCCTTACCTCGAAGGAAAAATGCCAGAAGCAATGCCAACAGCACAAGTCCCAGGGAGGGAGCAATGATCATGAGCAGGTTGTAGTTGTTGGTCATTTTTATCTGGTGAGACACAAGGGAAGGCGACTGGGTCACTCATTTCCGAACAGCATCCTCCTGTCAGTTTCCCATCACTAGCGCACCATCCAGTGACCGGCAGCTTCACTGCAGCTCACCCCCTTTTGCCCAATGTGTCTCAAGATCAAAACAAAGCCAGCCTTACGAATTAGACTTAAAAAAAAAAAAAAGTGGAAAATCTGAAACATTTTACCCAGACCCTTCCCTCAGATTTTCCTAAGTCTTAAACACCAGGCAGTTGGGTTGTGGGGTGTGAAGGTTAAAAAAATAACTGTCCTGTAAGCTGTGCCCTCCACTGTCAAATCTCTTTACTGACCATCATCTAAATCCTTTCAGCTCTACCTATACCTGTGTGTTAGTTCTTTTCCTGGCTGACTTAGACTTCTAGAGGCAATAAGATGAAAGAGAAGGTGGAACTCAATTTCAAATTTTCTGCAGTGGTGGTTCTCAAAGTGTAGCCAGGGGACCCCCCCCATGAGATCAAAATGATTTTCAGGACACATTATTTGCCGTTTTTACTGTCATTCTTTCATGAGATGTACAGTGAAGTTTCCCAGAGGTTACAGTTATGTGACATGTGATGTGAAGGTGTCAGTGCTCTGATAACATAATATGCAAGATATGAGAACCTCTATCTCTTATTGAGCCAAACATTAATGAGACTTGCAAAAATGTAAACCAATGCCACTTTTCTCCCTCATATTTTTTCATTCAGGAAAATGTAGTTATTTTTCATAAAGTATTATTTATGTTAACATGTAATGGGTTTGTTATACTTTTTTAAATGAATTCATATTGTTTTTAATGTCTCAGTTTTAATTTTTATGAATATAAAAGGGTCCTGACACCAAATAGTCTGAGAATCACTGCTCTACAGGCAGCATCTAGTTCCCTGGGGGCTACACCATCTCCCATTGGCCAGGCCAGGCTCCATCCCCTCAGCTTCCTGTTCCTTCTCTTACAAGGCAGCAGAGGCAGGGCAATACTCTCTCTCTGAGGAGAGAGGAGGGGAAGAAGGAAGAATGAATGAGACCTTCACTTTTCCCTTATAGGCTGTCTATACTACCTGAAGGTTTCACATGAAGCAGCTTGAATCACTTTCATAATAATACAAATGAATGAAGGATACGCTCAGAAAATAAGAGGAACGCTGGTGACAGGTGTTGATTCTGTAGAATGTCACTAATTCTGGGGTAGCAGAGGGACCACATAATCATTTCAATGTTTTTGTTTATACTTCTTTTTTCTTTTCAAAGCGTCTGCACATATAGACGTAACGATATCAACATTATTTCTGCCAAGAGTACAAGTCTACAAGTTCCCTCATAGTTTCATAACAGTTGCAATGTATTTTGCTCTTCGATAGATCTGCTCTCCCAGTCCATTTCCACAAAACTTTATTGTGGATTTTAAAACTGTAGGTCATATACTTCACAAAAATGTTTACCTGTTCTGATTCAAATCCATTTTGCACAAGAAATGGCGTCTCAGTTGCTGGGAAGGAGAAAGAGAAGATAATGTTTATATTTCCTGTGGGAGAATAAAATGCAACACCCTGAAATAGACACTTCAGTTGATGTGTTTAATCTTTTAATCCCAACTTTGCTTTTTTTGCATAATTTATTTATGCACATTTGTTTTGGTATGTTTTTATCTAAAGCTCATCTGCTGTCCAGTATTATCCCACAGGAGCATCTCCATTTTATAGATGGGTAGAGTGAGGCATTAGGCCAGCAGGCAATTGAATCTAAATTTTCTTTAAGCCCCAGTAATGCATTCAGGACTTTTCTCCAGCAAGAAAACCTGTCAGTCTATCAGTTAACAAATATTTATTAAGCATTTATTATAGGCCATGCACTATTCTAGCTGTACCATCGACCTTCTCGATGGAGTTTACAACTTAGTACAGAAAACCAAATTTAAACAAATAATGTAAATAGTTGTAAAAAAGCAATTGTGCAAAATTCTGGGAAGAAATAGTATAAGGTGTCAGAGGTACATCATAAGGATGGCTGACCGGTTCTAGAGGGTCACATCCTTGAGAATGTGAAATTTAAGCTGAGACACGGAGTCATGGATTTATAACTGATAGCTGAGTTCAACAAGGGAACCATACTGAGAATCTACCAAGTACTAAGCACGGTTCTGGACACCAAGAATGCAGAGATGAATATGGCATGGTCCCACCCTCATGAAATTTACAGTACACTAGAGGAGGGAGACCAGAAGCTTATTTCAGCCTAAAAGGCCAAAGGTAAGGATGCAGGATGGACAGGCTGCCGGGGAGGGTGGGCAGAGGGAGAGGCACTTAGCCTCATGGTAGTTCAGTGAGTGCTATCAGAATTGAGCTCCATGAAGACACTGTCCCTCTGTGCCCGCTCAACAGTGGGACTCCAACACTGCCTGACACATACTTGGTGCTCAATAAATGTTTGTTGAATGAGTTAACACCTGAACTGAGTTCAGGTTGTGTAACAATTAACAAAGCAAGATGGTAAAGGCATTTTAGGTAGAAGAACATCAGCAAAATTATGTAAACATGAAACAGGATGGTTCCCATTCAACTGGCAAGCGTCTGTGAAGGTGTAAAATGAGAAGTGGGGGGCGGCAGGGGATGGCATGGAGATGGGCAAGAACCAGTCACGGAAGGCCTTTTGCTTCATGCTGCTAAGTCTCCCTTTAGTTCTGTAAGCAGTGGGAAACCACAGAAACATTTCAAGCACGTTATGATCCAGTTAGGAGGATAAGAGAACAGCCAAGAAGAGATTGCTATCTATCTGATTCCAGGTCTGAAATTCAGAGCTAGAAGTGAAGGGAGAGAGACAGATTCCAGAAATGCTTAGGAGGGAGATCAAGAGGATACGGACATTGAATGGGGGGTGAGAAAGAGGTGAGTCTTAGATAACTCGAAGTTTCCTCCTTGCGAAAATGGGCCATTGCCTGAACTGTCCCCTAGGATTGGGAAGAGAAGAAGCAGCAAGGCAGTGGGAGAAAGGCAAGGAGCTCAGATTTAGAGTCGCTGAGTGTAAGCTACCAGAGGGACACTGCAAACACTATTTGCATAATAAGCAGTTGACTGATTTGAATGTAAATCAAACTCGGGAAAAGGTTGGAGCTGGAGATACTGATTTAGGAGACATCAGGATCCAGGCAGCAGATAAAAACCTCAGAGTGTGCAAGAAACCCAAGGGCTACATGTCCAGAGAAAGAGGGGGGCAGGAATCCTGAGAAACCCTAGCACTTAAAAGGTAGGCAGAGGAGGGGCTTCGCTAGTGGCGCAGTGGTTGAGAGTCCGCCTGCCGATGCAGGGGACACGGGTTCGTGCCCCGGCCTGGGAAGATCCCACATGCCGCGGAGCGGCTGGACCCGTGAGACATGGCCGCTGAGCCTGCGCGTCCGGAGCCTGTGCTCCTCAACGGGAGAGGCTACAACAGTGAGAGGTCCGCGTACCGCAAAAAAAAGGTAGGGAGAGGAGGTGGAGGAGAAGGAAGAAGAAACAAACAGGGCAGGGGGCAGCGAGTGAGAGCAGTGTCCCAGGGGCCCGGGCAGGGGAGAATGTCCAGGAGGGATGCAAAGTCATATGTGCAATAAAACCTTACTGTGGAAGCAGAACACAAAGCCACACACAGAGGAGGCCCGAATGTAACAGATAACTAGGGTAATAATTATTGAAATTGATCGCTGTTTCCCCCAAGCTTCTCTGCACTCAAGGCAAAAGGAGAAACATGACAGGTTTTTTAAGGCTCATAATTTGGTACAAGAGAGCTTATTTGTTCTACAGGGAAAGTGACTTGTTGAATGCCTAGGAACATAAAGCTCAGAGGGGGAAATTCAGCATGTTTTCATATCCTACAACTTAGTTAATGTTTTTCTCTCAGCTATTATCCCCTAGAGCTGGAAACTGCAGCTAAGTATTCAAAATTCCTACCCTGTTCTGTCAAACTCCTGCTGTATCACAATCATTTGTGATGGGTTAAGCCTGAAATTGAAACCATCAAAGAGAAAAGCCAGCCTGGGTCATTTTTGTCAGAGCTAATCTGTATTTTAAATTGGAGTTGTCTAAAGGGAGACACATTTTGCAAACACAAACACTGCTGAGTGATACCAGACGGCACTTTTTCTTCTCCTTCTCTTCCTTGTCTCTTCTGAAAATGCCAGAAGCCCAAATGGAAGTACTCATAGGGCTGCAGCGTTATACACCAAAGAGCAACAAGAAGTACACATGGGTGGTTGGCTTTTCTTCCTTGTGAAAAGTAGCAATGCCTGCAGCTGGGGGGTAGGAGTTAGACAAGTCCAGGCTACTGGTTTTCGTGTCCTCTGTGTTCTGCTGGCCATTACATTCTCAAGGCCCTGAACGCTGCCACGAGCACATTCAGGCAAAGGCAGAGCCTCCCAGAACTTGCAAGAAAAGCAATTCTGTGAGAGAGGAATTGTAGTGGGTTGAATATGGTCCCCATGCTCACCCCCTGCAAATCATGTCCAAGTAGAACCTCAGATTGCAACCTTATTTAGAAATAGGGTCTTTACAGACATAATTAGTTAAGGATCTTAAGATGAAAGCATCCTAGATTTAGGATAGGCCCTAAATCCAATGGCTGGTACCTTTACAGGAAGACAAGAGGACACACAGAGCCACACACAGGGAAGGTCACGTGAACACGGAGGCAGAGATGAGAGTAATGCTGCCATAAATCAAGGAATCCCTGCGGCACCAGAAGCTGGAAGAGGCAAGGAAATATTCTCCTCTAGAGCCTTCAGAGAGAGTAAAGCTGTGCTGACACCTGGATTTCAGACTGCTGGCCTCCAGAACTGTGAGAGAATAACTTTCTGTTGTTTTAAGCCACCTTGTTTGTGGTCATTGTTACTGCAGCCCTGGGAAACAGATACAGGTATTAAAGGAAATTGGCATATGAAGAATGAGAGTGGCCTTCCATGGGGGAAACCAGCCGAAGAAAGAATAAGGAAATGGGTGCTGAGCACACATAACATGACTAAATGGAATCGAAAGTCCTCGCATTAAGCTCAAAAGAGCATTAATCTAATATATTATTACTAGCATTCCACTGAACATTTAATCCTCAGGAACAACCCTATGGGGCAGACATTAGCCCATATTGCCAGGAAAAAAAACTAAGGTTCGGAGGGTTGAGCAATGTGATGAAGGTCAAATAGGTCGTAGGTGGTGGAGCTAGAATTTGAACCTGTCTTACCGACATCAAACACCTATGCTCAGGGCTCTCCTGGGGGTGCAGTGGTTGAGAGTCTGCCTGCCAATGCAGGGGACGAGGGTTTGGGCCCCGGTCCGGGAAGGTTCCACATGCCACGGAGCAGCTGGTCCCGTGAGCCATGGCTGCTGAGCCTGCACATCCGGAGCCTGTGCTACGCAACGGGAGAGGCCACAACAGTGAGAGGCGTGCGTACTGCAAAAAAAACCACCTATGCTCTTAACAACCTTATTATACTGGAGTGCAAGCGTAATTGTACCACATAAATAGCATGTCCCACTGGGGCAAGAAAGAATGCTCGGTATAATGATTTACATTGAATCTAGAAAAGTGATGGTCCAGAGCTGTGTTCTCCAGAGAGGGCTCAGTGCTCACCTTGACTGTGCAAGGCCATCCACTGGGAGTGGGGAAAACGAGAGCTTCTGTTTACATTTAATTAAATTGAATCCTTGCAACATTTATTCGGGAGGGATATATTCCAACATGTACGTGTTAGTATGGAGGTGTATTTGAACAGATTATCAATAAGTGTTTTACCACTAATAATACATTTTTAGCCTGGTCAAGAGAGGAAGAATGAGTCACTTGGAGACTATGGTAGACAAAGTAATGAAACCCAAAGGTGTCTGTGTCTAATCTTCAGAGTTTGTGATATGTATATGTATGGCAAAAGAGACTTTGCAATGTGATCAAGTGAAGGCTCTTGAGATGGGAAGATTATCCTGCATTACCCAGTGGGCCCAATGCAATCACAAGGATCCTTATAAGAGGGAGGCCAAAATGTCAAAGCTGGGATAGGTGAGGATGGAAGAAGAGGTCAGAGAGAAAGAGAGATTTGAAGATCCTAAGTTGCTGACTTAAAGATGGAGGTAATGGGCTGAAAGCCAAAGAAAGCAAGTGACACGCAAAAGCTGGAAAAGGCAAGGAAATTGATTCCCCCCCAGACAATTCAGAAGGAATACAGCCCCACCAATCCCTTGATTTTAGGACTTCTGACCTCCAGAACTATAAGATTAATCTGTGCTATTTTAAGACACTACCATTCAGGTAATTTGTAATAACAGCAACCGAAAACTAACACAGAGACACTGGCCTCCAAGACAACAGTGGCTCTGGGGATGGGCACATGGGATGAAAGGCAAATTGACTTTTTTTTTTAAAGTTTTTTGTACGCTTTGTAGTTTTGTCATGTAGGTGTAGTATCTATCTTAAAAAAATTAGTTAAATTGCAAGAACAACAACAAAAGAATCTTAAGATTAACCATGCTTTTCCCAGGTCCATGTACTCACCAATGCTTCTGATGAATATCAGATTTTCCTACAAGGTGAGAATGTATTTACATTAAAAAAAAAACAAACCAAAATAGGGACCCCTTGGCAGTTAGAGTTCATACTGTAAATTAGTAAATTGGCTTGCTGGTTTAATTTTAGGCTCTTGAGTTCTGGGTATACATGGGTACTCTGAAAAATGGAATTTCTGTAAAAAATTAACCCCAGACCTCAGAGCACAGTGAGGCTGCCAGTCGGCCTCCCTCACGCTTTACCACCACTAAGTATTTCCCCCAGACTTTCTGGCTCTGTGACCTTGGGCAAGACATTTCCTCTCTCTGAGCCACAGTTTATTCAACTGAAAATGCTGCTATTTCACCAACTGATCTCCTATGTCTTTTTTAACCTTTATATCTCTGGATAACTTTTTACAAAGTGTTTGAATGACCTGAGAAAATTATCATTACATAGTAATTTTTTTAAGGATATAAAGCTATACTTAGTGTAGGGAATGAATATGTAAATACTTCAAAATATATATACAAACACATGCATACCTCTTGTTCCCCAAAGAAAACTAAAAAGAAATCCAGGCTAAATACACCTGACTTTGAGTGGGAATATTGTAGGCAATTCAATTCTTTTAATTTATACTTTTGTATGATTTCTAATTTTCTCAAATGTGAAAATTTTAACTGTAAAATATTCCGTGTATCATGTGTTAATTACTGGAACCTCTGCAGAATGACTTAGTCAAGGGCAAATTTTAGGGGTGTGTCATTTCTCTGAAGCAAGGCCACAGTGACATTCTGGGCAAACTGTTAGGGGTGTGTCATTTCTCTGAAGCAAGGCCACAGTGACATTCTAAGTGAAACTTTGAAGATAGCTGTTAGAAACTCATTCACCCACAGCCAAAGAAGGGTTTTGTGGTGCTATTAGAAAGAGGCACCTCCTAAGATCTAAGAGTACTGAGGTATGAAGATGTAACAGGATATATATATTAGTCATTTTTAAAGGTCAAAAATGGTTTGTTTTTTTAAATAATGAGTGCATATAAAAACTGGTGAAGGGCTTCCCTGGTGGCGCAGTGGTTGAGACTCCGCCTGCCCATGCAGGGGACACGGGTTCGTGCCCCGGTCCAGGAAGATCCCACATTGCTGCAGAGTGGCTGGGCCCATGAGCCATGGCCGCTGAGCCTGCGCGTCCGGAGCCTGTGCTCCGCAATGGGAGAGGCCACAGCAGTGAGAGGCCCGCGTACCGCAAAAAAAAAAAAAAAAAAAAACCTGGTGAAATCCAAGTAGAATTTGTAGTCTAGTTAATTGTATTGTACTGATGTAAATTTCTTCATTTTGGTAATGTACCTTAATAGTGAAAGATGTTGCCACTGAGGGAAGCTGGAGGAATGTGTAACTCTCTCTGTACTATTTTTGCAAGTTTGTGGAAGTCTACAATTATTTCAAAATAGAAAGTTTTTAAAAATTAGTTTAAATATCAGGCATTTCATATAGTTCAATCTAATCTATGCATGACACGCAGTAGCTTTGCAGTAAAGACTTGTTGAACAAAAATGTTGAATGAACTTTAAAGCAAGTTTTAAAAGACTATAGAGAGAATGATTTTTTAAACAATTTGAACATTTTTATGAAAAATAATAATAGATGTGATTATGCTATTAAGAACAAAAAATGACCTGAGAGGATATAGCCCAAACTGTTACAGTATTATCTCATCATCTCAATCATTTGGGGCGGGGGCTGGGTGGAATGTTTGGAATACAAGGAACTTCAACTTTATAGTGTTTTAACTTTTTATTTTATAAGAGCATGTATTTATTTCGTAACATGAAAAATAAAGTTTAAATGTTAACAGTACGGCATGAAAACACCATCTTTCCCTTCAGAGGACTTCTCCTCTAGTACGGTAGGGGGCAATGTTCAGTGTACACTCAGGAACAAACCTATCCAAATAAATTCACATCTGCCCTTTCTAAGGAACGCATGCGGTATCTGGATGGTATAAATCAAGGGCTGCAAATGACAGCCTAGGGGCCAAATCCAGCCTTGGCCTGTTTTTGCACAGCCTCAGAGCCAAGAATCCTTTTTAGATTTTTAAATGGTTGGGAAAAAATCAAAAGAAGCAGAATTCATAACACATGAAAACTGCAGGTACTTTATATTTCATTGTCCATCAGTACAGTGTTATTGAAGCCTAGAGACACCATTTGCACGTGTGTTATCTCCGGCTGCTCCTGCAGTGTTAGGGCAGGGTTGAGTAGCTATGACAGAGACAGCACGGCTTGTAAGGCCTGAAGATGTATTATCTGGCCCTTCGCAGAAAACGTTTGCTGACTACTGGTAAGTGAGTCTACATGAAGAAACAATGCCCATGGAGTCAGGGAATTAAATGTGTTCTATCTGAGTACAATTTTGAAAACCTTCAGACCTTCACACCCTAGGGTGATGAGAGACTTCCCTTCAAGGTGGTCTTATACCTGAGGGAGTAGACTGGACCCCACTCTCTTACTCAAATAAAACCATGTGCTTTATGCAATTCTGGAATGGCACTGAATATTTAGGATAGAAAATCTTTTAAGAATCTGTTTTGAATATTGCCCGTTTCCAGCCCATTAACAGAAATGTGCTTCAAAACTCCTAGAACCTCCCTCTCAGAATCAGTTTACTGAGCACTATCACAGGCCTGGCATAGTGATGAGCACTTCATGTAAATTATTTCACTTTAATGCTTACAAAACCCATTTTACGGATGTATAAACTGAGGCTGAAAGTTTAAATCACTCATCCAAGGTAACACAGACAATAAAAGGAAATTTGAACTCAACTCAACTTGGAATGACTCAAAAAATCATGATGGTAACCTCTCTGAGAGAAAAGAAAAAGAGCATATTAAAATCCTATTCAAAAACGTGAACTCTCTAACCAATGGGTTTCATGCCAGAAATCACCTGGAAATAAGAGCACTATCTTCTCAGTGGGTACATTTTTTTTTTTTTTTTTTGCTGTACGCGGGCCTCTCACTGTTGTGGCCTCCCCCGTTGCGGAGCACAGGCTCCGGATGCGCAGGCTCCGGACGCGCAGGCTCAGCGGCCATGGCTCACGGGCCCAGCCGCTCCGCGGCATATGGGATCCTCCCAGACCGGGGCACGAACCCGTATCCCCTGCATCGGCAGGCGGACTCTCAACCACTTGCGCCACCAGGGAGGCCCTCAGTGGGTACATTTTAAAACTCATATTACATATGTTGACTCATCACTGAATTCATAGACACTGGGACTCATCGGTCTCTACTTTTAAAACAAATTTAGTTTTGAAATAAGTCAATTCAATGATACAATCTTAACACAACCTAGAATCTTAAAAGTCAGAACTTCAAGCCTTCAGAGAAGTTTCTTTTCTTTCCTAGGTAGCAGCTGGCTTATGCTGTCCCCTTGTGGCTTACTTGTGGTATGGTCTTAAAAATCCAAAGAACAGCAAAAGGATCCAAAAGTCTGAATGTTTTAGATTTGAAAGGAATTCAAAATTATCTCCTCTGATGCCCTTTTTTTTAATCAAGAGAAAAATTAAAATCTAGAGAGACAGTTTCAGTTGCTCAAGGTTTCACAGTAATAAGTAACAAAGGAAGTGACCAGAACCCATACTTCCTGACCTCATCTGGCAGCGCTAAAGCAGTTCTGGAATTTCAAAATACCTTTTGAAAATAGAAACAGGCATTTACTGAATTCACATACTTCCTTTAAATTTTGGAGACCCCTGCATGTTTTTGATATGTGGAATGATCAAAAAGAGTACGATGCACTTCAATCAATCAATCAAGAGAACATTATATACATGAATCAGGTGTTCCTTAGCTCCAAGAGAAAAATTGGGTAGAGTCCATTTAATTTTGAAAGGAACCAGAGAGCAAATTGTGTTGGCACCCTAAGTGGTTCATAAAGGGGGAGGAATGATGCGATGACTTCACGTCTTACACAGGTGAGGTAACAGAAGGAAACCAGAGACTCAGAACACCATTGTTTGAGAGTCAACCAGTTCTAAACTGTGTCTCAGGCTTCCACTGCCTCCAAGGATGCCCAGCAGCACAAATGTCCTCACTACTGTGAGAGCTCAGAGTCACCACCTCAGGCTACTTCTCCCGCGTGCCAATCTCTGCGTGTCTCGGTGAAGCACAGACAAGACCTCATCCCTAATCCTTCCCCACTGGACTCCTCTCTGGGGGGCAATGCCTAGCACTGCTCTGCACACACCAGCTGATCCCTTCGTTTTAATTGAGGGAGGGGGCAAGGTGCACATTTCACAAAGAACCTCTGGATTATCAACAACAACAATATTAATAAATTGATACCATGTACCAAGCACTGACTCCATGCCCAGCACAGTGCAAAGTGTTTTCCACGTTTGATCTCAGAGCATTCTGCACTAGGTACTATTACTGTCCTCATCTCACAGCAGGAGTCCTGTGGCCTAGAGATGTCAGACAACTGGCTCAAGTGACATAGCTAGGAAGGGAGAGAGCAGACCTCAGAGGCAGGCTTACCTATCTGTAGAGCCCAAGCTCTTATCCTCTGGGCTCTGTGGCCTTTGGGAAGTGTAGCAAGAGCTCACAAACACTTGCTCTGAAAAGATCAGTGCTGGAGGGTGCATGACCATGCTATTTCATGGCACAGTGGGAAGTGGTCCTGTTGGAATGGAACCCTAGCCCTCCACTGCCTAGGTGGGTGCAGTTTCCAAAAAGACATTCTAAAAATTATTATTATTGAATGACCATGTTAAGCATAATGGAAGCAGCTAAAAATGCACAGAGTACTTTCATGTTTATTATCCCATTTGAACTTGAAAATGAATCTATGAGGTAAATAAACTTGGGCAGAATTATTGAAAGGGGGGGAAACTGAAGCCCAGAGAGGTCTCGTATCTTGCCCAAGGCTGCAAAGCTAGTGCTGATTGCTAGTAAATGGTAGAGCAATGATGTTTGATTCCAAATTCCACTTCTGTTTCCCTCTTCTGCTTCTGGGCATCACAGGAGTCAATAGTCCACAAGTGTGGGTAGGTTCTTGCCAAAGGGCATTGGTACCTTTTTTTTTTTTTTTTTGCGGTGTGTGGGCCTCTCACTGTTGTGGCCTCTCCCGCCGCGGAGCACAGGCTCCGGACGCGCAGGCTCAGCAGCCATGGCTCACGGGCCCAGCCGCTCTGTGGCATGTGGGATCTTCCCGGACCAGGGCACGAACCCGTGTCCCCTGCATCGGCAGGCGGACTCTCAACCACTGCGCCACCAGGGAAGCCCCACTGGTACCTTTATTCATTGACTTGTTTGTAGTGGGGAGAACAGCTACCTCACCTCATCACAGAGCTCACTGAGGTTTATCTATTGATCCTACCCTCCTGTGAAACCGGAGATGTCTCCAGCGCCTGACTTGGTGTCCGAGGGACATTTTGGTCTGCAGAGCGGTCACCCAGCTCACCTGGGTAACCATTAGTGAGGACCCATCTTAGGGCCAGCTCCGAGTTCTATTTCCAGTGGATAGTACCTTACTTCACTTTCACTTTCTGTTCGCCTTACCATGGACAAGCCTCTCCTAAAGCTTGGCAACTTTCTTTCGTCTTATTTGGTTGACCTTTCTGAAGGTGAGATGTTAGATGCTAGAATTACACAGATTCAATCCCAACTTTATTAATGGAAAAAAAAACACATTTGTACGGTTGATAGATGTAACACTACTGTGAGAAGCATCATGAGAATTCACTCTTTGTCCTTTTCCTTCATCCCCAGACTGCCAGCTTACCAACTGATTCCAGCCTGCAAACAGCACTGGGCATGAAAGATAAAACAAACAGGCTACTACTGCCTTGTGAAAGATGTCGACTTTGAAATCAACTGCATCCAAGTTCTTTCCTCCTAACAACGGCATTTGTGAGTGAAAATGAGCTTTGCTTCATTCCCCTGCCTTCACCTGTTCCTTCTGCCTAACTTGCACTGAGAATGGCAACTCCTCCTACAAGTTCTTTATGCCCTTGATCAACTGAGGACCCAGAAAGTGTCAAGTTCTGACAGGACTCAATTTTGACTTCAATGAAATAGTGCAGCACAGGGGAAAGAGCTCTGATTTGGGACCCAGAAGAGAGTCCTACGTAGGACTTAACTTCCTCTTCTCTTTGAAATTTTTTCGTGCTTCTGTGCTTCAGTTTCCTTCCGTGTAGAAAAAGGAGAGTCGACTACACCAGCAATTCCTAAATGCCTTCTTGGGGCTAGGGCTGGGCTTCAGTTTCTTGGACCCACCCCAGAGGTCCTCATTCTGCAAGTCTTGGGTAGAGTAGGACCATCTATGCTTTGACTAAGCTCTCTGTGGTTCAAGACCATGGCCAGGTCTGGCATAGACAGACTGGATGATCTCAGAGTTCAAGGTCTTGGTTCCCCAGTCTTCTCCTACCTCCCTGGGAGGTCAGCGTGAGATCTCATTGCTCTCCCACCTTCACTGATGCCAACCTAACTCCCCTGTCTCCTATCTCCATTTCTAGACCAAACCCTACCTCTCCCATTTTTGATGGCCTCCCCTCCTCCTATAACAGTACAAGCCTCCTCCCTCTACCCTGCCTCCCCTCTAAATATTTACCCTCCAACTCCTTGAAAGAACGCCTAGCATTTATTCTCTCACAGTCACTCAGTGTTGGACTTCAGGCTGTCCATCCACAATACTCACCCTGTTTGCTTAGCGGCCCTCCTGCCACAGTTCACAGCCACCTGTCTAGATGCCACATCTGACCGGTATTTAGAATTCCCTCATATTTAAGTACACACCCCATAATCTTTGTCTCCTGGACAACTTCCCTCCTCTCCTGTCTCTCTAACTGGCCCCCCGGGCCAGCTTTTCTGCCTCTACTACACCCTCTCCCAATGGAGTCATTCCTGTAAGGAGGTGGGGTGTCTGCCTTCATCCCACCCTTCCTCTCCCACAATATCTTCAGACAATGCCACAGGAGCTTCAATGACGCCCTCTGCTAATGAGACAATAGAATCAAGTGTTTAAGAGCTAATTTTCAAGAGCCAAGAGACCTGGGGTTCCAACTCTGGCAAATGTCTTAACCTCTGCAAACCTGTTTCTTCTCCTTTACAACGAATGCAATAATAGAATCTTCCTCACAGATCTGGACGACGCCTCATGTTGAGATAATGCACTGAAAGCATGGAGCCCAGCCCTGTCCTATAATAAGCACTCAGTAACTGTCATATTATATCCATAGGCCTGAACTCTCCCTCATGAGATAGTACGTGTGAAAGTTTTGGTATAGAGGCAACTCCTTATTCAGCACAGTAATGGCTCTTTGATCACAGGAGGTGCCAATCATCAGACACCCAATCCCCACCGAGGCATCCGTAAGTCCACCCAGCCCTACATTTCCAACGGCCTGTTAGACATTGCCCAGGGGCACTTCAAAGTCAAGATCGCCCAAATAAATTTCACTCTTCCTCCTGGGGTTCCTTTACCAGTGAACCCATCACATCGAGCTGATCTCCCAAGTGCGGAGAATCCATCATCCTTCCTTCTTACTCCAGTCACCAAGTCTTCTCAGTTCAAAGTCCTAAATGGCTCTGACTGTCCCTTCGCTGCTGTCACTGCTGCTATCATCCTAGTCGAGACACTCACCTCCTGCCTGAGTTACTGCAGGAGGCTCTCCGCCTCCAGCCTTACTCCCCTCGAATACATCTTCCACACTCTTGCCAGATCAATTTTTCCTAAAACAGAGCTGAAAATGCCATTCCCGACTCCAAAAACATGACTGGATCTGTGTGACCCCGGAATGAAATCTAAATTCTTCAGCCCATCAATCAAGTCCTTTAAGAACCTAGGCCACTCCTAGCTTCCTGTCTCCATTAGATTAAACTAGACTCTTAAACAATCATCAAAGATTTCATGCTATTGTAAGTCCCCCTATTTCTGCTCATGCTTCCTCCCTGCCTGTTCACCCTTCTCTGCTCAATGAGATGTTCTCATCCATGAAGAACCAATTCGAGGATCATTGAGTAAAATCACCCTGGCCTTTCTTTCCAAGTTAGAATCCTTCTCTCCCTCCTTTGGGCCCCCAGGGCACCTTTTCATACTTCTATCTCAAAACCAAGCTCACTGGATAATTGTTTGCTCTACACAAGCCTGTCTGTCCCACCCCTTTAAGAACAGAGGTCAAGACTTCCTCATTAAAAAAAATTTTTTTGGGGGGGGTATGTGGGCCTCTCACGGTTGTGGCCTCTCCCGTTGTGGAGCACAGGCTCCGGATGCGCAGGCTCAGCGGCCATGGCTCACGGGCCCAGCCACTCCGCGGCATGTGGGATCTTCCTGGACCAGGGCACGAACCCACGTCCCCTGCATCGGCAGGCAGACTCTCAACCACTGTGCCACCAGGGAAGCCCAAGACTTCCTCATTTTTATATGTTCTGGGCCCTGCACAGGGAAGCACCCAGGTAAGCCATGTTTAATGAATGACAGATTTGAAAGGCCTTTACCAAATATCATGTGACCTATTCCATATATCCAAACCAAATGCCAAGGTAAAGATATAAAATCTCATCTCTAACCACTTTTCCCTCTGAGAATCCTTTGGTTCCATGGCAAGGCCAGCTTGCTCTGGACCATGACGCTTGGGCTGGTTTTGTAAAATAGAAAGATACAGTAACAGAACAAGAGCTCCTAAAAGCACCCCATCCCCACTCCCCCACCATCCCACCCTGGGATGGAGAAAACACTACTGTAAGAATCTCAGAAAAGGAAATTATGACTATTACCAGAGAAATGTTCATTTTTTTCCAGTTTTCCTGGGTTGACAGCCAAGTCCTCATGTGTATTTAGGGGCATTAAATTTGAAATTATTTCACAGCTTGGACTTCATGTTGTTGATGAGTATAATGATCTACCTGGGGGCTGAGAAAAACTGAATCCTAATCCTTGAGGAGCAAATAGGAAAATCTGCCCTCAGGGAAGCTCTGTTGAGAGATAGTGGCTGCCAGTCTTGGGACAAAGGTTAACTGTACGTGGGATCAGGAGAACTGGCCTCTGGTCTCAGCAGCCTCCCTATCACTGCAAGCCCTCTCTCAACTCACTGGCCTTTGCTGGGCCTCAATTTCCCATCAGTTTTCCACTGACAACACCTCCTGAGGAGTTTGTGGGCCCAAATTTCAAACCTCTGAAACCTGGGTAAGAGTCTCAGCTCTCCCTCTGCCTCACTGTGTGATCTTAGGAAAGTCATTCCACATCTCTGAGCTCCATTTCTAGGCAGCCACAGAGTGGAGGTGAAGACTTGACACCCTGACTAGGGCTTCTTCAGATGATGTCTGCAGACCAAACACCTTCAAAGCAGAGGAGGGCACCGGAGCAGGAGATACATACTTGGAGGTGTCTAATCAAATAAATAATACAAATCAGGAAGCCCTTGCATGGCAAACTCGACCACAGCTCTTTTTCAAGCAAAACTTGATTTCTGAGCCTAAATTATAGAGTGAAGCCTCCCTAAATTGAATGATGTGAGAAGGACAAAACAACTGAGAGGCATCAGAAGATTAAAGATGTCCACCAGAGGAACAAAACCCCTAACTGAGAGTTCCTTAGAGCCATGTACTAAGCAGCCAGTGAAAAGCTTTCAGAATCAGATTTATTTTAATAGTGAGTCGAGAATGACTGCCATGAGACTTTTTAAAAAGCTTTCATCACTTCCCCAAGTTTGCAATTTTGCCACTCATCAGCTGTTTTCCTGGTGCAATTAGCAGTTAAAAAAATCATAAAACCAAAAAGTGTCTCTGCCATGTATGTGAGGGTTTATTCTCTACTGTATTCATTGGTCTGTATGTCTGTCTTTGTGCCAGCACCATACTGTTTTGATTACTGTAGCTCTTTAATATGTTTTGAAATCAGGAAAAAAAAAGTGTCTCTGTATTTGGAAGGAAGAGAGTCAGCTGGGAGCTGGTACATGTGGCCTCTTGCTCCCCAGCCGGCCTGGCCAGAGAAAGAAGATGTGTGAGTAGGAAGATCAGCAGAGATGCAGCGAGCAGAGGGGATCAGAATCTGTCACGAGGACTGTCATTTACTAGCCAGTACTTATGGACCAGACATTTTTCTCATGCATTGCCTCACTTAACAGCCCTATGAACCATGTACTATTATCTCCATTGTACATTTTGAGGAAACTGAGATTTCAAAAAGGCTAGAACAAGAACCTGAGATTCTAAAGGAAAAAAATAAAGGATAAAACGTTAGAGCTGGTATATAACCCTGAGCCTTCACATTCCCCAAATGAGGTCTTTTAACCCCCACCTCAGGCTATCAAGAAGAATGTGAGGAGAAAGGACTAGAAAAAAAGGATTTGGGATGTTATTGAGGCACTAAAAGTGAGACTGAGGCATAATCTGCAGAGAATTTAATCCCAAGCCACCCGATTTTACTTAGGAAATGACATGGTGATGTGGGTCTCCTCACCCTAGCTTCAGAGTCCTTACCCAATAGAGATGTTGGGTCACTAGGGAGCAATTTGGGACCATTTCACACATTCCTGTGGCCAAGCAAGAAATGAAATTAATCCTCAGGTTAGAGGGACTGATTTGAGTTCCCAGCTACCTAGAGGCGTAAGAGTTCGTATTCCCCTAACAGGCTGCCTTTAGCTGGGGGGAAGAAACCTATGAGACTTTTTATTGTTGTTATTGTTGTTTGTGTTTGAATTATGGTTCCTAATCATTTGGAGCTTTGCAGAATTCTTGGAGAATCTAATAAAAGTTCTATACTTTTTCCCCAGGAAAATGTGTGTGCACATATACACACACAACTATATATATATATATATATAGAGAGAGAGAGAGAGAGATAGATAGATTATATATATATATATATATATATATATATATATATATATATATATAAAATTTCAGGGGGGTTCTTGTCCCCCCACCAAGTTCATCCACAGACAACTCCATTTAGGAGTCCATGTACACATTTTAATAATATCCCTGGAAACTGGGTGTGATCCCACCTCTCTCTCTGCACTGCTGTGTGATCTTGGGCAAATCACTCCACATCTCTGAACTCTGTTCCAGGCAGCCAAAGAGAGGAGGTAAAGAATTGCCATTCCAGGTAATGCTAATTTTAGGGAATAATAATTGTAGCAAGATCCACTTGAACAATTTAAAGCAGCCCTCAACCATGGAAGCCTGGCCACCCAAAAATTACATGAAGACATGAGGAAGGAATTGGGAATATTTAGCCAAGGTAAGAAAAAGCCCACAGAAGCATGTAGGTTCTCTGAAATGGGTTGAAAGCATTTTTATGCAAATGAAGAAGTAGTTTTATTCTCTAAGTGCTTCCAGAGGGTAGATGGGGCGGGGGCAGCCTAGCATGGGATCAAAATGGCATCAGAGTTGAGCAGAGAAGGGTTAAATCCAGGTCCATCATCTACCAGACAAGATATGTAACATTCATGGACTCTAAAATGGAGGTGATAATGGTATCTATCTCATAGGATTTTGTGAAAAATCAAATGAGGTAATGCATGTAAAATGCAGAGCATTGAAACAAAGACAGACCTCAGTAGGTGTTAGCTTCTCTAATAAACTCCCTGACCCTCCATTTCTTTATCTGTAAAATGGGGATAATACCTATACCTGGCTAGAAGGTCATTGTTAGATTTAAATAAAACAATACAAGTTAAAACCCTTATACAGCACCTAACACCTAGTTAAATCCTCAGTATGTATTATAAGTATTTCATTACAAAAACCGATGGAAAAAAAGGATGGTAAATGACAAGAGCATGATATTTTATTTCAGACTGGAAGGTAAGGCAAGATAAAACAATACCTAAGAGTATGGAATCAGAGCTAGACTTCCCGGATCTGGCACCCAACAGCTGTGTGGGCTTGAAAAAGCTATGACAAATAGAGATTGGAGCATCTGGTAAGAGGGATTGAATTAAGTGGCCCAGGAGAACAGTTGACCCCATGCTGGCACATGATATGTGCTTAATAAACCCTGGCTTCTTCCACAACAAATAGATGTTACACAGAGACTGACAGACCTTCCTATAACCAGTTCCTCTTCAGCAGTGCTGCCTATGGGTATGGGCACAAGTGTTCTCTCTCCCAGGATTTATCAAGCAGGAGTGAAATGAAATTATCAGGATATTATAAAAGACGGTAAAACATCAGATGACCTTCTGTTCCCTTGCAATTCAGTGTAAAATAGTGCAAGATTTAAGTGGAAAAAATGAAACATTTTGAAAACTCGTTGACCATCCTTTGTCACTTTTCTAGTTGCTACCTTCTCTTCTGCCAGAAAACAGGCCCTCACCCTACCGCATCCCATGGACAAAGAAGGTTTGGATCATTGGCACCTTGTTATCAACATCCAGTCCAGGTTTCCCGTCCTCCCACTGGGTGAGTTAGTGCATGCCAAAGCTTTTCAACATGAGATCACCCTTGCATTTCATCTTGATTTAGAGTCTTCCTTCAAAACCTATCTCCCTTCCACTCACTCTTGTCTGGACCCTCTAATTCCATCTTCCGAGCCTTTGTCATTGCCTCCTTCACAGAGTTAAAGGATGGCTGTTTTCTGGCTAATAAACATAGAGAAAGACACTCCAACTCTCTGTTAATCAGAACAACAGAAGAATGAGATGACATTTTCTTCTCGGGAGATCGAAAACAATTAAACAAATGGTTATATCGAGTGTGGGGAGGATATGGGAAAGCAGATACTCTGTGGGTGGGAAGAGAAATTAGCACAGCCTTTCCAGAGGACAATTTTGTAATAGCTATAAAATTTAGAAGCACACGTTTCAGACTTCCCTGGTGGCGCAGTGGTTAAGAATCCGCCTGCCAATGCAGGGGATATAGGTTCGAGCCCTGGTCTGGGAAGATCCCACATGCCGCGGAGCAAATAAGCCCATGTGCCACAACTACTGAGCCTGCACTCTAGAGCCCACGAGCCACAGCTACTGAGCTCATGTGCCACAACTACTGAAGCCTGCGTGCCTAGAGCCCGTGCTCTGCAACCAGAGAAGCCACCTCAGTGAGAAGCCTGCGCACCGCTACAAAGAGTAGCCCCTGCTCACTGCAGCTAGAGAAAGCTCGCATGCAGCAATGAAGACCCAACATAGCCAAAAATAAAATAAAAATAAATTTATAAAAAAATAAAAGCACACATTTCTGTGAACCTAGCATTTCTCCTTCTTGGTCACCACCCTAGCTAAAGAAACACTTGCATGAACACTAAGGAGACACCTATAAGGATCCTCACTGCAGAATATTTATGATGTGAAGTTTTGGAACAACCTTAGTGCCCCTCAATGGGGAATGGATACTATAAGTACCCATAGTAGAAAATACTATACAGCAATTTAACACAGTGATGGAGATCAACATGGACCAAAAAAGAAAGTGGTCCACTGTATAATGTTAGGTGAATAAAAATGCAGAAGGCTGCACACAATATGATAGCATTTAAAAAAAAATCCACACACAAAACACAACTGTATATTTCTATATCTATACCCACTCATAAGGGAATAGAAAAAGACCTGAAGAATGATCATCTTCAACTAATATCAGTGATTAACTCAGGGGAGGAACTGGGATTAAAGACAGGGAGTCAAAGAGAATGTTATTTCTACTTTAAAAAAATGTATCCCTAGGGACTTCCCTGGTGGCACAGTGGTTAAGACTCCACGGTCCCAATGCAGAGAGCCTGGGTTCCATCTCTGGTCAGGGAACTAGATCCTACATGCACGCCGCAACTAAGGAGCCGGTGAGCTGTAACTAAAGAGTATACCCGCTGCACCTAAGACCCAGAGCAACCAAATAAATAAATAAAAATAAATAAATAGCTTTTAAAAAATTTATCCCTAACAAAAATACACTGGTGTACTATTTGCATAATTTAAAATAAATTAGTAACGTTTTGAAAGATGAATGGTTGCTTTTCCTACTAGCATTCCTAGCTTCAGATCCCAACAGAGGGTTTTCAGAAATGAGGCAGAGAAGGGATGGAGCCAGCACTGAGGCTTTTAGCAGGTTTCACTTTCATCCCAGCTGGCGGGAGGATGTAGGATGTGATCACAGTGCAATCAAAAGAGCAGAATTCCAAGACAAGCAGGCAGATGACAGATTGTTCCCAAGTCCAAAGGCAAACCGCTCACAGGAGCACAACCCACCTACCTCTTGGCTGAGAAATCACCGAGTCACTCGCTTCCTGCGTCAATGCCTGGGATGTTGACTGGAGAACCCAACTTTCAGACCCTGGAAATATACAAAGGAAAGGAGAAAACAAACTTAGGTAGATGCCTGTCTTCCTATTTTGTGGGGAGGTGGGGGGGTGGGGGGGCACTCTTCCCCTAAACTGACTTTTGTCATAAAAAAAAAGGGCTGGGCCTCCCTGGTGGCGCAGTGGTTGAGAGTCCGCCTGCCGATGCAGGGGACAGGGGTTCATGCCCCGGTCCGGGAAGATCCCACATGCTGCGGAGCGGCTGGGCCCGTGAGCCATGGTTGCTGAGCCTGCATGTCCAGAGCCTGTGCTCCGCAACGGGAGAGGCCCGCGTACCGCAAAAAAAAAAAGGGCTAATGTTTACTGAGCATTTAGTATATGCCAGATGCTGTTCTAAGTCATCTACCTGCATTCTCTCACTTAATCCTCAGAAAGAGACACAGGGTAAGTGCTTCATTATTCCCATTTGACCAGTTAGGAAGCCAAGGCCCAGAGAGATTAAGGAACTTTCCCAAAGTCACACAGCAGAGAAGAGGCATGATTTGTACCCAGGCAGTGTAACACCAGAACGCACACACACATGAACCACTCTATTTTACTGCCCCCCCTATACTCCACTATCACAAGCATTGATTTATCTACCTCATAGATGTCTGTTTTCCTCTGCTTGATTATAAGCTCCACTAAGGTAACAGCTACCTTTTGCACGCTTACTAACGTGCCACGCACTCATCCAAATTTTATATGCATGAAGTTACACAATGGAGGGCAGAGACTCCCAGGGGAAAGTAGTACAACTGATAACCAAGCCCAGGCAGGCCCCTCTAGCACCTGCAAGGCTGTGAATTATTTTCAGGGTGTTCTCTGCCCCTGGGCACTAGTAAATACCTAAAGAAGTCTGGCTGGATGGATGAAAGGACAAATGAATGAAAGAACTCTCCCTCCACTATAAAGAGCCAAGGAGTCAAGTGAGTACACCCTCCAGGGTTTCAACACAGAAGACCGGTATGCTTAGGATTGGGGGATGAGATAGCCGAGCGCCACCCAGCCTAGAGTGGAAAGGCAGATATTCTAGAGATGTGCTACCCTGGAGAATTGCACAAACAAATCAAGGTCAATGGGTCTCTCTCACTCTCTCAAATCCACAGGGAGGAATGAGCCACAAATGCGGTATTGATACCAATTTGTTCCAGGTGGACTTCATGGCACACAGGACCCAACAGTCATCTCTAGTCATCTGACTTGGTGACACTCTATTCAGTGTTTCCCTCAGTCTAAGTGGTGAGGAAAGAAAAAGAGAGAACCCCGGCCACATACCTTTGGATGTGAGCAAGGCAGTGTCTGCAGAAGTCACCTCAGTGCTTCTCTGAGAGGTCCTAGGGAGAAGGACAGTTTCTGATTCTGGAAGAGAAAAAAAGTTTGATAAAAGGCAGCTAAAAATAGGTGTTTGTGCTGAGTGGTGGGATTTGGGGCTATTTTTATAGTTGTCTTTGTACTTTTCTATGTTTATTTCAGTTTTTCTTCCAAGGATTGTAAGTAATTTTTAGAATCTAGGGGAAAAGCTGCAAATGTAGTATTCTAAGATGATTATTTTAAAGATCAAAGGAATAAAAAAATACATATGAAAATTGGCTTAGGGTTCATGAACCTTGGGCGACTACACAGAGTATAATGGAATTAGCCAATTCAATAATGTAAAGTTGTTTAAATTAATCCAGGCCTTATTGAGGCAGCTGAAATGCCTAAGCTTTCAAGCTATCTCATGATTCTTTTCTAATATTCTTACCTCAGAATCAGAGGTTGAAACGTGGTGGGAGCTTTGATAAGCTCCTATAATTAATGGAGCTAGTAATTCAATGAGAGTTCCAAGATGTAGGATCAAGAAGGATTCAGGATGAAGGAAGGAAGGAAAGGAGGGAGGGAGCTAGAGAGAAAGAGAAAGAGAGAGAGAGAAAGAGAGGAAGGAAGGAAGGAAGGGAGGGGAGGGGAGAGAGGAAAGGAGGGAGGGAGGGAGGGAGGGGAGGGGAGAGAGGAAAGGAGGGAGGGAGGGAGGGAGGGAGAGAGAGGAGAGAGAGAAAGAAAGAGAGGAAGGAAGGGAGGGAGGGAGGGAGGGAGGGGAGGGGAGAGAGGAAAGGAGGGAGGGAGGGAGAGAGAGAGGAGAGAGAGAGAAAGAAAGAGAGGAAGGAAGGAAGGAAGGCAGGAAGGAAGGAAGGAAGGAAGGAAGGGAGGGAGGGGAGGGGAAAGAGGAAAGGAGGGAGGGAGGGAGAGAGAGAAAGAAAGAAAGAAAGAAAGAGAGAGAGAAAGAAAGAAAAGGTAGAACCAGTTCACCAAGGGATATTTTAAGGCATCTGGAGGCCTTTCCTCAACCAATCTCTAATGCCTGAGTAGGGACTTAAGCCCCGGCAGGATGGAACTGGTGTCTGACCCAGGTTGACATTTCCTGGTTCTTTACTAAGTGTCCCCGAGACTCCTGGGAGGTCAGCTGGAGAACCAAAAATGCTGACTTTTCAAAAGCACAAAGGAAAAAAAAAAGCGACAAAAAAGGAAATCATAAAACAATGAAAAGGAACAATTTAATGAAACTATACACATACATACAGTTATGGGATGAATTGTGTGGTCCCCTTCCACCCCCACCCCAGCCCTACCTGAAAATTCATACATTGAAGCCCTAACCCCAAGTAGCTTGGAATGTGACTGTATTTGGAGATAGTGCCTTTAAAGAGGTAATTCAAGTAAAAATGATGTGATATGGATGGTCCCTGATCGAATATCACTGGTGTTCTTACAAAAAGAGGACATTAGAACACAAACACGCAAAGGAGGAAGACCACGTGAGGACACAGGGAGAGGACGGCCATCTAGAAGTCAAGGAGAAAGGCCTCGGAAGAAACCAACCCTGCTGACACCTTGCTCTCAGACTTCTAGCCTCCGGAATTGTGAGAAAGTCAACTTTTGTTGTTTAAGCCACCCAGTCTGTGGAGTTTGTCATGACAGCCCTGGCAAACTCATCCACAGACACACACACACATAGACCTAAGAGCAAGTTGCTGGGCTGCCCCATTCAGCAGGAGAACCCTCTTCCAAGGGATCCAAGGTGCATCTGACCAGAAGAAGGGAAAGCATGGCCCGTTGAACCAGGCACCTGCAATGAGGGTGGGCCCTTCTGTGGAAGGCTCTAGGGTCAGAAGTATCGTGTCTTCCTCACGAAGGGAGTCCTGTGTTGTCAGAGGGCATGTGGCTGCCATGGTGGTGAGTGCAGCAGTGGTTCTCATCTGAAGCGGTGGTGTGGCTGGCAGGTCAGGTGTAGGCATGACTGTGGTTGTTGGAAGCACAGCTGTGGTCGTCGTCACAGTGGTGGTGGTTGGGCGACGGGTGGTGGTTGAGCGCGTGGTCGTGGGACCTGTACCCAATAGAAGATACGTCTGGTGCCAAGTGGAGACGGAGGAAGAGGGAAACACTACAGATGTAGCCGGCATCCGTCCAGTTCTCTGCCTTTCTGCCGCCTCGCCCGGCCCACGAGCCTGGACCACTAAAATGCCCATGAAAACTGGGTTTCTTAACTCTAGTCCTGGCCTTTCCAACCTGTTCTTCACACACTGGCCAGAGTAATCTTTGAAAATGACACATCTAATTTTGTCAGTCCCCTACCTAAACTTTTTTCCTGGGTTCTCCTTGCCCTTAAGATGAAGACCCAACCCTCCACCTCACCCTCAGGGCCCCACCTGATCTGCTCTTTCTTTCCCATCTCGGGCCTCCACTCTATTCTCCTCACTTTTCCCCAGCCCACTGGCCTTTCTTCAGTTTTTCCACAGTATTAGTGACCTTCCATCTGAGGGACTTTGTACCTACTGCTTCCTAGACTCTCTCTTCCTTAGATGGACTCCTCCTTAACCCTCATGTCTCAGCTAAAAGGACGCTTCTGCAAGGTCATCCGCATTCGACAATAACAATGTTTTTTTCACACTCATACTTGACCTTCATAGCGTTTGTTGCATTTCCTAACTACACATTTATTTGTTGATTATTATGGAATGTCTGTTTCTCCTAGTACACTATAAGCTCCACGAGGGAATGGCTGGTATTTATTTTGTTCTCTGCTACAAATCTAATACCTACGACAGTGTCTGGTACATAGTAGGTGTTCCAAAAACATGGCATGAATGAGGAAATGAATGGTCCTATCAAAAGTGAGCCCAAACATAACATTTCAGTCAAGCAAGATGAATAAGCTCTAGAAATTTGCTGCACACATTGTAACCATAGTTAACAATAGTATATTGTACGCTTGAAAATTCATGAAGAGGGTAGAACTCATGTTAGGTGTTCTTTCTACAATAAAAATTAAAATCTAAAAAGAGCGAGTCCAAAGAGTGTAACATAGGGTGAAAATGTGGTCTCTTTCAGATATTAAAGATTGGTTCATGCCCAAACCACTCACCCCCTAAACATCTGAATCTGAGTTCATTAGCAACAGTTATTCTACAGATACCACCCTCTCTTAAATATGCCAAATTTCCACTAACTCTAATGGACCAGAAACTCTAATGGACCATCATTAATTTCAAGTGAACTTAGAAATGTCCTCATAGAGTGCTGATGTCAACCAATATTTTATAGAATAAGAGCTGGTTATATCAGGCTTGAAAAGCAAAGACTTGGATTGACATCATTTAACTTCAACAAATCCTAATGATACCTCTATCTCACAAAGTTGCTTTGAGAGAAAAATATACTAAATATATATATTTAGTATATAAAAAATATACTTTCATATATGCTTGTGCAAGTTCTCTAATTAGAAGCATCCACATCAGTTGTTCTCAAATCTTAGAGCACATGAGAGTCATCGGAGAAGCTTATTACTTGCATGGTTAGCCAGAACCTGCCTTCCAAGATGCCAGTCCAGTTAGGAACAGAGCCCAAGAATCCTCAGTCCTTGGTGCAGGCTGAGCACAGGGCTGAATTTGAGAGGCTCCATTCCAGACCAGCAGGAACAGTGGTTATTGTTCACATAATTCAACCATAGGCTGCACTCCATGCAGCTCAAATCGTTATGAGTTCCACCATATTTCAAATTTCATCAAAAGCAACTGATAGTAACAGAAGGAAAGATCACCTGAAAACTGCTATGACTATCTCCAAATCTCCTGCCCTTTCCCCTCTGCTGGAAGTTGGGCTTATGGGCTGAAGCTGATCCATGAACAACACATTTTATCTCATTCATCCAATATTTTTTTATATTTTGAAATCTTTGCCAACATGCAAAAATCAATATACTTCACATAATAACGGGGAGATCTGAAAGCACTGGGCCCAACTTTCTGCAATTCCCTAGAGAAGAAGCAGCTGCCCTCTTCAAAGTGACCCTGAATTTCACTGGTTCCCTACCCCCCACCCTCTACCCCTCACTCATTTCTGTGGGATTTTTGGCTCCCACAGGCATCTGCTCCAGACTATGGCTCCTCTAGTCATCAACATGTCTCAGATTTAATCTGCCCACTCATTGCTTAAGCAGCTTCAGTCTCTCCACCACCACCCACTGACTCTATGACCCATGACTCGTGAACCTCTCCATCCACAGACACAGCGGCTGTGTGCTCACCTCTCCTCAGGTCCAGGCGGATGTTCATCTTCACATCGTTGAACCAGCCAGGCACCTCTATGCGGCAGCAGTACACACCACTGTCACCTTCGTTGGTGTTGGAGATGGTCAAGGAGACATCCCCTCTCCGGATATTCCCCAGAAGTTGGTATTTTGGCGACTTCCTCACGACCACCCTTGTCCCATCGGTGTAGAGAAGCTCGTCATTGCATTTGGAATTGGGACACTGGCCTTTGCCCCAGCACATGCCGTTGCTGTTAGGAGACCAGGATGAGTACGTACAGGGCAAAGTCACCGACTGACCCCAAAACGCTCTCACGACAATCTCTGATGCAGCTGGAGCTGTGAGGAAAGATGAGAAAACTAGGTTGTGAGGTACTGAAATCTCTCAAATATGCTCTACAGGGATTGTGCAGATAGATGCTTCCAGGAAGATGAAGAGGGTCGTAGTGTATATGTTTCTTTAGCCCAAATTCTGGCCTGCCCTTCGCCGCTGCTAATCTCCTAACTCCACACCCCTCCATCCCTCAAGTGGAAACAGCTGACCGCCTGAGTCTCTGAACACATCTCCACAGCAGATTTGCTGATTAAAAAAACTCTGACCTTGAGTACCATTCAGTGAAACCATAAATTCTCCATGGAAAATCCTGACCCTTTAATCCAATTCCACTAACTCATATAAACAGGTCCAAAACAGCACTGTACCCAGTGTATCTTAATAGGCAGTGATCACCTGCTACTGACTTGAATGTCTCAAATGAGTCTCTGTCTGTCTTCCACCTCAAAGTGTTGCTATGGCTGGGAGACAGGCTGTTGAACTATATCCCATTGTCCTCACCTCCTTTTAGTACTGGAGATAGAAATTAATTGCTCTGGACCATTTGTTTGTTGTTAGAGAACGTGAACTTAGGTGGAGTTTGTGGATTTTTTTTTTTTAATGTTAGAACTGGAAAGAAATCACAGGAATTCTTGGAATGGCAGCTGTGACATAAAGATGCTGGTGATTAGGTTGACCATGTTAGCTGTATGGAATAGAACACAGCACCATTTTTAAAATGAAGTATCTGTGTTTCCCAACTTCAGCTACTCATCAGCATGGCCTGGGGAGCTTGCTAAAAATACCTATTTTCTTGCCCAACCCTGAGTCAGAATCTTAGAGGCCAAGGCCCATGGAAGTGTACATAACCGAGGTCTCCAGGTCGTTCTGATGTCACTGACCACCCACTCTGTTTGAGGACCACTGGACAACCTCTTCTAAGATAACTTCCATCTCTGAGAATCCGTGAAAGTTTTTCACTGCTGCAAATGTTAAGCCCTTTGATTTAATTGAGCATCAGTGATTGTTCTCAATCAAACCATGCTATTGAGAGGAGAGCCAGGCAGGCTATAGCTCCAGAGTGTCAGGATGACATCCTGCTCCTTCTTGAGTACCTAGATCCATTTTTAAAAAAAAATTTTTTAACATCTTTATTGGAGTATAATTGCTTTACAATGGTGTGTTAGTGTCTGCTTTATAACAAGCGAATCAGGTATACATATACATATATCCCCATATCTCTTTGCTCATTGTTTTCTTCAAGGTACCCTCCTGTAAGACTCTCCATTCACTAACTCTGTTAACCCCGTTGGCTAAGTTGTGTAAGACATGGTCAGTAGCACCGTATTCCTCCCTGACCCTAGGCATCAGCAACTTCCAGCTATCCTTCTCTGGGAGAAGGTGAGCATGAGCCCTAGTAGTTGCCCAGGTAGTAAGGCAGATGATGGATGTACTTGCTGGGTTTTGCAAAGTTTGCTCTCATGATGAAAGGTCATTCCAAATTCAGACCCGCCTGGAGCCTTCCCTAAGCTCATCGTCTCTTTACTTTGCCACAATGGACATGTTGCACAGATTGTACATGCTGTGGAAGCCCATTTTGCCCCCCACGAAGCCAGGGAAAAAAATAATTGTCTTCAACCTCAGCTGTAATAGCAATGCAGAACACATGCACCAAAAACCAATGACTTCTAAAATATGAGCTTGTTCCTATGAATATTTGGTAAATTAATAAAAAATGTGGGACAGAATTATTTCTACTGGAGATCCAACAGTTTATTATCCCAAGTATCACAGTATAGAAAGAGGCATCCTACTACTCAATAAGGAAAGACTCAATAGAAAAACTGGCAAAGGCAACAAACACATGAAAGAATGCTCAACATTATTAATCATGAGAGAAATGCAAATCAAAACTACAATGCGGGGCTTCCCTGGTGGTGCAGTGGTTAAGAGTCCGCCTGCCGATGCAGGGGACACGGGTTCGTGCCCCGGTCCGGGAAGATCCCACATGCCGCGGAGCGGCTAGGCCCCGTGAGCCATGGCCGCTGAGCCTGTGCATCCGGAGCCTGTGCTTTGCAATGGGAGAGGCCACAACAGTGAGAGGCCCGCATACCAAAAAAAACCAAAAAACAAAAAACAACAAAAAACTACAATGCGATATCGTGTCACACCAGTCAGAATGGCCATCATTACAAACAATAAATGCTGGAGAAGGTGTGGAAAAAAGGGAACCCTCATACACTGTTGGTGGGATTGTAAATTGATACAGCCACTAGGGAGAATAGTATGGAGGTTCCTTAAAAAACTAAAAATAGAACTACCATACGACCCAGCAATCCCACTACTGGGCATATATCCTGAGAAAACCATAATTCAAAAAGAGTCATGTACCACAATGTTCATTGTAGCTCTATTTACAATAGCCAGGACATGGAAGCAACCTAAGTGTCCATCGACAGATGAATGGATAAAGAAGATGTGGCACATATATACAATGGAATATTACTCAGCCATAAAAAGAAATGAAATTAAGTTATTTGTAGTGAGATGGATGTACCTAGAGTCTGTCATACAGAGTGAAGTAAGTCAGAAAGAGAAAAACAAATACCGTGTGCTAACACATATATATATGGAATCTAAAAAAAAAAAAAAAAAAAAGAAATGGTCATGAAGAACCTAGGGGCAAGCCAGGAATAAAGATTCAGACCTACTAGAGAATGGACTTGAGGACATGGGGAGGGGGAAGGGTAAGCTGGGACAAAATGAGAGAGTGGCATGGACTTATATATACACTACCAAATGTAAAATGGATAGTGGGAAGCAGTCACATAGCACAGGGAGATCAGCTTGGTGCTTTGTGACCAGCTAGAAGGGTGGGAAGGAGGGAGACGCAAGAGGGAAGAGATATGGGGATATATGTAAATGTATAACTGATTCACTTTGCAATAAAGCAGAAACTAACACACCATTGTAAAACAAGTATACTCCAATAAAAACGTTAAAAAAGAAAAAAAAAAGAAAAACTGGCAAAGGACAAAACAGGCAATTCATAGACAAGGAAATATGAGTGATCAGTAAATTTCAACTATTAGACTGGCAAAAATTTAGAATGCTGATGATATGAAGTGTTGGCTAGACTGGGAGCTGGGAAGCGACTTAGCCTACTGGAGTAAACTGGAGTGAAATGGGGTGTGAATTGGTACAGCCACACTCTGGGGAAATTTGGCAGTTTCGGTTAATACCCAACATGCAAGTGACCTAGCTAAGCCCGGGCAATTTCATGGTTTGTTATTTACTCTAGAAAAGCACAGGTGCACAAGGAAGCCTATTTGCAAATATTTACTGCAGTGTCATATGTGTGTGAATGAAATGAACAGTGTGTATATGGGGAGGGGCTAACATGGCACAGTCCTTCTGTGGAACCACAATGTACAAGATTAACAGAATTAGACAGATTTATATCCATCGGC
The DNA here is from genome assembly GCF_025265405.1 of Mesoplodon densirostris. Classification (NCBI taxonomy): domain Eukaryota; kingdom Metazoa; phylum Chordata; class Mammalia; order Artiodactyla; family Ziphiidae; genus Mesoplodon; species Mesoplodon densirostris. The sequence goes on from NC_082663.1 coordinate 136,343,214, forward strand.
ATGAAAACTCCAAACCTTACCAACCTATGAAAAGGAGAAATTTCAAAATGACACATAAAATACAAAACCATTTTAAAAAAGAAATAAACCAGTTTGCAGGTTTTTGTGGGCACAGACATATGAAAGTAAACGTAGAGAAAAGTGGCTGGTGGGACATACACCCAACTCATTGTGTCAGCAGCTCCATGATCAGAGGAAAGGGACTGGGGTTGAGGGCAGTAGTCAAAAGGGATTTAACTTTATAACATTTTAATTGTTCCACCTAGGGTGTCTCTGTATTACTCACTGGATTAAAAATTAATGTTAAAAAAAAGGAAGCAGGTGTGGCAGAAAAACACCCATCAGGCTTACATTGAGAACCTCATTCTGCCGGTTACTGCTTTTGTGTTCTTCGGAGGAAAGCCACACTAACCCTGACCCCGTTAGTCTCATAAGCCAAAGGGGGAAGATAATGCTCGCCTCAGAAATAGTTCTCAAGTTCACAAGAGATGGAGTATTAAATGCCACATGAAATTAATAAATTATGAGTACAAATAACCAAGCATTTCTGATCTTAGAGATAGGATAAGAAACTGTTTCTTTCCAGCTGCAAAATGATCTGAAACAAAGGAATCATTGGTATTAAATCAATTTCTCTTTTGGGGAATTACCCAGGATGGTGGGTACAACCTAGGTTCTGGTGCCAGCTTGGTTCCTTCTCTAGCTGGCAACCTTAAACAAGGCCTTTCCCCAGTCTGGGTCTCAATTTCATCACCTACACAGTGAAGGGTTTGATCTGGCATTTTTTAAGAGCACATTCAGTTCTGATCACCAATGAGTCTGAGCAGTCACTGCCTTCTAAAATGGTCATTTTAGAAAAGGCACAAATGAAAAACAAACAGATCATCCACCAGGTGCTGCCTTCTTCAAGTAGGGTTGGAGAAGCCCACTCAGTCAGTGTCCAGCCAGTAGCCGGAAAGGTGGCCAGAGCAACTTTCAGCATCACCAAACCCTCCACACCTCCAGGTCCCAGGACAAGGTAAAGACCAGGCAAAAACAATGATAAAGAAAGGGACAGGAACTGCTTTCATTCCACTAACTCCCACAGGGTATTTGGGGAGAGAGACAGTTAAATGAGCAACTACTACAGGGCGACAAGTTCTCTAGTGGCAGGACCCCAGGGAGGACAGGAACTCACAGCAGAAACACTTAAACCAGTTTGGAGGCTATGGGTACTCAGGAAAAGCTTGACTTACGTGGAGACCTGAGGATGTATGAAGTTCTAGAGGAAAGAAAGGCACAAAGAACAGTATGACAAAGGCTTGTTTTTCATGGAATGTAGGTGTTTTCTCATGCAGCACATTTGAAAGATTCATGTGCAGAAACTATGAACTGTTGAAACTGCAAGGGACATTAGATATTGTCTAGTTCTAGAATCATGGATTGTTAAAACTGGTCTTTTCCAGGTCCCTCATTTCTTCCATGGAAGGGCCATAATCACCAGTGTCAAAAGTTAATGACCAAGATGCAACTTCAGCTCAGTCCAGAGCATTCCACCTGTATAGCAGCAGGATGTGAAGGTCTATACTGGTCCACACCTAGTGTGTGTACATTTGCATCATCCGAAACCTGGAAACAATATGCAGAAAAGGTAAACCTCACCTGGACGCCCGACCCCCAGCAAAATAAAACAAACCAAGAAGCAAACAAAAACTCCTAAAAATAAAGAGAAAAATAAGGATTATAATAAGGGGTCTTAACAGAACAAATTCCCCTGGCTCTGACTGTGCTAGTAAAACCTGCAAAGGACATTTCTTATCCCCATGTTATCTGATGCCTTATCTCTGTGTCTCTTCTTAAATTACCATTCCTGGTATGAACATAAATACCCCCAACCTAAAACTCCCAAACCAGTCTCAAGATAAACCCTGTGTCACAAAGAAAGGGAGAGACCTTCCAAACAAGAGAAGCTGAGTGGATGCAGGAGTGAAATGGGTTTCACCTTTATAGATCAGCCATGGAAATCCGGGAGGTGCCAAGCCTCCAGGGACTCTTGGATGGAAGGTCTGAGAACACTTACTCAGATAAAGCCGCTGGAGCTCAATCACCAGCCAGAGAATCAGAGGCCCTTTGGACATTTTGGTTGTTGACAGGCCCCAGGAGTCTGTCTGTCTGTCCAAATTCCATTTCTTATACTCCAGTTAATGCTGACGGGGCGGGACCTTTAGGTTTCATTTCTCTTTTTGCCTCATAATCTTCCCTTTCCCCCTCCTGAATGGCCTTCCTCAATCTGGGATGTATGATAAAATGTGCTGAGCACTTTTCTCCTGGCCATTAGTGTGTGTGCAAACATGTGGAGTGATGGTGTGGGCATGCATGTACTCTGTTGTCCACTCATATAGGGGGATTTCCTACATGTACATGAGCATCTATGCTTGTGTGTATGTACACTCGGAAACTGTGCATCAGCCATGGTCCTCCTGGCTACCATGCAGCTTATACAATAAAATGCAATTAACTCTCCCCTCTGGCAGTGGTTTACACACAGACTCCTCATGTGAGCCAAAGGCAAGTTAGATGGGCATTTGGCTCTGCTCCCATTCTGCGTTCTCCCTCACCCAGCCCCTGTACCCCTTGCCCTGATAATAGAGAAATAAAAGCAGGGCTGCCATCAACTATCACATAAGCCAAAAACACCATTAGAGTTTACTGGGCAAGGAAAGAGGTTCATTAGAGGAAGCATATTGTGATAGTTACCAGACAGGCTAAGGTAACAAACAAGCTCAAGGTCTGCGCCCAATTCTACCCCTTGTTAGTGAAACCACTTGATGGGGAGGAGCACACAAGACAATTCATGAACTAGGTTTCAGGGCTTGAACTAGATGATATTTATGGCCCTTCTGCACTCTATGGATTGAACAATATATCTAGAACCACAGAATCATTTAGAGGAGGAATCAAATCAATGCTCACCAACCAGATGTGTTTTCTAAAACAGATTTATCTCATCATCATTAGTTATTGAATACTTAATTATATGCCAGGCACTCTGCTACATGATATAGCTGTATTATTGGATTCTCACAACCTGAAGAAATAGAAATTTTTTTTCTATTTTAACAGATGAGGAAACTGAAGCTTTAACAGATGAGGAAACTGGAGCTAAGTAAATGACCATTCACAGCAAAAATACTGTAGGAACAGAACTTAAGCCAAGACTTTCTGATTGATCCCAAAGTCAGTGATCTTAATCACTACACCCTCCTTTGATCTGTGACTCTTATGGCATTGCACCATGAGACCAAGCATACCAGTGGCCAACTCCTACCTAGCCCCAGACAGGGAATTTAAGGATGGACAGATGTTCTAGATTTTTTTAGAAAATTTCATTTGATTGTCACCAGCCAAATAAGCCTTAAACCTTCAAATCTCTCACACTGAAGGATTAGTGAAAATACAAATCTTGGGTGAGGCTCTGGAATCAGAGAACCCAGAAAACGGGGGGAAGGAATGAAAATAGAGGGATTCAAAGAAAGTCTTTCCACTGTATGTTCACTAAACTGTGAATCCTTTTCCCACCCTATTCCGAGGAAACTGGGTGATTTAATCTCTCAATAAACTGATGGCCCAAATAAAACACTCAAAGATATTGATATTTGGGTGCGCCCCAACAATATCACCCAGTCCCCCTTCAATAAAGTCACCAGTGCATGAGTCTCAGTCATGCATACAGCACTGCTAATCAGTTTTTAGGGTGTCACTTTAAGATATGAATAAACAACCAAGAATCTCCAGACATTTCAGGAAAGTCTTCTGTACGAAAAAGATGTAAAGACAACAGACAGAGCAGAATAAAACAAGCAAACAAATAAACAAACAAACAAAAAACCCCAAAACTGGTATCTTCCAAGAAAAAAAGAAACAGAGAAACAATAAAAAAGAAAAATCAGAGAAAAAAGAAAGAGCTCCTAGAAATTTAAAAGATTATACTTACCCCCAAATTTTATGGAAGATTTGAAAAATAAAGTTAAGGATATTTTCTAGAAAGTATAACCTATCTATGAAGTCTAATAGCTAGGGGTGTTTCAGAATATTAAAACAGAAAATTGAGAGGAGGAAATTATTAAAGAAATATTTTTCTAAATTCTCATAACTAAAAAACATGAGTCTCCATTTTGGGAGGGCCAATCAAAGGCTAAACTTCATGAATAAAAAGATCCCCACAAAAATAGTATATTATCATGAAATATAAGAATATTAGACATAAGGAGAAGATATTAAAAAGCTCCAGAGGGAAAACAAACAAAAACATATTGCATTGAAAGTATTTAGAATCAGAATTGCATTGGTCTTCTAAATAGCCAAGCTAGAAAATAATGCAGGAATGCTTTCAAAACTCACAGGGGAAAATGATGGTCATATCATAACAAATAAAAACTCTGGCTACTGGTTTAACACAAAATTGTAATATGACTTCCTTGGGAAGATGGGCAGACAGAAAGTAGGGTGGTGGCACTAGAGTCAAACCCTATTTGCCATTACAGGAGGTCAATAGTGAATGTCCAAACTGATCAAACAATACCAGCAGAAGCCCATTATTAGTAATATGGATGTAAAAAACTGAAGAAAAACCCAAGGAGTTCAAATTTTATGGAAAGGAGTAGGAAAGGAATTCACTATATTTTTAGTAAGCAGTTTTAAAAAATAACTAGATTATTTTAAATAATTTAGAAGAATTTGTTATTTACAATACATTAATTTTTTTAAATGTACATATTAAGCACACCTAGCACTCAGATTTTAGTTTCCAACACTACTCTCCAACAAAAGGAACTACAGCTCTTTGGGAAAATGGCTGATTCTAGGACTGAGGCAGGAAATATTTAAGATTTGTCTGGAGCATCTTGCAGTGCTAGGAAGTAGGGAAGTGCTGGGGGTGGGGTGGGGTGGGGAGATCTACAATTTAAAGCTGTTAAAGGGACAAAGGAGACAACTGAAAGAGTTCCTAATGACCGGAGCTAGAACAATCTTAACAACAAAATAAATAAAGTAGTCCTGGATTATAACCCAAAGTAGATAAGATATCTATGTCCATACTAATATAATACATAATTGAATCAATACATATGTGGGGGAGAAGAGACAAATCTTCTTCACAGAAGAATTCCAAGTAATTTATGTAGATACTCCCTCCTCAAGGAGGTGAAGCAAAACTCCCTTCCTCAAGTGTGGGCTGTACACAGTGATTTTCTTCCAAAAAAATACAGTATGGAGAGGGAGAAAAAAAGACTAACTTTACAGTGGAGAACCCTGGCAAACACTGCCTCAGGCAGGCAATCAAGATCAGCATCAACAGAGATAAGTCATGTTGATAGTATGCAAGATGTGAGGTAAATGGCACTTTACCTCTGCAGTCTCCTCCCAAGAACCCACAACCTAAGTCTAGTTATGAGAAAAACATCAGACACAGCCCAACTGAGGGGCGTTCTACAAAATATCTGGCAAGTGTTTCTCAAAACTTCAAGGTCATCAAAAATAAGAAAGGTCTAAAAAACTTACAGCTAAGAGGAGCCTATGGAGACATGGTAACTAAATGCAATGTGGTATCCTGAATGGGATCCTGGAAGACAAAAAGGCCATTAGGTAAAAACTAAGGAAATGTTTGGACTTTGGTTAATAATAATTATCAATATTCATTCACTAATTGTAACAAATACACCACACTAATGGAAGATGTTAACAATAGGGAAAACTAGGTATTGGTTATATGGGAACTCTCTGTATTAGCATCACAATTTTTCTATAAATCTAAGACTGTTCTAAAATACATAAAGTTTATTATTAAAGAACTACATATACCTTTATTTTAGAAATGAAAATGCTAATAGTAATTTGGTATCTGGAAGGGGTCACACACTGGAAAAAAGAGACTAAGCTTCGTTGTCTTCTCTTCCTAAGATGGGATCAGTGGACAAGCTTCAGAGAATTCACAAACATCCTAATATTGGATGGTTAATTTGTATCATTGTGTTAAAGCATACTATTCTTCGGAGAGGGGCGATAGCAGTCCTAGATACTCCATGTGTTTGCCACCTTCTTTTTCTATGTATGGAGTTTGCCTCTGGAGAACCTGTTCTCCCTCTTTCTCAGTCAACAAAGTGCAGTTAGCATTGATTTTATTTGTGGTGATTGGCTCAAGGATGGACAGGTGACCCAAACAAAGCCAAGGATACACAGTCTTGTCACATTTACTAGAGCTTTTGAGAAATAGGGACTCTCCCTGTTTTCCACTGGTCTTTGAATTGTGAGGACATGAGCCTGCAGCCAATGTTCATCATCGTACAGCCAATGGGTGAAGGCTGCCTGATAAGAGAACCAATCAGGCAGAAGGCAAGTGGAGACATAGAGAAACCATGGTTTGAGTCCCTGAATCAAGGCACATCAATGTGCCAGTAAGTTCCCTTTAGGGCTTCAGCAATTTGTGTTGAGTCTTTTGTCATTTGGAATCAAAAGACCCCAAGTCTAAACCTAGAAGGACATCTACATAGTGGTAATTTGGCTGGATGACTAAAGTTTTCCCAGTCTTAAGAGTTTACACTATTATCTGGTCCAACTACGTGCCTCACCAAACACGTACTTCACCCCAGCTAGTGTCTGCCACTTATTATACCCTAGGCATGTGGGAACTCTGCTAGGCTCTGGGCTCTGGGAGTAAAGACAAATAAGACATAGATTTTACCCTTAAGGACCTGATAGGTTCATCTTTAGGCAGAGGCACTATTATCAGGTCCCATTCTAAAGATAAGGCCACAGAGGATAAAAGTCTTTTAAGTAATAGAAAGAAAATAGAATACATGTTTTCTGATAAAGGGCTCTTTGTGGTAGCCAGTAATTCCTCTCTGGTTAAATATAATCCCACTCATTCATTTTTATTTCTTCATTTCTTCATCATTATAGCAGGGGTCAGCAAACTATGGCCCATTATCCATTTTTATAAATAAAGTTTTATGGCAACACAGCCATGCCCATTTGTTTACTTCTTGTCTATGGCTGCTTTCACACTGCAATGGCAGAGTTGAGTAAATGCAACAGATACTGTATGGTCCACACAGCCAAAAATGTTTACTATCTGGTCTTAACAATAAAATATTGTCAGCCTCTGAACTATATATTGAGTTCTTGCAATGTGCCAGGCTGCAGTGTTACACCAGCCATTCTTGTCCTCAATAAGCTCATGGGCTAGTGTTTCCTAGTGAGAGACAAGCAAGTTAACAGACAATAAAGCACATTTTGATAAGATGTGACAGGGAAAGGATGGAACCCTATAGGAGTGTTAGGAAAAGATTCCTAGCCCAGTCTTAAAGGTGGAAGAAAAGAGTCAAGGACACTTTCTTAGTCGAGACCTAAAGGACATTGGAGAGGATTGGGGTGGGGTAGAAAGAATTTCAGGCAGAGGGAGGAGCCTATAAAATTCAGTGGTGATAGCCGCAAGGCATTTCAGACTAACTGAAGAATTTCAGCTTTTCAGGTGTTTATCACATTATTAAAGCTATTTAAAGGTGTATATTATAGTATTTAAAAATAAAAGCAGAACTTAAATGTTCTCTCCAAAAAAAAAAGTTAAAAAAATAAAACAGGGCTATGTGTAGACTAACAATGAGACCATGTACGGATCCAAGGATTATGATTGGTGTATGTGTGTGTGTGTGTGGATTTCAATATGGCTGGACCTGAAATCAGGAGGAAGAAATGGAAGTGCCAAGTGAGGAGGCTGGAACACAGGCTGGGGTCAGATCACCAAGGGCCTGAAAAGCCACATGAAGGAGTATGGGCACCATCCTGAGGGCAAAAAGGAACCCTTTTTTTTTTTTAATTGAAGTATAGTTGATTGCTATCTTTTGTGTATGATCATTGAACCTGAAAGTAAAACTTATTAAAAAAAAAGAATTTCACAATTGGGAGCATTTTCAAGAACTGACTAGTTCTAAGATCTCTAAATCTCCTCCAGCTTGTACAGCTTATGATTCTTGAGATCAGGAAATGGCTTTAACCTGAGAAGGGGACTATTCTATGGGTTCTCTTAGTAGGAGGAGAAGGGTAGCCTCTCCTGCTTATTGTCAACCATGAGGATCCACTCAGCCTGCTTCCTCTCACCCAGTGACTCTTGCATCAGGTTCCTTACTATCTATGATTTCCTGTGGGGTGGGAAATCAGACTCCCTGGATTCCATCTTGCCCACATACCAGCTGTGTGGCAATGAGCAATTTACATAACCTCTCTGTGCACAATTACCCCTCTATAAAATGGAGTTAATAGTACCTACATCTTGGATTGCTGTTGAGTACTAAATGAGATGGCCCATGGAAAGCATTTAGCAGCATACCAGGCAAATAATGAACACCCAACAAATGTTAATTATTCAAGTAGCTGCTATTCAGGTAGTGTTGAAGGAGCACAGAAGGCAGAATGACCTGCTGCAATGGATATCTTGTCATTGCCTGATCAACATCCCTTCCTTTGTAGAACCATCCCTTCCTTTGTGGAAACAACCCTTCCTTTGTGGAACCAACAATTCCTCAATTTGTGTGGATCCAGTCCAGCATCTGAGTGGGTGGGTATAGCCAATCATTTTAACCCACTCCTTTGTAGGGATTGGTACAAGGCAAAGAAAATAGACCAGGTTACTTGGAGATGCTAGTTCAATCAGAGATGTGGAGAATCATGAATCTTGGAAAAGAAAGGCAAGCGAAAGATCACTAATTTACCATCCTTTCAAAGCCTGATACATGTGGTTAAGCATCAGCTTGCATACTTTCTTCCAAGTAGTCCATTCTACCTCCATACAGCCCTAGTTATTAGGAAAATGGAAAGGAATTAACATTCACTAAACTGAAGCTATGTGCTAAGTACTGAGTTGTTCACATATATTCCCAACCACAAACCTGTAAAGAAGTATTATCTTTTACACTACTTATGCAAGGAAAGAGAGATAGGAAATGTTAAAAAATTAACTCACAATATAGCTTTTGTTGTCTAGTATATTTGCTAGAGCTTCTTTGAGGACAAGGACAGAGGGTCACTCATATTACCGCAGGGAAGAGGGGACTCCTGACAAGGGCACTCATGGTCTGGAATGCCTACCCCATCAGGAACCTCCAAGGCATCACTTGCTCTGCTCTTCTCTCAGGTGTCTCTTTCTGCTCAACTCTGAACCTCTCCCCATGACCAGTTTCCTCATGACTTCAGCTTGTTCCTGGTCCACATCACACACCCCAGACCCAAGCCCTCTCTGAGACCTCAATTCAGCTCTCTGAGTTGGTTGACTCATTCTCTCCATTATAAATTCTATAGCCCTGAAAGAGAACTCCAGTTCCTCCATTTCTCATTTCCCATGGCAGGCCTTAGGTTGTAGTTCACTGGCAGGTCTGTGGTTGGCACCCTAGGATCATGAGAAGAAAGACCCCACTGTGCAGAATACAATCATTCCATTTGCAATTTGAGCGATGAGGGCTATGAATGAGGTACAGTCCCTCAGAACTGGCTGGGGCAAAGCAGCAATGACTAAGAACTCTAACACAGATAAGAATTCATATATTTGTCACCAAAATAGTCAGCTGAATCACTTAGGAATTCATTCAAATGTGAGCAACAGAGAATCCAATTCACAGAAGCCTAAACATAAAGGGTTTGTTTTTTTCTCTCATAACAAGACATCTGGATGTAGGCAACCCACAGATTCAAAATTATCAAGGACCCAGGCTTCTTTTCTTTCTGTTCTCTCTTATTCATTTGTCACAACATGGTCACAGTAGGGTTGACGTACTTCTGAATGTCAGGTTCATCTTTGGGAAGGGGAAAGGAGAGTCAAAGCGTTCTCACACCATTGTTCCGTGACTTTCATTGGGGAAGGGAAGACCTTCTAAGCAGTCTTCCTCTTATAACTTATTATCCAGAACAAGGCTACCAGCCAGTCCTCAAATCCAATCTATGAGATGTCTATGACTGGTTTAGACAAATCAGGGACATCCCCTGAGCCTGGGGTAGGGACTTAGGGTCTCTGAGATCAAGGGATGCAGTATGCTCGTTTCCTGAAAAAGTAGTAGAGTTCTATTAGGAAAAGGAAAGGCTGTTAGTTGAGCAATGAACAGCAACTTCTCTAACAGAACACTCTTCCATGACAAGAGACCTGTATATGTACCCCCTGCAGCTGACCCATTGCTTCCAGTAGATAACACGTTCTTGTTGAGTCAGTGAATAAATGAATGAATGAATGAATGAACATTTTGACTCATGAAAGAGAGAAACTAATACAAAGTAGAAAGAAGACCATGGTGGCTGTCAGGAGATACAAATATTTCAAAAATCTCTGTGAGACCTTGTCTCACCTTTCTGAACCTCAATTTCTTCATCTGTAAAATAAGATTGAATAATCCATTCACCATAAAGTTGATTTGGGGATGAAATGAGACTACTTATGGGTAAGTTGTTTGAAATCATAAAGAATTAGGAAATATTGTTTCAACTTAAAAGCAATAGAAACAAAGATAGGAGGAAACTGGCCCGAGTCAATAGGCCTTAGAAATCATTCTTACAAGGGAGACCTCCACAAATAGAAAAGGAGAAATGGAACCTGGTTGGATACTCATTCTGGTTAGTCCAAAAAGTCATTGTTACGTGGATTTTACCCTCTGAAGATGAAAGATGGTTTCCATCTGAATAATATGGGAAGTGCTGGTATGTTAGAAACCCAATGCTTATTTTCCGGCAAGTCCAGAACTTGGGTTAAGAAATTGAAAGTGGGCACATTAGACGTAAGAAGAAAAAGTACAGCATTTAGCCCCCCCACCCAGGGATTTCCTAGTTGGTCCAAATATAGTGAAATCACTACTTCCAGTTTACACTGTATTGTGGAACCACGGATGCATATAGCTGGCTGCCTGTGGCAACTGAGCTCCATTTGATTTCATAGAGCTGAGAGGTAGTTGTTTTTACAAATATTTCAGCTAACTTCAGGCACATGGTGAAGGAGTATGCCCCACCTCATGGTGTCAGATTCCACCACCAGACTTGATTTGGCCAGTGCGTATGGGCAAAAGTGTCATGGGTCACCTGCAGGTGGAAGCCTATAAGAATTGGTGTACAGGGCCTCCCTGGTGGCGCAGTGGTTGAGAGTCCGCCTGCCGATGCAGGGGATACGGGTTCGTGCCCCGGTCTGGGAGGATCCCATATGCCGCGGAGCAGCTGGGCCCGTGAGCCATGGCCGCTGGGCCTGCGCGTCCGGAGCCTGTGCTCCGCAACGGGAGAGGCCACGACAGTGAGAGGCCCGCGTACCGCAAAAAGATAAAAAAAAAAAAAAAAAAAAAAAAAGAATTGGTGTACAATTCACTACTTTCCCTCCCCTGACAGGGCAACTGGCTCCAAACAGTGAAAGCTCCACAAGCCTGAGTCCCAGGGTGAGAATCACATCAAGCAGGAACCCCTCCCCCGATGACCCTCCATGGAAGCAAGCAGAAACAAAACTGTATTTGTTCTAAACCACTAAATTGTTTCACTGAAGCATTATGTCATGTACCCTAATACCACCGCAGTGGTGTGGAAACAGAAACAAGGAGGGGTTAAAAACATTCTTTGAAGTGATCCAGTCCAGGATTGGAGGCCCTGACACTTACTAGTCCCATGGCCTACCTCTCTACACCCCCTTAGCCTTGCTCATGTTCGTTTATCAGCCTAGATCTGTGGTTCTCAGATCTGGCTGCACCTTCAAATCACAGGAGGAATTTCAAATACATGCCCAGGTTCTACACCAGACATTGTGATTTCACTGGTCTTGGGGGGGTCTAGGCATTGGTATTTTTTTAAGCCAAATGCACAGCTAGGTTAGAGAGCTACTTGTCTAGAATTCCTTTATGTTATTTAACTGGTTCACCCTTTAACACTCAGACTGAATCTTCTCCAAAATGTCTCCCTGAGTCCAAAGTTCCCACTTGAGCTCCAGTAGCAACCTGGGCACATGTGATCTCTGTAATTAGAACATCACATAAGATTATCCTTTTCCACATCTACTTTCCAAACAGAGTGTGATCTCCCAGAACACAGGGACTGTACTAAAATCTTCCTGTAGCCCCAACACCTAGATCCTGGCATCATGCTATATATCAAGGTATATATGCAATAAATGCTTATTTATTTAAACAGAGAAAATACCACTTGATTAAAACTAAGAAACCAATGGCAACCTCTGAGAAAACAGCTTTAATAGAACTTGGAAGAAATGACAACCATTCTAAATTGAGAAGCGAATGTGAAAAGGTTATTTGACGATGTTGCCTTGTCAAGAGAAATAGAAAGGCAGATGATGGTGGTCAAGAGAATGGGTCATTTTTAGGAAGGGAAAAAAGCCAATTTTGTAGCATTGGGAAGTATATCTTTTAAAAGGAAAAGTGTGTTTCAACAGAGAAGTATAATTTTTGTTAGTCAAGGATTCAGAAATAGGAGAAGGAGGGGGAGAAAAGAGCACAGGTCTACAAAATGGCAAAAACGGTTATTTCTATGTGGTGAGGTTTGGGTGATAATTTTTTCTCTTCCAGCAGGTGCTCAATAGGTACTTCTCTGTGTGAATGACTACGTATATTTTTTCACAGGTGTAGAGTTGAGTTCATTGTACAGTTTAAGGCACAATATCATCTCAGGTCTGTTAAGCTTTCTCATATTTTCCCTTATATCTCCACATCTATCCCAATTTTTCTTTAATGTATTGTGTGTCATTGGATATATAAGTATCCTTGAAAGATGCATAGTGTTGCTTTGTATACTTTGTTTCAAACTCACAAAATGTTTTGTTATAGATCTCATTCTTCTTCCTTGTTTACTCAACCCTGTATTCTTGAGCTCTGTGTTACCATATGTATATTTATCTTATAGTTTCTAACTGCTGCATAATATACCATTGTAGGCATATCCCCTATTATAGTCATCCGTTCTCTTAATGATAAACACCTAGTTTACCTCCAACTCCCGGCTAACACTAAAAACATTTCAATGAACAACTTCATACATGTCCTGACATGGACCTGAGAAAGTTTTTTAGGGGTAGGTATCCAGACAAGGGATTGTTAAATTATAGGCTAGTCACACACTTAATTTCAACACATACTGCCAAATCTCTCTCGAGCACAACTGCACAGTTTTACTCCTACCGGATGTGCATGTGAATTTTGTTTCCCCACATCTATGCTAACAATACGATCCTTCTATAATTTTTGCCATGTTGATAGATGTAATGTGTTACTTTGGTCCCTTTGGATTTCTTTGATTACTAGTGAGTTTAATCATCTCTTCACTTACTGTAACTATTTGTTTTTCCCCTTCAGTGTGCTGACTTCTCTTCTCTTTGCCCATTTTTCTAATTGTTTCCTTTCTCTCTCTCAGTGTGTGTGTGTGTATTGTCATCTCTGAACATTACAAGTGATTCCTTCTGCTCCATCATCCCTCTGCCAACTTTGTCGATTGAATACATCATTGAACTGAAAACCTTAATAATGATATATTAAAACCCATCAAGCTTTATCCTCATGGCTTCTACCTTGAAGGTCTTATTTAAGAGTTCTTTTTCCACTCTAAAATTACTATAATATTTGCCTATATTTTTTTCTATTAAGTGTATAGTTTTACGTTTGAAATTGGTCTTTAATTCCTCTGGAGTTCACCATATATATGGTATGAGGTAGGGATTCAACATTATTTTTTCTATATAGTAAGCTAGTTTTCTCACTATTTTCTGCTACATGTTCATTCTTTCTTCAATTATTGGTGATGCCATCTCTATCATAAGCTATGTAGAATATTAGACGAGTAGGTAAATATGTGTAAATGTGTTTGTGTTCTATGCTGTTTACTCTGATGCACTGGGGTTTCTTGTTCTTGTTGTTGGTGGTGTTGTACATTCCTTATTATATCAGCTTTGTATCAAGACTTAATATTAAGAAGGGTGATTCTAAACTCTTCCACTTCCTTTGGTCTTATTAAAATTTTTTTAAAAACTATTTTATATTTTATACTTCCATGAAAATTCTAGACTCAATGGTTGAGTACTTAAAAAGATCCTGTTACAATGGGAGGTGGGCAAAATGGGTAAAGGTGGTCAGAAGTCCAAACTTCCAGGTATAAGATAAATCAGTTCTGAGGAAGTAATGTACAACATGGTGACAAAATTTAACAATATTGTATAGCTGAAAGTTGCTAAAAGAGTAAATCTTAAGAGTTCTCATCACAAAAATAAATTCTAACAATGTAAGGTGATGTATATTAACTAAACTTATTGTGGTAATCATTTCACAATATATACAAATATCTAATCATCATGTTGTACATTTAAAACTAATACAATACTATCTGTTAATTATATCCTAACAAAATTGGAGGAAAAAAAGATCCTGTTAGAGTTTTATTGAATAAGCTTGAATGACCTGATTAAGGAAGAAATGATATCTTAATAAATATTAAGTCATTCAGTCCATGAACGTAGTATATCAGGTTTTCTTGTGTTCCATGACAGAGTTTAAAATTTTTCTTCATACAGGTTTTGTGCATCCTTGATTAGGTTAATGACTACATTATACTTTCTATAGCTAATGTGATTTATATCTAATAGTTTCTAGACAATTATTGCTGAGATAGCAATTGCTGTTGGCATCTTAACTACTTTCTATTTTGCATTCAATTAACATGGATTACTTTTTTAAAAAAATTTATGAAACAAAAGGGGGGGAAAGAACACACATGAAAAGTTTGCCTTTGTAGGAATAAGGCTATTTCTTCTTCTATATCAGGAAGAGTGACACAAGAAAGGTCAAAGAAATAGGGAAATGTAGTGGATTAATTGAGGGAAGTTGATTAGTTCATTCCTCAAATAGAAATAATCCTGATGGGTTCGAACTTTATCCCTTGAAGAAAGAAAATACATTTCTGTTAGAAAAACCCAGGTCAGTCATTGTGTATCAAGGAATTACTGAGCCAACAACCCTTTTCAAGAAGAGTTACATAATACAAGAACTGAACAACTGAAACTTTAGAGCAAAAAAGAAAACTAAGATCAGAATGAAACCTAAACAATACATCTCCAGTCATCTATAAAATGAGGAGACTGTACTAAATGATATCTAAACTTCCTTCTACTTCAAGTCTCTGAAAATACTCCTTTTAGAAAATGAAACATGGGAGTGAAAAAATAATTTTAAGTGCAAATTAATCTCCTCCATTGACTTTCCTATTCTATTGGTTTTTCTGGCAAAGAGCCTTTGAGAAGAGTTATTCTTTCTTTTTTCTTTTTTAATTTTTGAATTTTATTTTTTTTTATACAGCAGGTTCTCATTAGTCATCAATTTTATACACATCAGTGTATACATGTCAATCCCAATCACCCAATTCATTACACCCCCACCCCCCCTGCCACTTTCCCCCCTTGGTGTCCATACCTTTGTTCTCTACATCTGTGTCTCAATTTCTGCCCTGCAAACTGGTTCCTCTGTACCATTTTTCTAGGTTCCACATATATGCATTAATATACAATATCTGTTTTTCTCTTTCTGACTTAGATCAGACAGTCTCTAGATCCATCCATGTCTCAACAAATGACCTAATTTCGTTCCTTTTTATGGCCGAGTAATATTCCATTGTATATATGTACCACATCTTCTTTATCCATTTGTCTGTCGATGGGCATTTAGGTTGCTTCCATGACCTGGCTATTGTAAATAGTGCTGCAATGAACATTGGGGTGCATGTGTCTTTTTTTTTTTTAGTTTAGTTAATTTATTTATTTTTGGCTGTGTTGGGTCTTCGTTGTGGTGCACGGGCTTCTCATTGCAGTGGTTTCTCTTGTTGTGGAGCACGGGCTCTAGGTGCATGGGCTTGAGTAGTTGTGGCACACAGGCTCAGTAGTTGTGGCACACGGGCTTAGCTGCTCCGCGGCATGTGGGATCTTCCCGGACTAGGGCTTGAACCCATGTCCCCTGCGTTGGCAGGTGGATCCTTAACCCCTGGGCCACCAGGGAAGTCCCAACATGTGTCTTTTTGAATTATGGTTTTCTCTGGGTATATGCCCAGTAGTGGGATTGCTGGATCATATGGTAATTTTATTTTTAGTTTTTTAAGGAACCTCCATACTGTTCTCCATAGTGGCTGTATCAATTTACATTCCCACCAACAGTGCAAGAGGGTTCCCTTTAAGAAGAGTTATTCTTTATGGGAAACTCAAGAGGAATAAGTTTAGTACATGTGACTGCACAGGGACAATTTGAGAATGGACGCTTGGGGAGAGAACTGGATTATTTTTATCACTGTCATTGAGGCTGGTTACTGATCTGGCTCCTTCCCTTTCATCAGCTCTACCCCCACTCTGATACTGAAGGGCTTTTCAACAGGGTCCATGTAGTTTAAGAGTTTTCTAGCTTGGGAAGAGAAGAGGAAGACGGAGAAGTGAAACCTCTGCAGTTGCATTGTTAAAGAAAGCTTGTTCTTTCAGAGCCTTTCCTGACAAAATTTTACTCAAAGTTCCTCTTTTGTGAGGTAAGACTTTTTTTTTTCTTCATATTCAAAGAAAAAAATATTTGTGACAAAGTACAAAACCCATCACTGGAGTATCTTGAATAACAGGTATGTTTTTTCACTTAGATGAGCTCCATGCCTCCACCGATACAGCAGGTCCAATTCCCTTACCAACATCTCCAGTGTAACTTGGAAAGAAACCAAAGTTATGCTTTTGAAGAACAGTAAATCTTAAATCAAATGACCATCTCAAAATGCAAAAATATGGTTTAGAAATAGGTGGAGATACAAATAAATTATTAAAAACAAATGCAAGACTATTGCTAATAATAACACAAAACCGAAAATAACCTGAGTGGCACGTGCCATTGAAATGAAGAGTTAGACTGGATCATCCATATAAAGATTCAGCAACCATTTACAAGAATGTTACAGGTGTATCCTTATTGATGTAAAATGATCTCCATGATAGAAGTGAGGAAAATGACTCATGATTGAGTGTGACAATCAAGATACAAATGATTATGCACAGTCTTAACCCATTTTCTAAGAAGAAACACACACATACACAGACACAAGCCTGAAGTGATATAAAAGATGTTAACAATGTCCTCCTCTCAGCAGAGGGAACAGGCGATTTTTGGTTCCTTTTTCCTTCATAATCTATATTTTAAAATTTTGTGTAACAATTAGCTTATATTCTTGTATTAAAGAAAAAGATTTAAAAAGAAAGAAAACAGAGAACAAACCAAAGACAAGTGAGTACTGGAGACACATGGCCCAGTCTCAGAATGTCACAAGCTTAATAGAAAAGTCAGAGTAACTCACCAAACTTTGTTCATGCCTCAGTTTCCTTACCTGTAAAGTAGGAAGAGCTGTCTTCCTCTGGCACAGAGTTTTTGTGGTATCAAAACATCCTCCCACAAACAATTAGTAATAACTTAAACATACATTTGCTGTGAGGCTCAGCAATTCCACTCTTAGGTATTTACCCAAGAGAAATGAAAACACGTCCACACAAAGACTTATACATAAATGCCCACAGCATTATTCTCAGTAGCCAAAAACTTAAATATTCATATATTCTAAAATTTTAAAATGCTAATCAGCAATAAAATAAAAAAGAACAAACTACCAATACGTGCAACACGAATCTCAAAAATATTATGCCTGGTGAAAAATCTAGACTGAAAAAAAAAAATAGAAAAACCATGTGACAGCAGAGACAGCAGATCAGTAGATCAGTAATTGATCAGTTGAGGCTGGAAGTATGAGGAGGGGACAGGTATTGCCTGCACAGAGGTACAGGGGAACTCACTGGTGTGATGGAAATGTATGCATCTTGAATGTGGTGGTGTTTACATAATTGTATGCAGTTGCCAATATGATATATGCTTAAAATGAGTGAATCTTATTGTATGTAAATTACACCTCAATAAAGCACACAGGAGGACTTAAGAAAAAGCACTATCCAATAAAGTATGTGAAAATATATTATAAAATGTAAACCTCTATAGAAATAAAGGAATTTTTCTTAAAGGCACTTCTATTAAAACTAAACAAATTACAAAGAAACAACGTTGGAATGCATTCAGCTAATGACAATTTCCCTTTGATAAACAGGGGAGTGTGTATAAGCAAAGAGAAAAAAGAACTGCTATCTGTTCCTTTTATTTCTTTTAGCTGTATTAAACTTTACATAACAGTTCAAGGGAAAACATATATCCTATAAATTACTTTAATACTGTTCTCTGCTAAATACTTAGTTGGAAAGTAGAGGGAAGAAAGGAGAGTAGGAAAAAACTTCCCCAGCTTCAGCCCCAAATCCTGCCATTGGAAACCTAGCAAAACAGCTATATTAAATATTTGGAAAACCTTCAAGTCCACACTTTGCGTTTCTAATGATACTTTGGAGAAACTAAGTCTGAGAATTGTTCATTCCTTGCCTAAAGACACATGCCAACAGGTGGTAGAGCTAGACTTTACTGGTCGGTTAGAGCCTGGACACCGGGTCACCACCTCACCTCAAACAAACGCTCTCAATAAAAATACAGTAAGAGCCAATGCGGGGATGGTGAGAGGTCTGGGAGGAGGAAGTCCTTTGGAAATAAGAAGTGGGAAAGGTGGGGTGGCTACACAAGGACAAGGAGCCCAAAGGGGAAATGGCAAGGTGCTGGAAGTCACATCCTCTTTCACAGCTGTGGCCTGGCTGGCCTCTGGTGTCCCTTACCATTGTATGGGGGAGGGGTACCCTCATGACACAGTCTGGACTGTGCCTAGGGTGACCGTCCGGTGTGCCTCAGTCAGGGGGTGAGCATTCATGTGCTGAGGGCTCCCTGAATCTCTGGGATGAAAAGAAGCAGATACATGCTGTTTTACATGTTGTATCTAATTTGCCTTTGCCTCCTTCCCCAGGTTTCTGGGCTTCTAACATAAAAACACACTGAACCCAGCCAGGCGTTCCATCTTTGAAGAAGGTGGTATGAAGGAGCTGAGGAACCTGCAGGAAGCCACAGAGTTTTACACCCTCTTTACACCATTCTATTTCTGGGATGCTTTTTTTTTTTTTTTTTTGCTATACGCGGGCCTCTCACTGTTGTGGCCTCCCCCATTGCGGAGCACAGGCTCCGGACGCACAGGCCCAGCGGCCATGGCTCACGGGCCCAGCCTCTCCGCGGCATGTGGGATCCTCCCAGACCGGGGCACGAACCCATATCCCCTGCATCGGCAGGCGGACTCTCAACCACTGCGCCACCAGGGAGGCCCCTGGGATGCTTTTTAAAGATAATTTACATTAATTTAATATTAGCATTATTACAAAGCAATGCATGATCATTAGGTATCTCTCTTTCCTTTATTTCCTACAAAGGAAAACAGGACAAGTAGCTTATGAGCCCACCACTAACTGATAGTGTTGTGCTGTAGATCCTGCCAGTCATAATCACCCAGAGCATATATATGCCTTGGTGACCAGCTTTTATCATTTACGGCACCATGAACATGTTTCATAGCCTCAAATTTTAATTTAAACCTTCTTTTATGCATATTTTTGAATGTCTTCAGGATTGGCTGCACACTGTAAGGATATGTCATAATTCATTTAAATAAGTCTCCTTTACTGGATAGTTAGGTAACCCCTCCAAATTTTTAGCTATGAGAAATAGCACTTTAAGAACACGACTTATGAAGTATATTTTTTACTTTAATAAACAGAATAATTATTTGTACTACTTACATACATAGTCTTCCATGGTAATGTTAAAGTTACCATTTTCTTCAAATGCCCCTCAAAATAACACAATTTGCCTTCTTACTTTTTAACAAAAATATTGAAATTGGATCTAATCAAGCATTTGGCTCTAACTTCCAGTTTATAGGGAATGAAACAATCTGAAAAATCCACAATGTGGGACATCTCACAGAACAAGCCATCTAGTTTTTCAACAGGTCAGAGGCATGAAAAAAGGGAGAAGTCACTGTTCTAGATGACAAGAAACTTAAAAGACAAAACAACAAAATGTAACCTAAGGGTCTTATTTGAATATTGATTTGAATCACTCAATTATAAACAGATACTTGAGAGAAATCATTAAAGAAATATGCACTGATTTTAAAGAGTTACTACTAATATCTTAGGTGCAATAATGGTAATTACACACAAAGTTTATTTTATATTTTAGAGATGTATACTGAAATATTTAATAAGTAAATGGTCATCATTTTAAAAAGTATCCTTGTCCCTAAAAATGTCTAGAACTAAGAGCAAAGAAATGGAAATTACAAAAATGAGCCAAATGGCAATCAGGGGATTGAAAAATATGACAAATAAAATAACTGAAATAAAAGCTAGATGGATGGGCTCAATATTAGAGTGGAGATAACAGAGGAGAGAAGGAGAGAACTTGATGACAGATTAATTTACCCAATCTGAGTAACAGAGAGAAAATAGATTGAAAAATAATTCTCTAAGAATCTGAGAAAGCTTCAAACAAGGGAAATTAAAAAATAATTCCACACCAAGAAAAATCATAGTCAAATTTTGAATTTACAAAGAAAAAATATTGAAAGCAGCTAGAGAGATATAATGTTTATTTATGGAGAAACACCAATTTTAATGACAGAATTTCTCATCTGACAGCATGGAGGCCCCAAAAAATGGTACAATATTTTGAAGTGATAAAAGAAAACAACTGTCAAACATGAATTCTGTGTCTGGCAAAAATACTTCCAGGACCAAGGGGGAAAATAAAGACAGTCTCAGATGAAAGAGAATTTGTTGCTAGGAGACCTACCGTAACAGGATAACTTACAAAGTTGTCTAAACAAAAAGGAAGTCATAAATGAAGGAATCTTAGAATATCAGAGAAAGGAAAGATGATAAGCAAAAATACTGGTGAATACAACAGGGTTCACTTCTTCTGCTGTTTTACAAATCATGTTTAAGGTTGAACAAAATTTATAACACTATCTGCTGTTGTTCTTAATTTATGTACAGGAAATATTTCAGACAATCATATTAGAAATAGAAGAAGGTTAAGGAAGTTCAAGTTTATACACTTCACTCAAACTGGTAAAATAATGACACAAGTAGACTGTGATAAGTTATGCACAAATAATGCAATATATAGAGAAACCACTAAAACGCTATAAAAAGAGACACTCAAAAACACTATAGAGAATTATCACTACTGTACCCCTCTCTCCCCACGGCCTGAGAGAGCAAGAGTGCCCGAATCAGCCGCTGCTTTTACCCCTTCTTCTATAGGTGGGGAACAGATGTCTGTGGGAGGTGTACATGCAGAGGCAGAGCCAAAACCAAAGCTGAACCTCAGGAGCCATGTGAACAAAGACAAGAAAGGGAAATTTCTCCCAGCAGCCTCAGGAGCAGCGGATTAAATCTCCACAATCAATTTGATGTACCCTGCATCTGAGGAATACCTGAATAGACAATGAATCATCCCAATATCAACACAGTGGACTTTGGGAGCAACAGTAGACTTGGGGTTTGCTCTCTGTGACTGATTTCATTCTGATTTTTATGTTTCTCATAGTTTGGTTTTTAGCATGTGTTACCATTGGTGGATTTGTTTATTGGTTTTGTTGCTCTCTTTTTTATTTTTTTTAATAAATAAAAAAATCTTTTTCTAACTAATTTTTTCCTTCTTTTTTCTCCCTTTCCTTCTGAGCTGTGTGGCTGACAGGGTCTTGGTGCTCCAGCCTGAGCCTCCAAGGTGGGAGAGCTGAGTTCAGGACATTGGATCACCAGACACCTGCCGGCATCACATTATATCAATCAGTGAGAGCTCTGCCAGAGATCTCCATCTAAACGCTAAGACCCAGCTCCACCCAACGGCCAGCAAGTTCCAGTGCATGATGCCCCATGCTAAACAATTAGTGAGACAGAAACACAACCCCACTCATTAGCAGAGAGGCTGCCTAAAATCATACTAAGTTCACAGACACCCCAAAAGACAACAACGGATGCAGCCCTGCCCACCAGAAAGACAAGATTCAGCCCCACCAACCAGAACACAGGCACCAGTCCCCTCCCCCAGGAAGCCTACACAAGCCACTGAACCAACCTCACCCACTGCGGGCAGACACCAAAAACAATGGGAACTAGCCTGCTTAAAGGAGACACCAAACACACCAAGTTAAACAGAATGAGAAGACAGAGAATTATGCAGCAGATGAAGGGGCAAGGTAAAAACCCACCAGACCAAAAAATTAAGAGGAAATAGTCAGGCTACCTGAAACAGAATTCAGAGTAATGATAGTAAAGATGAACTAAAATCTTAGAAATAGAATGGAGAAATATAAGAAAGGTTTAACAAGGACCTATAAGAACTAAAGAGCAAACAAACAATGATGAACAACACAATAAATGAAATTAAAAATTCTCTAGAAGGAATCAATAGCAGAATAACTGAAGCAGAGGAACGCATAAGTGACCTGGAAGATAAAAGAGTGGAAATAACTACCGCAGAGCAGAATAAAGAAAAAGAATTAAAAGAATTGAGGACACTCTCAGAGACTTCTGGGACAACATTAAACACATCAACATTCGAATTATATGGGTCCCAAAAAAAGAAGAGAAAAAGAAAGTGTCTGAGAAAATATTTGAACAGATTACAGCTGAAATTTCCCTAACATGGGAAAGGATACAGTCAGGCAAGTCCAGGAAACACAGAGAGTCCCAGGCAGGATAAACCCAAAGAGCAACATGACAAGACACATATCAGTCAAACTATCAAAAATTAAATACAAATAAAAAATATTAAACCAGCAAGGGAAAAACAACAAATAACATGCAAGGGAATCCCCATAAGGTTAACAGCTGATCTTTCAGCAGAAACTCTGCAAGCCAGAAGGGAATGGTAGGACATATTTAAAGTGATGAAAGGGAAAACCTACAACCAAGATTACTGTACCCAGCAAGGATCTCATTCAGATTCGATGGAGAAATTAAAACCTTTACACACATGCAAAAGCTAAGAGAATTCAGCACCACCAAATCAGCTTTACAACAAATGCTAAAGGAACTTCCCTAGGCAGGAAACACAAAAGAAGGAAAAGACCTACAATAACACACTAAAAAGATTTAGGAAAATGGTAATAGAAACATACATATCAATAACTACCTTAAATGTAAATGGATTAAAATTTCCAACCAAAAGACCTAGACTGGCCGAATGCATGCCAAAGCAAGACCAGTATATATGCTGTCTACAAGAGACCTACTTCAGACCTAGGGACACATACAGACTGAAAGTGAGAGGATGGAAAAAGATATTCCATGCAAATGGAAATAAAAAGAAAGCTGGAGTAGCAATCCTCATATCAGACAAAATAGACTTGAAAATAAACACAATTACAAGAGACAAAGGACACTACATAATAATCAAGAGATCAATCCAAGAAGAAGATATAACAATTGTAAATATTTATGCACCCAACATAGGAGCACCAAAGTACATAAGGCAAAAGCTAACAGCCATATAAGGGGAAATCAACAGTACCACCATAATAGTAGGGGACTTTAATGCCCCACTTTCACCAATGGACAGATCATCCGAAATGAAAATAAATAAGGAAACACAAGCTTTAAATGATACATTAGACAAGAAGGACTTAATGATGTTTATAGGACATTCCATCCAAAAACAACAGAATACACTTTCTTCTCAGGTGCTCATGGAACCTTCTCTAGGATAGATCATATCTTGTGTCACAAATTGAGCCCTGGTAAATTTAAGAAAATTAAAATCATATCAAGTATCTTTTCTGACCACAACACTATGAGACTAGATATCTATTACAGGAAAAAAACTGTAAAAAATACAAAAACATGGAGGCTAAACAATACACTACTACATAACCAAGAGATCCCTAAAGAAATCAAACAGGAAATTTAAAAATACCTAGAAACAAATGACAATGAAAACACAATGACCAAAAACCTATGGGATGCAGCAAAAGCAGTTCTAAGAAGGAAGTTTATAGCAATACATTCCTACCTCAAGAAACAAGAAACATCTCAAACAACCTAACCTTACACCTAAGGGAATTAGAGAAAGAAGAACAAAAAACCCCCAAAGTTAGCAGAAGGAAAGAAATCATAAAGATAGATCAGAAATAAGTGACAAAAGAAATGTGGGAAACAAGAGTAAAGATCAATAAAACTAAAAGCTGGTTCTTTGAGATGATAAAAAATTAATAAACCATTAGCTGGACTCATCAATAAAAAAACAGGGAGAAGACTCAAATCAACAGAATTAGAAATGGAAAAGAAGTAACAACTGACACTGCAGAAATACAAAGGATCATGAGAGGTTACTACAAGTAACTATATGCAAATAAAATGGATAACCTGGAAGTATTGGACACATTTTTAGAAAAGCACAACCTTCCAAGATGGAACCAGGAAGAAACAGAAAATATAAACAGAACAATTGCAAGCACTGAAATTGAATCTGTGATTAAAAATCTTCCAAAACAAAAGCCCAGGAACAAATGGCTTCACAGGTGAATTCCATCAAACATTTAGAGAAGAGCTAACACCCATCCTTCTCAAAATCTTCCAAAATACAGCAGAGGTAGAAACACTCCCAAACTCATTCTACAAGGTCACCATTACCCTGATATGAAAACCACAAAATGATGTCACAAAAGAAAAAACTACAGGCCAATATCACTATGAACACAGATACAAAAATCCTCAACAAAATACTAGCAAACAGAAACCAACAGCACATTAAAAGGATCATACACCATGATCAAGTGGGATTTATCCCAGGAATGCAATGATTCTTCAATATATGCAAATCAATCATTGTGATACACTATATAAACAAATTGAAGGATAAAAACCATATGATCATCTCACTAGATGCAGAAAAAAGCTTTCAAAAAATTCAACACCCACTTACAATAAAAACTCTACAGAAAGTAGGCATAGAGGGAATTTGCCTCAACATAATAAAGACCATATATGACAAACACACAGCAAAACAGCATACTCAACTGTGAAAAACTGAAAGCCTTTCCTCTAAGATCAGGAACAAGACAAGGTTGCCCACTTTCAACACTATTGTTCAACATAGTTTTGGAAGTTGTAGCCACAGCAATCAGAGAAGAAAAAAAATAAAACGAATCCAAATCAGAAAAGAAGAAGTAAAACTGTCACTCTTTGCAGATGACATGATACTATAGATAGAGAATCCTAAAGATGCTACCAGAAAAATACTCGAAGTAATCAATGAATTTGGTAAAGTAGCAGGATACAAAATTAATGCACAGAAATCTCTTGCATTCCTATACACTAATGACGAAAAATCTGAAAGAGAAAGTAAGGAAACACTCCCATTTACCACTTCAACAAAAAGAATAAAATACCTAAGAATAAACCTACCAAGGGAGACAAAAGACCTGTATGCAGAAAACTATGAGACACTGATGAAAGAAATTAAAGATGATACCAACAGATGGAGAGATACACCATTTTCCTGGATTGGAAGAATCAATATTGTGAAAATGACTATACTACCCAAAGCAATCTACAGATTCAATGCAATCCCTATCAAATTAACAATGGCATTTTTTACAGAACTAGAACAAAAATTTCACAGTTTGTATAGAAACACAAATGATGCCGAATAGCCAAAGCAATCTTGAGAAAGAAAAACGAAGTTGGAGGAATCAGTCTCCTGGACTTCAGACTATAGTACAAAGCTAAAGTAATCAAGACAGGATGGTACTGGCACAAAAACAAAATTATAGATCGATGGAACAGGATAGAAATCCAAGAGAAAAACCAACGCACATATGGACACCTTATCTTTGATAAAGGAGGCAAGAATATACAATGGAGAAAAGACAGCCTCTTCAATAAGTGGTGCTGGGAAAACTGGACAGGTTCATGTAAAACATTAAAATTAGAAAACTTCCTAACACCATACACAAAAAGAAACTCAAAATGGATTAAAGACCTAAATTTAAGGCCAGACACTATAAAACTCTTAGAGGAAAACACAGGCAGAACATTCTATGACATAAATCCCAACAAGATTCTTTTTGACCCACCTCCTAGAGAAATGGAAATAAAAAGAAAAATAAACAAATGGGACCTAATGAAACTTCAAAGCTTTTGCACAGCAAACGAAACCATAAACAAGACAAAAAGACAGCCCTCAGAATGGGAGAAAATATTTGCTAATGAAGCAACTCACGAAGGATTAATCTCCAAAATATAAAAGCAGCTCAATATCAAAAAAACAAGAAACCCAATCCAAAAATGGGTAAAAGACATAAGCAGGCATTTCTCCAAAGAAGATATGCAGATTGCCAACAAACACATGAAAGGTTGCTCAACATCACTGATCATTAGAGAAATGCAAATCAAAATTACAATGAGATATCACCTCACGGCAGTCAGAATGGCCATCATCAAAAAATCTACAAACAATAAATGCTGGAGTAGGTGTGGAGAAACGGGAACCCCCTTGCACTCTTGGTGGGAATGTAAATTAATAGAGTCACTATGGAGAACACTATGGAGGTTCCTGAAAAAACTAAAAATAGAATTACCATATGACACAGCAATCCTACTACTGGGCATATTCCCTGAGAAAACCATAATTCAGAAAGAGTCATGTACCACAATGTTCATCGACAGATGAATGGATAAAGAAGATGTGGCACATATATACAATGGAACATTACTCAGCCATACAAAGAGACGAAATTGAGTTATATGTAGTGAGGTGGATGGACGTAGGGTCTGTCATACGCAGTGAAGTAAGTCAGAAAGACAAAAACAAATACCGTATGCTAACACATATATATATAATCTAAAAAACAAAAATAAATGGTTCTCATGAACCAAAGGGCAGGACAGGACTAAAGATGCAGATGTAGAGAATGGATATGAGGACATGGGGAGGGGGAAGGGCAAGCTGGGATGAAATGAGAGAGTGGCATGGACATATATACACTACCAAATGTAAAATAAATAGCTAATAGGAAGCAGGCACACAGCTCAGGGAGATCAGGTCAGTGCTTTGTGACCACCTAGAGGGGTGGGATAGGGAGGGTAGGAGAGAGACGCAAAAGGGAGGGCATATGGGGTTATATATTCACATATGGCTGATTCACTTTGTTATACTGTAGAAACTAACACAACATTGTAAAGCAATTAAACTCCAATAAAGATGTTAAAAAAAGAAAGAAAGAAAAAAACACTATAAATAAATCAATTCTAAAAAATATTCAAGTAAGCCACAGAAGGCAAGAAAAAGAAAATAGAAAGATGGCTTCCTTGATGGCACAGTGGTTAAGAATCTGCCTGCCAATGCAGGGGATACGGGTTTGAGCCCTGGTCTGGGAAGATCCCACATGCCGCGGAGCAACTAAGCCCGTGTGTCACAACTACTGAGCCTGCGTTCTAGAGCCCACGAACCACTACTACCAAGCCTGCGTGCCATAACTGCTGAAGCCCACGTGCCTAGAGCCCATGCTCCACAACAACAGAAGTCACCACAATGAGAAGCCCGCGCACCACAATGGAGAGTAGCCCACACTCGCCACAACTAGAGAAAGCCTGCACCCAGCAACCAAGACCCAACACAGTCGAAAATTAAATAAATAAAATAAATAAATTTATTAAATAAAAAAGAAAAACAAATAATTGGAAAACAATTATAAAATGGGAGACTTACACAATTTTGTAGCCTATGGAAGGAAAAACACATTCACAGACAGATGGACAATATGAAAAGGCAGAGAACTTTGTATCAGATGAAGGAACAAGATAAAACACCAGAATAACAACTAAATGAAGTGGAGATAAGCAACCTTCCAGAAAAAGAATTCAGAATAATGATAGTGAAGATTATCCAGGACCTCGGAAAAAGAGTGGAGGCAAAGATCGTGAAGATGCAAGAAATGTTTTAAAAAGACCTAGAAAGAGTAAAGAACAAACAAACAGAGATGAACAATACAATAACTGAAATGAAAATTACACTAGAAGGAATCAATAGCAGAATAACCGAGGCAGAAGAATGGATAAGTGACCTGGAAGAGAGAATGGTGGAAATCACTGCTGTGGAAAAGAATAAAGAAAAAAGAATGAAAAGAAATGAAGATAGCCTAAGAGACCTCTGGGAAAACATTAAACGCAAGAACATTCACATCATAGCAGTCCCAGAAGGAGAAAATAGAGAGAAAGGACCAGAGAAAACATTTGAAGAGATTATAGTCGAAAACTTCCCTAACATGGGAAAGGAAATAGACACCCAAGTCCAGGAATCTCAGAGAGTCCCAGGCAGGATAAACCCAAGGAGAACCATACCGAGACACATAGTAATCAAACTGACAAAAATTAAAGACAAAGAAAAGTTATTAAAAGCCACAAGGGAAAAATGGCAAATAACATACAAGGGAACTCCCATAAGATTAACAGCTTATTTCTCAAAATAAACTCTGCAAGCCAGAAGGGAGTAGCATGATATACTTAAAGTGATGAAAGGGAATAAACTACAACCAAGATTACTCTACCTGGGATAGATCTCATTCAGTTTCACCAGAGAAAACAAAAGCTTTATAGACAAGCAAAAGCTAAGAGAATTCAGCACCACCAAACCAGCTCTACAACAAATGCTAAAGGAACTTCTCTAAGCGGGAAACACAAGAGAAGAAAAAGACCTAGAAAACAAACCCATAAAAATTAAGAAAATGGTAATAGAAACATACATATCGATAATTACCTTAAATGTGGATGGATTAAATGCCCCAACCAAAAGACACAGACTCGCTGAATGGATACAAAAACAAGACCCATGTATATGCTGTCTACAAGAGACCCACTTCAGACCTAGGGACACATACACACTGAAAGTGAGGGGATGGAAAAAGATCTTCCATGCAAATGGAAATCAAAAGAAGGCTGGAGTAGCAATACTCATATCAGATAAAATAGACTTTAAAATAAAGAATGTTTCAAGAGACAGGGAAGGACACTACATAATGATTAAGGGATCAATCCAAGAAGAAGATATAACAATTACAAATCTATATGCACCCAACATAGGAGCACCTCAATACATAAGGCAACTCCTAACAGCTCTAAAAGAGAAAATAGACAGTAACACAGTAATAGTGGGGGACTTTAACACATAAGTTACTCCAATGGACAGATCATCCAGACAGAAAATTAATAACAAAACACAAGCTTTAAATGACACAATAGACCAGATAGATTTAATTGATATTTATAAGACATTCCATCCAAAAACAGCAGATTACACTTTCTTCTCAAGTGCATATGGAACATTATCCAGGATAGATCACATCTTGGGTCACAAATCAAGCCTCAGTAAATTTAAGAAAATTGAAATCATATCAAGCATCTTTTCCAATAACAATGCTATGAGATGAGAAATCAATTGCAGGGGAAAAAAACGTAAAAAGCACAAACACATGGCAGCCAAACAATACTTTACTAAATAACCAAGAGATCACTGAAGAAATCAAAGAGGAAATCAAAAAATACCTAGAGACAAATGACAATAAAAACATGATGCTCCAAAACCTATGGGATGCAGCAAAAACAGTTCTAAGAGGGAAATTTATAGCAATACAACCCTACCTCAAGAAACAAGAAAAATCCCCAATAAACAATCTAACCTTACAACTAAGGGAACTAGAGAAAGAAGAACAAAGAAAACCCCAAGTTAGTAGAAGGAAAGAAATCATAAAAATCAGATCAGAAGTAAATGAAATAGAAACAAAGAAAACAATAACAAAGATCAATAAAACTAAAAGCTGGTTCTTTGAGAAGATAAGCAAAATTGATAAACCTTTAGCCAGACTCATCAAGAAAAAGAGGGAGAGGACTCAAATCAATAAAATCAGAAATGAAAAAGGAGAAGTTACAACAGACATGGCAGAAATACAAAGCATCATAAGAGTCTACTACAAGCAACACTATGCCAATAAAATGGACAACCTGGAAGAAATGGACAAATACTTAGAAAGGTATAACCTTCCAAGACTGAACCAGGAAGAAATAGAAAATATGAACAGACCAATCACAGGCACTGAAATTGAAACTGTGATTAAAAATCTTCCAACAAACAAAAGTCCAGGACCAGATGGCTTCACAGGTGAATTCTATGAAACATTTAGAGAAGAGCTAACACCCATCCTTCTCAAACTCTTCCAAAAGAATTGCAGAAGAAGGGACACTCTCAAACTCATTCTACGAGGTCACCATCACCCTGATACCCAAACCAGACAAAGATACTACAAAAAAGAAAATTACAGACCAATATCACTGATGAATATAGATGCAAAAATCCTCAACAAAATACTAGCAAACAGAATCCAACAACACGTTAAAAGGATCATACACCATGATCAAGTGTATGGTTTATCCCAGGGATGCAAGTATTCTACAATATACGCAAATCAATCAATGTTACACACCATATTAACAAACTGAAGAATAAAAACCATATGATCACCTCAGTAGATGTAGAAAAAGCTTTTGACAAAATTCAACATGCATTTAAGATAAAAACTCTCCAGAAAGTGGGCATAGAGGGAACATTTCCTCTAGCGTAAGGAACAAGACAAGGATGTCCACTCTCGCCACTATTATTCAACAGAATTTTGGAAGTCCTAGCCACGACAATCAGAGAAGAAAAAGAAATAAAAGGAATACAAATTGGAAAAGAAGAAGTAAAACTGTCAATGTTTGCAGATGACATGATACTATACGTAGAGAATCCTAAAAATGCCACTAGAAAACTACTAGAGATAATCAATGTATTTGGTAAAGTTGCAGGATACAAAATTAATGCACAGAAATCTCTTGCATTCCTATACACTAACAAGGAAAGATCAGAAAGAGAAATTAAGGAAAAAATTCCATTCACCAGTGCAACAAAAAGAATAAAATACCTAGGAATAAACCTACCTAAGGAGGTAAAAGACCTGTACTCAGAAAATTATAAGACACATGAAAGAAATCAAAGATGACACAAACAAATGGAGAGATATACCATGTTCTTGGATTGGAAGAATCAATATTGTGAAAATGACTATACTACCCAAAGCAATCTACAGATTCAATGCAATCCCTATCAAACTAGCAAGGGCATTTTTCACAGAACTAGAACAAAAAATTTCACAATTTGTATGGAAACACAAAAGACCCCAAATAGCCAAAGCAATCTTGAGGGAAAAAAATGGAGCTGGAGGAATCAGACTCCCTGACTTCAGACTATAATACAAAGCTGCAGTAATCAAGACAATATGGTACTGGCACAAAAACAGAAACATAGATCAATGGAACAGGATAGAAAGCCCAGAGATAAACACATGCACCTATGGTCAACTAATCTATGACAAAGGAGGCCAGGATATACAATGGAGAAAAGACAGTCTCTTCAATAAGTGGTGCTGGGAAAACTGGAGAGCTACATGTTACTCCCTAACACCATACACAAAAATAAACTCAAAATGGATTCGAGAACTAAATGTAAGGCCGGACACTATAAGACTCTTAGAGGAAAACATAGGAAGAACACTCTTTGACATAAATCACAGCAAGATCTTTTTTGATCCACCTCCTAGAGTAATGGAAATAAAAACAAAAATAAACAAATGGGACCTAATGAAACTTAAAACTTTTGCAAAGCAAAGGAAACTACAATCAAGACAAAAAGACAGCCCTCAGAGTGGGAGAAAATATTTGCAAACGAATCAACGGACAAAGGATTAATCTCCAAAATATATAAACAGCTCATGCATCTCAATATTAAAAAAACCAGCAACCCAATCCAAAAATGGGCCGAAGACCTAAATAGAAATTTCTCCAAAGAAGACATACAGATGGCCAAGAAGCACATGAAAAGCTGCTCAACATCACTAATTGTTCAAGAAATGCAAATCAAAACTACAATGAGGTATCACCTCACACCAGTTAGAATGGTCATCATCAGAAAATCTACAAACAACAAATTCTGGAGAGGGTGTGGAGAAAGGGGAACCTTCTTGCACTGTTGGTGGGAATGTAAGTTGATACAGCCACTATGGAGAACACTATGGAGGTTCCTTAAAATATTAAAAATAGAATTACCATATGACCCAGCAATCCCACTACTGGGCATATACCCAGAGAAAACCATCATTCAAAAAGACACATGCACCCCAATGTTCATTGCAGCACTATTTACAATAGCCAGGTCACAGAAGCAACCTAAATGCCCATCGACAGAGGAATGGATAAAGAAGATGTGGTACATATATAGAATGGAATATTACTCAGCCATAAAAGGGAACGAAATTGGGTCATTTGTTGAGATGTGGATGGATCTAGAGACTGTCATACAGAGTGAAGTAAGTCAGAAAGAGAAAAACAAATATCGTATATTAATGCATATATGTGGAACCTAGAAAAATGGTAGAGATGAACCGGTTTTCAGGGTAGAAATAGAGACACAGATGTAGAGAACAAACGTATGGACACCAACGGGGGAAAAGTGGTAGGGGCGTTGGTGGTGGGATGAATTGGGAGATTGGGATTGCCATGTCTGCACTAATATGTATAAAATAGATAACTAATACAAACCTGTATAAAAAATAAATAAAATAAAATTTGAAAAAACAGGGATACAGGCTTTAACGTATCAATAATTACATTAAGTGAAAATGGTCTAAATACATATTTTTAAGAATAAAGATGGAAAGAGTGGATTAAAAAGCATGACCAATTTATATGTTGTCTACACTTCAAATATACAAATATAAGCAGGTTGAAAATAAAAGGATAGAAAAATACACTGTTATGGGCTGAATTGTATTGCCCCAAGTTAATGCTGATGTTCTAATCTGCAGTATCTCAGAATGTAACAGTACTTGGAGATAGGGCCTTTAAAAAGAAAACTAAGTTAAGAGGATCATTAGGATTGGCCCTAATCCAATATGGCTGGTGTCCCTAAAGAAGAGGGAATTAGAACACAAAAATACACAGATGGATGACCAAGTGAAGACACAGTGAGACTTTGCAGCCATCTATAATCAAAAGAGAGAAGCCTCAGAAATAAACAAACAAGCTACTACCGGGTCCCAGACTTCTAGCCTCCAGGATTGTGAGAAAATAAAGCTCTATTTTTTTAGCCCCCCAGTCTATGATATTTTGTTAAAGCAGCCCTAGCCAATGAATATAGATACCAAGCAAATACCAATCTAAACATTAATCAAAGAAAGCATGAGTTGTTTTAATACCATCACATAAAGTAGACTTCAGACCAAAGAATATTACCAGACACAAAAAAGGGCATTATATAAAGATAAAAGGGCCAGCCCAGAAAGACATAGTAATCCTAAATGCATATGCATCAAACAGCAGAGCTGCAAAATATGTGAAGCAAAAACTGACTGAACATGAAGAAGTAGAATATTTCACAATTATAGTTGGAGACTTCAACACCACCTCTCTAGAACTGAAAGAATAACTAGATATAAACTCATCAAGGATACAGAAGAATTCAACAACACTATCAGCCAACAGGATATAATCAACATTTATAAAACCCATAAATAGCAGAATACACATTCTCATCAAGTTACCACAAAACACATTTCAAGACAGACTATATCCTAAGCCATAAAACAAACTTCAACA
This sequence comes from Mesoplodon densirostris, assembly GCF_025265405.1. NCBI lineage: Eukaryota > Metazoa > Chordata > Mammalia > Artiodactyla > Ziphiidae > Mesoplodon > Mesoplodon densirostris. The sequence continues at coordinate 136,376,926 of NC_082663.1, forward strand.
CATTTAAAATAATGGAAATCATATAGAGTATGTTCTCTACTCACAGTGGAATCAAACCAGAAATCAATAATAAAAAGATAATGGGAAAATCTTCAACTACTTAGAAACTAAACAACAGACTTCTAAATAAACCATGGATCAAAGAAGAAGTCTCAAATAAATTAAAAAATATATTGAGCTGAATAAAAATTATGTCAGAATTTGTGGGACACAGCTAAAGCAACATGAAGAGGGAAATTTATAGAAATTTTATGCATATGTTAGAAAACAGGAAAAAACTCAAATTAGTAATCTAAGCTCTAAACTCAAGAATGTAGAAAAAGATGAGAAAAGGAAACCCAAAGGAAGCAAAGGAAACCCAGGCCAAAAGAAGGAAGACAATAATAAAGATAGGAATTGAAATCAATGAAATTTAAAACAGAAAAACAATAGAGGAGATCAAGGAAACAAAGAGCTGGTTTTTTGAAAGGTCAACAAAATTGAAAAACCTCTAGCAAGACCGACCAAAAAAATAACAGAAAAGAAACAAATCACCAATAACATAAATGAAACAAGGGCTATCACTACAGGCCCTGTAGCCATGAAAATGATAATAAGAACAAACTAAGAATAACTTTACAGAGATAAACAGATAACCTTGACATTAGATGAAATGGACAAATTCCTCAAAAAACACAAACTATCACAACTCACACAATTTGGAATAGATAATTTGAATAACTCTACAACTATTATGGAAATTGAATTCATAATTTAAAAATGCCTCCAAGGGACTTCCCTGGTGGCTCAGTTGTTAAGAATCTGCCTGCCAATGCCGAGGACATGGGTTCAATCTCTTGTCTGGGAAGATCCCACATGCCACAGAGCAACTAAGCCCGAGCACCACAACTACTGAGCCCATGTGCGACAACTACTGAAGCCCATGTCCCTACAGCCCGTGCTCCGCAACAAGAGAAACCACCACAATGAGAAGCCTGCATACCGCTACGAAGAGTAGCCCCTTCTCACCACAACTAGAGAAAGCCTGCGTGCAGCAATGAAGACCCAACACAGACATACATAAATAAATAAATAATTATTTATTTATTCAAAAAAATGCCTACAAAAGATTACCAGGCACAGATGATTTCATTGGAGAATTCTACCAAACACTTAGAAGAGAATTAACATCAATTCTACACGATCTCTTCCAAAAAATGAAAGAGGAGTGAATATTTCCAATTAATTTCATGAAACTGATATTACCCTGATACCAAAACCAGGTAATGACTACAAAAATAAAACCACACTCAAGAGTACAGATACACAAATCCTTCATAAAATATTAGAAAATACAATTCAGCAACATATAAAAGGAATTATATATTATCACCAAATGGGGTTAATTTCAAGGGTGCAAGTCTGATTCAACATTAAAAAATCAATGAATGTAACCTACCATATCAATAGGCTAAAGAAGAAAACTCATAAAATCATATCAATTGATCCAGAAAAAGCACTGGATAAAATTCAACACCCATGTGTGAATAAAGCTCTCAGACATGTAGGAAGAGAGGAGAAATTTCTCAACTAATAAAAAGCATGTACAAAAGAAAAAAAAATCCCTACAAATAGAATCATACTAAAGGGAAAAGGCTGAATTGTCCCCACTAAGATTGGGAAGGACGGAAGAATGTCTACTCTCTCCATACTTATGCTACATAGACCTAAAGTTCTATCCAGGTCAATAAGGCAAGACAATGAAACAAATTATATACAGATCAGAAAGGAAGAATTAAAACTGTCCCTGAGAACCCTCTTGCACTGTTGGTAGGAATGTAAATTGATACAGCCACTATGGAGAACAGTATGGAGGTTCCATAAAAAACTAAAAATAGAACTACCATACAACCCAGCAATCCCACTACTGGGCATATACCCTGAAAAAACCATAATTCAAGAAGAGTCATGTACTACAATGTTCTTTGCAGCTCTATTTACAATAGCCAGGACATGGAAGCAACCTAAGTGTCCATCAACAGATGAATGGATAAAGAAGATGTGGCACATACATACAATGGAATATTACTCAGCCATAAAAAGAAACGAAATTGAATTATTTGTAGTGAGGTAGATGGACCTAGAGTCTGTCATACAGAGTGAAGTAAGTCAGAAAGAGAAAAACAAATACTGTATGCTAACACATATATATGGAATCTAAAAAAAAAAGCCAAAAAGGTCATGAAGAACTTAGGCACAGGATGGGAATAAAGATGCAGACCTACTAGAGAATGGATTTGAGGATACAGGGAGGGAGAAGGGTAAGCTGGGACAAAGTGAGAGAGTGGCATGTACATATATACACTACCAAATGTAAAACTGATAGCTAGTGGGAAGCAGCCGCACAGCACAGGGAGATCAGCTCGGTGCTTTGTGACCACCTAGAGGGGTGGGATGGGAGGGTGGGAGGGAGGGAGACGCAAGAGGGAAGAGATATGGGGATATACGTATATGTATAGCTGATTCACTTTTTTATAAAGCAGAAACTAACACACCATTGTAAAGCAATTATAGTCCAATAAAGATGTTAAAAAAAAAAAACTATCCCTGATGCAAGGATAAAGAAGATGTGGCACATATATACAATGGAATATTACTCAGCCATAAAAAGAAATGAAATTGAGTTATTTGTAGTGAGGTGGATGGACAAAGAGTCTGTCATACAGAGTGAAGTAAGTCAGAAAGAGAAAAAAAATACTGTATGCTAACACATAAATATGGAATCTAAAAAAAACAAAAGGTTCTGAAGAACCTAGGGGCAGGACAGCAATAAAGACGCAGATATAGAGAATGGACTTGAGGACACGGGGAGTGGGAAGGATAAGCTGGGACGAAGTGAGAGAGTGGCATGGACATATATACACTACCAAATGTAAAACAGATAGCTAGTGGGAAGCAGCCGCATAGCACAGGGAGATCAGCTCGGTGCTTTGTGTCCACCTACAGGGGTGGGATAGGGAGGGTGGGAGGGAGATGCAAGAGGGATGGGACATGGGGATATATGTATACATATAGCTGATTCATTTTGTTATACTGTAGAAACTAACACAACAGTGTAAAGCAATTATACTCCAATAAAGATGTTAAAAAAACAAAAAAAAAAACCTGTCCCTATCTGTAGATAACATGATTGATTATCTATGTAGAAAATCCCAAGTAATCTTAAAAAAAAAAAACCTCCTAGAACTCCTAGAACTCATAAGTGAGTTCAGCAAAGATGCAAAATTTGAGATAAATATACAAAAATTGTTTTTATTTCTACACACTATTTTATTTCTATTTACTAGCAAGGAACACAGAGACACCAAAATTTTAAATATACCATTTAAAATTGCTGAAAAAAGAGAAATAGGTGCAAATCTAACTAATATATATATGTGTGTATATGTGTGTATATATATATATATATATGTATATGATTTGTATGCTGAAAACTACAAAATGCTGAGGAAAGTGATCAAAGAAGATTTTAATATATTGAGAGACATACTGTGTTAATGAGTTGGACAACATAGTAAAGATGTCAATTCTCCTTCCCCAAATTGATTATAGGTTTAATGGAATTTTTATCAAAATCTCAGTAATATGTTTGTAAAAATGAAGATTATTCTAAAATTTACATGGAAAGGAACTAGAATAGTTGAAAAAAATTTGGAAAAGTAGAATAAATTGGGAGGAATTAGTCTACCCAATCTCAAGATTAATTACATACCACAAGATTAATTACATAGCAAGATTGTGCAGTGCTGACAGAGGGATACAAACACAGACCACTGGGACCAAATAGAGAACTCAGATATCTGATTAGGGGTTAATATCCAAAATATATAAAGAACATATAATAACTCAATAGCAAAAAAAAACAAATTTTAAATGGGCAGAGGATCTGAATAGACATTTTTTCAAAGACATCCAAATGGCCAACAACTACAGCAAAAGAAGATTAACATTACTAATCATCAGGATAATTCAAATCAAAACCACAATGTGATATCACCTCACACCTGTGAGAATGGCTGTTACCAAAAAGATAAGAAATAACAAGTGTTGGAGAGGAGGTGGAGAAAAGGAAAACCTTGAGCACTGTTGGTGGGAATATAAATTGGTGTGGCCACTATGGAAAAAAGTATGGAGGTTACTCAAAAAAATAAAAAATAATAAAACTAACATACGATCTAGCAATTCTACTCTGGAAATTTATTTGAAGAAAAATGAAAACACCAATTTGAAAAGATATATGCACCCCCATGTTCACTGCAGCATTATTTTCAATAGCCAAATATGGAAAAACCTGAGTCCATCGATGGAGGAATGTATAAGAAAACGTGATATATATCTATATATACCTGTGATATATACTACACACACACACACACACACACACACACACACACACACACACGCACACACACACACTGGAATACTATTCAGCCACAAAAAGAATGAAATCTTGCCACTTGCAACAATACGGATGGACTTTGAAGGTATTATGCTAAGTGAAATATGTCAGAGAATGACAATGTATGATCTCACTTCTATGTGGAATTAAACAACAAAAACAACAAACCAAGCTCACAGATACAGAGAAGAGATTGGTGGTTGCCAGAGGTGGTGGATGGGGGACAGGAGAAATGGGTGAAAGTACAAAAGCTACAAACTTCCAGTTATAAAATAATTAAGTCATGGGGATGTAATGTACAGCATGGTGACTATAGTTAATAATACTGTACAGTTTATTTGAAAATTGCTAAGAGAGTAGATCCTAAAAGTCCTCATCACAAGAAGAAAATTATTTTCTAACTGTATATGCTGATGGATGTTAACTGGACTTACTGTGCTGATCATTTTGCAATATATACAAATATTGAGTCATTATGTTGCACTCCTGAAATTAATATAATGTTATATGTCAAGTATACCTCAATAAAAAAAAATAGAGGACCTAGAAATAGACCCACACAAATATGCCCAGTAGAGTTTTTAACAATGGTGCAAGTGCAATTCAATGGAGGAGAGATAGGCTTTTCAACAAATGGTGCTGGAGCAATTCGATATCCATAGGCAAAAAAATGAACTTCGCCCTAACCTCACACCTTATACAAAAACTAATCCTGGGGATGAAGCTGTGGGAATGGAAAGGAGGTGATGGATTACAGAGACAATGAGGGGATATAGTCCACAGGCTGGACTGATTGTTTGTAGGGGATGGATTAAGAGCTTTAGGCAGGAGTGAAGCAAGAGGGAAGAATCCAGGATGAACTTGATTGTTGGACTAGAAGCTATTTGGGAGAGTGGGGCTAAAAGATGCTATGTCCAGATCTGGACACAGAAAGCTCCAGCTGCCTATAAGATATCCTGGTGGAAAAGCCCAGTCAACAGTTCACAACTGGGTCTAAAGCTCAGGAAAGACATATGACTGTAATAGAGATCTGGGGGTCGCTAGTCAATAGGGAGAGGATAACAAGAAAAAGGCAAGCAGTGGATTGAGTCCTGGGAACATTAACACTTAGGGAGATAGAGAGAGAGGATCCAGCCACAGGTAGTAAGAGCAAATGCAGAAAGATAGGAAGAAAATCAGGATAAATGGCACCACTTCCTGAGAGCAAAAGGGAAGAGAGAGTTGTAAGAAGCATGGCTTGGTCAGTGGGGTCAAATGCTACAAAGAAGTCAAGTATGATAAGGATTGAGAAATAGCCACTGCACTAACATTGAACTTTTGCTTGATGGCTTCCATGGAGGAGTAGAGCCAGAAGCCAGTTGCATTAATTTAAGGAGTAAATGGGAGGCAAGGAAGTGGACATTTGGGGCAGAAAAGTTTGGCTCAGATATAAAGGAAAGAGGAAGGGGAGTAGCTAGAGATTGTGAAGGCATTCAAGGGTCAAGGGAAAGTTGTTAGGGGGCATTGTTTGTTGTGCTCACAGGCAGAGGGGACGATTCCAATAGAAAGCAGAAGGCTGGAGATATAGATGAGATTGGAATGCGCATATATCAAGATATCTTATAAAATTCTCATAGTCATAGCTTTTGTTCAAAGCCTGAACGAGGTGCTTTTCTACTAAGATCAGAAACAAGGTAAGGATATCCCCTCTTCTTTTCAATATCATACTGGACATTCAAACTAATGCAAAAGGACAAGAAAAGGAAATAAAAGGTATACAGATTCAGAAGAAAAGCAAAACCCTTTGTTTACATATGACATGATAGCCCATATAGAAAATTCCAAAGAAGTGACCAAAAAAATCATGAAACTAATAAGCGATTAAATCAAGATCGCAGGATACAAGGTTAATATCCAAAGTCTATTGTTTTCCCAAATAACAGCAATGAAAAATTAGAAACATAAAAATTAAAAACATAATACCATTTACATTAGCACACGTGAAAAAATACTTAGGCTTAACAAAATATGTTAAGGTCAATATGAGGAGGTCTACAATATTCTGATGAAAGAAATCAAAATTAAATAAATGGAGAGCTAGTCCATGTTCATGGATCAGGAAGCTCAATATTATCAAGATGTCAGTTCCTCCCAAATTCATCTGTAGATTCAATGCAATTTCAATAAAAATCCCAGAAAGTTATTTTATGGATAATAACAAACTGATTCCAAAGTATATATGGAAATGCAAAAGACTCAGAATAAGTCAACACACTATTGAAGAACAAAGTCAGAAGATTGATACTACCCAACTTCAAGATTTATTTTAAAGCTACAGCAATCAAGACAGTATGCTACTGGCCAGAGAATAGAAAAATAAATCAATGGGACAGAATAGAGAGCCAAGAATGAGAACCACACAAATAAAGTCAAATTATCTTTGACAAAGGAGCAAAGATAATTCAATGGAGAAATGATTGTTTTTTTGATAAATGGTGCTGGACTAACAGGATATCTATCTCAAAAAATGAATCTAGATGCAGACCTTATAACCTCCACAAAAATTAACTCAAAATGGGTCATACGCCCAAATGTAAAACACCAAATGATAAAACTTCTAGATTATAACATAGGAGAAAATCTAGATGACCTTGGATAAGGCAATGGCTTTTTAGGTACAACACCAAAGACATGACCCATGAAAGAAAAAAATGAGAAGTTGCACTTCATTAAAATTAAAAACTCCTACTCTGTGAAAGACACTGTCAAGAGGATGAGAAGACAAGCCACAGATTGGGAGAAAATACTTGCAAAAAAACATATCTGATAAAGGACTGTTACGTAAAATATACAAAGGACTGGTAATACTCAACAATAAGAAAATGAACAACCTGATTTAAAAAATGGTCAAAAGACCTAAATAGACACCTCACCAAAGAAGATATACAGATGGTAAATAAACATATGAAAACATGCTCAACATCATATGTTATTGGGGAATGCTCATTAAAACGAGACACCACAACATACCTATTAGAATGGTTATAATCCAACACCAATTGCTGGTAAGGATGTGAAACAACAGGAACTCTCATTCATTGCTGACGGGAATAAAAAATGGTATAGCTATTTTGGAAGACATTTGAGTAATTTCTTACAAAACTAAACAAACTCTCACCATACAATCCATCAATCATGCTCATGAATGTTTACAGCAGTTTTATTCACAGTTGCCAAAACTTGGAAGCCACCAAAATATCTTTCAATAGGTCAATGAACAAACTGAGGTACATTTAAACTATAAAACATTATTCCACAATAAAAAGAAATGAGCTATGAAGCCACAAAAAGAAACAGAGGAACCTTGAATGCATATTGGTAAGTGAAAGAAGTCGACCTAAAAAGCCTACGTATTGTATAATTCCAGCCACATGAAATCTCGGGAAAGGTAAAACTATGGAGTCAAAGGTCAGTGGTTGTCGCAGGTTTGGGAGGGAGGAAGGAATGAATAGGTGGAGCATAGAGCAGTAAATAGGGCAATAAAACTATTCTGCATGATACTGTAATGGTGGACACATGTAATGATACATTTGTCAAAACCTGTAGCATGCACCTCACAAAGTGTGAACCCCAGTGTAAACTATGGACTCCAGTTGATAATGATGTGGCAATGCTGGTTCATCAGTTGTACCAAATGTACCACGTTTGCGAGAGATGTGGATGGTGGGGGAGGCTGTGTATTGTGGGGAGAGGAAGGCGGCCATATGGGAACTCTCTGTACTTTCCGCTCAATTTTGGTGTGACCCTGACACTGCTCTAAAAAATAAAGTCTATTGAGAAATATGCAAAACATTCATCATCCAAGTATTTTGTTTAGGCTCCAGCAGGTGCAGGAACCGCCAGACAGAGCATACCCCATGTCAGCAGTTGACAGCACAAAACAGAGAAGGTTACCTTAGAGCACTTCCTCAGAGGCCAAAGGGGACTTTCTTCTTTGCTTATTTTTACAGCTGGTGGAAGAAAACATTTAGTTCCTTGGAGGCCCAGGGACAATCAAACGAGGCAGCTGTGGGCCAGTTTTCTGAGAAGCCTTACAAAAGCATGGCAACATCCAGACTTCTCGTTCCCAGGGCTGCCATCAACATCATGCCATTGCCAAGGAAGCCAGATGGGGGACAGATCAGCTGGCACCCGGCGTCGTGCCCTTTTCCTACTTGGTCGCTCACCTGCCCCAGCCCACTGTTGATGTGTTCCTGTTTTGGTTGTACCTTTGAAGCTTTTCCAGAGCGCTTGTCACACACAACAAGAAAACATGCTGTCACCTTCCCTCTCCAACTCTCTCTAGTCAGTGGTTCTCAACCTAGGCTACACATTGAAATCATCTGGGGAGGCTGAAAAGGCTAACACTACCTGGGCCCCCCTGCTGAGATCCTAATTTGATTGGTGTGGAAATGGGTTCCCACGTGATTCTAATGTGCAGTCAAGGTTGTAAATTACTAGTCTCAGCGAGTCTGTGGGGTTCACACAGGCTCCTACACTCCACCCAGTCATACAAAGGGGGTTGTTTCTGGTTTCAGAGACACTCTTCCATGCCCCATCCCATCCCCAGCACACACAAGAAGGCTCTAGGAAACATTCTTTCAGTCAATGTATTCACTAATCATCATGGATATGTATTGAGCACCTATTATGTGTAAGCTAGATGCTGGGAAACTACATACACTTCCCTCAAAGAGCTCAGTATAAAAACATCATCAACCCAAAGACCTCTTATACAAAGGACTAAGTTCTAGGGTCACTATTTAAGGTGACAGTTCATAGAGATTCAATTTGACAAGTCTCTGCCCTGGCTCAGTGCTCTGTCAGCCACAAGGAGGAGGAGGCCTCTTTGTAATTCACCCAAGGTACCACACATGCTAGTTGGGGTGCTGGCCTCATGTAGAAGGACCTGAGCCAGGCACTAGCACCATGCCTGGTGCATGGGAGGTACTCTGTATTATTCACTGAGCAACTACAATGGGCTGCACAGAAGTGTTCATAAGAGGGATTAATTCTGTCTACAGGGATGAGGTTGAGAAAGTATGAAGAGGTAACAGTTGAGCTGAACCTTGAGGAACGGCATGCCTGGTGGGGAAAAAGGAGACAAGCATCCCCCCAAGATGGGTTGACCTACAGAGTGGAGAGTGGGTATCTGAGGCATTTATATCTGCCGGAGCACTGCATGGAGGGGCTGCATGAAGCAAGCAAACAAGGGAGAAGTTGTGAAGGGCTTATGGTGGAGTAGGGACTTGTACCCACTGTGGAGCAGTGGGAGGATTTTCATCTCTCAAGTAGCACAATCAGACCCTGGTTTCTTCGATTACACTGGTAGCCATGTGGAAAAGAATGTAGGGGACGTTGGGGCCACCAAAGACTCCAACTCAGAGTTGTAAAGGCCCTTAGGATCCTTGAGAATTCCCAAGGGAAATGTAAAGTTAGATCCCCAGGAATTCTCAGGATTTGACTCTTCCTCCCTCAGCCCCCATACACCCTGCTCACACTCTACACCAAGGCTACTAAAGGCTCCATCTGGGTTTTTGTTGGCTATTAGTACCTTTGCAGTGGGTGCAGCAATGGCTTTGTCTATACTTCTTCAGATGACCTGATGTGATCAAGAGTCAAAGAAGAAACAAAGTCTTGAGAGGATTTGTATCCTGAGACTTCCCCCATCAAAGCTGTCCACAACCAACTGACAGAAGACCTTGACCAGAGGGAGAACAAATGATAAGTTTTTATGGGTATTCCATTCCTCCTAGAGAGCACTATGAACCTTGAAGAAACACTTCTGCAAAACCTGAGAGAAAATATGCTACCCTACATTTCTTAGGGTGTTCCTATATTTTAGGGACTCAAGAGTGAGCAATTTCTTTTACCCTCAAAAGCCCATCAGATACCCACACAGTCTAAATATAAAGTTGTCATGTTCATTTCATGAAATTTACTGCTCAGATAAGTAGAAATGTAGGATTATTGCATGCTCTTCTTTCTACATATTCTTTCATGAATTCTGAATGTTTTTGTTGAACTGTAAAATAAGTTTTAGTAGATTATCTTCTTTAATTTAAACCAACAAAAAATAAACTCCTAGGGCCCACCTCGCTTACTGAATCAGAATCTCTAGGAGCAGAGCCCAGGAATCTGTATTCTAAGGAGCTCCCAGTTGATCTAACTCATTGCCTCCCTGGCTTCAGGCATCTACATAACCTTTGCCATATTCACAGTGCCCTTTTGCTATTGTTCACTCAAGTTGTTTTAGGTCAACTTAAAAATTGTAGTCATCCTAAATAATACCCATTAAATCACGGTTTTGATGCATCGTGTTCTAAAATGGTACATTAAAACACCTAACTATTTAAAAAATCCATTGTGGACTAGCTGAAGGCAGCCCCTGCTCCACCCCCACTAATTCAAAGCTGTAAGTTTAGAAAGAGTGGGTTCAGCTGCGTCTGGGCCCATGTGATTCAAACTTTGTAGTCTCTTCTTCCAGTACCCCTCTTCCTAGGCATGGGTGCCCTCACACAGCCCTGTGGAAAGCCCCTCACTGCCAGGACGCACCCCTGTCCTTCCCCCAGGTACCCTCTCCTGTCACCCCAACCAAACTGGCTTTTTATATCTGAACTTCGGACAGTATCACTACAGCACGTTAATAAATGCTAAAATAAAATCTGCAGGTTCAACCCCTAGTAGCAAAAGTGCTTTGTTTTCCAAGAATGGGATTCTTCTCAAATGGGTATGTTCATACAGCCCTTTGCATCAGCACCTAAAAACGGCACCCGTTTCTCCAGCTTCATTTCTTTTCAATCTTCCTCACTCACTCTGCCTCAGCCACACTGGCTTTTTTAGTCCTTGGAACACACCTTACTTTCTCCCTCTTAACATACAAGCTTATTCCTACCTCAGGGCCTCTGCATTTGCTGGATTTCTTCACGTCACTGCCACCTACACATTCTTTCGGTTTCAACTCAAACGTCACTGCTTTCCCAGAGGCAGCTCCTGACCAACTCAGCAAAATCTACACCAATTCCCCACAAGCGCTCCCCTCCAGGCATCCTCTATCACAGCAGTTTTCAACCAAGGGTGATATTGCCTCTCAGGAGACATTGGTAATGTCTACAGACATTTGCAGTTGTCACTACCTGGGGGGCACAAGTGTCCTCTAGTGGGTAGAGGCCAGGGATGCTGGTAAACAATCTTATAATGCACAGCACAGCCCCCTACCACAAAGTGTTATCTGGCCCCAAATGCCATGCTTGAGAAGTTCAGCTCTACCGGTGTATATCATTTTTCCTTATCATTACCAGCACCAGAATTGATGGTGTGGGGTTTTCTTTCCTACTGAATTGGAGCTCCTTGGGAACTGGAGTTCAGCGCTGTTCTCTGTTCCACCCACAGCCCCTAAAGGAGTGTCAGGCACACCTGACTCTCAAATCTTGCCCCATTTGCCCTTGTCCTGAGAGTCCACAGCAAGTTGAAGATGGCTGGCCTTGACTAAATGATGAGAATAAGAAAACAAGTCAATTTCCAAAATGAAAACAAAAATGTGTTTTATTAATGAGTGTACGTACAAATCAAGCTCATGATGAGGAGTCCCTTACACTTGCATGTACTCACAAAATTATCTTCACAGCCATTAATGAAAGAATGGTTCCTCTACTTTTAAAGATGTGCAAAATTTCCTAAGTTCAAATATATAGCTTTAATTATACCAGTGTCCTAAAGCCCCAAGATCGATTGTAGAAAATGAAATCTCAATGGTCTCAGAAGATCAAAAACAAAGGTAAATTCATTATATAAAATTGGTACTTTTACAGAAAAGAATTTAATATTAACTAAGTACCTCCCCTTCCTTCCCTCTAACCCATTCTCCCTCTCAGTTATTGACAAATTTTTGTACAGTGTAAAATGATAGCCAAATTACCCAATATCAACTTATCAAAAACAGAAACATTATTCAGAAAAATAATAAAAGGTACCATATAGCAAGAGACTTATGAATGCAACACCGTTGAAATTATTTACTGAGCACTGATGCTAGATCTCCTATCACTACCAACTCCACACACACACAAAAGAAACCTTTGCATTTCTATAGTGTTTTTCACTTTTATTTTTCTCACAAAGAATATGTCATTGGAATTACCACTATACACCAATGTATGTTTGGAAATAATTCTAAGAGGTGTAAAAAAAATTTAGCACAACCTTGTAAATCATCTCTACTTCATTAAAAAACATATTAAAAACTTAGGCATAAAGAATGATTTATCCTAATGTCATCCAATGTTACTGCTAAGGGTTAGGATTAGAACTCAGGTCCTATCTCTAATGCTGTGTACCATCTGCTTTCTCCCAGGCTCCACATCTTGTTTCACAGAATGCTACTGGGTATGCCAGTAGTCATGGTGCTCAGGGGTTTTAAACAAATTTTGGAAATGCTGGATTAAATAAAGTTGATCAAATTTCCACAACCTGTAATGTGCCTTCACAAAACTCCAGGAAGGATATGGAGAATAGAGCATGCATCAAAAATTCAAAGCCCCACAAGCCACAAAGCAGGTAACAAACATGAGCCTGCAGGCAAGGCAAGGGCTGGGGGGTGGGGGTGGGGGGGTGGTGGTTAAGGGATGTGGTGCCATCTAGTGGGGCCCTGGCTGCATAGGGATGCAGTCTGATGTTAGCTCTTTTCAGAGAAGTTATACATCTTGACATTAATTTGAAATCACTATGGTTATACATGTTGTCTTGAATTTTTAAAAAAAATCCCTGTAGTTGGAACATAATTTTTTAAACTAGATCAGTCTGGTCTCACTTGGGAAAACTAGTATACAATATTTAGCAATCTTCTTTGCCCCTATAACTTTTATTCAGAGGTCCTGTTAATTTCCCAGAACTCCACAGAAGTGCCAAGAACACTGCCTTCAAAAACAAGCATCCAGCCCTCATGGACCACTTTGGTGTGAGTAGCTCTGATCACCTCCCAAATAACTCAAGCATGAGTTGTTTCAGGGTTTACTCAAATTGAAATTAATTTCCAGTCTTGTTAACTGTTCATGTAGAAATGCTCCTAGTGACTAAAAATATCCTTATTGTTAGCCTTTGTCTAACTCTTCTGGAAAAACCAAAAATTTAATTGAGCTGTGAAAAAGATATAACACAGGAATTGATTCAATATGAAAAAGACCCTTTATCCTTCCAAAACAATTTTAAAAATCAAAGTGGTTTGAGGACAATTTAGCATTTCGGTTGAAACTGGTAACACTCTCAAACAACACTATTATATTTGCAAACTAGCTTTTCTAAGTCAGAAAGCCTCTTTTACTACTCCCTCCCCCTCTTTTTTCCTTTTATTTCCACTCTGCCTCGTTCTAAAAATTACATCAGAGAGTCTGCCAGTTGTCTACATAAGTGCCTAGAACTGTGGCACCAATGTAGCAGAAATAGCATAAATCATATGGCAATTGATTTTTTCCCCCTGGTGTCTCCATGGTCCACTCACTATGCTAGCTTCTTCTAACTGCTAAAATACCCATCCTGGTCCCAGGGAAAGCACTTCTATTTCCAGAGCCCTGAGAAACCAGATCTACCTATAATGGCAAAATCACATTCACTTCTATTTTCCCATTGCATAAATAAAAACCTGTACACTCCCATGATTTGAAACCCTTGGGGGCCCTAAGGAATATAACATTTGAAGTTGCTTGATTAAAAAAAAAAAAAAAGACAATCATGAAACGCTTCCAAGTTAAGTCCTTTAAGTCCCAAATTGGATTTGCTGATTTTAAGTGGTATTCAGCTCTTCTCGACAGCTTTGGTAATTGAGGTAGTAGTGTTTATTCTGTCTCCCCAAGGAGAATTCTTGATAGAAAACAGGATTCATAGGGTCTAAAGAGAATGTACAATTCTAAGGAATAAATTTCATGTTTTGGAGAGAGCTCTGCAATGACCAGAAAGATTGAGCCAGTTTTAGTATAAAAAATTAGGACAATGTTACAGAGGTTGACGGTACACAGATGAGCTAGACTCACTCTACCCCATGTCACTGACTGGTTGGAATGCCATGGGAAACTGACCGAAAAATTGTCCTGCTTCATGAAAGGACTCTGGCACAGTGATATCTGGTCACTGTCTTCCACAGTCAAGGGCATAACACCTTAGAAGCCCACTGGATCCATGACTTAATGAAGGTCATCAATAATGTAGATATTGTCTTCTGCTCGGGCAGGCTTCAGAGCTGCATTTTTCAAAGCTCCAATGTGAGAGTCCCTCAACGGAATCACACTACGGAAAGAATAACATGAGTAAGAGAAAAGCAGACCACTTCTCAAGTATGAGCAGTGCATTTGTTTATGTTCAAGCAAGATTGGGTATTTGCATTTCCCAGAACCCCATTCACACAGCCTATGAAATAAATAGAAGCTTTCAGAGTTGTGAACATGAAATTTCAGGAAAGTCTGTTTAATAAGCAGGTAGAAAACCTCAGCAGTAGTTTCAAAAACCTCAGACTGCTCTCCTTCTAGAGTCTCATGTAGTAGAATACAAAAATTGAAAATCTAGGG
Organism: Mesoplodon densirostris; assembly: GCF_025265405.1. Classification (NCBI taxonomy): domain Eukaryota; kingdom Metazoa; phylum Chordata; class Mammalia; order Artiodactyla; family Ziphiidae; genus Mesoplodon; species Mesoplodon densirostris. The sequence goes on from NC_082663.1 coordinate 136,391,938, forward strand.
ACTTCCCTGATGGTTCAGTGGTAAAGAATCTGCCTTCCAATGCAGGGGACGCAGGTTCGATCCCTGGTCGGGGAACTAGGATTGCACATGCCGTGGGGCAACTAAGCCCGTGTGCCAGAACTACTGAGCTTGCAGGCCTCAATGAGAGAGCCCTCATGCTGCAAACTACAAAGCCCACACGCTCTGGAGCCCACGTGTCACAACTAGAGAGAGAAAACTCATACACCACAACTAGAGAGAAGCCCATGCACTGCAACAAAAGATCCCACATGCCTCAAAGAAGATCCCATGTGCCACAACTAAGACCCGATGCAGCCAAATAAATAAATAAATATTAAAAAAAAAAACAAAGAGAGAAAATCTAAGAAGACAAATATCAGACATCAAATTGAAGTACTAAACCAGGATACATATTCTCAAAGGTGGCTAGGAAATGGTTTGGCTAGTGTTTTTCCAGCTGTGGACTGTGACCCTTTAGAGAGGGTTATTAAATCTAGTTAGTGGTCTATATCCTGTTTTTAAGATAAATATATATAAGTATACAAAATATCAGAGCATACTGGTATATTAAAATAGTATTGTTTCATCTAAGTGTATACTAGATCATGGAGTCAAAAATCTTACCATGCCTTAATGGTTAAAATTAGAAAGCCATGGGTTAAATGACTTTTATAACACATATGCTCACACATCAAGTGTATGAATAGGTCATTTGTGGAATTTTGATATTGCTACTATTTATAATTTGTAGTGTATATAGTTACTACTTTTTATTAGTTAAGCCTGCCCAGAAATGATATGAGATGTACTGCATCTTCACTCAGCTCTGATCTTTAAACAGATGAGTCACACATGTGTGGAAACCGTTTAGGTGTCAGTAGCTCAAAATGAGTCAATGTGATATAGGTGCCCCAAAAATAACTTCATGGGGAAATGCTCATTTTTTTTTTTTTTGCTTTGCTTTGCTTTTCCGTATTATACAGTATTTCCTAAAATAAATATTTTCTTTTCTAATTAGGTGACAAAAAGTGAAACTTAAAAAAAAAAGTTAACAGCAAAAGGACAAAAATAAACTAAAAGGAGGCTACCTTTCATGCTTTTCTGCCTGTAGGGAGTATTTTTTTTCTTCCATTCTTGGAAGCAGATAGTCAAAATTTTCTATAAGTATGGGGTTTGGACTCTAAGAGACATAAGATTGAGTCTTTTACCTGCTGTGGGGTGTGACCTCGGATGTCACTTAACATCTCTAAACCTGTTTTCCAATCTGTAGACTAAGAATAATAATAGTGCCTGTGAGGGGGTTTACAGGTTCACTGCTGTGAAGGGCATGACTGCAATAATAAAAGCCAATGTTTATGGAACACTTGCAATATGTTTGGCATAGTTCAAGGCATGTTCTGTGGATTGGCTCATATGATTAACTCAGACATAGGAAAGACTATGTAATAACATCCAATGAAAGAGAACTAGGAATAACAGCTGGCAGCTTAAGAGGGATGGATTTGGAATTGAAGAAAGACCTGTTTAAAGCCCAAGCTGGACAATCACAGAAAGACAAACAAAATGAAAAGGCAGAGGACCATGTCCCAGATGAAGGAACAAAATAAAACCCTGGAAAAACAACTAAATGAAGTGGAGATAGGCAACCTTCCAGAAAAAGAATTCAGAATAATGATAGTGAAGATGATCCAGGACCTCAGAAAAAGAATGGAGGCAAAGGTCAAGAAGAGGCAAGAAATGTTTAACAAAGGCCTAGAAGAATTAAAGAACAAACAAACAGAGATGAATAATACAATAATTGAAATGAAAAATACACTAGAAGGAATCAATAGCAGAATAACTGATGCAGAAGAATGGATAAGTGACCTGGAAGACAGAATGGTGGAAATCACTGTCGTGGAACAGAATAAAGAAAAAAGAATGAAAAGAAATGAAGACAGCCTAAGAGACCTCTGGGACAACATAAAACACACCATTTCCATTATAGGGGTCCCAGAAGGAGAAGAGAGAGAAAGGACCCGAGAAAATATTTGAAGAGATTAAAGTCAAAAACTTCCCTAACGTGGGAAAGGAAATAGCCACCCAAGTCCAGGAAGCGCAGAGAGTCCCAGAAAGGATAAACCCAAGGAGAAACATGCCGAGACACATAGTAATCAAACTGACAAAAATTAAAGACAAAGAAAAATTATTAAAAGCCACAAGGGAAAAACGGCAAATAACATATAAGGGAACTCCCATAAGGTTAACAGCTGATTTCTCAATAGAAACACTGCAAGCCAGAAGGGAGTGGCTTGATATATTTAAACTGATGAAAGGGAAGACCTACAACCAAGAATACTCTACCTGACAAGGATCTAATTCAGATTTGATGGAGAAATCAAAAGCTTTACAGACAAGCAAAAGCTAAGAGAATTCAGCACCACAAAACCAGCTCCACAGCAAATGCTAAAGGAACTTCTCTAATTGGGAAACACAAGAGAATGAAAGGACCTACAAAAACAAACTCAAAACAATTAAGAAAATGGTCATAGGAACATACATATCGATACTCATCTTAAATGTGAATGGATTAAATGCTCCAACCAAAAGACACAGACTCGCTGAATGGATACAAAAACAAGACCCATATATATGCTGTCTACAAGAGATCTACTTCAGACCTAGGGACACATACACACTGAAAGTGAGGGGATGGAAAGAGGTATTCCATGCAAATGGAAATCAAAAGAAAGCTGGAGTAGCAATACTCATATCAGATAAAATAGACTTTAAAATAAAGAATGTTACAAGAGACAAGGAAGGACACCACCTAATGATCAAGGGATCAATCCAAGAAGAAGATACAGCAATTATAAATATATATGCACCCAACATAGGAGCACCTCAATATATGAGGCAAGTGCTGACAGCTATAAAAGAGGAAATTGACAGTAACACAATAATAGTGGGGGACTTTAACACCTCACAACAATGGACAGAACATCCAGACAGAAAATTAATAAGGAAACACAAGCTTTAAATGACACAAAGACCAGATAGATTTAATTGATATTTATAGGACATTCCATCCAAAAACACCATATTACACTTTCTCCTCAAGTGCACATGGAACATTCTCCAGGATAGATCACATCTTGGGTCACAAATCAAGCCTTGGTAAATTTAAAGAAACTGAAATTGTATCAAGCATCTTTTCCAACCACAACACTATGAGATTAGAAATAAATTACAGGAAAAAAAATGTAAAAATACACAAACACATAGAGGCTAAACAATACGCTACTAAATAACCAAGAGGTCACTGAAGAAATCAAAGAGGAAATCAAAAAATACCTAGAGACAAATGACAACAAAAACACGATGATCCAATATCTATGGGATGCAGCAAAAGCAGTTCTAAGAGGGAAGTTTACAGCAATACAACCCTACCTCAAGAAACAAGAAAAATCTCAAATAATCAATCTAAACTTACACCTAAAGGAACTTGAAAAAGAAGAACAAACAAAACCCAAAGTTAGTAGAAGGAAAGAAATCATAAACATTAGAGCAGAAAAAAAAATGAAATAGAAACAAAGGAAACAATACCAAAGACCAATAAAACTAAAAGTTGGTTCTTTGAGAAGATAAACAAACCTTTAGACAAACTCATCAAGAAAAAGAGGGAAAGGACTAAAATCAATAAAATTAGAAATGAAAAAGGAGAAGTTACAACAGACACCACAGAAATACGCAGCATCATAACAAACTACTACAACAAACTCTATGCCAATAAAATGGATAACCTGGAAGAAATGGACAAATTCTTAGAAAGGTATAAGCTTCCGAGACTGAACCAGGAAGAAATAGAAAATATGAACAGACCAATCACAAGCACTGGAATTGAAACTGTGATTAAAACCCCTCCAACAAACAGAAGTCCAGGACCACATGGCTTCACAGGTGAATTCTATCAAACATTTAGAGAAGAGCTAACATCCATCCTTCTCAAACTCCTCCAAAAAATTGCAGAGGAAGGAACACTCACAAACTCATTCTACGAGGCCACCATCACCCTGATACCAAAACCAGACACAGACACTACTAAAAAAGAAAATTACAGACCAATATCACTGATGAATATAGATGCAAAAATCCTCAATAAAATACTAGCAAACAGAATCCAACAGCACATTAAAAGGATCATACACCATGATCACATGGGATTTATCCCAGGAATGCAAGGATTCTTCAATATATGCAAATCAATCAATGTGATACACCATATTAACAAACTGAAGAATAAGAAACATGTGATGATCTCAATAGACACAGAAAGAGCTTCTGACAAAATTCAACACCCGTTTATGATAAAAACTCTCTAGAAAGTGAGCATAGAGGGAAGGTACCTCAACATAATAAAGGCCATATACCACAAACCCACAGCAACATCATTCTCAATGGTGAAAAACTGAAAGCATTTCCTCTAAGATCAGGAATAAGACAAGGATGTCCAGCCTCGCCACTATTATTCAACATAGTTTTGGAAGTCTTAGCCACGGCAATCAGAGAAGAAAAAGAAATAAAAGGAATACGAATTGGAAAAGAAGAAGTAAAACTGTCACTGTTTGCAGATGACATGATACTATACATAGAAAATCCTAAAGATGCAAAGCAATCCTTATCAAATTACCAATGGCAATTTTTAAAGAACCAGAAAACTACTAGAGCTAACCAATGGATTTGGTAAAGTTGCAGGAAACAAAATTAATGCAGAGAAATCTCTTGCATTCCTATACACTAACAAGAAAAGATCAGAAAGAGAAATTAAGGAAACAATCCCATTCACCATTGCAACTAAAAGAATAAAATACCTAGGAATAAACCTGCACAAAAAGGTAAAAGACCTGTACTCAGAAAACTGTAAGACACTGATGAAAGAAATCAAAGATGACACAAACAGATGGAGAGATATACCATGTTCTAGGATTGGAAGAATCAATATTGTGAAAATGACTATACTATCCAAAGCAATCTACAGATTCAATGTAATCCTTATCAAATTACCAATGGCATTTTTTACAGAACTGGAACAAAAAATCTTGAAATTGTATGGAGACACAAAAGACTCCAAATAGCCAAAGCAATCTTGAGAAAAAAAACCCAACAGATCTGGAATCAGAGTCCCTGACTTCAGACTATAATGCAAAGCTGCAGTAATCAAGACAATATGGTACTGGCACAAAAACAGAAATGTAGATCAATGGAACAGGATAGAAAGCCCAGAGATAAACCCACACACCTATGGTCAACTAATCTATGACAAAGGAGGCAAGGATATACAATGGAGAAAAGACAGTCTCTTCAATAAGTGGTGCTGGGAAAACTGGACAGCTACATGTAAAGGAATGAAATTAGAACACTCCCTAACACCATACACAAAAATAAACTCAAAATGGATTTGAGACCTAAATGTAAGACCAGACACTATAAAACTCCTAGAGGAAAACATAGGAAGAATATTCTTTGACCTAAATCACAGCAAGATCTTTTCTCACCCACCTCCTAGAGTAATGGAAATAAAAATAAAAATAAACAAATGGCACCTAATGAAACTTAAGAGCTTTTGCACAGCAAAGGAAAGTATAAACATGATGAAAAGACAACTCTCAGAATGGGAAAAATATTTGCAGAGGAATCAACAGACAAAGAATTAATCTCCAAAATATATAAATGGCTCATGCACCTCAATATCAAAAAAACAAACAACCCAATCCAAAAATGGGCAGAAGACCTAGATAGACATTTCTCCAAAGAAGACATACAGATGGCCAAGAAGCACTTGAAAAGCTGCTCAGCATCACTAATTATTAGAGAAATGCAAATCAAAACTACAATGAGGTATCACCTCACACCAGTTAGAATGGCCATCATCAGAAAAACTACAAACAACAAATGCTGGAAAGGGTGTGGAGAAAAGGGAACCCTCTTGCTCTGTTGGTAGGAATGTAAATTGATACAGCCATTATGCAGAACAGTATGGAGGTTCCTTAAAAAATTAAAAATAGAATTACCATATGACCCAGCAATCCCAGTACTGGGCATATACCCAGAGAAAACCATAATTCAAAAAGACACATGCACCCCAATATTCATTGCAGCCCTATTTACAATAGCCAGGTCAGGGAAGCAACCTAAATGCCCATCGACAGATGAATGGATAAAGAAGATGTGGTACATATATAGAATGGAATATTACTCAGCCATAAAAAGGAACGAAACTGGGTCATTTGTAGAGATGTGGATGGACCTAGAGACTGTCATACAGAGTGAAGTAAGTCAGAAAGAGAAAAACAAATATCGTATATTAATGCATATATGTGGAATCTAGAAAAATGGTATAGATGAACCAGTTTGCAAGGCAGAAATAGAGACACAGATGTAGAGAACAAACATATGGACACCAAGGGGGGAAAGCGGGGGCGGGGAGGGATGAATTGGGAGATTGGGATTAACATATATTCACCAATATGTATAAAATAGATAACTAATAAGAACCTGCTGTATAGCACAGGGAACTCCACTTCGCTCTACGGTAGAAACTAACACAACATTGTAAAACAACTATACCTCAAAAAAAAAAAAAAAAAAAAAAAGTCCAAGCTGGACCAAATGAAGCAGGCTATTTGGATTTGGAAGTAGGCAGAGATTTCCTACCATTACAGACAGGTGTTTGGGGAAATGACTACATGAATGCATATAAAGAGGATTTCACTTTTCACTGGGCAGTGGGGTAGATTTGCAAAAAATTCAAACGCTATGAGGCCCAACAACTAATGTAACGGAACAGAGCAGGCTGGGCATGTAACAATGGGGATGGTGGGAAGGGTGGGGAGCTGGAAGCATGTGCCTTAGCCTTTGCCTTTGTATGTCTTCAGCCTGGAGTCATCTTCCTCCAGATCTTTGCAGAACTGCCTTCTGCTCCTTTGGGGCTCACTCACATAGCCTATTGCCTTGCTCTGTATTCCCCATGGCATTTCTCTGCAAGTTCTAAAAGTACCCTGCTTATTCATTTATACGCTTCTGTCTGTTTTGTCCATCTCTTTGGAATTTAGTAGGCATTCAATAAACACTCAATAAACAAAGCACTGAATGAAATCAAATAACAAACCAAACAACCCATTCAAATGTCCCATCAAACAAAATCTGCAATTTAGTTCTCTTGCTCTAAGCGGTCAGGTTTGACGTATTGTTTCTGGAGCAGTTCGGGCGCAATTCCAGGGAAATACAGAGATGCTAAAAATATCACTGGAGTGGCTTCCCTGGTGGCGCAGTGGTTGAGAATCTGCCTGCCAATGCAGGGGACACGGGTTCGAGCCCTGGTCTGGGAAGATCCCACATGCCGCAGAGCAACTAGCCCCATGAGCCACAATTACTGAGCCTGCGCATCTGAAGCCTGTGCTCCACAACAGGAGAGGCCGCGATAGTGAGAGGCCCGCGCACCGCGATGAGGAGTGGCCCCCACTTGCCGCAACTAGAGAAAGCCCTCGCACAGAAACGAAGAGCCAACACAGCCATAAATAAATAATTAAAAATTTAAAAAAAAAGGCAAAACTCCTTAAAAAAAAAAAAAAATATATATATATATATATATATATATCACTGGAAGGTTAGACAGCAATGGAGGTGCCCATATACTAGATTTTTCAGGATCCAGAGTATAAAATGGAGAGTTCAGAAGGAAAAGAGAGGGAGAGAGAAATTATCCTTATTTTTACTAGAGTAAGAATATCAAAAGGCATTGACACAAACTCTTTCAACCTTACCGTAGTAGCTCCACCTTGTTACCCAGGCAAAAATATCCTAAATTGGGGAAGAAGTGAGAGAAAATTAAACATGTAAGACACAGAGTTCATGAGATTTTTTTTCCAAACAAGTATATTATTACTGTTATTACTTTGATATGAACAAAATCTGTACAGACCTCAGAAGCTGAAAAAATTAATTTACAAGAAAATATTTTTAAAAAGAAGGGGAAAAAAACCAATCTGGACCCTCGCCTGATAACTCCAGGTAACTTTTTTTGAATCTGAAGGAGCCAAATAAGCCCCTTAGTATAAAGTATCTCATGCTTACTAATAGTTTAGTGTATTCACCCACATGTCCCAACTTACTTTAATGCAATTATATTTCACTGTAAAAAAAATGGGGGATTGTGATTCTTCCATAGGTGACAGGTTTTACACACACGCCCAACTGGTGGAAGGAGACCAGGAGGCCCTGGATGGCTGCCTTGTGAACCCCTTTGTTCTACTCTTAGCCCTGAAATCATGTATCCCTCTCAATGTCCCATTTGCTTCTTCTGTTAAGTGGGTGTTGTAACACCCTCAACAATTTCACCCCCTATAGGGACAAAACTTGGTTCTTGAGGGAAGGGGGAAAGGAGGAGTGAACACATCTTATATATTACAATGGTTTGCTGCCTTCCAAACCCCAACTCTACCCAACCAGTGCTTATTTCTCCATATTTAATTTCTCCTATGGAGAATTTAAATATCATGTTTCTCTCTATGGGACAATAATTTTAAGATAAAGAAAAAATAAAAAAAAGAACAAGGTAAAAAACAAGGAAGTTATGTGAAATTCAAATCAGGTGGTGTGTAGGGCTACAGGCAGTTTGGCTCAAGAAAACTCCCGCAGGCACAGTCCTGAGGTGACTTACTTTTGCTAATCATGAAAACCAAAAATGTGAGCAATGATACCAAGGCAGTAACACAGATTCCAATGTAGACTCCCTTATTGGTGCTTATCCATGGATCTTGTGCCAGCGTCACAGGCTTGATCAGCAGATCAAAAAAAAAAAAGAAAAAAAAAATCTTAGAATTATTGGTAGAAAACATTTCTGAAAATAATGTACACAGACACACTTATCTTTATTGGCCTTTGGCTAGTTCTGGATCATGAGGGGTAAGACCAAATGATTTAAAGTTATAACCATGTGGTGAAATTCTAAGACAATTTAGAATTCAAAATGTATTTGGGGATGGTGGAAATGTTTTATCTCTTGCTTGTGGTGGTATTTACAGAGGTGTATACGTTTGTCAAAACTCAAACTGTACACTTCAAATGAGTGTGCTTTATTATATGTAAATTATACCTATTTTAAAAAATTAATAAGCTATTTTCATAAATAATCCTCTTATGATATTAAAAAAGAAAACAACAATTTTTGTTCCTATATAAGTTGACGTGGTGGTGTTATCTCCAGCTATGTGAATGTGTTCAATTATTAAAATTGGCCCTTGATTACAAAACTTTTTTTTTTTAACTAGAATTCAAGATTCCATCTATGTCTTTATAAATGGACTTGAAAGTAGATGCTCATATACATGGCCCTGCTTAACAATTAAAATGCTGCACAATTGGAAAGAAATACAACTTTATTTAAATCCCCTAGTATGGTTCATAAGGGACCATCACCTCCCGGAATAAAACTGAAATACGCCATGCATCATGTTCAGCCCCTTTACATAACTTAACTCTAATCCTAAAGAGGCCCCACGGGGTAGGTATTTTAACAGAAAGAAAGTGAAGATCAGAGAAAAAGATTAAGTCTCAAGTCTCTTCCTGCATAAGAGTTTAATCTCTGGAGTCAAAATTCCAGCTCTTTTACTTAGTTGCTGTGTGACCCTAGACATGTTATTTATCCTCTCTGACCCTCTGTTTCTCTGTCTGTCAAATGCAGATTAAATAGGGTTCTTGGGAAAGATAATTTAGGTACTTCCTGATCAACACTATGAGGAACACAAAGGGTGGTGACTTAGCATATGAGCTGTCCTTGCTTAAAGGGGGAACAGCCAGTGTCTTGGGAGGGAAAAGCTGTGTAATTACCTTACTTGTGGGGGGTAAAGTGGTTACATGGAACATGGAGTTACAGGAAGCAGGCTTTGCTTCCTTTTAAAAAATATTATGTTACATGAAAACCGCAGTTTCATTTTAGAATGTGCAGCTAAGCATAAAGAAAGGAAAACAAAAATCAACCATAATCCCAACATCCAGAAACAGCCACTATTACCATGTTTCATTACATACTCTTCTAGAATTTTATCCTAGTGTTTTTCTTAACAGAAGCAGTTACTATATTCAATATATACTACAGTATATACACTACACACACACACACACACACACACACACACACACACACATTTTTTGGTCGTGCTGCACGGCATTTGGGATCTTAGCTCCCCAACCAGGGATCGAACCAGCACCCGCTTCATTGGAAGCGCAGAGTCTTATTAACCACTGGACTGCCGGGGAAGTCTCTACACTATTTTGGAAGTACATGTTTTCATTTAACAATCAACACTGTCTTCTCATGTCAGTAAATGCACTGCAGTGACAACATGCTTAATGGCAATAAGCGGGCATGCTTAATTGACTAAGTAATTAATCCCTTATTATTGAACATTTAGGTTGTTTATAACATTTTCATGAGTATAAATAGCAGCAATGAACATCTTTTCTTATACATCTTCACGTATTTGTTCAATTCTCCCCCTAATATGGAGTTCAGGAAGTTGATTTACTGGGTCGAAATATATGCTGCTTGGTTTCAGGATACCTGGGAGACACCTTGACATCTTCAGAGTCAAGACACAAAAAGCCCATGATTTTGCCTGTTGTGAACTTGCTCCTATATTGCTTCTACTTGCTGCTAAACATACCTGTCCTGCCAGTAACCGAGGTAAAGAACAATCTCATCATTCAGAATGTTTGTTTCTTTTTTCTTAATCCAGCTATAACAATATAACAGTCATTTACATTGTGGCAGTTCTGCTATTTAACAGGCATATACAAATTCAGCACATATCCATCAGATCAATCAGTGCCCATACCATGAGTTGTTAAAATCTTCAATATCACTCCTATGTAGTGGTGCTCTCATTGTCACTAAGGTATGCAACATAAGGCCGTTTGATTTCACACTAAATAACCCCACTTTGCCTGAGCTTGAATTTCTCTTACAATGGCCATGCTGCAACTTCTCTCCAATTGTGATCGGGATTACTCTCATACCTGAAGCTCTTTAGGTTTGTTGCTTCTAAGAATTATTTGCACATAGTAAAAGGAAAGTTGGTTCACCCAAGGGAGCCAACAGTAAAGGACCTATTGATAAATTCTTCTAACTTAGAAAGATGAGGTTTTGATGAACATTATAAGAATAAAGCCCCTTAGATTTTTCTCAATCTAACTGTGGAAAAAGTATGACAACATCCTATAGAATCACAAAGTTTTTCAAGATGTTAGGACCTTAATAAGTCATCATATGGGGAGGTTTATGTATAGAAAGATTCAGAAGTGGCCTCAAAATTTCTATATAGGAGGACAATTGGGTTGAAAGGATATTAGGGGGCTTATGTTTAAGCAAGCACACTTTCATTTATATAACACTTTTAGTTGGGATGGCCCCCATTCCACCACATCAATTCAAAGCACGTTATTTCTCTAACGATCACTGAAGTCGCCCTTGGTATGTAACATTAACGCAAGATCCTTGAATTAATTCACACTTTTTTTCTAACTTTCTGGGCAGGAGAAAGTCTGTAGTGTGTGTGTGTGTGTGTGTGTGTGTGTGTGTGTGTGTAGAGAGTAAAATATCACTTTTCAGGTATTTCTGACAACTAGTGTATCTATATAAACTTTTTAAGTTAGTTAAAGCATCCCTATTTAAGAGTCAAATTCTTTTCTTCCTTTATTTGAAATGTGTGGACTAGTCTTACAATAACAATCTCTAAATGTAACTTGCTTCCAGGGAGACATAAAAGTGAATCTGGCTAATAAAGTAGGAAGGAATATGCTTACAGTTTGATTGTTATGCCAAAGGGCATCTGGAGACTGGGTCACAGTGCCATACCCATCTGCTCAACAAGAAGGAAAATGAATTAGAAAGACAAAAAGTATTGAATTTTCACTGTAAACACCAAATATATTCACATTGCCTTCTGGTAATGAATGAAAAGTTGAATAATCATATGGCTAAATGCTGTAGGCTTGCAAGAGTTATACCAAGTTACTAACATTTATTAATTTAACCTGTAAGGTTGTGCTTCTTAAACCATTTTGTCATGAACCCTTCCAAAATGAACACTTTTTTTTCTCTCTGTGGAAAAAAATGCACGTACACAGAAAGTTTACATACAATTTTAGAGGAGTCATAGTGGCCCATTATCAGAACTAGGTTAAAAATTGCCACTTAGGGCTTCCCTGGTGGCACAGTGGTTGAGAGTCCACCCGCCAATGCAGGGGACACGGGTTCGTGCCCCGGTCTGGGAAGATCCCACATGCCGCGGAGCGGCTAGGCCCGTGAGCCATGGCCGCTGAGCCTGCGCGTCCGGAGCCTGTGCTCCACAACGGGAGAGGCCACAACAGTGAGAGGCCCGCGTACCACAAAAAAAAAAAAAAAAAAAATTGCCACTTAAAGTTATGTAATCAATATTTTCATGACAGCTAAGAAGCTGCCAGTGAGGATGCTCAGAGGCCATTGCACATCCAAAGAGCAGAACCACCCCGTTCAAAATAGTTGTTACATTGGTTTTACATTCAAAATGTGTGTGAAATGTACTAAGATATCTGAAATAGGTGGCATCCAACTCCTATATTATATGCCACAGTGCCTAGACATTGTTGCAGAAGTGCTTTAGAAAATACGTTATATCAGCCCCAAGGCCAAAGTATCTTATACTACCTAAAACCCCAATATAAAAGGATATCATGCCTAAAGTTTTGAATATCCAAATTTTAATAGTGTTTGAAATATCTCTTTTGTTATACAGAACATATACTGTTGGCCCTCCTAAGCAACTATAGGTCAAATACAGGTTTCTCTTTTTACTGAGCACTTTACATCCTTATACCAATTTTTTAAACCCCATTTTATTGATGAGGAAACAGATCTGAAATGGTTAAAGTTTCCAACTCTAGTAAAGGACCATAGCCTCAGCTCATAACCACCACACACATTGCATTCCTATTCAGTGAAAATACTGCAGGTCTTACAAATTCCCTAACTACTGACAAAGCTATAAAAATGTCACTGTCCAGGCTTCCCTGGTGGCGCAGTGGTTGAGAGTCCCCGGGTTCGTGCCCTGGTCCGGGAGGATCCCGCATGCCGCAGAGCGGCTGGGCCTGTGGGCCATGGCCTCTGAGCCTGCGCGTCCGGAGCCTGTGCTCCGCAACGGGGGAGAGGCCACAACAGTGAGAGGCCCGTGTACCGCAAAAAGAAGAAAAAAAAAGTCACTGTCCAGTGGCAATGAAACTGGGCTAACTATATCCCCCCAAATTTTTACACTTTACATTACTGTGTCTACATTTTATTCATTCCGACACTACTTAGAGAGCCAAAGACAATATCTACAGTTTAGGCTCTGTGTATAACTTGTGTTATAACCTTAAGTAAGTCCTTCAGGTACAGAATGGATGATGTTGCAAAAACAGCATAAAAAAAAAAAAACAGCATGGATTTGAGTCAAATAAAACTTGACTTCAGTGCTGACAATGTCCCTTGGCAATGTGACCTTGATCAGGTCCTTTGCATATACATTTATGTATGTATGTATGTATTTGTATATATTTATATTTCTAGCTGGGGTAACCCTGAACTACAAGCTGTTGATAGCACTTGTCTGTCTCATAAAGTTGTCACATTAGAAGATGCAGTAAACACCATATTAGACAAATATCAGCTATTACTATTATGTTATAATGAAAGGAGCAATAGGGGGAGGAACACAGTACAATGGACTTTCCAAACATCACGTCCTTCCTTCCTCACAAACACGCAATGAGGAATGCAACAACTTGCCCATGGGCACGCAGCTAGTAACTGACAGTTGAATTGGAAGCTGTCAATCCCCAAAGCAGAACTAAAGAGCCTCCCCAGTCTGGCAATGGCAATGAGGAAGGTCTGCCCTGAAAGAATTAAATAGGTAATATATGACAGTTTGCTGGCACATCCATCTGTCAAAAGGTGGGTAGCAGGCCATATGATGCCCAAACTTCCTTCCAGATTAACATTCTTTGCTTTGTGAGGCTTTAACCCACAGAATTCTGACTGGGGCACTTGTAAGGATTTGGCTGGAGAGCCTCACAGACACTGACAGGATGGCAGCAGTCACAGAAGTCATGGGGACACAGCTCCTCCAATGTCTGTTCCATTCTGGAAAGCTCTACTTTGATCAGGTTTTAGTGACATATTTTAGAGAATGATTCTCCACTCCTACTTTCTTCTTCCTCATCGCATAGAAGTGTGGGTTGCAGCTGCTCCTACTGCTGTCACTTTGTATTTTAATCTACTTTTACTTTGTTTCTGTGCCCGGAAACAGTTCACACTAAGGAGTCCACTTTCAAAACCAAATGTCACCTTTGGCTAATCCCAAGTGAATTGGTCCCTCTCTGAGTTTCACTTTGGGTCCATTTTAAACTAATCAGCTTCCAGGAATGACTGGCAAAAGGTAGGCCATACTGGGGGTCCACTACAGATTGGCAACTCCTGAGCACGATGAGCCATATGCACGAGGAGTCTTGCAAAGCTTGACCTTGTTTGGATGCATCACAGGCACAAGGACACATAAGCTAGCTCTGCATTACAAAGGGGTTCCGCATGTGGCACTCCCCAAATTTACCACCATAGGTAATAGAGGTAGCTGGGAAAGATGACAGGACTCAGCATCACCTTTCTCCATCACAGGAAAGACAGGTCAATCTTACATCTCAAAAGAATATGGACCTACCCAAATTGGGGAGAGTGGGGAAGACTTTTGGAGGGTGGAATAGCAGAATCTCAGTGGGGCATGCCTCTTTGGTGCCAGTGTCATGTGTCCTCAACCCATCTTAAAGTGTCCATGTGAAATGAAAACTTGACAAGGCAGAAGGGGAGCCTCCTGGCTCTACATATCCTCTGGGTCTTAGAGGAAGCATGAACACAGGTGACCAGTTTGGTCCGGACCAGCTTCGTTTGGATTTAATTGTTTTAAGGCTCTGGCCCAAGGGAGTAAGCCCAATACTAAGTTTGAAGTCAAAGCTGGTTCATTTAATTTAGAAAAATACTGATATGCATGTGGATGTTCCCAAATGATATAAGCTGTCTATGCCGCTCAGTTGTATGTATTTCTGGACATTCTAAGTAATAGTCATAATTGCCACTAAATCTATCACTTACCTTTTAACGGTGTCCCAAGATCTTTATCTCACTAAATCTTTGCAAGAATTCTACAAAATCAGTAACATTCCATCCATTTTACAAAGGATAAAAACTGATTCAAAGAGGGTAAGACGTTTGTTCAAGTCGCATAGCTGACTGGAGTAGCCAGTGTTGGCACTCAAGGCAGATCTGTCTTATTCCAGAATATGTGTTCTTAACAATGTGCCAATGTTCATCAAAATTTGAAAGCTCCCAGGTGTTCAGGAAAGAAACGGAAGTTACCTGTTGAGCAAGAGTGCGATGGTGAGCCGGTTATATTTGTTTCTTGCCGTGTGGTAGGCTGGGTTTCCGCTCTCTGCATTGGAGAAGATAAAGAAGCTACTGGAATGACAAGAATGGGAGAATGGTGTTCAATTTGTGGAGGAAAATTTCCACCCCCAAGAAAAGTAAAAAACAAAACTAAAATCAGGAGTTACCCTTTGACTCTTTCTTAGAAAATATTCAAGGATGGCCTTCAGGTGTTATACTGCCATATAGGTATTTCATTATCATGAATAAATCTGATCTAGGGAATGATCTGGAGAGCTTATCAATAGACAGAATTATTTCACTTTTTATACTCCTAGGATCCCCCTAGAGCCTACAACAGTGCATCTTATGTAGGACACCCAATTAAACTTTTTTTTTTTTTTTTTTTTTTGCGATACGTGGGCCTCTCACTGTCGTGGCCTCTCCCGTTGCGGAGCACAGGCTCCGGATGCGCAGGCTCAGCAGCCATGGCTCACGGGCCCAGCCGCTCCGTGGCATGTGGGATCCTCCCGGACTGGGGCACGAACCCTTGTCCCCTGCATCGGCAGGCGGACTCTCAACCACTGCGCCACCAGGGAAGCCCTAAACTTTTATTCATACCAATGACGTTGCACTTTTGTGGAGCAGGGCCTTGAGGTGGGCACTAATCCACTCTCCCCGCATCACAAGAACCCCAGTCTGGATTTCTTCACCTTATTCAAGTTCCTAATTATCCATCCACACATCTTTCCAGGGAGATGCACACACTGACCAGCACGGAAAACATACTGAGAATATTTAACTCCTTGAGGTCCCTTTAAGGTGACAGTACTGTCCAATGTCTGAGTCTTGGTAATGAGCC
This sequence comes from Mesoplodon densirostris, assembly GCF_025265405.1. Classification (NCBI taxonomy): domain Eukaryota; kingdom Metazoa; phylum Chordata; class Mammalia; order Artiodactyla; family Ziphiidae; genus Mesoplodon; species Mesoplodon densirostris. The sequence goes on from NC_082663.1 coordinate 136,408,266, forward strand.
TCAAAGCAATGTTCCTGGTACCTTGGCTCCTTCTGCAGTTGTGTTTTGGTCACTCTTTTTATAAGACTGATTTCCTGTGTTATCTGATTCATCTTCCATTTCTCACCAAAAAGCTTCACCAAGAGTTCTCAGGGTTATGTTTCCTTTTCCTTTCTTGAAGTCTCTTCTTTATTTTCTATCAGACATTTCACGTTACCTGCAGAGTTGACCACTTGCCTCTTTATAAGATCTTTACATCCCTTCCTCTTAGAGCACCACAGAAAATTAGAGCAAGTTAGTGGTGCTGGCTGGACAAGAGTTCCCAAGAGTTCCCTGGGCTTTCCTCATTGCCTCTCACTGGTCTTTCTCTTTCCACTCCCCCACCATGGTCTTCACATTTCAACATCATCTCTTCTCTTGTTTTGAACTGTCTTTTGTTTTTGGTGGGGTTTGTTTGTTTGTTTTTGCTTTCCTCTAATGCTCAAATCTGTAACAGGATGTGTCTCTCTTTAGGAACAATAGGAACTAAGAACAGGATGAATCAGAAAGTCAGATGATCAGCATCTTCAGTCAACTTAAGTCCATGCAAAGGACCTCTTGAGCTTAACTCCATCCCCTAGTTTGGGTCTATGTGGTCATCTTTCTTTTCTTCTCTGCTCCTACAACTTTACATCCAACCAGTGCATGAATATTTTAGGCAACTAGCATGGACGGGGCACAGAGCACAGAGAGGGAATGGATGTAAAGATAAATTCCCCTGCCCTGGATCTGCTCCAGTGTTCACCTCCTTTCTATATTGTAAAGTTCAACTCTAAACTCAAACTCTTTAGGAAACTATCAGGATGCCTCTAAGACTCAACTAATACTATCCCCCAGGAGGTCACATAAACAAACACTTTCCTTCTGAAACTCGGCTTTAAACAAAGGCTGTAACTTACACATGTTCACCAAACAAGGAGCACTAAGCCATCCACCTCTGCAGGCACAAACTATTAAGAAGCTAAATCAATATTGAGAAAGTCAACAGATGCTCTAGTGTGTTTGCTGCCTGGAACAAAACTATTTTTCTTACAAAGTTTTATGGCTCTAAAATCCCAGTTTTAACCTAAAGATGTCTCTTTAAAACTCAGTTCAAAGTCCAATCCTTCAGATCCCTCCTGGTTGAATATAGACATTATTCAACAGGAATGAAGGGAAATCAATATGTTCCATCAGACTTTTTCGGCTAAAATGTTGTGACATTTGTGTTATTCCTCAGGATCCAGGGCCACTTTAAAGTGCCAAAGGGTTGTGGAGGCTTTGAGAATCTCCACTAAAAAGTTACATTTTTAATCCGAAAAATAGAAAGTTTGAACCTAAACATGTCCTCAGAATGGCAAGCTATTTCCCCAGCTTTAAGTCAAATTATTCTCCACTTGTATTAACCTAAACTTTAATCTAACAAAAAGTTGAACTATGAACTATGTAGCCAGAATTGAAAAAAAAAAAAAATGTGTGCACTCTAAATCCCATAGTCCTTAAATCTGATGTTTACTTTGTCATCAGTATAAATAGCATTACTCTGCTACATAAATAAACTAAAGGATGCCAGAAGCAAAACTGTGTAAGTCACCGACACCCTGACACCTGAAAAGACAGGGTAATTGTATGAAGGCTTTTCCAGTGAGAATGTCAGATCAGGACAAATTCATCCAAACATAAGCTCTATGTTCATAATAGAAGGCAGCAAAGCCCCAACATTCAAATTAAAGGGGACAATCTTGACTCAACCATTTCCTATTCGTATGACTGTCAACACTGAACTTAGACTCTGTGCCTTGGTCCTCACAAATGTAAAATAGGATTGAATCACACCTACAAGGCATAGGATTGTCATAAGAATGAAGTGGCTTAATACTTGTAAAGCAGTTAGCATGGTTCTAGACACAGGAAACAGAGTAAACATTAACTTCACTGAAATCTTATCCTCAAGTGTTGGGTGAGACTTCAGAATGGATTAAATGATCTCTATTCAGAGCTCCTTGTAAGGACAGAATCTCATTCACCTGACCCTGTTCTGGCATTCCCTATTTTTCCTCATAAGTCTGTGTTCAACTGGGCCAAATCCCCACCATCCTCCTTAGATGTCCAAGATCAGTGGTCTGGCTTTTTTATTCCTTTTTATTTTTATTTTTTTGCTATTAATGAATTCCTTTGAGAATCTGATAAAAAGCTATAGGGTCCCCTCACTCTGAAGATGATTATACATACAAAAGGTGACTATAACATGGGACGGAGGTTCACAGATTCTGTGAAGCCAGGTTTGGAAGCCTGTTCAAATCCTTACGCCAGATTGCACTTCTGCCTTAACACAACACCCTGGATGGTCTATATCCTCTCCTTTAAAGCCTGCTGGGCTCAGAAGCACATCTGTTTACCTGGCTGGAGGTTCTTTGTGTGTGCTGGCACTGGAAGAGCAGAGGTAGAGGCCCTCGTTGTCGCTGGAGCAATGGTGACCGTCGTTGTTGGTAGAGCAGTAGTGGTCGTCATTGGTGGTGGAGTAGTAGTAGTGGTAGTTGTTGGTGGAGTAGTAGTAGTGGTAGTTGGTGGAGTAGTAGTAGTGGTGATCATTGTTGGTGTAGTAGTATTAGTGGTGATAGTTGGTGGTGGAGCAGTAGTGGTCATCGTTGGTGGTGGAGCAGTAGTGGTTGTCATTGGTGGTGGAGTAGTAGTGGTGGTAGTTGGTGGAGTAGTAGTAGTGGTGGTCATTGGTGGAATAGTAGTGGTCATTATTGTTGTCGTAGGTGGAGCTAGAAATCAACATAAAAGCAAGGATTCATCAAGCAGCAGGAAACAAGAGTCGAGTGCTGGGCCTGTGCACCAACACAACCACTGGGACTGTCCCCAGGCAGAAGTGAGCACTTATCTCCCATGAACTCAGAGTTCTCCTCATTGGTGAACTACAATCTGTGACTGAGGAGGGAGCGAAGACATGTTCACAACAAGGACACAGCTGCATTGAAAGGAGTATATATGGGGAGGCTTGGAGATAAAAAAATGACACCTGGGATTTGTATCATAGCCCTTTGAAAAGACTAGTCCCGCACATCAGATTTATGTATCTTCATAAACGTCTGTGAGGTAGGGGAAAAAGTCTAGAGCCCGAAGCCGTGTTTGTCCTCAGTGGCATGTAACTAGGACCTAAATAGTAGTTCCCAAGAACCAGAATATTTACCAAATAAATAGCATTCCATTCACTCAGTCCTAAGGGTACCCTCCCAACAGACCTGCATCGTAATTGTGGATTAATTCACACCATTAACATACGCTAGATAACATAGATGCCTTGTGCGTTTGGTTTGAAGGTGGACTAGACCTTTTAAGGTTCCTTCCTTCCTAAGGGATAATAACAAAAGGTAATGACTTTGTCTCTTTCCAGAGTCAGAAATGGTATAGGACTCCAAACCACTTACTGAAGTCCTCAGAGCTACCCAGAGAAGAACTGTAACTAGGATTAACCCAAAACACAGCGCCTGGCACAAAAGCAGAAATTGTAGGATTGAATCAAGAATGTGTACATTTTTCTCACCAGGCATCTTTTTTGCCCACAAGAAGTATTCTTAAATTTCAACTCTACTAACTATAAATTAGAACCTCAAATCTTTTGAATAGGAGACAATTGGTATGAAAACTCTTTTGAGGGATTGAAGTCAATTTAATTTGGAAACTAACTAATTTTTGCCTTAAAGAAGAAAAACGTTTTTTTCAACAAATATTTATGAGTGTCTATTATGTACAAGGCATTAGTAAATGTTTTAGGCTTTGGGGGTCCTGTGATCTCAGTGGTAATTGCTCAACTCTGTCAGTGTGAAAACAGCCACAGACAGTATATAAACTAATGGGTGTGGCTGTGTTCCAATAAAACTTTATTTATAAAACTGTTGGTGAGTCTGTTTTATAATCCGATCTGGTCCTAGGGCTACAGTTTGCTGACCCTGCTCTAACAGTGTAGTCAGAGGTTTTTAAGAAGAGTGCAATCCAATCCCCTTCCTTCAGTTTGAAATCAAATCTAGAGAAAGAAGGAAGAAAGCAAAAAAGCCTGATCAAAGGCTATAAAAAGGAAGAAAACTAATTGGCTTGTTTAACTAATGTGTCTTCCTTAGTGGTAAGTATTTCCTGAGGAAGAATCTAGGAAACTAAGGGTAGAGGAGCTGCTGAGGAAGACCCCTAACAGAAGGTTGAAAAGTAAGCTGATTCTGTGAAAAGTGCAAGAAAACTTAAGCAAAGAATTGGATTGGAGGCAGAGAGTCACTTTGGCTCAGTTACGGACCCGTTTCCCACTGGACAGAGCAGTGGCTTTGTAAATATTCATCTATTAAAGAATTTCTAAGCACTCCAGAAGTCCCCTACTGGGACCTCCCTGGTGGTGCAGTGGTTAAGAATCCGTCTGCCAATGCAGGGGACAAGGGTTCGAGCCCTGGTCTGGGAAGATCCCACATGCCATGGAGCAACTAAGCCAGTGCGCCACAACTACTGAGCCTGCGCTCTAGAGCCCGCAAGCCACAACTACTGAAGCCTGCGTGCCTAGAGCCCGTGCTCCGCAACAAGAGAAGCCACTGCAATGAGAAGCCCACGCACTGCAATGAAGAGCAGCCCCCTCTGTCTGCAACTAGAGAAAGCCCGTGCGCAGCAACAAAGACCCAACACAGCCAAAAATAAATAAATTAAAACAAAACAAAAACAAACAAACAAAAAGTCCCCTACTAATTTCTTTCTCTATACTTTTTAAAAAATATTCAGCCAGACCAATCAGATAATTTCACAACTCCAAAAATAATCTCTTCTCCACACGTTGCTTCATCACGTGTCTATAGCGCCAGCCTCTTTTGGCTTCCTTAAATTGCCTCCTACATATAGGTTCCCCAGAGTCAGCTATTTGCTGTATCAGAATTGACCTTATTTTACCTGCCTTTATAAAGGACACAAGCCAAGTACAAAAGTTGGGAGATTGCAATATCAAGTTCATTTAAATCAAAAAAGAGTCATAGCTTATGAAGGCCACAGGTATTGGATTCTGTTGTCAATAGAAGACTTTAGTGGGAGAAGATTCATTAGGAAAGACCACCAGAAACCAGGAAATCCTGAAGAACCTGCTCCTTTCATCAAATGGCAAGAAAAATTAGGATGTCTACATCAAGGTGGAAAAATGTAAACTTCCCAGATTTTTGGATTTTATGAAATTCTTAAAAGCAACAGGTGAACGTTATTGAGATGCAAATGTTTTCATACTGCAATAAGGCCATTTTATTTTTTCAACAGTCAATTTAGTGATATGGTGTGAAATATGCTTCAAAAAATCCAAGACAGGACAGAGGGAGGGGGTGAAACTATATAGGCTTATACAATGTATATGCAACAAGACTGAATTGATAGATTGTTAAAGCCAAATGATATATCTACTTGACAGGACCTTATATTACCTATTTTATACATATGAATTCTCTGTAAGTCTTGAAATGTTAAGAAAGGACACTTGAGAATTCTTCTAAGACATAACCTCAGAGAAAAGGGCAGTTCTTCAAGTGGAATAAATTTACCTCCATAAAAATGTTCACTATATTTCACTGTAGAACAGTGAATGCTTTTTCATGAACCAACTAGCATTTTTGAAGCACTGCTTTAGGAGATAGTTTGCTGACTGGGAAGATCCTAGACTATGGTCTTGAATCAAGGTTAGTCTTTTTTTTAAATTAATTTATTATTTATTTTATTTATTTTTGACCATGTTGGGTCTTAACACTTCATTCTACACAAATAGAAGTTATTCTATTCCAAAAGTTATTAGAAAACAAGATTATAGGAACCTCCTCTTTCCCTATTAAAGAAGAGAAAGTTAATAACAAACAGAAAACTCTTATCTCTGGGAACCCACAGGAAGTGATCAAAGGAAGGAGGAAGACAAGCTCACCTGGCTTTATACTCAAGTCTAGGGTGATTTTTATATCATTGAACCACCCTCTCTTCTCAACACGGCAACAATACAAGCCACTGTCAGCCTGGGCTGCATTCTCTATGGTCAAAGACACATCCCCTCCACCAATGTTTCCGTTTAGCTTATAACGTTTGTCCTTCTGAAAGGTGACACTGTATCCATTAGTCCAGATAATGTCACTTCCGCAGTGAGTTAAAGGACATGCCCCTCGGCCCCAGCACATGCTCACAACTTCTCCACCATAGGTGCAGGGTAGCCTGACAGACTGACCCACCACTCCAGTCACTCGTGGGTAAGACGTTACACCATCTGTAAATAAAGAGAAACCTGAGCATGAGGTCTCAATATTTTAACTTTAATTTCATTCTCATTTTTTTTCTTTATATAGCTTCTTTGGTTTGTAGTCATCTGACTATATCTTGAGTTTTAAAATTTAGTATAAGCATTTTTCTATGTTAACATATTCTTTAGCAGCATTACTATTTACTAGATACATTTGTAGATAAAACATCATATAAACGTTTTTCTGTATTCAGGATTATTTCCTAATAGGAAAAGATTTCCAAGAAAGAAAGTATCAGGATAAAGGGGAGAAATATATTCAGTCTCTTGGTGAATATGACCAAATTTCTTTCCAAAAGGTTTGAAACAAATGATACTCCAGTAATGCATGAGTGTTTGTGTACTTCATCCTGTGTTTGACAGCTATCTGCTTCTTTAATAGGTAATACATACATGTGGCTTTTCCTTTCCCCTAGATTCAATCACTGTCTCAGTTGAAATCCGTTTTAAAAAGTCTACGGCGGGGCTTCCCTGGTGGAGCAGTGGTTGAGAGTCCGCCTGCCGATGCGGGGGACACGGGTTCGTGCCCCGGTCCGCGAAGATTCCACATGCCGTGGAGCGGCTGGGCCCGTGAGCCATGGCCACTGAGCCTGCGTGTCCGGAGCCTGTGCTCCGCAATGGGAGAGGCCACAACAGTGAGAGGCCTGCGTACTGCAAAAAAAAAAAAAAAAAAAAAAAAGGTCTATTGCATTTAAAATTTTGATTTTCAATTTTTATTGCAATTTTAAAAATTGCTATTGCAAATAAAGTAACCTCACAACCCCTCTCTTATTAAAAAAAAAAAGCAGAGCTAATGTTTTACTTAAAGCATCATTGACTAGAAGGCAGAAGCCTAGTAAACTCTTTAGAAATCAGTTCTAAGAAAAAAGGGTTTATAATAGTTTCAGGAGGAACTGAGGCTTATCATGCTTTACGATCAATCCAAAAAATTTAAGCAGGGATCCTTTCTCGTGAGTTGATGACAGCCCTGCAATGCAGGTGGTAAGGTCCTCTTACCCAGGTGAAACCAAAAAATTGGAGAATATTCGATCAAATACTAAATTTTTCCTCTTAAAAACAAATAGGCAGGAAAACTCTCTCCTGTGGCAGTGGCTTAAAAATCCCTGCATTGCCAAATGCAGTCTGGGTGGTCCTTGAAAGAAATCTGAGATTCAACAGGTAATCATAGTTAAGACTGAGCTGTGAGTTTGGGAAATGCTCTGGGAATAAAACACTCATTGTTACATAAATTAAGAGTCTATATTTTTCACTAGGATTCTGAAAATATTTAATTTTGCTTAATGTCATTTTTGGACTACAAAGGTAATACATGTTAATTATAAAAATTTAAGATTTTTTTTTTTTTGCGGTACGCGGGCCTCTCACTGTTGTGGCCTCTCCCGTTGCGGAGCACAGGCTCAGGACGCGCAGGCTCAGCGGCCATGGCTCACGGGCCTAGCCGCTCAGCGGCCATGGCTCACGGGCCTAGCCGCTCCGCGGCATGTGGGATTTTCCCGGACTGGGGCATGAACCCATGTCCCCTGCATCGGCAGGCGGACTCTCAACCACTGCGCCACCAGGGAAGCCCAAAATTTAAGTTTTAGAAGTATAATTTAAAAATGTACTTTCCTCACATTCCCACCTCTAGAGATTGTTTTTAAAACTTAGGAAATGTCTATTTCTAAAATTTTCCCCTATCTCGTAGAATGTTTTGAATTAACATAGTTTTCTTTAAAAAAATTTTTTTGGCCACACCGGGAGGCATGTGGGATCTTAGTTCCCCAACCAGTGATCAAACCCTCGCCCCCAGGAAAGTTAAAATATTTTCCTTTTAAAAGAAATAGTTGCACATGTTTAAAAAAATCAAAAGGCACAAAATGGTACAATAAAGCACTCGTCTCCTTCCCACCCTATCCCCTTTTCTTCTTCCCGTCCCCTTCCACACCGTGATAACAACTGTTACTCTTTCCTACATGCACTTGAGTAGTTCATGCATACACAGCCATCTACCTACTCCTTTTTTTGGTTTCAACACAAATGGCAGCACATGTCATCCTGTACTGCATCGTGCCTTGTTCACCTACCCATAGATTTTGTAATTCTTAGCATTTATGAAATTTCTTTGGTTTAAGGTGTCAGCCTGGTTCTTTATTCACTAGTTGACCCCATTACCTTCCAACAAAGCCCAAGAACATCTACTCTCCCCCACCACACCCCCTACACCCCCCACACACTCCCCCTTCCTCAGCGCTTCCAAAGAACAGCCCACCTATTCACTTACCTATCAGAAGGAGTATGAGGCCCAGGATGGCTATCCACGGATGCATGATGGTACTGGCCTGAAGGAAAGACAGAGCACGCTGGTTGGTGTGCCCCCAAACCAGATGGTATCAAAACGAATCTTAATTCTCAGATTGCAACTTCTCCTTTCACCCTGATGGGGGGAATCACATAAGACTACCTGCTGGAAAAAAGACCATGCAAAGGCTTCGGGTCTGTTACCTCCAGTGACTGAGGGCTCTGCCCCTTCCAACAGAAAGGCAAAGGTGTCCTCTGAAGCAGTCCCCTCTTCCCCAGCTCCTTTCCTATACTTAGAGTCCAAACTGACTCCAGGTGCTGACAGAGGAGATAAGGGAGCAAACAGGAAGGAAACCAGAGGCCGGCTTAGCCAAGGACACCAGAGCAAAGACCAGACTTCCCGTGGCAAAGGTGCACTTACCCTTTGCCTAGAAGATGAGAGTCAACTGGCCTTCTGGCGAGGGCAGGGGACTTCCTTCCTGCTCTGTGGCCACAATGGCTAGTCCCCAGCCTCAGTCAAATTGTCAAGTGCCCACTGATATAAAAATGCACAACATGAGAGTTGTGAGTTTCAGTTTTCTTTGGGGACTTACTGAGGACTATCTTTGGCCCAGGAGACTGCCTTCCAGAGAGTACTGAGGAACCTCTCCCAAGAGACAAAGGTGGAGAGATAAGCATATATATGATTTTGGAGAAGTACAATCAGGCACACATCTCGGTGGAAGGTTGCCGCTGGTCACAAGGAACAGATATCTCAGTTAATGACTAGTGCTTTTCTAAGTACGGGAAGATGAAAGAAATTTGGATTCATAAAATTTTCTCCTGAAAATATCTAACTATCTGAAGGCCTGTTCAACCAGTTTTCCCAGAGCACAGAGTGCCATTCCTGATCACTGCCCTGAACTCCTTTCAGGGTGTATTGAACATCAGTGACTACAGTAGCTAGTGACTTAAATCTTATAGAATCAGATGGAGAGTGACACTGTTTAGCTGGCAGTGCCCCCTCATGGTTATAAATTCAATCATTATTTGGGAGGCAGTTCAGGACCATTTTATCCCACGGTGCTAAGAATACTCTTTCCTCAGTCAGGCCAGGATTCTGTTGATCCTCAGTTTGCTATTATTGGACTAGGCACTGCTAATAGTAGCTAAAAGTCTCTGGACCACCTGTCTTACTAGTCTGCTACGGTCCAGGCAAAGATTCCCTCTTGTTGCTTCTTCCCATATCGAGAGTTACACTATTACAATCTTGAGTTCATAAAGAAATATATATATGTGTGTGTCAATCATTTCAAGTTGCCTAGTCATCATTTTTATCAGAGGCTCAGTCACGTGTTTGGTAATGCAAGAAACAACAATCTTGTAAAATACGCAGAATACAAATAATATAGCTAGTAGCATTAATAGGGTCATAAGTGAATATTTAAGCCAAGAGCTTCCATTAGGTGCGGTCCAGTATATTCCCAGCTCATCTGACTCAGTCTCTCCTGTATCAATTGCTATCTTAAAAGTAATGAAATATTGGTATTGTTCATAAGGCACCCAGCCTAATTTCCTAGTGTTATTAGGCTGATTATCCTTAGTTTAACTGTTCCCAATATAAGGGAGCTTTTAAACTTAAATGACTTTAGTCTGGTGGTAGTCATATAAATCCACCCCATAACTGAAGGAGGGTCCCTCCTAATAAATGGGAAGTTATATTCTTTGACTGAAATTTAGCTTGTTCTTATTGAGCTTGAGTAACTTTAAAAGAAAATTCATATGTATAGCCATGGTCAGAGCAAGTACCATTGACTGGCCAAGTGAGAGGGTCCCATCTAGTAATATCAATATAGCTCAAACAGAACTATAACTTCTTTCTTCTAAAATAAATTTCCTAAGGGCCATCCAATTAGAGCCTTGGAGAGGAGAAATCCACCAAGGTAACCCAGAAATACTGGATGTAGGTAATTGGCCATAAACCCAACAATTGGATTAATTTCTAAACTCTGTGTAGGATTTATGCCCATGATAGAAAAACATGGATTTATGCAAAAGTCCAAGAAATTATTATAAAGAATTATATTATATAATTATATTCATATTTCTATAATTTTAATTGTATGATATTATTATCTAATGTAATTATTATATTGAAAACATGATAAATAAGCATATGGGTCAGGTCTGGCATCTAGGAATAGCCATCTACTTCTGATGTTGTCTTCTTCTTGTCTTGGTGTGAGTGCAGTTTCTCCTCTGTTTGAGCATTGTTTTAAGGTGAGTTTGAGGTCAGCAGTTCTCTCTATAGGCCAGTCCAGTGCAGGGGCCCTTTCTAAGTGGAAAATATGAATCCAAAAGTCAATTTCCTTCAGTCTTTCTGTGCATGAGCTAGTTAAGAGTACCTGATAAGGGTCCTTCCATCTAGGTTGGAGATAATCCTTTAAATGATGCCTTTTCCAATATGCATAATCTTCTGGTTATAGTTCATGGGGCATCTGATCTTCATCCAAAGATAGATTACCATGATAAGCTTCAGAAACAAACTTAGAGTGTCCTTTTAATAATTCAGTTAAACTTTACAATAATGTAACGTAACAACAGGTGACTATCTGGTAAGTGAGTCTTAGGCAGTAAATACAGACCTCAATTAACAACACTAGAATTTAATATCCACTGAAACATAATTTTTCTCTCTAAAATTACCCTGATTTCTATCAAATATAGCCAAATTAAGAGTAATTTGTTTGCAAAAATAAGTCTGGTTTCAATAAACTTGGCCTGATTATTTACATAAGTGTAACTGATCATACAGGCTCTTTTTTAAAATTGGCTTTGCTGGAACTTTTTATAAAGAATCTCAGATTGAATTTTTAAAAGGCTTCTCAAGGCCAGAAAAGCCATCCCATGGGCTTGCCATCAGATCCCACCTACAATATCTACAGATTTGGGTGAATTCCTCTCTTCTCAAGGTCCCAAAATATCTTCAGATTCCTGCATCTGTCAGGAGGTGGCCTCCCTTATTCACTTGATAAGGCTGCTAGTAACATAAGGGTTTACAGTTTTGGAGGAATCAGGTAGAAAGAAAAGATAAATGTTTCAATTCTGCTTACGAAGGTATCATTTACCAAATTACTGTAAGTCATAATTAGCTTAAAGGGAAAGGTTTCCTTATATCTGGAAAACAGATTAAAAGGCAGTAATATTTCAGAAAAAAATTATAAAAATTATAACCATATTGATCAGTTCACTGAGTCCTATGTAACTAATTTTTGATCTTTTGTTAACAGTTTTGTTTTTTTTTTTGCAGTACGCGGGCCTCTCACTGTCGTGGCCTCTCCTGTTGTGGAGCACAGGCTCCGGACGCTCAGGCTCAGTGGCCATGGCTCATGGGCCTAGCCGCTCCGCGGCATGTGGGATCCTCCCGGACTGGGGGGAACGAACTCATGTCCCCTGCATTGGTAGGCGGACTCTCAACCACTGCGCCACCAGGGAAGCTCTGTTAACAGTTTTATGAAGAGTTTTACAAGACTGTGCTTGTCAAAAGTCCTTTCTATGAATTTTCTTTAAGATGAAACGGTTTTGCAAAGGCATCAGAATCAAACAATAACTGTCTATGAATGACAAAGATTTTAAAGGGCATGGTTAAGGATCTGATTGCAAAAACTACGATGAGATATCACCTCACACCAGTCAAAATGGCTATCATCAAAAAATCCACAAACAATAAATGCTGGAGAGGGTGTGGAGAGACGGGAACCCTCCTACACTGTTGGTGGGAATGTAAATTGGTACAGCCACCATGCAGAACAGTATGGAGGTTCCTTAAAAAACTAAAAATAGAGCTACGATATGACCCTACAATCCCACTCTTGGGCATACATCCAGAGAAAAACATGGTCCAAAAGGATACATGCACCCCCAATGCTCATTGCAGCACTGTTTACAATAGTCAAGACATGGAAGCAACCTAAACATCCATTGACAGAGGAATGGATAAAGAAGATGTGGTACATATATACAATGGAATATTACTCAGCCATGAAAAAGAACGAAATAGTGCCTTTTGTAGCAACATGGATAGAGATTGTCATACTGAGTGAGGTAAGTCAGACAGAGAAAGAGAAATATGATATGATATCACTTATATGCAAATCTAAAAAGAAATGATACAAATGAAAGAATTTACAAAACAGAAACAAACTCAGACATAGAGAACAAACTTATGGTTACCTGGGAGAAGGGTGGAGGGAAGGGATAGTTAGGGGGTTTGGGATTGACATGTACACACTGCTATATTTAAAAAGGATAACCAACAAGGACCTACTGTATAGCACAAGGAACTCTGCTCAGTGTTATGTGGAAGCCTGGAGGGGATTTTGGGGGAGAATGGATACATGTATATGTATGGCTGAGTTGCTTTGCTGTGCACCTGAAATTACCACAACATTGTTAATTGGCTATACTCTGATATAAGATAAAAAGTTAAAAAAAAAAAGATCTGATTGTGATGCAATTGGCAAAGAAATTTGTTTCATAACATTTTAAGGTAATAATCAGTTATGACTGATAACATTTTACTAAGACATACCAGGTTTTTAGGAATTCCAATAATTTCTAGAATATCTATATTAATAACATTTCCCCCTAAAATATAGCCTAAGAATGTTTATCACAATTCATTTGAAATGCTTCCCATGTAATTTAACATACCAAATAAGACTAATTAATTTAATATTTCTCTCTTTGTTAAGGAGGGAAAACAATTCCCTTGAGGTATTCCAGGGCCTTTTGGAAAACCTCAAAGTTAGCTAAAGGTCAAATAAACTTCAATTAGAATGTGATCTTTGGGAAGTTTGCCAAAAATATCAAAAGACTTTAAAACACTTGGCATCATAGGTCACTGTGAAACAATACTCATTCACTTAACCAAGAGACAATAAAAGATTTCAAAGGTAAATACAGAAAGTTATAACAAATTACTTAAAACATAAAGAAAATTTACAATCTGTTATAAAAAGCAGATCAATATTCTAAGAAAACACTCCCCTCTTAATAAAGAAAAAAAACAAATTCAGATTTTGTACCATTTTACCTTTAATACTGAAATTCATTTGCTCAGTTAAATTTATTCTAATCTTAGTTCTGACCACATAAAAAATTCCCCTCTAAAGTTTCTTATTTTTTCTCTCAAACCTTCTAAAATTTTCTATACCCATATTAATTTGTCTCTTCTTTCCCATTTAGAAATAACTAGTATTAGGACAAAATTATTTTCTTTTTCTTTAACAAAATGCATTTCTATTTCTTATACCTTCTTTTTTCTTGCATACAAAGACGTTTTCCATATTAACTTAGTAGTCTAATTACATATATTAATTAGAATTCTCAACTTTTAAAAACCTTAATTTCTAGTGAAAACTAAGAAGTAAGCAATTATGAACTGTCTTTTACATTAGCATTCTATAGATTGGCAAACTTTAACTACTACTTATAATTTCTAAAAAACATGTGATTTCTTAAAGAAAATGTCTCCAAATGTATGTGGCACCAAATGTGTTTATTAATAGTCCTAAATATCTTTAATTTCTCTGCAAAATGATGCCTGTGTTCAGTAATTAATGTTCCAGTTACCTTATTTTATTGGGGAAGGACATCGATATTTAATAAATTTCCATCACTTAATTTAGCAAAATTCTAAAGTTTCAAGTTACCAAATATCTAGAGAGACTATTTTCAAGTAGACATTCCTAAAACATAATTATTTCTAAAGAGTTTACCTAAAAGTTCTTATCTCACTTACATTTAATAGACTTATAAAAAATTTCATCATACCAAGTTATTTTTCTTGCTGACAGATATAAGAACTTATTCTAGTAAATCTAGGTACAATAAAAGTATTATATTTATGTTGATGGCTCTAAAGACATGTCTGTATTAATTAAACCAACAAGCTCTAACTTTTATACCAAATATTAATTTAATACTGAATATTTCTCAGTTCACATGAACCTAAAATTCATCTGGGCTAGTTTATTATATATTTCTGAGAATTTATATAAGCACTTAATTTCCTTTAAGTCAATTAAATAGAGCTCATTTACAAATTAATTTTGGTAATACTCTCCAGAGGTAGAGACCTATCATATCTATAAGGCACACACAGACATGTAGTTTCATCTTAAAAACTTAGTCACAAATCAGTTATTACAATATAAAACTCACTCATTTTTAAATAACAGTTGGAATAAGTTGTTTACTTGCTGGAATTTAAAAAAGCCTTTCCCCCTTTTTTCTCAGTTTCAGGAACTGAAGATGGTCTAGATAAGATAATAGATCCTGAGAGCCCTGGTAGAACATTTACATCTCAAGGCACAGGGAGAGAAATGCAAGCTTCTCCTAGAAGGACTTGTTCCCTTAGAGTCAGAATTCTTTAAAGATGTAGGCTGACATTCTGAAGCCCCTACTTTAGGAAAGACCTTAGGCCAGCTTCCGACCTAATCACCCAGTCCAGACTGCTCCAGGCTCTTTCAAACAAAGTCCTCCAATATCTTTCAACTGGGTGGGGGTGGGGACAGTTAGGGGCGGGCATTTATTATACACCACCAAATAAAACTCAGGATCATCAACCGATTATCAGGAGATCTGAGAACCAGAAAGTCCTACTCAAATTCATCTGAAGACGCTGAGGAGGCAGACAGACAGAAGGACAATGGGGCCTGCTGGTACCAAGGGCTCTGGATCCTAAGTTCAGGCAAAGGAGAGAAGTCTGCTCTGCATCCCTGCACGGTCCTCAAAACTGTCAACTGAAACAAAAATGCACAATGTGTCTGTGAGTTTCTGTTTTATTTGGGGACTTAATGAGGACCAGGAGACAAGCCTCTCAGAGAGCTCTGAGGAACTGCTCCAAAGAGGTGGCCTTGCGGGGAGGGGAGGTCGGTATATTTGTGATTTTGGAGCCGTGCAGTCAAGCACACGTCTCGGTAGAAGGTTGCTAGTCACAAGGAATAGCTATCTCAGTTAATGATTTTAGTGCTTTTCTAAGGTCGGAAAGATGAAAAAAAATTTGGATTCATAAACTTTTCTCTTAAAGATATCTATCTGAGGACCTGTTCTGCCAGTCTCCACAGAGCACAGAGTGCCTCATTCCTGATCTCTGCCTCAAACTCCTTTCAGGGTGTGTTGAAGGTCAGCGACTGTAGTGGCTACTGACTCAATTCTTGTAGAGCCAGGTGGGGAGCGACATTCTTTAGATGACACCAGAATTAAGCAAAAATGCAAATCATTATACCTCACCATTCATGCTACAGGATGCAATGTCGCAGACCACATCTTACTGAGTGATATCAGGAGAATGTTTCAGGAAGAAGAGTCTGGACTAGACTTGGGTTCAGATCCCAGCTCTGCCACTTACAAAGCTGGGTATCCCTGTGAGTTTTGGAGTTCCTCCAAGCCTTGATTGCTTCCTTTGGAAAATAGCACTAAAAATACTTGCTCTATCTCCCTCAGAGACTTTTCATTATGAGCAAAAGGGCTGTGGGAGAACTTAAAAAACTAAACTTAAATATGCACTGATACTAGCTAAGGTTTTTGGAGAATTTACTGTGTAGCAGCCTCTGTGTCAAGCGCCCACGTGAATTTAATCCTCACAGAACCCCTTAGGCAGGTGCTGTTATTAACCCCATTCATGGAAGAGGAAGCGGAGGCTTCCAGAGGTTAAATGAGCCTAGATTCCAGATGAGGTCTTCTGACTTTTGCTCTTAATCATTAAACCATACAAACAAGTATAAGCCTGGCTAGTGTTTCATTAACTCTCCTTCTGGTCTAAAGATTCATTAATTTTCTCTCAAGGAGGCACTGGTGCTCCGTTTCTAGGCTTCTTACAGCTCATGACAGGCTTCCTGGAGAAGCTGACGATGGTGTTGGCATCCTGTGGTCATGGGTCCTGTACTGCCCAGAAATGTGAACCCTGCTCCCTAGCAGCCTCTGAACTCGGAAGAGGCCTAAAGCCTGATGCTGTAAACTGGAGGCCCAAAGACTATATCTGGCCTGCAGAAGTACTTTTTACACAGTGTTTAAAATTTTATTTCTTAATTAATAGCCAAAAATTAAAAATCCAGAGCGCTCATGTGAGAGCTCAGCTTTTTGTTTTTTTGTGAAATAAAATGAGATGGCAGGGCTCCCCTGGTGGCGCAGTGGTTGAGAGTCCACCTGCCAATGCAGGGGACACGGGTTCGTGCCCCGGTCCGGGAAGATCCCACATGCCGCGGAGCGGCTAGTCCTGTGAGCCATGGCCGTTGAGCCTGTGCGTCTGGAGCCTGTGCTCCACCACGGGAGAGGCCACAACAGTGAGAGGCCCGCGTACCACAAAAAAAAAAAAAAAAAAAAGAGATGGCAACACACGGCCTGTACCACACTTTCACCTTAGAGCGTGCCCTCTCCAGCTTGCCCCTGCACCAGCCCTGCCTGGGGGTGCTTCAGTCTCTGAAGAAGGCCTTGGTTGGAGGAGGCCCCTGCCTTAGACCTTCCTCCACCTACTTGAATACAAGCCCCCTCCTGTTGCTGGGCCTTCACACAGGCTGTCCCCTGAACTATTTGCTGAAAATCACCTCTTCCATAAAACCAAGAGGTATGACCATATGTCTTTAATAGCCCAACTAGCTTTACGATGCCATGCACTTGAATTCAACTAGGTAACAAGAGGCGTTCTCCCAAGGAATAAGCATATTTCTGGATACCAGCTTTCATCTTGTTCTCTGCCTTTATACACTTGGAGGGGACATTACTGACCCCACTTCAATCACCACCGAAGGTCGGGGGAAAAATTCTGAAATGCCTCATGCAAAAATAGGCCATGCCTTATTTATTTGGGAGACAAAACATTTTATGGCTACTTTTGTTACACTCTCAGACTTGGCCAAAGCCCAGTAGATCAGTGATAAAAATTTTCTAATTTAATTCAATTCTACCACACTTATTATTAATATATTGAGGCTAACAGGGCATGATTCAACACACCAAGGATGAAAAAAATCCAGAATTGTGCAATTAGGCAGAGACACAGGTAAGTGAGCAACTAAGAAAATTGAGCAGAATGATGTAAACGATAAATATATAATCAGACTGTGTCACTCCTCAACTTACAACCCTCCTATGTTTGTTTCAGGAAAAAAAAAAAATCTAACTCCTTACCCAGATTTACAAAGCCCCAGTGATCTGGCCCCTGCCAACATCTCAGATTTCTTCTACCACTCTCTCCCTGCCCACAGGGCTCCAGCCACATTGGTTTCCTTCAAATGTATCCTTACTTTAGGACCTTTTCCCTACCAGTGCTTCTGCCTAGATCCACATTCCTTCATCCCATCATTTTCGGATTTCTTCCCTTCATTCTGATCCCTGCTTAAGTGTCACTTTCTCAGACATTCCTCTGGTCCCTCTATCTAAAGTAGCCAACCAGTCACTGTCTGTTTCAGTTCTCTACATTTATTACCTTGTTTCCTGTGATATATATTGTGTACATGTGTGTATGTATGTATGTGTGTGTGTGTGTGTGCGTGAGATCCATCTCTCTTCCCTCTTGTACAGTGATATCCAACAGAACTGTCTGTGCTGCTGGAGTTATTCTATATGGGTATCGTGCAAGCACTTGTAATGTGGCCAGTACAACGAAGGAATTAATTTTTTTTCCATTTAACTTGATTTACCTTTAAGTTTAAATAGCCAAACATGGCTACTGTGTTGGACAGCACTCAACACTAGACTATAAACCCCTTCAAGGCAGGCCTCCCCCTTTCATTCTCTGCTTTATCCCTGAAAACTTTTTAGGGACCCCATAGGTATCGACTGAATAAATTATGGAAGCACAAAGGCACGGGGAGAGACCGTTCACTGACTGAGGGGGTGAGAGGGAGGAATGGGAGGAAATCTCTTTTAAAAGTGACATGTGAGCTTCACAGCTGGAGAATGGGGAAGGGGCAAAGGGTGTTTTAAGTGGAGGAAATGATGAGCAAGCGCCAAGATAGGGACACAGAACCAAGGCTCTGAGATGTGAAGTAACTGTACAATTCCATAGGATTGGATTTTCTGACAAGCCCATCTCCCACGAGAGCCCCCACTATGTCCTAAAGGCTCCCAAACAGCACAATGGATTTTTTTGTTTTTTAATTTGAGCTACTCAACCTCCATCCATCACAACTCTTTAGAGTCAATTTTGTGACCCTTAGAAGGATACATCCCAGTTGAGGCATAGGCTCAGGCAGCAAACATGAATTTCCAGCTGCTTACTCCACAGGAAAAGGAGCCCCATTGCAGGCACAGAGGAGTGGTGGGGTCAGGCTCACCTTTGAGAAGGAATGCTGGGGCTGCTAGGGTGAGAAGCATGAGGACCTGTCAGGAGGCTATTGTAGTATTTCAGGAGAGAGGAGGGGAGAGCAGCTCAGGGTCTGGATGTTTCAAAACAGCAGGATTTCCGGCAGGGTGTGGAGTAGCAGCCTAAAGATGACTGCAAGCGATTTTGGCCTGAGCAACTGGAAAGACTGGAGGTGCCACCAGCTGAGACAGGGGAAGCTGTGTGTAACACAGTTTGGAAGGAAACATTGTGGATTTTGGACATGTTGAGTTTGAGATTTCTTAGACACCCAAGTGGAGACTGTTAAGAGTCCAGGAGAGGGGTCTGGGCTCAAGGTACATATTTGAGAGTCATCAGCATAGAAATGGGATTTTAAAGCCATGAACCAGAGTTGATGCTCAGGGAATGCCCTCGGCTTAGGGACTAGATCCTGGGGCCTTCTGCAAAAGGTGGAGGTGGAAGAGGCACCAACACACACAGAGAAGCAAACCAAGGAAGCAGGAGGAAAAGTAAAAAGTAAATGGGGGGCTTCGCTGGTGGTGCAGTGGTTGAGAGTCTGCCTGCCAATGCAGGGGACACGGGTTCGTGCCCCAGTCCGGGAGGATCCCACATGCCGCGGAGCGGCTGGGCCCGTGGGCCATGGCTGCTGAGCCCGCACGTCTGGAGCCTGTGCTCTGCAACGGGGGAGGCCACAGCGGTGAGAGGCCCACGTACCGCAAAAAAAAAAAAAAAAAGGAAATGGGATCCTTGTGCAGCTAAATAAAGCAAATGCATTAACAAAGAGGCAATGATCATGAATCAAATGCTGCAAAGGCAAGGGATAAGATTTGCCTATAGGACAGAGCAACATGGAAATCATTAATGACCTTGATAAAAGCAGTTTCGGTGAAGAGTAGTTGAATGATTGTTCACTTTCCCTATGTATGTTACATCTCAGGAAAAAGGTTTAATGGAATGTGAAAGTCAAAAGAGAAATAAAAATTGAAGACAGGGAACTCTTTCAAGGAGTTTTGCATCCAAAAAAATAATGATAAGGAAGGGGAAGTTTGGAAGTAGGGTCAAAGAGAAAGTTTTCTTAAGATGATAAAAATAACAGCATGTTTGTATTATCTGGAGATGACTCAGTGGAAGAAGAAGTATTGATTTGGGAGAGGTAAAATGTGTGGAGCAATAGAGGGACACAATTCATAGTCCAATTAGGGAATTCTGCTTTGACATGACCAGGGATAGCACATCCGACTAGGGACTCAAGCACGACCATTTGGAAGCACTGAGCTGCCACTGGATGTAGGGGGCATGAAAGCAAGACCAGCCCAAGAAGCCCACGCTCTCCAGCCACCTGCAGCTGCCGGCTATGGGGGAGAACCCACATTTGAGGATAGCTATTTTTTAAAGTTTCTCCAGTATCTAAATAATCCAATCAATTATCTTCCCCACCTTAAAGCATTCAATGGTTCCCCAAGGCCAAATTCCAAACTCTAAAAGCTGCCCACCTTCCCAAACTGGCCACACCCTTCTACGCCAAGCCTCACAAAACTCCAACCAAGTCAAACTTTTGTACTTGCTAATCTTTGCAAGATCAAGTTTCTAACACATACAAGAATACTACCAAATCTGCAAAAGTCAGAAGCCAATACTAGGCTCCTCCTTCACACTTTACACATATTTTAAATGTACAAATCACAGAAGTCGATGAACAAAACTGCTAATATAGCTATGCTCCAGACACACATACTCCCATTTCCATGATATTGTATAACACCCATCTAACAGATGAGAGGCTCAGCAAATGGGTGCATTGACTCTAAGTCACACAGCTTTTTTTTTTGGCCCTGCCACGTGGCATGCAGGATCTTAGTTCCCAGACAAGGGATCGACTCCATGCCCCCTGCAGTGGAAGCTCGGAGTCCTAACCACTAGACCGCCAGGGAATTCCCCACACAGCTTTCAAGAGAGCCTCAATAAGTATGCCTTCTTCCAAAGGTACCACTCCATTCTGCTGAGGTTTCTTTTTCCCCTCTGTTCCCCTCAATGATGTTGCCCAGGAAAAGCTTAAACAATTCCAATGTGTAAGTCCATGATTCCATTTAAATGAGAACCTATCTCCCAAGAAACCCAAATCTATTTTATATGAATTACCCCAATTTCTATTGGCTCAGTCATCATTGTCCTAAGACCCCATATAATACCGAGAAAGTTCAAGCAGCAAAGTTCCAGTTTTCTCTTCAGCATAAGTTTCCAGAGGATTTACTTACCAGTGAGTTAGGAGGTAGTTTTCCAGCTCCTCTGGTGGTCTGTCACTGATTCCTTCTCTTTTCTCTTTATGGATAAAGATGGAATTCGATTCCTTATCT
The DNA here is from genome assembly GCF_025265405.1 of Mesoplodon densirostris. NCBI lineage: Eukaryota > Metazoa > Chordata > Mammalia > Artiodactyla > Ziphiidae > Mesoplodon > Mesoplodon densirostris. The sequence goes on from NC_082663.1 coordinate 136,429,516, forward strand.
CTTTGCCACACCTTTACATAAGAATGTTGGGAAGTATCTTTAAAAGTCAAGCTTCTCCAGTCTGTCAGTCTTTTTGCTGGATTTGATCCACTTACTAAATAGATTACCGGGAGATCTTAGTGAGCTGGAATAGTATTTGTTCTCTGCTAGGCTGCTTTTATTTATTTATTTATTTTTATTTATTATTTTTTTTTTAATTTATTTATTTAATTTATTTATTTTTGGCTGCACTGTGTCTTCGTGGCTGCACAGGCTTTTTCTAGTTGCGGCAAGTGGGGACTACTCTTGGTTGCAGTGCGTGGGCTTCTCATTGTGGTGGCTTCTCTTGTTGCGGAGCATGGGCTTTAGGCGTGAGGGCTTCAGTAGTTGTGGCACGTGGGCTCAGTAGCTGTGGCTCGTGGGCTCTAGAGCACAGGCTCAGTAGTTGTGGCGCACGGGCTTAGTTGCTCCACGGCATGTGGGATCTTCCCGGACCAGGGCCCGAACCCGTGTCTCCTGCACTGGCAGGCGGATTCTTAACCACTGCACCACCAGGGAAGCCCTGCTTTTATTTTTTATTGAAGTATATTTGATGTACAATATTATATGTTACAGGTGCACAATGCAGTGATTCACAATTTTTAAAGGTTATAATCCATTTAGAGTCCTTATAAAATATTGGCTACATTCCCTGTGTTGTACAATATATCCTTGTAGCTTATTTTATACCTAATAGTTTATACCTCTTAATCTCCTGCCCCTATATTGCCCCTCCCTCTTTCCCTCTCTCCACTGGTAACTACTAGTTTGTTCTCTATATTTGTGAGTCTGTTTCCTTTTTGGTTATATTGACTAGTCTGTTTTATTTTGTAGATTCCACATATATGTGCTATCATACAGTTATTTGTCTTTCTCTGTCTGACCTATTTCACTTAGGATAATACCCTCCAAGTCCATCCATGTTGTTGCAAATGGCAAAATTTTATTATTTTTTATGTCTGAGTAGTATTCCATTGTATGTGTGTGTGTGTGTGTGTGTGTGTGTATATATATATATATATATATATATATATATATATATACACACACACCTTATCTTCTTTATCCATTCATCTGCTGATGGACACTTAGGTTGCTTCCATATCTCGGCAACTGTAAATAATGTTGCTATGAATATGGCGTTGCATGTTATCTTCTTGAATTATTGTTTTTGTTTTTGTTTCAGATTTATACTAAGGAGTGGAATTGCTGGGTCATATGGTAGTTCTATTTTTAGTTTTTTAGAAACCTCCATACTGTTTTCCGCAGAGGCTGCACCAATTTACATTCCCACCAACAGTGTATGAGGGTTCTCTTTTCTCCACATCCTCACCAACATTTTTTGTTGTTGTTGTTCTTTTTGACAATAGCCATTCTGACAGGTGTGAGGTGATACCTCATTGTGGTTTTGACTTGCATTTCCCTGATGATAAGCAATGTTGAACATCTTTTCATGTGCCTATTGGGCAACTGCATGTCCTCTTTGGAAAAATGTCTATTCAAATCTTCTGCCTATTTTTTAATATGGCTGTTTTTTTGATGTTGAGCTGTATGAGTTGTTTATATATTTTGGATGTTAACCCCTTATTGGTCATATCATTTGCAAATATTTTCTCCCATTCACTGTGTTGTCTTTGTTTTGTAATGGTTTCCTTTGCTGTGCAAAAGCTTCTAGGTTTAATTAGTTCCCATCTGTTTATTTTTGCTTTTATTTCTGTTGCCTTAGGAGCAGATACAAGAAAATATTGCTATGTTTTATGTCAAAGAGTGTTCTGCCCATGTGTTCCTCTGGGACTTTTATGGTTTCTGGTCTTACATTGAGGTCTTTAACCCATTTTGAGTTTATTTTTGTATGTGGTGTTAAAGAATGTTCTAATTTCATTCTTTGACATGTAGCTGTCCAGTTTTCCCAGCACCACTTATCGAAGACTGTCTTTTCTCTATTGTATATTCTTACCTCCTTTGTCATAGATTAATTGACCATAATTGTGTGGATTTATTTCTGGGCTCTCTATTCTCTCCCATTGATCTATGTGTCTATTTTTGTGCCAGTACCATAGTGTTTTGATTACTGTAGCTTTGTAGTATAGTCTGAAGTCAGGGAGTGTGATTCCTCCACCTCTGTTCTTCCTTCTCAAGACTGTTTTGGCAATTTGGGGTCTTTTATATTTCCATATAAATTTTTAAATTGTTTCTAGTTCTTTGAAAGCTGCCATTGGTATTTTGGTAGGGATTGTATTGAATCTGTAGATTACATTGGGTAGTATGATCATTTTAACAATATTAATCCTTCCAATCCAAGAACACAGTATAACTTTCCATCTGTGTCATCTTCAGTAGTTTTCCAAGTACAGGTCTTTCACCTCCTTAGGCAGTTTTATTCCTAGGTATTTTTATTATTTTTGATGTAGGATGTTTTCAAAAGATTCAATACAGGTCTTAATTTGGGGTCGGACTCTAGGCCTGAAAAGTAATATGGACTTTGAGACTGTTTATACATGAAGGGACCTTTAACTACCTGGAGCCAAACCCCTTGATTTATATGTGAATAAACTGAGGACCAAAGAGAGGAATAGAGAAGAGGACCCTTAGAAGTCACTCGGGGCAGATGCAGAAGTGAAAGCCAGGTTCTTCTCCCTCAACAAACATTATTTCACCAAATATTTATCGAGCACACCATACTAAGCAATGGAACATTCTAAGTAGACAAAGCAAACCCAGAGTCTCTATCCTTGAAAGTTTAGGAAAACAAGTCACCACCTTCAGTAAGAATGAAGCCATCATAGAAAACAAATTTAGGGTTACCAAAGGGGAAAGTGAGGGGATAAATTAGGAGTATCAGATTAACAGATACATACTACTATATCTAAAATAGATAAGCAACAAGGATTTACTGTACAGCACAGGAAACTATATTATCTTGTAATAACCTGTAATGGAAAATAATCTGAAATACACACACACACATATATAATATATATATACTGAATCACTTTGCTGTACACCTGAAACTAACACAATATTGTAAATCAACTATACTTCAATTTCAAAAAAAGAATGGAGTCGAGCTACACTGTGCCCTAATACAATTTATATACCATGATATAAATTGTATATCAGATATTAATACCATGTCCATTGATGCTTGGGGTTTTGAAGTTGTGAGTGACAAGAATGCCAGAAAATGGCATGTGAGCTGAGCTCCTGCTCACACAGCTAGAGGGCACTGCCTTGTGTAAAGCAGAACATCTCCCCAAGAACTTATGAGATGATGGGTCCTTTTTCTTCCTTCCCAAAACCAAAACAATGCTTTCTACTTAAAAACACTGACAACAGATTTGTTTTGGGATGAAAACTTTCAGTTTTAGCCAGTGTGCCTTGCTGCAATAACACATGATTGTGAGCCATTTCCTCTACATCCACTTTAGGGAAGATGGGTGGATCAAAAAAACATAATAGCATTGAGCTTTTATCAGATAGGGTTAGGGGAATTCTCTAAAGGACTCAGCAGTCTCCCAAACCAAGACCACTGCATGACTTGGGCACCAGTTGAACTCCTGTGCTAGTAGCAATTATTCAAAATGTATGCTGAGCTCTGTCAAAACCTTTGTCAAGGCACCCTGTTGGTGGTGAGCATTGGGACTTAACACAATGTTGACAGAACCCTCTGCTTGTTAATTATCTATGTTGATAAAGAATGTCGACATTTTATTGGGACACTCACATGGAACTATTTCCAAGACATAGTAAGTGAAAAAAACAATTCTATTTCATGGGAAATCTATTTCATGGGAACCCATTTTTGTAAAACACTGCGACAGAATGACAATGTATGTATATGCATATGTACCTGTATGGAAAAGTCACAGGAAAGATGTATGTGGATACCGATCAGACTATTCAGAGTGTCCTCTGTGGCAGGGAAGCATGCTGAGGCAAGGGGGACTTTCAGTTGAAGGCTATATATTTATGTATCATTTGAGCATTTTACAACAAGAATGTACCAATGTACTGCTTATATAATACACGTAAAGGGTTTTGACTAAAGAAAACAAAAAACACGTCCCCAAACTGCAGGTTCTTACAAAAGTGGAAGTCTTTTACATTCGTGTAACATGTTTTTCACTGCCTAATTACAACCATCCTTTTCTTTATCCCAGATAGACAGAAAAGAAAGCAATTTAAGTTGCCTAAAGCAACATTCAGACATCACCAAGCCTCCAGAAAGATGAACGATTATAAAATAATGCTTTAATAAATATACAAGGGCTTACACTGCAAATCACATGTTTTTCTACAAAGTAGAAAATACATTGGGTCACTATATGTTTTTTGGAGGTTCGCTGTTGGAATCCATGTCACCTGTATCACTTAATTCATTCACCCAATTAATATTTATTGAGCGTCTGCTATGTGCCAGGCTATCCTTATTCAATGAGAGTCAGCTGGAATTCTATAGAGCTAAATTAAAGAAGTGGTGAAGACAAGGATTAGTATTTTCAGGAAAAAGAAAAAGAAATCACCAAAAACTGCTTTTCTGCATCACTCAGAATCTAGTATGCAGGTCTGCCAAAGCTTATTGCCTTTTATTATAATCATTTGCTTGGCCATCATGCTGTCCTGATGGACTCTGACTTCCTTGAAGGAAAAACAAATCTTTGTAGTATCTGTGGTGCCTGTATTGTGGCTTGAGTCTGCAGTACAGCAGGCATACATTCATTCATTCAATCTGCCTACAAATATTTATTTGGCACCCACTACAGGTCAAGCATTGCACTAGGTCCTTAAGATATAAGATAAGTGACAGTTACTTTCCAGTTGAGGGTTGGGGGAGACACATCACAAAAATGTAAACAATTAGAATTTCAGATTCAAACTACATAGGGAATAAACTGGAATAGAGATGGGCAGGTTGGCACTTTTGATAGGGTGTTCAGGGAAAGCTCTTAGATGATATTTAAGATGATATTTCTCAAAGATGAGAAAGAGGCAGCTCTGCTAACAGTCTGAAAGAAGCATTCTAAACAGAGGGACACAAGTTCACTAAAAAAGGTGCTGGAACCAGAAAGAACTTGGTCTGTTCTAGAAGCAGAAAGGAAACCAGTGTGGATGAAAGAAAAAAAAAAGGAGGGGTTGGTGAGGTCAGAAGAAATCCAGGCCCTGGTGGAGCTGTTGAAAGGTTTTAAATAACAGAGTAATTGAACCTGGTTGATGAGTTTTAAAAAAGAAAAAGAAAATACTTAGGCTGCTGTGTGAGGAGAACAAACTATTAGGAAAGCAAAAGTGGAACTGGATGGATGGAGTGGAGGGAGGGGAGTAGGGAGGGAGGAAATAAATGAGTGAATAAATATTAACTGTGACTACAAAGGAATAAGGCCTATGAGAGTCACTTGGCCTAGATCTTTTAGCTTAAACTGATTCTTAAGTCAAATTTCAAAAACCAAAAACAAATTACTTTGAGTGAAAGGAACACTGTTGAAATAAATTGTTTTCTAAAATGACTGCCTGGGCTTCCCTGGTGGCACAGTGGTTGAGAGTCCGCCTGCCGATGCAGGGGACATGGGTTCATGCCCCGGTCTGGGAAGATCCCATATGCCACGGAGCGGCTGGGCCCGTGAGCCATGGCCGCTGAGCCTGCGCGTCTGGAGCCTGTGCTCCGCAACAGGAGAGGCCACAACAGTGAGAGGCCTGCGTACCACAAAAAAAAAAAAAAAAAAGATAAAATGACTGCCTTGAGAAAGATAATATGCATTTAGTAATACACTGACTGGTATATTTGTTCAAAAATATACTACTGTTCTATTGTCATGATACTTCAAATACAATCACATCCTTTGACACAGCATTTCCATATCCAGAATCATATACTTTGGAAGTACACAAATGCACATAGGTTTTTGAATAAAGGATGTTCCTTGCAGCCTTATTTGAAATGGGGGAAGAAAAAACCAACTAAACATCTACGCATGCGGAAGTGATTTAATAGGTTATGCACATTTGTTCTACTTAATACTACATAGCTCTCTAAGTAAAGGCTGTTGTCCCATTCTGACATGGAGTGATGGCCTTCTATAAGCAGTGGAAAAAATTAGGTTACCGTGTGTGCGCGCGCGTGTGTGTGTGTGTGTGTGTGTGTGTGTGTATATGAGAGAGAAAATAGAGAATGGCCCAGAACTTTGCTAATTCTAGAGCCAATAGCCACATGTGGCTATTGAGCACTTAAAATGTGACTAGTCAGAATGGAGATGTGTTCTAAATGGAAAATACTCACTGGATTGTGAAGACTTAAAATGAAAAACAACAACACTGTATTTCTACTGGACAGTGCTGGCCTAGAAAGATTGTTCCTGGGGAGTAGGACTGGGGAGAAATTTTGATAGAGGGGACAGGGAATAGGGACTTTCACCTTTAATTTAAACTCTACTCTATTTTTCAAAAAGCACTTAATTTAAAATTTTAAAAGCCAGTAGTAGGAATCCAAGCAAAATTTGTAGTTTAGTTAATAGTCACGTGCCAATGTTAAGATCTTAGTTTTGACAAATGGTGCCATGGTTATATAAGCTGTTAACTGAAAAAACTGCTGAATACAGGAACTCTTTGTACTACCATTGCAATTTTTTGGCAAATCTCAAATTATTTCAAAATAAAAACCTCAAAAAAAAAAAAAAAAAAAAGGGAAACAAGCACTCTAACAAGATGTATTTTCTGCTTAGAGATTCTTACTCAGAGTCTCAATGTACTGTAAAGCAATTGGCTCCAAGTTAGCTTGCCCACCCAGAGCTCCTTGTAAACACATTTGCTTGAAATAAGGCAGCTAGGATAACTAAATGTCATATTCCTTAGTTCTCACCTGAAATTCCATCTATTCAGAAAACTCCTTTCTTCCCTGGTGGTTAGAAGCTGTCTGGCTGCTGCTTAGCTACCAGGAATTTTTTGTTGGAGGCTTGCTGGAGAGAACAGGAAAGGCGCCACCCCTCTGAGGACTTCACTGAGGCCTGGGCAGCTGGCAGCTTTCAAAGCCCCTCACCATTGGCTCCTTGCTTCAGCCCTCAGATTAAGGTCAAGAGATTTTTGCTAAGATCTTGTGGTGAACTTTGGGATAAAGAAATGAATAAAAAATCTACATTATTAGTATAACAACCGTCACCTATATTTTTACAGTTGTTACTTTTTACTTAAGGGTTTCCAGAATAAGAACTAAATTTTGCATGCAAGTGAACAGGAATGGCAAGTAAAACTGGGTAATAAAATTTAAAACAGATTCGATACAGATATATGGATATAACGATATTTCAGAACTGACCAAAAGAAGATAACTCTGCATTGGAGTGTGAAATATTTCTATTTTACATGAACTAGGTATAAAATGCATGAAAAAGTACAATTTCAAAATGTAGAAATTACAAAGGACATGTCAACTTATCATGAAGAAGGTTAAGTACAGACTATAAAGCTATAATAAAATATTTTCCAGAGGTGACCCACCCACAAAACAATTATATTAAAATAATGTGGGTATTTAAACAGATGTCCCAGTGCCACCACCACACCTGAATAGCTTAAATAACTTTTTTTTTCTTTAAACATCACTGCTTTCTCTGGAAAAAGAGTCACACCATAAGCAGAAGGAGTTTGGCCAAGAATTTACAAAAGAAAACTACTAATAATAAAAGAGTGACTTGGAATAACCTTTATAATTAGTCAATACAACTGAAAAAAAAAGATATTAGAGGATCTAGAATCCTGAAACTCGTATTTCTGACTCATATTGCTCCACTGCATAGGTTTTCCACTGAAAATAGGCCAAAATCTGAGCCCTCCTGAAGATTGAGAACCCTCCAGTCAAGTGTTCCAGCTGCCCCTCTCCTTTTTCCCACTTCCCAACTGAGCCCCAGAAAAGGATGACAAAAATCTTAAAAATTACAGCACTAAGGGCATCTCTACTTACCTCGAGAAAGACTTTCTCAGTAGAATTCTGGACACAAAATTAATTTGTATTCAGTTTTTTTTAAAATTCAAACTTAAATGAGAATTAAATTTATATGGGACTAGGCATGAGGGGATACCCCCAAATAAATTAATGACAGGTTAAACCACTTGGAATTTCTGCCTGGGGAATTCTAACACTAGAAGTGATAGGCAGTTAAAACATGGTAAGACCTTAATTTTTCAGTCTGAAGAGATCAGGGAGCCTCTTCTTGTACTGTGGGTCTCTATGGCAGAGCTCTGGAAGAAAAATCCTAAGCACTTCTAAGAGCAAACCACCCATTCAATCTTTTTACATTGTTTTTAATTAAGTGACCACTTGTCATTGCCCAGGCCCTCTGGGGTAGCTTGATAGTTTGTTACCCTTTCTGCCATCTTCTGTATTACAAATAATTGATGTAGAGTGGATCCTACCCTGAAAACCAGGGTTCCAATCTCTGCTGGAACACTCTAGACACGTCTAGAGTGCTGGCGCACTCTACTGCCCGCCTTGACCTTGAACTTAACTTATCCAAGTCTTCATTTCTTTCTATGAGGAGGAGGGTGGACAGGAAAACATTGCTACAGTATTTAAGCCTATTTATTTTTATTACAAAAAATGGATAAAATAATTCAAATTATAGAAGCACATAAAAGCAAAAAGTGAAACTCTATCTTTTGACTATTTGCCCTTGTGGAATAACCATATTAATTTGGGAATATTCTTCTGGATTATTTAAAGGCAAAAAAAAATTAGCATTAACTATATATACTATTCTAGAACTTTTTTTTCTTTTGACTTAGCAATATAGATTTTTCCTTTGACAAGTAACACAAGGTCTGTGAGAGTCGGGATCCTGTCTGTTTCCTTCATTGCTATATTTCTAGGAACTAAAACTGTCTGGCACAAAGTAGGTGACAAAAAATGTTCACTGAAAGAATGAATGAATGAATGAATGATGAAATCATCCTTCCTGTCAGATCAATCAGAAGTTCTATGGGGTCAGGGATGTGTCTATTTGGTCTCTCTCTATGATCCCAGCACCAGAGAACCTGGCAGAGAGTAAGCACTTAATATTTGTTGAATTAGCAAAATAGCTCAATGATGAAACCACCTAATTTTTTTTACTTGTGCCAGTGTGTTGACATACCACAATAACCAATTATTCCCCAACTGATGGAAAACATCTCTCACAAACACCATGCAATGATTGTCCTTGTATACATATCCTTGTGTAAAGATTTTTGCAGAATAAGAATCCCTTTTGTGGTGGAATCATTAATCTGGTCCATATGTTTTCTGTGGTCCCTTCCCTCTAGAATTTCATAAATTTAAAACACTTAATTTTTCAGCTTGTTTAAAAGCTACTGCCTGGAACTTTGCAAAATGATCTCCCTGTAGAAAGCCAGTGCTTCCCAATACTGCCCAGATGCAGCCCAAACACTGTAACAGACAGGCTGCCTGCATCCTTGGTGACCAACATCTCCTGCATGCAATGCAGTAGCAGTTCAGTCATCACCTGGGGAAGGCAGTTTTCAGGCAGAGACAGGTCCCTATTGTTGATTCATTCAGCAGAAAGGGGAAAAAAGACAATAACACACTTCCAAGGGCCTGAGAAGGGAGAGGATGCTGAGAAGAGCAGATGCTGGACAAAAGCAGAAAAGGGAGCTTAGGAGTATTTTCGAGTTCCCCAACTAGTGAAGCTTTATCTGAGCTCTCCAATGGAAAAGTCTTCCCAGAAATCTACCTTTCTGCTTCTTTAATTTTTTCACTCCAAAGATATTTGGTAAATTTCTATCAGTATTATGTGTCACAGCTGTGCCAAGACTGGGGAGGAAGCAAATAGGCAAGATAGACCTACTTTCTACCATCTTGGAACTGAAGCTTTAGGACCATTGCCTTTCCATCAGGGGATCTGACATGGACAAACACAGATGGCTGGAGCCCTTTACCTACTTTCCACCAGGAAACAGAACTTGTGTCCCAGTCACTGCTTCTTCTTTTGTGAAAAACACAGCTCCAGTTCTCTCCATGAATGGAGAAGTTGGTCAGAGATCTTTCCCTCTGAGTGCACCCCAAGCAAAACCTGTCAACACACACTAAGCATACTTCCTTTTTCTCCAGGAGCACCTAACACACCACAGGCCTTGCTGGGCAGTGTTCTTAACTTAGGCCAAGGAGAGCTGTGCATGGGCACTTACTGTCACAGAGTCAACATTCAAAGAAGCATAAACCTTGAGACTCAAAGGGAACCTTCAAGACCATCTACTCCTACTCCAATAGTTTCCGAACCTGCTACGGTTCACAGAGCTCTTTGAGAATCGGTGGCCCCTTTAGACTTCCTGTACCGAAAAAGACACGCACGTATCTCAGCACATAATTTCCCCTGTATTTTCAGGAGCTTCATGGACACACCATATAACTGAATATCTGGAATTCCAGAGACCCCATATTAAGAATTCCTACTCTCTATAAAAGCCCATTTGAGCTCTATTGCCCTGATTAGCAGTCTCCGAGTTGGGTCGCGGGAACACAGAGGTAATGTTGTGCCTGTCTAAGTACAATGCTGGTCCCAGTTCAATCCTCGGGTGAGCTACTTATCTTTAGAACATGGAAAAACTCTGCTCGGTGGCCAAGGACAGAACCTCTAAAACCAGTCAGGTAAGCCATCTCATAGTTTTCAAAGAAGATAACACCAAACCCCAAAAGGAAGTGGTGAATCTGGTGGTGTTGAAAGACAACAGCCCAGGGGTTGTCAGGACTGCTGCCCACTGCTGACGGAGCAGTAATGCTCGCATGGATCCTCCATTTCATATACGTTCTCCTCAATGATATAGATGTTTTCCTCTGGATGTGTCCCCTCTCCTGCTGTATTTGCTAACCCCGAGGGAGGGAGGTTGGCCAAAGTGATGAGGCTGTGGAAATAAAGTGATGCAGTTGAGTTAAGCATCCCAGGCAACATGGAATAGAGTTAAGAGAATGGGCTTTGCTGAAGAGATAGCCACCAAGGCAGTATATGATCCTTGATCAGGTCCTGACTAGGCAGGGGAAACATAAAATAGTAATGAAAATAGTCTGGGGAATAACTGCACAAATTCAAATTAATCTGAATTTTCTTAGGTATAAAAATGGCATTGTGTTATCTAAGAGAATATCCTTATTCTGAGGAAGTGCAGACTGAAGTGTTTAGGTGAAATGTCAAGATGTCTGAAGCACCTTTACAAATGGTTCAGAAAAAAATATATGTATGTAAATAGAGAAACAGATAAAGCAAATGTGACAAAATATTAAATGACACGCTTAGGTGAAGGGTTCTACTGTTCCTTGCACTATTATTTCAATTATTATGTTGGCTTGAACAATTTCAAAAAGTAAAAGAAATGAATGTGTTATGGATCCAATGAGACTTGAGTTCGAATTCTGCCTCTGTTGCTTACAAGTTGGATTTGCTTTTTTCATTTATTCATTCAAGAATTATTTAACGTGTTTATACTGTTCTATGCATCAAGAGATGCAACAGTGAACAAAACACAAAAACCCCCTAGAGGCTGTATATTAGAAAACTTAGTGTCTCAGGGTCCTCATCTATAAAATGGGAATAAGTACTCTATCTCACAGGGCTGCTGTAAGGAACGTTTATTCATTCAATCCTCAAATATTAAATGCATACTAAGAATCAGGTGTGTGCTAGGAGATACAGTTGTTAATGTGGCAGACAAGTTCCTAATTTTCTATGGAGTTTACATTTATAGGTGGAAATGAACATTAACCAAATAATTTCATAAAGAATGAATTATTGCATGTAAATATTACCTATTGATATTACCACATTTCAAGTTTCAGCTCTAATAAAGAATACTGACACAGATAATATAAAGCCCTTGCTAAATATTTTATTTGGTCTTATTTGACTTTTTTACTGCAGACTATTTTGTCTTCATAACTATATGATCTAGATTTAGTCTAAAATTATTAGTGGTTTAGAGAGTATGCAGTGGACAGAATCACTTTTTTCTTGGAAGTTTTTAGAACAATACCTATGGTTAGGCCTCATCCCCAAAGATTCTGATTTATTTGCTCTGGGGTTGACAATAGCATGCTTAAGTGCCCTGGATGATTCTAATAGACAATCAGAGTTAAGAAGAGCTGGGCTGGGTTGTAAAAGCCCTGAGAGTAGATTCTGATTTTCTTGTTCATGTCTGTAAACCAGTGGCCACCCAGAACCTGGATGTAGTAACTACTCAATCAGCTGAACAGTCAGTTCACTGAAAAAGCCCATTAATCAGAAATATATAAGCATTTCCTATCAATGGGAGACAAATTCTTTACCTCAACTTTAGTACTTAAGAAGCTAGAGGGATTAGGGATCAAGAATAAAACCGAGCAACATGTTAAATTTGCATTTCATAAATCTAGGCCTAAAGCAAAAAGGAAGTAGTAAAAATTTAGATCCCAAAGTCTCAGGGCAGGACTTCTAAGAGCAAAGATCAAAGCCCAGATTAGAGTAGGAATATCCAAGATTCCCACCTTCCACTACTGCACGCATTATTCTTACCTTAAAATTTGTATCTTCTCTTTGCTATCAGAATACCCTAGGTAAAAAAGGCAAAGAAAAGTCAATTTAAAATGCTTTCATAAAATAAATGAGATAAATAAAATGAGCTAACTGGAGGCAAAGATTGTTTAGGGAAATCTGGTCTACCTATTAGATTGAATTAAATCAAACCACTGATATGCATCTTGATTTATTACATAAACTATGCTAAAAGTAATAAAGATGCATTTTTCATATTTAACAAATATAGGGAGTGCCCACTACGTGTCTGTTAGTATGCTAAGCACCAGGGACACAAAGGTAAACTATGAGCCCTGACATCATGAAACTTGTCTTCTAGTGAGAGAGGCATTTAAGAAAAAAAAAGTAAATGGGAAAAATAAAATAATTTCAAATTGTGATGTAACAGAAGGCAAAGTATTGCAGCAAAATGGATGGACCTAGAGATTATCATACTGAGTGAAGTAAATCAGACAAATATTATACGATGTCACACATGTGAAATCTAAAAAATAATACAAATGATTTATTTACAAAACAGGAACAGACTCACAGACACAGAAAACAAACTTATGGTTATCAAAGGGAAAAGGGGTGGGGGTAGGGATAAATTAGGAGTTTGGGATTAACAGATATACACCACTATATATAAAATAGATAAACAACAAGGATTTACGGTATAACAAGGGAACTATATTCAATATCTTTTTTTTTTTTTTTTTTTTTGCGGTATGCGGGCCACTCACTGCTGTGGCCTCTCCCGTTGCGGAGCATGGGCTCTGGATGCGCAGGCTCAGCGGCCATGGCTCACGGGCCCAGCCGCTCCGCGGCATGTGGGATCTTCCCAGACCGGGGCACGAACCCATGTCCCCTGCATCGGCAGGCGGACTCTCAACCACTGTGCCACGAGGGAAGCCCAGAAGAAATGATCTTTAAGCTCAGTTCTGAAAGAAGAGAATGAGTCAGCCAAATGAAAAGCCGGGGTGAGCATTCTGGATCGAGGAAAGCCCTGGTAAAGATAGTGGTGAGTGGCTGAAACTGAAAGCATGGCTGGAATAAGAGAGTGGCACAAGGTAAGGTCTGAGAGGGAGGCTGGGCTAGATACTACAGGACCTTGTAAGTCATAATCAGGAGTTTGGATTTTATTCTAAGACATAGGAAATAACTGAAGGCCAGAAATATGATCTGACTGGGTTTTAAGAAAATCACTCTGGCTGCTATGTGGAGAATGAATTAAAACCAGGTATGAAAAAATGAGGACGTAAGTAGAGAGCTGCCTCAGAGTAAGGTGGTGAAAGAAAGATGCAGAATTATGAATGGACTTTAGATATGATTTGGAGAAAGTGCAGGAAAGTGAAGTTGGATTGTGTATTAGGAGTGATGAAAGAGAGGATTCAAGGATGGCTTCTGGCTCTCTGGCTTAAGCAACCAGGTGTATGATAATGAAACACTATGAAGAAGATCAGGGAGGGGGAGGTTGGGTTCTAAAAAGGTGGAATATAGACTCTAGAGCTCCTTTCTTGACACAATCTGGGACACATCTAAGTGGAGATAACAACTGGACAGCTGGCCAATCAGTACCAACACCCTTGAGTGCTGGAGAGAGAAATTAAGGATGACATTTAAGTCTATGGGAATATAGGTCGTCATCAGCCAGAGGGCATGGAGAGAGGAAAAGGGCCAGCCCTGAGGAATCACAACATCTGAAGATCATGCTGAAGAAGAGAAAATAACAAAAATGACTGAAAGGAGTGGCTAGTGAAGACAGTGGTGTTTCAGAAGCCAAGAGAAGGAAGAGTTTTTAGAATGAGTGAGAGTCAACTTAGTTATTGCTGAAAGATGTACTACAATGAAGACAGAGGTATCTACAGGATTTAGCAAAATGGAGGTCACTGGTGAGCTTGACTGAAACTATTTCCATGGCACTTCAGGAGTGGAAGCTAAATTGGGAGGGTGGGTGGTTAAAAGAGTGCAGAAGGGTGAGATGTAGGAACAACTCATCTGAGAAATACGGCTGTAAAGGAGAGCAGAGAAATGGGAGTCGCTGGAGAGAAATGTGTGAACTAGGCCATATTTTTATGCTAATAAAAATAGCATAAACAGGAATGGAGAGAGAGATGATTCTGGAGAAAGTGATCAAAGGAAGAACGAAGCCTTGGCTAAGGCAAAGTGGTTGAAACAGGCTTTTAGTATTTCATCAGTGCAGTGAGAGGCGAGGGAGATTTGAGCAGCAGTGAAGTATGTGATGCTCATCTCAGTGCACTAGAAAGATACAGGATTGCTGGGCATTACTGAGTACCAATTTATGGCTTTGATGTCATGACTTAAAAACCTATCACCTTGGTTGTATGATTTTCTCCAGCAACTTCTAGGGAAAAGATTTCAAATCGAATACAACTTTCCCATCTATTCTTCTAAGTAGTCATGTTTTGGGAGTAATTATATGTGTGTACAAAACATGACTTCTCCCACTCCTCATCACCCTCCTTCCATACCCTTCTACACAAACCAGAACAGTCCCTAATATCCAGGCTTTGGCAAAACTCAAAAAGTGAGTGTTGTCATTGCTCTTTATCAACCTGTAGACTCCATATTCATGTGGTCAATTTCCACACTCCACTGCTATCTCTCCGTAAACCCAGGTAAGTGGGGGTGAGTAGCTTCTTCCTCTCAACAATCCATTTACCATTAATGGAAGAGTAACAAAATGGTGAGCAAGACAGCCCCAGTTTCAAATCCTCTATCAATTAACTGTGTAGCTTTGGGCAAGCTACTTAACCTTTTAGCACACTGGTTCTCCAACTGGTAAATGAGAATAATATTAGTACTTTCTCAACAGGGTAGTTATGAGGATTTAATGCACATAAAGCACTTGGCAGCTTCAAGCCACACAGAATGAGCAACTCATCCCAGTTTTCCCTGGACTGTCCCAGTTTTAGCACTGAAAACCCACACATTAGGAACCTCCTTCAATCCTGGGAAAATTTGGAATGGTTTGTAACCCTACACATAGTTGATGTTTATGCATTAGTAAGAAACGCTGATAAAATAATAGTGGTATAAGGCCTTGGTCTCTGCACCAAAGAGAAGAGAATATATCACAGTTATAAAAGTATGTGAGGCTTTCGGGGTGATGGAAGTGTTTGGGCATTGATTGTGGTGATGGTTTCCTGGGTGAAACCATCTATTGAAATTCATCAAGTTGAACACACTTTAAATACACAGTTTATTGCATATAAATCATACTTAATTTTTTTAATAAAGATAAGTAACTTAGATAACTTAGAAATAAAATATGTGTCCTGAGTGCCACAATGGAGGAAAATACAAACGCTGCAACTCTGGGCATGACCCAGTGTTAAAGGAACCTGCTCTTTAAACAACCATGCCTGAGAAATAAATAAGATAGAAAAATGCACAGAAGAAAGTGATTGTCGTTGCTGTGCTTCCTAATAAAACTAGACATATTCATGAATTAAAAAGGTTTATTTTCAGGCTTCCCTGGTGGCGCAGTGGTTGAGAGTCCACCTGCTGATGCAGAGGACACGGGTTCGTGCCCCGGTCCCAGAAGATCCCACATGCCGCGGAGCGGCTGGGCCCGTGAGCCATGGCCGCTGAGCCTGTGCGTCCAGAGCCTGTGCTCTGCAACGAGAGAGGCCACAACAGTGAGAGGCCCGCGTACCGCAAAAAAAAAAAAAAAAAAAAAAAAAAAAAAAAAAAGGTTTATTTTCTTAACAAAAGATAAAAGAACAGGTACTAGAATCAACCTACTTGAATTTGAATTCCAGCTTTGCCACTTATTGATTCTGAAACCTTGAGAAAACCTTGAAAGTTTACTGGCTCTAAACGTTACTCTCCTCTGCTATAAGAATAGGGATAACAGTGCTATCTACCTTATGTAAGATGGTGACAAAGATAAATATAAAACATGCCTGTTACATGGTAAGCACTGAATAAAAATGAGCTATTATTATTCTTGAGATTTGGAAGGACTAAAGAGTATTTATTCTAATCACCTGTAGGTATAAATATAAACTAATAGTTCTATCTTAGGTTTGTGTTGGCTCCTATATTAACAGTTCCTTATCAGATGGAGAGAGAAGCACCATCAAATGACTTACATTTGAGAATTAAAGCACCAGAGATAAGAACGAGAGCCAGCCCAGCAGAAACCCCTGCTCCGATGTAGAGGCCTGTTGTGGTGGTGGTGCCCATGTCTTGTAACTCATTAGCCAGTGTGGATATTTCCTATGGAAACACAAACAGAATTGCAGCAAATGACCAGAAATCCATTGTCTGCCCAGCCAGTCTCATGACTTATGCATGGGACCATCCCTTTCACAGTACCTCAGGAATGCAGGGACCTTGAAATGACTCATGATCTGTCCCCTTCTAGACAAGCCTCAAACCACCCAAAGAAAGGGATTAGCTGAATCTTTGGAGTTAGCAAGGGAATAATAGGTGCCTGTCTGTGCTGTGGACTCCCCTTTCCTCAAATAAAAAGTGGGGCCCTGTTCATTGACGATTCCCTGATGTTCCCAGGGAGTTTCAGAGTGGTCTAAATTTGGTGTCTTGCCATGAAACTCCAACTTTCACAGAAAGACAGTGATTTAAAAGCTAGGAATTTGCAGCCAGACTGTCTTGGGTTCAAATCCCAGTTCTGTCACCAAAGAGCTGTGTCATCTTGTAGAGTTATCAGGAAAATTAAGTGACGAAAACCAGAAAATGCTTGGCACAGAGCCTGGTACAGGATAAATCTCAATCAGTGGTAGCTATTATTGCTATTGCTCTAATTAATTCGATATTTTGTTAACTCAGTCACAGCGAACATACTGCTTCTAAAATTTCACTTCATGTTCCTCCTTTAAAAAGAGTAATAGTAAACACTTTTAAAACAATGTCAAGGAATTAAGTCTTCCATTTATTCAACAGACATTTACTTCAGGAGTGCACCGTGCAAGGTTACTTGCAGTAAGCACTGTGGGCTCACAGAGGTACTGAAAAGGCAGACCTGGATTGCAAAGAGGACAGGACAAACACAAAATGCTTGACACTGAGTTAGAGACTGAGTTAAATGAATGCAGTCTCCTGGATACGTCCTCAAAGAATTTTCCAGTCACTGCTATCAGCTTGTTTTCTAATGCAGTGGTCCCCAACCTTTTTGGCGTTTCAAGGAAGACAATTTTTCCACAGACCGGGGTTGCGGGGGATGGAGGGGTGATGGTTCAGGCGGTAACGCGAGCGATGGGGAGCGGCAGATGAAGCTTCGCTTGCTCGCCCGCTGCTCACCTCCTGCTGTGCAGCCCGGTTCCTAACAGGTCTCAGACCGGTACCGGTCCACGGCCCGGGGATTGGGGAGCCCTGTTTTAGTGGTTTTCCCTTTTACTCTGAGAAGGTGGGAGACACTAAAATGGTGGTTGATTAAAATACTGCTTTATTTTTAGTTAGATACCTAAGTTCTTGGCTTAGAATATTCTTGCCTGGTGTCTTATCATAAATAAATAAATTTAAACAATCTTTCTCATTAGGGTTGCAATGGAAGCAAGGAGAAACATATTCTGGGGTGATGGAGGGTGTCCGAACCCTCCACAGTGGTATACAGCTGTGAAATTTGAGAATAAGGACAAAATGCTAATGCTTCTTCCTTTTGGTTTTCCAGCACCTACTACGTGACAGGCACTTCACATGCATCACCCCACTCCATCCTTACAACAGGACTCCCAGTTACAACAGTCATCAGCAACATGTTACAGCCAAGGAACCTGAAGCCAAGGGAGATTAAGGCATTTTTCCCCAAGGAATGAGTGGGCAGGAAGGAAGTGTAAAGCCATACGTTTTTTCCTCTGAGTTGAGCATAAGGTCAGCTCACACACACAGTTACTCACTGTTTGATTTTTATCATGGAGGGTCTCCAGTGTCTGTGTCTCTGCCACAAAGAAGAAAAATAGCCAGTAGAACAGTTAAGAATGCTTTGTTTTATATGAGTTTTTTTTTAATCTTAAAAGCTACCTATAATCCTATTTGAAATTCATTCTACTCCATACTCCACAATAATTAACTGAGAGACAAACAAAACTTATTGAACACTTACAAATCAACTTCAGAATGACCGCATTTTTTTCGTCCAGATGATGTACCCAACTACTTATGTTCTATGAAATGGAGACTTCTTCCAGGAAGACCTATTTTGAATATGTGGTTTGTTGTGTCCTCAGGGCCCTAAAGGGGTCTGCAAAATTCCAACAACGCTGATGACACAGAGGCAGGCATTATAATTAGACTTTTTTTTAGATCAAATAACTGTTCTTTAATATGTATTTTGTTCATTTTTTTAATTGAAGTATAGTTGATTTACAATGTTGTGTTAGTTTCAGGGGTACAGCAAAGTGATTCAGAATATATATATATTCTTTTTCAGATTCTTTTCCCTGATAGGTTATTACAAAATATTGAGTATAGTTCCCTGGGCTATACAGTAGGTCCTTGTTGATTATCTGTTTTACATATAGTAGTGTGTATATGTTAATCCCCAACTCTTAATTTATCCCTCCCTTCTCCCTTTCCCCTTTGGTAACCATATGTTTGTTTTCTATGTCTGTAGGTCTATTTGTTTTGTAAGTAAGTTCGTTTGTATCATTTTTTTTTTAGATTCCACATATAAGTGATATCATATGATATTTGCCTTTCTCTGTCTGGCTTACTTCACTTAGTATGATAATCTCAAAGTCCATCCATGTTGCTGCAAATGGCATTATTTCATCCTTTTTTTATGACTGAGTAATATTCCATTGCACAAATGTCCATCAACAGATGAATGGATAAAGAAGATGTGGCATGGTTAGACTTTGAAAGGTAATGAAAGTTAATTTTCTTTAAAAAAAATTTAACATTTACTCGTTAAGAGTAAGACACAGTATTTTGTTCCCTAAAAAATTGAAAATAATAATAACTGTAACTATAATTTGCCATGAACAGGCATTGTACTAAATTCTTCAAGGGAAGCATCTCATTTAGCATTCAAAACAACTATCTTAAAGTAGGGACTATTAGTCCCATTACACAGATGAAGAAGCTGAGAATTAGGAAGCTAAGTGACTTACCCAAAGTCACACAGCTTAATGAATAACAGAAATGGCCTTCCAATTTAGGTCCACGTGGCTTTAAGCACACACTGTTAACTGCGCTGCCTCCAACAAGGCTCATCTAGGCACTGTGATTACGAAGCCTCCACACTGCCCAGCTGCCAGCTCACTTTCTTTCCTTTTTATTCATTTAGTTAGTCATCTGCCTATCCATTCGATGAACATGTACTACACCCCCACTCTATGCCAGGCACGGTGGACAGAACAGTGAACAAGATGCACACAGGCCCTGACCTCGTAAACACTGCATTCTAAAAACCAATAAGTTGTCAGCTTTGGGAAGATTAAGCATGCCAACGTATTTTTCTGTGTGAGTCAGAGGCTCTGAAACTTCCTAAATGTCAAGGTCACTTTCTGGAAGCTTAGAAGTCTAAACCTTTTAATGTAGAACTGGTTTACAGACTCTGATTTTAATATTATAAAAGCATATTCTCAGCCTAAAGTTTAAAAAAAAAAAAAAAGGAAAGGAAAGAGATTATCTTCCACTTACCTTAGCTCCTATTTCCCAAAAGGAATTTAAAAACCACACTGGTGGAACTACTAAGTAAACATGCATCTTAACCACACACAACATTTTCTAGTGTAAATCCAGTTTCTGTTTCCCTATAATTACTTTTCTTGGCTTAAATGGTAAGACTGTCTAATTTTTTTTTTTCATTTTACAGTGAAAATGATCAATAAAATAGAGCACTGCTGGGTTATCACAGCTTATTTTCACATAGGTAGACATCAACCAAGATGGGTGGGACAGTTGGAGGAAGTTACAATGTTTTTCCTAGAGGACCCAAGACTGGGGGTGTGGGGGGAGATGACAATGGGGGAGGCACGTGATGATTTAAAAAGTATATAAATTTAATAGTTACCATCTAGCATGTATTATGTGCCAGACATGGTGCTTCACACTTTATGTGCACAATATCTTTTAATCTTCACCACAATAGGTAGGTACTATTATTTTCTCAATTTTAAAATGAAGAAACTGAGTCTCAGAGAAGTACTTTGTGCAAATCACACAGCTATTAACTGGCAAACCTGAGATTCAAACCAAGTCTACCTCCGAAGCTAAGGATTCATCCATGATCCAGTCCTGCCTTCTTCAGGTGGAAGAGACATTGCATTTATTCTGTGTTCAAAGCGGGTTTAGGATCTTCAAAGACCCTTGGGACTCCTACTTGTTAAGGCTCCTCTCCACTTTATAGCAAGCATATTAAATGTACCCACATTACTCAGCCATAAAAAGAAATGAAACTGAGTTATTTGTAGTGAGGTGGATGGACCTAGAGTCTGTCATACAGAGTGAAGTAAGTCAGAAAGAAAAACAAGGAACAAGACACGGTTGTCCACTCTCATCACTATTATTCAACATAGTTTTGGAAGTTTTAGCCACAGCAATCAGAGAAGACAAAAATAAAAGGAATCCAAATAGGAAAAGAAGAAGTAAAGCTGTCACTGTTTGCAGATGACAGGATACACAGAGAATCCTAAAGATGCTACCAGAAAACTACTAGAGCTAATCAATGAATTTGGTAAAGTAGCAGGATACAAAATTAATGCACAGAAATCTCTTGCATTCCTATACACTAATGATGAAAAATCTGAAAGAGAAATCAAGGAAACACTCTCATTTACTATTGCAACAAAAAGAATAAAATACCTAGGAATAAACCTACCGAAGGAGACAAAAGACCTATATGCAGAAAACTATAAGCCACTGATGAAAGCAATTAAAGATGATACAGACAGATGGAGAGATATACCATGTTCTTGGATTGGAAGAATCAACATTGTGAAAATGACTCTACTACCCAAAGCAATCTACAGATTCAATGCAATCCCTATCAAACTACCACTGGCATTTTTCACAGAACTAGAACAAAAAATTTCACAATTTGTATGGAAACACAAAAGACCCCAATAGCCAAAGCAATCTTGAGAAAGAAAAACGGAGCTGGAGAAATCAGATTCCCTGACTTCAGACTATACTACAAAGCTACAGTAATCAAGACAGTATGGTACTGGCACAAAAACAGAAATATAGATCAATGGAACAGGACAGAAAGCCCAGAGATAAACCCACGCACATATGGTCACCTTATTTTTGATAAAAGAGACAAGAATATATGATGGAGAAAAGATAGCCTTTTCAATAAGTGGTGCTGGGAAAACTGGACAGCTACATGTAAAAGAGTGAAATTAGAACACACCCTAACACCATACACAAAAATAAACTCAAAATGGATTAAAGACCTAAATGTGAATGGCCTAAATGTAAGACCAGACACTATAAAACTCTTAGAGGAAAACATAGGGAGAACACTCCATGACATAAATCATAGCAAGATCCTTTTTGACCCACCTCCTAGAGAAATGGAAATAAAAACAAAAATAAACAAATGGGACCTAATGAAACTTAAAAGCTTTTGCACAGTAAAGGAAACCATAAACAAGACAAAAAAGACAACCCTCAGAATGGGAGAAAATACTTGCAAATGAAGCAATTGACAAAGGATTAATCTCGAAAATTTACAAGTAGCTCATGCAGCTCAATATCAAAAAAACAAACAACCCAATCCAAAAATTGGCAGAAGACCTAAATAGACATTTCTCCAAAGAAGATATACAGACTGCCAACAAACACATAAAACAATGCTCAACATCACTAATCATTAGAGAAATGCAAGTCAAACCTACAATGAGGTATCACCTCACACCAGTCAGAATGACCATTGTCAAAAAATCTACAAACAATAAATGCTGACGAGGGTGTGGAGAAAAGGGAACCCTCTTGCACTGTTGGTGGGAATGTAAATTGATACAGCCACTCTGGAGAACACTATGGAGGTTCCTTAAAAAACTAAAAATGGAACTACCATACAACCCAGCAATCCCACTACTGGGCATATATCCTGAGAAAACCATAATTCAAAAAGAGTCATGTACCACAATGTTCTTTGCAGCTCTATTTACAATAGCCAGGACATGGAAGCAACCTAAGTGTCCACTGACAGATGAATGGATAAAGAAGATGTGGCACATATATACAATGGAATATTACTCAGCCATAAAAAGAAACAAAATTGAGTTATTTCTAGTGAGGTGGATGGACCTAGAGTCTGTCATACTGAGTGAAATAAGTGAGAAAGAGAAAAACAAATACTGTATGCTAACACATATATAGAATCTAAAGAAAAAAAATGGTTCTGAAGAACCTAGGGGCAGGACAGGAATAAAGACACAGACGTAGAGGATGGACTTGAGGACACGGGGAGGGGGAAGGGTAAACTGGGATGAAGCGAGAGAGTGGCATGGACATATATACACTACCAAATGTAAAACAGGTAGCTAGTGGGAAGCAGCTGCATAGCACAGGGAGATCAGCTTGCTGCTCTGTGTCCACCTAGAGGGGTGGGATAGGGAGGGTGGGAGGGAGACACAAGAGGGAGGGAATATGGGGATATATGTATACGTATAGCTAATTCACTTTGTTATACAGCAGAAACTACCACAACATTGTAAAGCAATTATACTCCAATAAAGATGTTAAAGAAAATTTTTTTTAAAGAATTGCAAAACTGAAAAAAAAATAATACCCACATTACACACTAAAGTAAAGGTGTAACTACACACAAGTTGACTTGCAGGTAACTAACTGAAATAATATTACATATTATGGTCATGTCATTAAATACTAATTAATTTCAATTTTCCATTTTATATTCATAGTTTGGAGCCATTGGCTTTCTTTGTTTAAGTATTTTCTCAGGCCTTTGAAAAGCTCAGAGATTATAGGTACTCTGCCTATATTCTCAGATGCAAAAGATGGCTCCATTTCTGTTGCCCTAAAGGGAAGGAACAAACAAGTAAAAACTGAAGGGAAGGACACTTCTGGTTATGGTATAGACACTTCTAAAAACAATGCACTGTGTTGTGAGGAAGCTACCTCTCCATCTCAGAAGGTCTGTAAGCATACAGCAAATGCCAACTTGGGAGTGATGTTGTAAAGAACCTTGAAACACAAGATGGGAAAGTGGGATCCTTCAAGTCCCTTCTAGGTCTACATTTGTAGGATTCTTTAAAATATAACAATGGCATATGATGAACACCTGTATGATTTGGTTAGCCCACTACGTGGGCAGTCATCTGTTTCCACCATATTTAATTTCTTCACTAATTTCATAAGAGATGTTGGCTACCAGTGACTAAAGAACCACCGAAGATTCAACCTCTAGAGAGCTGATGTTAATATCTATAATAATAATTAATATTTGAGTGCTTTCTCTGGGCCAGGCACTATGCTGAGTGCTTTACATACATGATCACATCAATCTTTACAACAATCTTATGACATAGGCACTGGAATTACCCTCATTGTAGAGGTAAGGAAACTAAGCCTCACAGAGTTTGAGCAACATAACTGAGTTCATGAAACTACTACAAAAAGCTGACATTAGAACCCATTCTGCCTCTCACTGACATACTTAACCACAATCTCATTCTGCCTCTGGATCTTAACGATAATGACAATAACTAACATGTACTGAGTATGTACCATGATCAGACACTGGGCTAAGCACTTTAGACACACTTCCTTATTTAAATCTGAGATTTACGAGATTAGGATTTGGAATTTACCTATTATTAACCTCATTTTACAGAATGACAGACTGAGCTCCGGAGAGTTTAGGGAGACCAGGACTCTGACAGGAAACATTTAAGATTAACCTCCCTGATCAACGTGACCTAAGGTCTGCTCTTTCGACCCTATCTTCTCTTCCAAAGTGGCAGGGAAAAGTCCTTGTTGAATTAGTTGAAGAATTTAGCTGCTCCTTCTGAGGTCAAAATCTGAGGAAGATGATGGACTTTATTCCAGTTAGAAGGGATTCTTGAAATCACCTAATCCAGATTACACCAAACATGGACTGGGGTCAGTTCATGAAAACATCACCAGTCGAGGAGTAATCAGAAAATAATAAGGACAGTGTAATGAGTTTTTCATTAGATTAAACTTATTGAATTTTAAAGTGTCTTTTTTTTTTTAATGCAGGGGTGGCAATGGTAGAAATTTTTCTTTCCTCGTTTGGCAAAATACATAGCTCATCAAAATTCTTTTTTGGGGGTTGGGAATTATACTGGGTGGTGAGATCCACAAGTCTCTGAACCCATACCTCAGACAGAAGAGGAAGCTGTTTTCCGGAGAAGCGAAAGGCTTTGGCCCAGGTCTGAGAGCTACTCCTGACTAATTTAGAACCCTAGCCCAGGGCTCCTTGTTCCCAGCACAAATTTACTTCCACCACCTCCCTCACCTCAAACACTATCTTGGGTGCACAGTTTGAGAAAACTCAAACTGTTTTCTCATGTTTTCCCCATATTCAAAATCCTCTTAACTCAGAAACCAACTAAAGGCTTCCTCCTAGACCCCATATGTAATTACCTGAGCCAGGTCCCTCGGTGGTGAGCATCCTTGGAAAGGCTGTAGTGATGTCCCTCCATGGAGTCCGAGCAGGGGTGACCTTGGCTAAAGACAGAAACCAACGTAAGGATGAGGCTTCTCTGAGAGCAGAGAGCTTGTTGCAGGGAATCAAAGGGGCAGCAGAAACAACTGTAAACACAACAAAAGAAGAGAAACACATGCTCAACTTCCAAACCTACCTGAACACCTTCGTTAAGAGTGCGTGACACTCCAAATGTCTGACAGAGGTGTTACAGTCATCATTATCACAGTCTAATTGTTAATAATGGAACTTACAGCCACAGTAAATGTTTTTCATCAAACATCTCATAAAATCCTTCCAGTGGCCTATAGGGTAGGCAGTATCATATTTTACAGAGGAGGAGGTCACAGAGTTTAAATAACTTGCCCAAGATTACACAGCTGGTAAGAAGCAGTGTCAGATTTGAACTTAGCTCCATCAGCCACTAAGTACATGCTCTATAAATGTTAAAACATGCAAGCACACGTGCCCCCTCTCCCCCACACGTGCAGAGTCCAGTGGTTCTCAATCCTGGCTGCACATGGGGGAGAATCATCGGGGGTAGATTTGTAAAACCCCCGTGCTCAGACTCTACCTCCAGAGACATGATTTTTCTGGTTGTGGGGGTGGAGCCCAAGCATCTGTGGGAGTTAAAAGGTTCCCCAGGTGATTTTAATGACCACTCAGGTACTCAGACCTCTGATCTAAGCCTTTCCTCCATTCTCTAGATCCTAGCCATGAGGTTCAAAATAGATGGAGGGAATTAATCATGGCTGGGCATTGCTGGTGGGGCCTGTTAAACTTTAGGTCTTAGGGGCCCAACCTGAGGGCTTTAATTGGGAAGACCGGAGGTGAGACCAATCAGTGTATTTAATATGATCCACAGGCAAATCTCATTCAGAAAGAAGGTATGCAAAGGTCCACTTACCTGGTTTGATGACCAACTCCATGTTTGATTTTTGATCATTCATTAGGCCTGGGAATTGGATCCGGCAGCAATAGGTCCCACTGTCAGCTAAAGTCACATTCTTTATGGTCAAGGTCACGTCTCCTTTGCGGAAATTCCTCTTTAGTAGGTATCTACTGGATGTCCAATAGCTCAAGTTCCATCCATCAGTGCTGAGTACCAAACTGTGACATTGAAACACAGGGCAGGGTCCCTTGCCCCAACACACAGGCACGAGATCCTCAGGGGTCGGAGGAGAGTAGGTGCAGGGCAGATCAGCATCCTGACCCACCTCAGACACGTATACTCCTTCCAAAGACCCTGCATAAAGAGGGAAGGAGAGCAATGAGGAAGGCTGCTCCATTTCAAGAAAACTGCAAGCAATGCCTTGCAGAATAAAGAGGAAACCACTACTGCTATCCTGTTTGGAGGACAGTTCACTACAGCAATGATTCTCAGGATTGAGGAGCACTGGAATCTCCAGGAAGCCTTGTTCAAACACAGACAGCTGGGCTCAACCGTCAGAGTTTAGAGTTAATTAATCTGATTAAATATTAATCAGAGCTCCTGATTTAATAGTTTGGCGGGGGAGGGGGGCAAAAAATTTGTATTTCTAACAAGTTCCCAGGACATGCTGATATGGCTGGTCTCAAAACCTCACTTTGAGAACCAGTGCCCCAGGAGAGAACTGTGGCCGGTCCTGTGAACACCGAAGGGCAGTGCTGATGGAAATAGACAACCAGACAATGGGTAATTGTCAGCCAGGAAAAGAGCTCACCCATCTGGGCTAGTTGTCTGTTCACCAACACAGGGCAGTTATCCTAACACAAACCTCTTTTGTTTTTCAAGCACCAGGCACATAATAAAAAACCCTTGGCTGAATAAGAAGTTAGTGTATGGCTGTTCTGAGGTTTAAAATTAATATATATATATATATATATATATATATATATATATGTACACACACATATTCAAACAGCATAAAAAGTATATGAAAACTCTCCTCCCTCTCCCTGCTCTTTTCCATTTCCCAGCTCCCTTTCCCAGAGTCTATTCATTAAGAAGCATTCATGTATTCCCACTCCCCTGCAACACACACACACACACACACACACACACACACACACACACACACACAGTCCAATATACCCATTATTCTGCTCCTTACTTTCTTCAATTAACCTTATGACTTACAGACACCACATATCATTATGTTTCGTCAGCATCACTGTTTTATCATGGATATATAGTAATTTCTTTACCCACTACCCTACTGGTGGACCTTTAGGTTGCTTCCAAACTTTTGCTCTTGCTAGCATTACGATAACCATCCTTGCATCTTCATCTTGCACTATCCAATTGCAAAAATCCAGACTTACTTGTAAGTAGTAGCAGCAAGAGCAGGACACAGTCGAAGGAAAAATGTGAAAACATGGGTTCTGAAGAAGAAAAGGCCTAAAGAATGACTCTGTTTAGGTGCCGTTTTAATTCTCCAACTGAACTGGGTACTTCCTGGAACTGTGTCTCCTCCCCAGTCACAGGAGTAGTGGCCACTCTCCCAACTGCAGGCCCAGCACACCAGATGTCTAACGACCAATCACTCCTCTATTAACACTGTCAAGTCTACGATGACAGCGAAGGAAACCCCGCTTCTCTCCTACGCTAGACCACACACATCCTGTGAGGACTCTGACATTTATTCTGTCCGCATCAACAAAGAGGAAGCAATACTCAGAGGAAGAAAAGGGTTACTTCGTCAAGTGTCTCTTGGCAAGTAGAGTGAGCCCTCTACTGTCTCTGGTGAAATAATACATAGTCCTCTGTTTGAAATGGACAGTATTTATTGGAAACACAGGTAGAAATGTATCACTCATGCATTCATTCAGTCAAGTCAGTCAACTGGTGAGTCCTGTGACCAGTGTTTATGAAGCATCTACTATGTGTCAGGCACTGGACTAGGAGGTGGGAAATACCACCATGAATGGCCTGTTCCTTATACTCATGTTTAAGTGTCCTTTCCACTCCAGTCATGAGCCTAATTCTTAGCCTTTGCTCTAACACGAATTGGGCTATGTCATATAATCTTGTTAGGTCTGCCTCCTCATTTATAAAATTTATAAAATGAGGAAATTGTGCTAGGTGATATATGCATAGCTCCCTGCTCTAATATTCTGACTTGACCTGAACTTTCAAACTCTTCCACTTAGGAGAAATGCATTCCTTTCTGCAATGCTTCTTTCCCCCTCCTGTGGGGGGAACTGAGGGGACCTCAATGTTCTATTTCCTCTCATATGCACAAGATGTCCCCTCTCCTCCCACCCCACAGGCTTCGGGCATTAACTGTCAGAAAGTATTGAGTTCCAGCCACACTCTCCATCACTGAGGTAACATCTCAGACCCAAACAATCTCAGCCCTGGGAGAGTAACTTTTGTCTGGAAAACTTAAAAGCCAATGGTTATTTACAAAAGGGAAGTGAGCTCACGATGAAATAGTTTCTGAAAACCCTGTGGCCTTTCTCTGTCTTCCCTGCCTGAATTTCCTTGCCATTCACTTTATTTTTTTTAATTTTATTTTTTTCTAGTTGCGGTGAGCAGGGGCTACTCTTCGTTGTGGTGCGGGGGCTTCTCATTGCGATGGCTTCTCTTGTTGTGGAGCACAGGCTCTAGGTGCGCGGGCTTCAGTAGTTGTAGCACGTGGGCTCAGTAGTTGTGGCTTGCGGGCTCTAGAGCGCAGGCTCAGTAGGTGTGGCACATGGACTTAGCTGCTCCACGGCATGTGGGATATTCCCGGACCAGGATTCGAACCCGTGTCGCCTGCATTGGCAGGCGGCTTCTTAACCACTGCGCCACCAGGGAAGTCCTTGTAATTCACTATAAACCTTATTAAATGCATGTAATATAAATATTCAGCTTGTTCTATGTGTGTACTTCCATAGTGCCACAGAGCTAGCAGTTACTCAAGAGATCATGTTCAATTTCTTCATTGTATACATAAGGGAAACTGAGACCTGAAAAGATTGATTTGCCCAAAGGTACGTGATTGGTCATTTCAAATAAGAACATGAGTCCCCTAAGCTCCAGATTTTTTCCATTATGAACTACGTTTCATGAATTTCATATCTGCCCTTAATATGTCTGCCCACATATCTAAAAACAACCAGCAAATGCCCATATCCAAGTGTAAGACAGACTAGATTAAACACGGGGTCAGAGGTTAGATTTACTAACAGCATGACTTCAAGCAACACCCTTAAAAGTTTTAGCCATCAGATTTTGTGTTCTGATTTTTGTTTTGTTTTTTATTATTATTACTGTTTTCTGTTCATCTCTAGAATTGCTACTGGGTCCAACTTTATAAAACATTAACAATGTATTAATTCATTGAAGTCTAGACATGAAGGAGCCTAGAAATCTACTCTAACCCCTTTCTTTTATTCTGTGTATAAAGGACTGTTTCTGAACATTGTCATGTTCATTTAACTCTTATTTCTTGTTTTTTTTAACTGTTTAGGTAATACATCCAAATGGCTGAAGTTTAAAGCAATATAAAAAGCTTACATTAAGAAGCCTCATTCCCACCCCTCCAAGTCCACTAATTTCCCCCACCCAAGCTATAGGTTTCTAGTGTCATGTCTTTTGTGTATCCTCCTAATGCAAACACAAGAAAATAAAAGATATATTCTTATTCCTTCCTTTCTTAAACAAAAGAGCATACCATACATACATTTTGCACCTTGCATTTTCTATTTACTATTTTATATAAAAATTTTCTGACATATCAAAAGCAGAGAATAGTACATACTCCCAATACACAAATTCAAAATCATCAAACTTTCATTTTAAAACAAATCCCAGATGTCATGTTATTTCACCCTTACAGACTTCAGTGTGCATCTTGTTTTCAAAAAATTGACACTCTATATATAATCATAATACCATTATCACACAAGACATAATTAATAATGATGTTTTAGCAGCACCTGACACTTCAGTCCATAATCGAATTCCCCTGATTACCTCAAAAATGTCCTTTTATTATAGGTTTAAGTCCAGACCTAAACAGCTCCCTAAATTGCATTTGGTTGTTATGACACTTAAGTCTCTTTTAATTGAGTACAGTCTTCCCTCCTTTCCCCCTGCCATTGACTAGTTGTACAAACCAACTGTCCTGTGCACTGTTCCATATTCTGGGTTTGTCTGTTTCCTTGTGGCATCATTGAAAGTATTCCTCTTTTCTTTGTATTTCCTATAAATGAAACTTAGCTCTAGAGGTTTGGTTAGATTCAGGTTCCACTTTTTGGCAAGAATACACAGCTGGTGCTATTCCATCACAATTGTCTGATTGCCCCACATCTAGGGATGCTAAGATTGATCAGCTTGCAACTTTCTTTTTCAACTTCACATTCTATTCTGAGCACCTCTCCATCTCAGATCATATAGAATGTCCTCGTTCTTTATTATAGCTACATAGATCTCACTGGGTGAAAACACTGGGTGAAAATAACAAAGTGATCATTCCCTTGAAAAGAATACTTCATGTCTCAATTTATTTGTAAAGATGATCATAAAAGACCCATCAAGGTCTATGATTCTTTAATTATGTGCAACAGAAGTTTGCTTTTTAAAAGGAGCCCTTGAATGTATTTTTGGTAAAGAAGTCTTTTGTATTGTAATTAATTAGTTTCTAAATTCTGTTTAGAAAGTCATATCATGAATTTCCTTAAGGGACAGTTGAGTGCTGGCTATAATTATGTGGAGGGATAACTACAAAAAAACTATTGCACATGATACTACTATAGAAATTCTTTTGCTTTTCGCCCTTTGTCAGCAGGAAAAGGGAGAGAAAATCTCAGATTCCTTAAAGATAGCCTCCAAGCACCAAATGGAAACACTAGAATTATGTGTAATTAGAATTACACATTTATAGATAACTAAGGGGCCACTTGACAAAATTCATAAAATGGAAGTGAGAGAATTTTACTCAGGAGACAGGAAAGCATGGGCGATACAGATGGGATCACCTGGAAAAATTCAGTCCAATTAGAATCTACCCTGTACAATGGGGGAGCTGCAGTGGAATGGATATGAGGGAGACAATAATGCCCACTAAAGCTGGAATCCTATATGATGTACTTAATTTGAATTAAAAATCCTCTCATTTAAATCACAGCATCTCAGTTAGGTTCCATGTATCATTAGTCCCAAAATTTTGCAAAGGTAGACACTGAGGTTGGATATAAAGGGTAAGAAGTTAAGCAACTTTGAGCTCGATCTTGACCTACAGATTACTGCTAGCCATGTGACTTTCGTTAAGAGTGCTTGTAACCTTGTGTGCCTGTACAGTACTTGAAAACTTTTTTTATTATTATACAAGTCATAGTCACTGTAGAAAATTCTGAAAAAGAAAATAAGAATAAAAATAAATAAATAAAATAAAGGCCAGATCCCACTACCATGAAATACCCACTACCACCAAAACAGGTCTCCTTTCAGATATTTTTCTATAAATCTCTCTATATATACAATGTGTTAATGCCAGTACCTCTGGTGGGTATATCTCTAGTAAGAAAGTCTTACTCATGGACGATTGTGAACATCATGAACTCAGTGGGATCCAGGAGAAGGTACAAAACATTTCTTTACACTCCCCAAGTCTTTTTATTTTTATTTTACTTTTATTTGTGTGGTCTCAGTGCTCTCATTTGCATCAAGTTGCTTTCAGCATTGCCCTCTGCACTGGGTCCCAGCACTGAGAGGGCTACTTCATCCCTGTGGAAAACTCCAGGTTCTCAGGGTCATTTACAAGATGAATAAATTTCTCCCTTGCTACTGCTCATCTCTCACAGCATGATCTTGGTGTTCTTATGCCAACAAAGACTTCTTCTCTCACCAAAAACCCTATACTTTACTTATGTTGCAATGACAGAAAACCCAACTCAAACTAGCTTAAACTACAGATTTATTGACTGACATTATTGAAAAGTCTAGCTTCAGGCAAGACTTGGTTCAGTGGCCCCAGTAAGGACAGCAGGGACCTGGTTTCTGGCTGTCCTGGCGTTGGTGCCTTCTGCAGATTCCACACAGCGTCCTTCTCCTGTCCCTGCAGAGCACATATCTGCACACCAAGAACATCTCTTGCCCACTCCCACACAAGCCCACAGATGCACACCCCCTCAAACACCCACACTGGGTTACAGACTTATTCCTGAACAATCTGTGTCCATAGGTTCAAAAAGGACTAATTGGGTGAGCCCTGGGTCACATCCCCAATCTCATGCTCTGAAAGTAAGAGAAAGGTGGTTTCCCCAAAGAAAAAGTATGGTGCATTTTGGAAGGAGAAATGGATGCTGGGCAGCAGAAGCAAATATCCAGTACAGACCCCCTCCCAGAAAGGGAAGGGGTGGGGAGATGGGGAAAGAAAACTTGCCCCTCCGAATATGGATGGTTCTTTTTCTTACAAAAATGACACTTTACTAATACGGTGCTTTTTAACTTACAAGGACGCACTCTTCACAACCCTGGGGAGATGCCAAGGAGCTCTCGTGTCTTTAGAGAGTCTTTATATTGAGTAACTCTGGATGAGTGCCAGAGAGATTAAGCTTGAGGCCATACTCAAACCAAGGCCGGAGCCAGCTCAGTGCTGCTCCCGCTCATGTAATCAAACCTTTCAAAGTGGAGGACATGGGAGGGGTGTGAAATAACTTACCCTTGACAACTCATCGAGGCTCCCAGTGACGAAACTGAAAAGCGTGAAAACCATCAAGAAAATTCTGTTGAGCTATGTGTGAGTCACTGTGGGAACTCCTATAGGCAGTCTCACCTTGAAAATGGCAGTCCCACCGTCTCCTCCAGGGTGACGCTGGTGGGGGAGCTGTGAGTGGTCACTCATCCCAAGCATGTTCTCCAGTATGGCAATTCTTTGTGTTTGTTTATTAGTTTTTTGCTCCAGGTTCAGATACTGAAGCTAATCATCCTCAGTCTAATGGACATACTCCTCATCAATCCCGGTGAGGTCCCTCTCTTATTTTATTTCATTTTACTATTTCCCCCCTTTGTCCTTGACGCACATTCTCATTTCTCTCGCCTCACGGGCATCTGCTTTACCCGAGAATGTTGAGCAGATTTCCAAAGAGTTTATTCCAGCTTACATTGTGACAGTGAGAAGAACTCTTACGATGCCCCCCACATCTTTGCCGGTATCAGGACTGACACACTTTTTAATTTTTTCCTATGAGTGTATGATGATGTCACAATATGGTTTTAAGGTTAAACTACTGTTTAATGGAAAATGGCACAGATGTACAGAACATTGCATACTTAAATTTATAGTTTACCAGTACTTGGAAAGCAAACACTCAAGTAACCAGGACCCAAAACAAAAAATAAAACATGGCCTATCTCCTCAAGTCCCTGTGACCCCCACTCCAAGCCCACATGTCCCTTCCTGATCACAAAGTCTTCCCCCTGTCCTACAGGCAATCACTATTCTAAATTTTGCAATAATTGCTTCCTTTTTTTTTTAATAGTTTTACCATCTAGGTAATGCATCCTAAAGTTACATATATAATTTTGCTTGTTTTTGAACATCATATAGTGAAATCAAATTGTCT
Organism: Mesoplodon densirostris; assembly: GCF_025265405.1. Taxonomy (NCBI): domain Eukaryota; kingdom Metazoa; phylum Chordata; class Mammalia; order Artiodactyla; family Ziphiidae; genus Mesoplodon; species Mesoplodon densirostris. The sequence continues at coordinate 136,463,224 of NC_082663.1, forward strand.
ATAGGCTTTTGTGTTTTGTTTCTTTTACTTAACAGTGTATTTGTGAGATCCATTCATGCTGCTTCGTATCCCTGTGGGTTGTTTTTATTACTGAATAGTTTTTCTGGGACTGGATATGCCTCAAATTGTTTATTTCCAGGTGAACATTTCATCTTCTGTTTCAGTTTTCATGAACAATGCCATCCTGGACATTCTCATACATGGATTCAGGTGGACATATAGGAGTTTCTCTGGAGCATATTTCTGACAGTGCAATTACTGGGTCAGAGGGTATACATATTTTGAGCCTTATTACATAATGCCTGTTTCCAAGACATCTACCAGCAGAGTGTAAGTTTCTCTTATTCCACCTCCTCCTTAACACTTAGTATTGCCAGACTTTTTTTTTTAGCCAAGCTGGTAAAGGATATGATGGCCTCTCACTAAAGCTTTACTTTGCATTTTCCTCATTGCTAACAAGGTTAATGAGCACCTTTTCTTTTGTTTATGAACCATTTGGATTTGGGGAAGGGGAGGAGCAATGTTTGAGTCTTTTGCCCATTTTTCTGTTGGGTTTCTCGTTTTTCTTATTGCTGTATATGAATAACTTATTTACTCGGGATACCAGTCCTCTGCTGGTTTAATCTGTTATATTTTTTCCCACTTCGTTGCTTTTCACTTATTTATGGTATGTTTTCTTGAACACAATTTCTTAATTCAAATGTAGTAAAATGTACTAGCCTTTTCTTTGGTGGGTTATACTTTTTGTATTTTATTTAAGAAGACTTCTCTTACCAGAGATTATGAAGATATTCACCTACATTAGCTTGAAGGCTTTATAGTTTTTTCTTTCACTGTTGGCCTTTAATTTTCCCATAATTGATTTCTGTATATTTTGTCAATTGAAAATTCCAGCGTTTTCCCATTACTTTGTAATGCCATCTCTGTTATATTTCAAAAATCATACAGGCATGGATCTGTTTTTGGGCTTTCTAGTCTGTTCCAATAGTATATTTTCCTATCTTTCTTGTCAGTATAATACATTGTTTTAATTATTGCAGCTTTACGGGAAATGGTGATGTCACGCAGGGCAAATCCTCCCCTTAGTTCTTTTATCAAGGGTATCTTGGGACTTCCCTGGTGGTCCAGTGGTTAAGACTCTGCACTTCTACTGCAGGGGTCGTGGGTTTGATCCCTGGTCGGGAAACTAGGATACCATGTGTTGAGTGGCATGGCCAAAAAAAGGGTATCTTGGCTCTCTGGGTCCTTTGTACCTCCCAAAGGGAAGGGTATAGGCTGAGTCCATATTTGTGTCTGTCTCTCCATACTCAAATTGGAAAAATATATTAAAAACTATTTTATGGATGAGGAAATTGAGACTCAAAAATGTAACTTGCTGAACAAGTTACATTTGTTGAACAAGTGAGGGAACTCACTCACCATCCCAGTCCCATAAAAAGAGCTGGGGAATGTTCCCTCTTTTTCTATTCTCTGAGTCTATGTAAGATTTTTTTTTTTCCTAACAGTGTTTGGTAGAACTTGTCAGCAAAGCTATTTGAACTTGAAGTTTTCTTTCTGAGAAGATTTTGACAACTTTTTTTTTAATCATCAGAAAGCTATTCAAGTTTCCTACTCTTAAACCTTGGTAATTTTGTAAGAATTTGTCCAATTTATCTAAATTTTCAATTTTGTTGGTATAAAGTTATTCATAATATTTTATTATTATTTCTTACTGTCTATAAAATCTATAGTAATATCTCTTTTTCATTTCTGCTATTATTTGTGGCTTCCTTTTTTTTTTAACCACTCTCCCCTTTAAGTAGTAGTGAGTCAGAACCCCTCAGGCTTATGAACCACTTAAGCCTTTCAGATACCCCCTCAGCCCTTCCAGATCAGATGTTTCTGCACAGATGATTCTGAGTATGTCGCCTGGGGACAAACAAGTTTCAGAAAGAATCAGCATGGGCCTTCTCTTTCATTCCCAACATTAAGTGGTACCTACCCTATACTATGGGTCCATAATTATCATAGTTAAGCAAATCGAGTGTCATGGAGGTTGATAGGTCAAACCAAGGCAAAACTACTAGTAAACACAGGAGCCCCAATTCTACCACGCATTACTCTTTCTCTGTTTCTTTTCTTTTAAATCTGAGTTTTAACAGCCATTTACTAGCCCAAGTGTCCTTGGTGTGTAGCAAGTTACATTTTGAGTCTCAATTTCCTCATCCATAAAATAGTTTTTAATATATTTTTCCAATTTGGGTATGGAGAGCAGAGAGACACAAATATGGACTCAGCCTATACCCAGAACCAACTTCTGTTATATATAGAATGTATTTCCACATCAGTACTCTCATTCTTAATGGCTCTTAACGATTGCATGGTATTCATAGATCTTCAGGTTTGTTGAATGACTGAATAATTGTGAAAATCAATAAAAATCCCAAAGGCATCTTTCCTTGTAGTTATGATACAATGCATTCCTAGCCAGCCACATCACCCCACCTGACACCCATCCTTTCAATGTCTTCCCTTACTCCAAACCTAGAGCAGGGGCAGGGAACCAGCAGCTTCACAGAAGTTGGTGCTAAGCAGATATGAGAAGCATCTTACTGTCTTCATGTACTCAGAACTAACCAACAGTGCCTGAGGTCTTCCTCAGGTCTTGTCCAGGCAATCCTGGGAGAAAAGCTCTAATCAAAAATCTCTTATTTGCAACATAGTACTGGTTATTTTGACAAATTTACACCCTATTCTCTCCATCAGAAAAGAGTTTGTAGGCCACAGTCAGACACAAGCAGCAAGTCTCACTTGTTGGATAAAAAGCGCAGTATTACAAGCAGCACCTGTGAGTTTCTCCACCTTAATCTCCTCCTCTGCCACCTGGCTGCAGCTTCTAAACTTGAGGTAAGACTGCTACTTACTGTTAGACTCATCGCATTACAGTTTGAAACCAGTTCCTAAATCTTTGATTCTAAATGCCAAATACAAAAGACTTAGCAGGAAAGGTACCAGTTAACCTTTGAAAGCTTACTAACTACCAGAAATTAGGCTTAGTGCTTTGTAGCCATAATCTCACTTAGGCCCTAGAACAAACCTATAATTTTTATTTTGTGGTTATTAAGTGGTTTTGTGAAAACACTCCAGGGTTTAGAATCCAATCACCTAGATTAGAACCTCTGGCCAAATTCATTTGGCTGCCTGTTTTTTGTACAGTCCACAGGCTAAGAATTATTTTAACATGTTTAAATGATTGGGGAAAAAATCAAAATAATAAATTTCATAACATGAAAATTATTTAAATTTAGGTTTCAATGTCCATATCTAAAGCTGGAACACAGCCATGCTCATTTACATATTTTCTATGGCTGCCTTTGTACCATATAAGAGAGTACTTATAATGCCTAAAATATTTACTAACTGGCTCTTTACAGAAAAAGTTTGTTGACTCCTGACCTAGATTCTAATCTGGAAACACCACCTGAGCAAACCACAAAACTGACCCCCACTTTCACAAAGTGGGGGTGATATCTACTAAGAGGGAGTTTTAGGAAGTTTAGTGCTATACGTACAGCATCTCCTTAAGATAGCAGTAGAATTCTGACAAAAATGCTTTAAAATGTTCAAAGGGAGCTCATAATCTCTGTCTACAAATTTCCTTCCTCAGTCCAGTAACATGTAGTGTATGAGTATGGATTTTAGGGGCTTCCCTGGTGGCGCAGTGGTTGAGAGTCCGCCTGCCGATGCAGGAGACACGGGTTCGTGCCCCGGTCCGGGAAGATCCCACATGCCGCGGAGCGGCTGCGCCCGTGAGCCATGGCCGCTGAGCCTGTGCGTCCGGAGCCTGTGCTCCGCAACGGGAGAGGCCACGACAGTGAGGCCCGCGTACCAAAAAAAAAAAAAAAAAAAAAAGAGTATGGATTTTAGGGTCAAAATATCAGATTCCACTCGACTCCATTACTTATTACCTATGATTTATTAACTATATGATGCAGTAGAGAGGTGACAAGAGTATGAAGGTCGAGTGCTTAGGCTTTGACACTAGAATGTTTCAATCCAGGCTTTGCCACTCACTAGCTGGGTGACCTTGGGTAAATGACACCTCTCTGAGCCTCTGTTTCCTCATCTGTAACATAGGTGTAAGAATCATGATTTCAATGGGTTGTTTTGAGGATAAAAATGGCTTTTTGTACATAAAGTGATTACAACAGTGCCAACAAAGTGCTAGCAGGCTGCCCCAAAATATGCTACGACGGCATACTGAACTAAGAAATGGCCAATGCAAGAGGGACACTCTGACCCCCACTTTCTGTTTCCCCCAAAGCAAAAAATAAACCTCTCCCATGAAAGGTGCACTCCCTGCAGTAAAGGTAAAAGGACACCCTTATTGCCTGAGAGAAGGAATTTGAGCCCAGAAGCCTATACAAACCTTGTTACTTCTTTAATTTACTACTCCAAGCCCAAATTGTTTAGATTCTTCACTAATTGAGCACCCAAAACCTAAGTTTCTTTGTCCTGTCAATTCCTCAGAAATTCAGTGTTTGTCTAAAGAGTATATATGCTTTGGCTACTTCTTAGGTCCCATTTCTATGAGACCTCCCTGTATAAGAATTAAAATGTCTCTTCTGTTAATTTGTCTTGTGTCAATTTTATTATTAGTCCAACCACAAGAACTCGAGAGGGGTGGAGGGGGAAATTTCCCTCTCCAACACTTCCCATCAGATTTACGATATAACTCCTTCCCTTGGCCTTCTAAGTCCTGTAACCTGACCTCCATCTGCTTCTCTAGCTCCAACCTCTTCCCTCCCTATGCTGCGGCCATAATAGCCTTTTCCCCCAAATCATGCCAACTTTTAATTGTCTCATGAGACACTTGCACTTGCTGTTTCCTGTGACCTCAGGACCCAGGACACGTCTTTTCTCTCAAATACAACACAGCACAGTTGAAATGGCCTTCCAACACCCTGAACAACTGTGACCATAGAAACATAACTTGAAAAGAGAAGATAATGTGGACAAGGCATCTTGAGCAGGAAATAGGAATATAATTGGAAGCAAGATTCTTCTGTTATAATGGCTGAATGGTTAAAGCAAGAACTTATACCTTCAAAAACTAACCTATTTGTTTTCCTGTTTATCTTTCTTCCATTTTCCTTCCCACTCCTCATACCCCCAGCAACTAAACCAGCATCAGGAATAGAGAGGAACACAATATCCACTAAATGAATGCAATGAATAAATGAACTTAAAGGGAGGGGTGGACCACCTCCCCCAACACACTAAGATTTGTAAGGCAGCCAAAAATTGGTTTTGTACCTCTTAGCCCAGCACCCTCCTCAAGGTTGTAAAAAGATTGAGGTCTCCTTTACAAAGGAGATTCCTTTGGAGAGTCGCTCAAGTGTTGAGCAATGTCCACCTTGCCCCGCCACCGGGAGATGACGGGGTTCCCCTCCCCCTTTAATTTAAGCTTAAGAGAGCCTGGACTGTGTCTCCTGAAGTCTCTGGAGTCCAAAAGTCTATACCAAACACATATCAGGAAAAAACAAATGAGACTTGCCAACTAAGTGCCTAATAGAGGGGTTGTCTACTTGGAAACGGCCTACACTCCCCAGATTTTTAAAGAAAAGGATGCATGAATGTTTCACATATAGAACTGGCCTGTGGCCACTTTAAACTGGACTTTGCCAGATTATCTGGCAAAAGGCCTTACCATTATCAGTGATTCTTAATCTTGAGCCTGCATGGGAATCACCTGAGGGCTCTTTAAACCACAGCTTGTTGAGCCCCACCCCTAGAGTTCGATTTAAGATGTCTGGGGTGCACCTGAGAATTTGCATTTCTAACCAGTCCCCAAGTGATACCAATGCTGCTGGTCCAGGACTACGCTTTGAGAACCACTGCCCTTTTTAAGAGAAAGGCTGGCAGCCACCCTCAGATACAAGGCAGACTCTCCATCAAGATTTTGCCGGAAGAGAGGTTGGAGAACAGAAAAGAGAAGAAGGTGCAGAAATGAAATCTCAGTGCTCAAAACAGGTTGACTTCTTATTCACGTGGTGAAGTCACATCAGTGGGGGGGGGTATGGGGACTGGGAAAGGGTAGAGTTAATGAAAGGAGGGCCTAGTCTTCAGGCTTTCAAGGACCTGAAATGATTGAACTTTTGCCATCTTCAAGTGGCTTCCAAAGTTTTCCTGGGTGTGACCATCAAACCAGCAGATAAGAAGAGAAATTTTTACGGGGCAGGCCTGGATTTTTACACCACATTCCACTGCTAAGAACTCAGTCACATGGCCTCACAGAGATGCAAGAGGAATGGGGGGAACACAGTCCCTAGCAGGGCAGCATATCTTAGGCAAGCAAGAATCTCTGGTGGACATCCAGCAGTCTCTGCCACCAAACCCCCTTCCCAGGGCAGGCTTCCAGCCTTAAGCAAGTCTGAGTTTAGAAAAAGTATAGGTAATTACACAGACATTTTAATTATTAAAATGAATGTGACTAAAAGGACTTCTTAGTGACTGTAAAAAAGTTCTGGGACCCATCCAGGATAGGGACAAGAGGCTGAGACAGAGTGTTTGCAGGAGCAGCCAAGAGGAAAAAAAAACCTGCTGTTTTATAACTCTCAGGGTTCCTCTCTTTTAACATGTTACACTATTCTTTTTTAGAGATTAACCAAATTTTTAAGTGAAATAAATCTAAGGATTTCATAATTTCATATTTATAAAGTTTGATATCCTTTATTATCTATCATTCTTAAAGCAAATGACAAATCTACTTTTCAGGGATGAAAACCTATTACTGAGGATATCTTCAAAGTTTACTGCAACTCCGAAAACAGGGATGTTCCACACAATAGAGGCAAACACTGCTTTTTAAGGTGATTACTCTTAATGTAGGCGTACTCATTTACCTAGGCTTGCCATAAAGTGAATGACATAAACTGCCTGTGATGTCTAACAACTGAGGAAGTTGGAGAGTCAAGCTGCTTGCAAGACTTCTAGTGCTATCTCTTTTGAGACTCTCTAAAAGTGAATTAACTAATATATATGCTATTTACTGAAACGAAAAAAAAAGAAGAAGAAAAAGAAACATCCTTCATGGTCTTTCATTCATTTCGTCAATTAGGACACACAAAGCAGCATCTTTCTCTATAATCTGATCTCTCCTATGACCTGAATTTTCTCTTTGTTGTTCATCCTGTCCAGCACAGTTGTTGCTATCATCAGCATCCATTGGTTCAGTTTTTATTCTCAGCCCTGCTTCCGAATGGGGCAAATCATCAGGCAAAGAAGCCAAGCAATTCTGAATCATCTCAATGACTCGTTCCAGATGCTTCTGAAATCTCTCAGCTGTCTCAAGGCGTTGACGTTTCTGCACCTCCATCATGACTCTCAAGGTCTCTCTTGCTTGGTGGGGTCGGTATTCATTTATGAGATGATGCACATGTACAAAAAGCAGCTTAAGATCTTCTAGCTTCTCTTCTCGTTTTATACTCCCAGGGCTCCTTATCAAGATATCTAAGAGGTCTAAGAAATTAATAAGGATAGACATATTGAGTTTTCTCAGTTCTTTCTTGTGATCAAACTGCATAGGATGAAGCCGTTCGATACCCTGACTTTCTAAAGGGCGGATGATAAGATCGTCACACTGGAACTGGTTGCCGAACATCATATAACTGTCCTTTATTGGAGGTGGAGGCTTGGGAGCAAGGCCTTCCTGAATATTTTCATCTGTATACTCCTTGATGTACTGCATCGGAGGGGGTGGGAGGGCGCTTACTTGCTGTGGCTCACCCATTGTGGAAGATCAAGAACCTACAGAAATGGACCATCAGACAAAAAATAAGAAAAAAAAATCACACACACACACAGAAATAGACCAAAGATTGAGAGTGGAGCTACAAAACAAACCTGTCACATTCAGCGACTAATGACAGAACATTTTCCCTTTTCTCCCCTGGCAGTTTGGCGCCCAGGACAAAATGATCTCCCTAGTCTCTAAAACTAACATTTACAACAGGGAAAGGTTGCATCCTTTTCTAATTAGCAATATATACTCAATCATCGTATTTTTCCTGCTCTACTTAATACTTTCATTGGCACAAAAAATATACTGTAGTATACACTTGACCCCTGAGCAACACAGGTTTGAACTTGCACGGGTCCACTTACATGTGGATTTTTTTCAATAGTAAATACTAGAGTACTACAAAATCCATGGTTGGTTGAATCCTCAGATGCAGAACCGCAAATATGAAGGAACTGCAGATACAAAAGGTCAACTCTAAGTTATACTCAGATTTTCAACTGCACAGAGGGTGGGCGCCCCTAACCTCCCAGTTGTTCAAGGATCAACTGTATTTTCATCTATAAATTAAATCATCTGGATTCCACACCCCTCACCAGTTATGCCTCACTTCTCTACCCTCCCTACAGCCAAACTACACATGCTGTCTTCCCATCTCACGTTAAAATCATTCGTTTTATATTATAGATTGATCTCCAAAAGCAAACACTTATAACTAAGGAACACTCTAACAAAATTTAAATTACTATATTCCAGACAAACTCACATCATCTGAGTTTCTGTGATCCAATTCCATTCCCTTTTTTCCTACAATATACGCTAGAATTTTTTATAGACTCATTAACTTTTCTACATCTACTACAGAAATTTCAAATTCAACTATACCTTCAATAGCCACAATAACCTCCATCTACTCCATTTGAAGCTTAGGTATATCATAAAATGAGAATATCCCGAGTGCTCACTTAGATGGATCCTACCAGATTTTCAAGATATAACATAACACCATCCAACATGAGAGATAGCAAGTAATATACTGGAGGCACTTTTATACTTGGAATTTGTGAGGTAATAAGGGCAGCTGTGGGACAGCCCTGAGTTTCCACCAACCCACAGCAGTGAACTGGCTGCTGCTGAGACTCAATCTGTCAGTGGCCATGGGCATGATGAGTTACTCTAACTGTATCAACCCACACTTCACAGCTTTACTAGCCTTCTGCATATTCATTTTTGTCACTATCCGATCTGGCATCAACCTCCTACCTCCACAAAAACTGCTCATCACGGCCATCAACAACCACCACATGACCAAATCCAATGGACATTTTTCTAAGCTGATCTTAATCTCTCAGCAGCATTTTCTTCCTTTTCAACACACTCCCCTTCTCCTTCAGCTTCTGTGATGCTATATTTACGTCTTTTCCTCCTACCACACTGGCCGCTGCCTCTCAGTCTCCTTTACTGCCCCTCCTTCTCTAGCCAAATTTTAATGTTGTCATGCCTCAGAGACTCACAAACTCGAAAGCCAAAGGTTAAAGGCAGGCAACATGAAGAGTGAAGGAGAACTGAGCATCTCCAAGCCAGACCTCAAAGCCTCCAGCCACTAGCATTCATGTGCGAACGAAGATTCATTGTTCCTTGGTCTTCAGTTTTCAAGTAAGGGGAAAAAAATCCAGATTTTTATGTGAAATTTCTCAATTTTTAAAAATACTGGCAATTAATTCCAGAAATTGTCAAATACTGTGAGGTCAAAAAGTATTTATCTCCAACAATCTTTGTGGTCTGCTGGCCACTAGTTTTAGGCCTTTGTTTTATGTTCTCCCTGGGATGATCTCAGTCAATTCCATAGCTTTTAATACCATTTCTATCGGTGGTTCTCAACCAGGTGGCATTTTGCCAACCAGAAGATATATGCAAGGTCTGGAGACACCTTTAGTTGCCATAACCAGGGAGGGGGTGCTACTGGCTTCTAATGGGTAGAGGCTGGGGATGCTATAAACATACAATGCACAGCAACAAAGAATTATCCAGCCCAAAATGTCAATAGATTGTGCCAAAGTGGAGAAACCCTGGTCTATATTTATGACGCTTGACTTTTTTTTTTTTAATGTAAGTATACTTGATTTACAGTATTGTGTTAGTTTCAGGTGTACAGCAAAGTGATTCAGTTATTGTTTTCAGATTATATTCCATTATAGGTTATTACAAGATACTGAATATAATTCCCTGTGCTATACAGTAAATCCTTGTTGCTTACCTTTATGTATAGTAGTTTGTCCGTTAATCCCATACTCCTAATTTGCCCCCCCCCCTCCCTCTCCCCTTTGGCAACCATAAGTTTGTATTCTGTCTGTGAGTCTGTTTTGTACATAGATTCGTTTGTATTATTTTTAGATTCCACATGTAAGTGATATAATATTTGTCTTTCTTTTCTTCACCCTTGACTTTTTATCTCCAGTCCAGACTGCGTCTGGGCTGCTCCTGGATGTCTCACAGGGCATTCAAACTTAAAAAAAAAAAGAAAAAAAAAGTTCTTTTGAGTCCATCTACCATAAATACACACGCCCTAAACCTGTTCCTCTCATAGCTTCTACTCTTTCCTGTTTCAGTAAAATGTCCCCATTATCCCCCTAGTATTTCAAGCCAGAAACCTAAAGGTTATCTTAATCCTCCTTTTTTACCAATCTCCTCTCCTCACCATCACTGCCAAATTTATCAAGTCCCAAAACTTTGCTATCTCACTACCTCAAATTCATCAGTTCTGATCAAGACACCATTCCCTCTTACCTGGAATACAAAGGCTTCCCAGGGATCTTTTTTATTTCACTACAGTTCTTCTATATAATAGCCAGTCTAATTCTCATACCACATTCCTTCTCCCTTATATCCTAGCATATTGTCTTCTAGTATTTGTTGGTAGCTCCATTCATTTCAAGAAGGCTTCAAATCAATGGGAATTTGGAAGTAGGTATAAACATCTTTAATGTTTATTTACTCTTTGTCTAACATATGACAATGATGATTATAATGACAGATAACACTTGAGTACATGGTATGTGCCAGACACTGTGCTAAATACTTTTCTCATGGTTGCAAGAAATCTGAGAAAAGAAAGGTGCTCTTTCCATTTCAGAGATGAGATCTCCGTGGCTCACAAAAGTTGATCCACATGCGTAGTCACAGAGTAAAGGAAGGAGCCAGAGCCTAAAGGTCTCAAACGCTACATCATACTATCTTTCAAGGATAAACATGGCCTCCATCCTTGCGTTGCTTACAATCTATAAAGGAAAACAGACAAATAGCTAACTACATGTTATAAGGTTACTACAAAAGACCAACAGATCTGACTACCAAAGATAAATCTAAAAATTCCATATAGGAAAATGTATCATAAGCAAAATTAAAGGACAATCCCATTTCTCTGGGAGAAGAATGCCTGCAAGCTAACAAGGGCAAATATTAGAAATTTAATTTGATTTTTTAAAAACATATTTTCTGGTTCTATCCCCACAAGAAAAGCACTATGACTTCAGCAGTTGCCTGTCTTATTCAGAACTCTACCTCCAGCACCTTAAACAATGCCTAGAAGGTGCTAAATCCTCAATAAAGATCCACTGAATGAGTTTTTTTTTAAACCTATATATTTTTAAAAAATAATAGAAAAATAGGCAAAAGATGATGAGAAAAATGCAAATGCTGAATAAATGCAGGAAAATATTCAGACAAACACACTGTTAAAAGCAAATTTTAAAAAGGATTCTTTTCATCTAAGAGACTATTAAGATTTCATATACTCCATCACCTGACAAATGTTAGAACACCTTCTATGTGGCAGGCCCTGGATTCCAACACAGGTCACACTCTCCTTCCTCTCAGTTTCTTCAGAGTGGCCATCCCAATTTTAGAAGCAGGCTCTTAGCTCCTCTGGCCCTGCAGGGAAGCCTACCGCGGTAGAGAGTATCCATTCCCCTCAGCTCTCACAGAAGCCACCATGACAGCCACCACATAACACTCTCAGGTGGCAGGCCAGTACGGCCAAGAGAATATGGGGACTCCTCAGACACAACTGACAGGAAAGGAAACGAACATATTTATTTGGAATTTGACCCGACAGTACCAAAAATTTTAATGCTGATATTCTTTGACCCAACAATTTTTTTTAGTTTTTATTTTATACTGGAGTATAGTTGATTAACAATGTTGTGTGACCCAACAATTCTATTTCTAGACATTTATTCTACAGAAATATTGGTACAAGTACACAAAAGTGTGTTTAAGGATGTTTAATGCAGCATTGTTTGAAAAGAGCAGGAAAAGCTGGAAACAGCCCATAGCTTCATCGGTATGAGGGCTGGATAAAATGTCTATATATACACACAACACAGCCATTAAGAAAAAAGGGGTGAAAGTGCATGGGATGGAGGGTTATAAATACTGTGTACCATTTCATTTATTTACAACACACTTACGAGTTGCAAATAGTTATAATCAACTTTTTAAAACTTCCAAAAACATCAATTCAGACTTATAGAAAAGCTGTACGAATAGTATAAAGAATATTCCATATTCTTCACTCAGATTCTCCAAATGTTAACATTTTCCCTCATTTGCCTTATTGGTCTCTCAACTCTGTACCCGCAAATACTTCAGTGGGTATCCCCCAAATAAGAATGTTCTCTTATAACCACATAATTACCAAAATCAGAGACTTAGCAATGATCTGGTACTTCAAAATAAATTTCAGACAGCCCAGGTTTCACCCCACTCAAGCCTTTTTAGATTGGAAGCCCAGTTTTGTGCCTCCCAGCACCATGTGTAATCCTCTACTTTAGCTGCCAATCCCCAAAGGGCAAGTAAGTGACAGGTACCATTGTTTCACATCCTCTCTTAGTTAATCTTCAAACCAATTCTATGAGTTAAGTACTATTTTCAATTTCGTTTTAGAGATGAGGATCCCAAGTCTGTCCCACCAAGGGGAAGTGTCTGCAACCAGATCAAAAGGCTAGTAAATGGCACAGCAGGAATTCTTAACCTTGGTTCTTGTACACAGTACAAGTTCCCTTAAATCAGTAAACTGTGAAGCATCTAACAGTACAAAAGGAAACTGACGTATTACAGAAATCCTGTTTATCTCCCTATCACTTCTCTAGACTAAACTTGTCAAAGGCGATGGAGGTTTCTAGTAAAACAAGCGCCAGGCATCATAGCTGGTTATCAGACTCAAGATCCAGCTTCTAGTGTTTGTTCCGTTCTGCGGTATTTCACCAAAAAAAGAAAGGTATTCTAGGGTCCCATCCCCAGACTTTTGACTCGTTTTGTCTACTGTGAATGGGGCCGCTGGAATGTTGCTTTTAAAACCTCTCCAGATGATCTAATGATTAGGCTTGGCATCTACCGCCTTCCCCGCCTCCCATTAATTCTTCTGATTTCAGGATTGCTTCCTGAGGAGGAAGAGCAAGGCTGGTTATCCCGTAAGGCTGGAGAGGCCAAAGGACTCGCCGAGGCCACCCACCTTAGCAAACCAGCCGCGAGGGACTAGAACTGAGGTCTGCCAACCTCCGGCCGGGCTCGGCCTCCCCACTCGAAGGAAGCCCAGAGCCCGCCGCAACGAAGGCACCTTCCGCCGAGCGGTTCACCCCAGGGCTCAGCGAGCCGCGGGGAGGCCGCGCTCCCCGAGGGACGCGGGAAAGGAAAGCGGGCGAGCGTCTCTGCACCAGGCCTCCCCCCATTCCCAGCCCGCCCGGAGGAAGTCGCGGGGTCCGGAAGAAGAAATGCACACTGAACGGAGAACCAAACCGTCGCCACCCACTCACCTCAGCCCCGGGTTTGCACTGTCAGCTGCCTTCGCCACCGCCGCCGCCGAGACCCAACTTCCGACCTCCTCTTCCAGGAAGAAGCCTCTGACGCTGTCCCTTGATTGGCTGAAAGAGCTGTCCTTTAACAGAGGCTCTAGGCCCGCCTCTGACCGATGGCTTGCTATTGCGCCTGCGCACAGCCCCTCCCCCACCACCCCCCCACCGACCCCGAGCCGCCTGCCGCCTTCTGGCAATTTGGCTGCGGCTGCGGGGTTTGCAGTCGCGGAGGATTTCTGTACTTTGTATCAATAAAAGCAGCTGCTGGTAGCTTGTTCCTTTCTTTTTCTTTTTTTTTTCAACGCTTAAAATTGAGGCATCCATACGTCTTACGTAAACGTTAGACAATACAGTAAGCAGATATTTTTAGAAATGATATCGACTGTAGCCCCACTGTCAAAAATAACATTTAAAAATATGAGGTTGGACTCTATATGCTGTTTAAGTATTTTGTAATCTGGAAATACTTGTGAACATGATTGAGAATCAATAATATAGTCTTAATTTGCATTTTTTTCACCATCTATTCACTTTTATTTTCATTTTCGAATTCAGATTCTATTTCCAGGCAACAAATTAACAAGTGTAAAAAAAAAAAGGTACACTTAATTCTTTTGGAGGTTATTTTCGTAAGAAATGTTACACATTTCTAAATTTATGGGAATCTTCCAAGAATATGTTGCGCTTACAAAAATAAGGTTGTTATTCTGATAAACGTTCTCAACTTTCACTCTTTAGGATTATTTGATTTTATTTTTTTAAACTCATTACGGAGAGTTCCCAAACATACACGAAAGTAGAGAGAATAGTGTATTCATCACCCGACTTCAACAATTATCTACCGATAGACATTATTTCAGTTCATCAAGCATTTCTAAAAAGTAAGGACTCGTTTTGTTTGTTTGTTCGTGGAACCAGAGAACCATTGTCTCATTTTAAAATAAATTAATAACTATTTAATATCATCAAAATCAAGTCAGTATTTGTATACCAATTATCTGAGGATCCGATAACGTCCACCCCTTTGTAACTGGATGATGTATCATTTAATTATCTTTTAATTTATAGTTTCCTTCCTCCACCTCAATCCCCCCCCCACCATCAGTTTATTTGTTGAAGAAATCTGTTCAGTCTTGAGCATACCCCAATCAGGTTTTTCTCCCTTCACTGAGACCAATGTGACTACACTGTGACCTCCAATGGGCATTCTTAGTACTCATCTTATTCTACTCTCAGCAGCATTTGGCACATTTGAGTTTTTGAATTGCCCAGGACTCAGTTATCAGTTCTTAGTGGGATGTCATCCAGGTGATAATACCCGGATGATATCCAGGCCCTGGCAACACCCTCTCCTTTGCACTCAGAACCTCTTATCCCACATCTTTATTCAATTGCAAAGCCTCAAATCTAAAGGTTCACCTTTACTCTTCTTTCTCTTGTACTCCATTCAAAACTACCATACCGGCCTTTTGTATTACTTCTATTTGGAAATAAGTAAAAGTCCTAAATATAATTAATTTTCACCATCCCCACTGCCTCAGTCCTAGTCCGTGCCACCATAATCTCCCCTGGACTTCTGAAATAGCCTAAATAGTTTCCTTACTTCCACTTTTGTCCTTCCTTAGCCTATTTACCACACTGTCTTAAAATATAAGACAGACCTGAACAACACAATCAAAAAAGGGGTGGAAGACCTAAATAGACATTTCTCCAAAGAAGACATACAGATGTCCAAGAAGCACTTGAAAAGATGCTCAACATCACTAATTATTAGAGAAATGAAAATCAAAACTACAGTGTGGTATAACCTCACACTGGTCAGGATGGCCATCATCAAAAAAATCTACAAACGGTATATGCTGGAGATGGTGTGGAGAAAAGGGAACCCTCTTACACTGTTGGTGAGAAGGCAAATTGATAAAGCCACTATGGAGAACACTATGGAGGTTCCTTAAAAAACTAAAAATAGAACTACCATATGACCCAGCAATCCCGCTCCTGGGCATATACCCTGAGAAAACCATAATTCAAAAGCACACATGCATCCCAATGTTCATTGCAGCACTATTTACAAGAGCCAGGACATGGAAGCGACCTAAATGTCCACTGACAGATGAATGGATAAAGAAGACGTGGTACATATATAGAATGCAATATTACTCAGGGTAATTTGTAGAGACGTGGACGGACCTAGAGACTGTCATACAGAGTGAAGTAAGTCAGAAAGAGAAGAACAAATATCATATAATAACGCATATATGTGGAATCTAGAAAAATGGTACAGATGAACCTATTCGCAAAGCAGAAGTAGAGACACAGACGTAGAGAACAAAAGTATGGACACCATGGAGGGAAATGTGGGGTGGGATGAATTGGGAGATTGGGATCGACATATATACACTACTATGTGTAAAATAGATAACTAATGAGAACCTACAGCACAGGAAACTCTACTCAATGCTCTGTGGTGACCTAAATGGGAAGGAAATCCAAAAAAAAGGTGATGTATGTATACATATAGCTGATTCACTTCGTTGTACAGCAGAAACTTACACAACACTGTAAAGCAACTATACCCCAATTAAAAAAAAAAAATCTAACCACTCTATTCAAAGTTCTCCAAGGTTTTCCATCACATTTATAATAAAATCTAATGTCCTCACCATGGCCTATATAAGGTATTACAAAATCTAGTCCTTGGCTACTTCTCCGATAATAATATTTCCTACCATTTTTTTCCATGCTCAGTCTTCTCCGGCCACAGGATTTATTTCTTTCCCTCGAAATTTTCAAGCCTACTTCTGCCTCAGACCCACTGCATTTGTCTGGAACTCTGTTTCCACAGATATTCACATGCCTCACCTCCTCACTTCATACAGGTCTCTGGTCAAATGTGACCTTGTCAGAGGGGTCTTCTGTGGTCACTCTATATAAAGTGGCATGCCCCAGTCATTCTCTTGGGGAATGTCCCCAATCCCCTTACTATGCGTTATCCTTCCTTCATAGAACGTGTTATCATCTGATATCATATTATGTAGTTGATTTATTTTCATTGTCTTTCTTCCCCATTAAAATACAAGATTCATGAGCAGAGGGCCTTTGTTTCATTCACTGCTACATCCTCAGCACCTAGAACAGTACCTGAAATTGGCAAGTACTCCATGTACATCTATTGAATAAGTAACAAAATGAATACTGAATAATCATCATTTTCAAATGAATTCACAGTGTGACACTGATGGATAAACCAGGGTATTTTTAGCCAAAACCGTTGTATGAAATTATCTTCCTCCCAACTTTGCTATTGTGAATACATTGGATGAGCATCCTGGTTCCTGGTGCACGTGTATATGTTTGTAATTTTTCTCCTTGATATAAATTTCTAGAAATGGAATTTTGGACCCCAATTTTCAGTGTTTTAGTTAGTGGCGGGATCAAGGCTAGAATTTGGGACTCTTGACTCTCAGTCTAGTGTTCTTTACAATAAACTACGAATGAATAATGGTATGAAATTCACGTCATGGGAGGGACTAGTCAAAATATGGTGTATAATAAACATTTGTTTAGGTGGCTATACTTCCGGAATCTGAATAGGAAGTTTATTCCTTAAAGATGCCTTCTCTAGGGACTTCTCTGGCAGTCCAGTGGTCAAGACTCCACGCTTCCACTGCAGGGGGCACAGGTTCGATCCCTGGTGGAGGAACTAAGATCCTACATCCCATGTGCTGCGTGGCGTGGCCAAAAAAAAAAAAGATGTCTTCTCTAGTTTAACAAGGACTACATCCATTCAACAAATCTTTATTACATCTGCTGTGCCAAAGACTGCCCTAGATGGTAAAAATGACAGACAAAAGCCTTTCCTTCTAATGGAGAGACACAGACAACAACACGCAAGCGAATAAGAATTTCAAACAGTGATAAGGGCTATGGGGAGAAAAATAATACAAAATAATGCAGTAGCTAGGTAGGTTGGCAGGTAGCTTCTTTCTAGAAGGTGATCAAGGTAGCCTCTTCTAGGAGCTGTCTTTGGAGCTAAGACATGAGTGATGAGAAGGAGTCAACTGTGCAAATATCTTGGAGACAGCTAGTGCAAAGAGTCTGAGGCTGCCATGATCCTCCTGAGTTAGAGAGACAGGAAGGGAGACTGTGTGCTCCACAACTAACGAGCAAAGGGAGAGTGGGAGGAGATGAGGGGGCAGTAGCAGGCAGGAGTACATGATAACTAGCATCTTGCCTGTTTTAGGAGCTGGGCACATTATAGAGAACATCATTTTTATCACTTGATCCTAAGTGGCAAGCAGAAGTAGTCACACTTTTTCTCCACCCTGTCAATTTTTTTAAGGTTAGGTTTATTGAGGTATAGTTTACATACAGTAAAATTAATTTCAAGTGAACAGTTTAATGAGTTTTCATTAATATATACTGTCATCTAACCACCACCACCAGAATTAAGATATAGAATATTTGCCTCACCCCAAGCAATTCCTTTTGTGCCCCCTTAGTATTCAATCCCCGCCCTCACCCCTACCCCTTGGTAACCACTGATCTGATTTCTGTTTACATAGTTTTGCCTTTTCCAGAATGTCATATAAATGGAATCATGCAGTATGTAGACTTTTGTGTCTGGCTTCTTTCACTTAGCATAAAAGTTTTGAGGTCCATCAGGATGCACCATAATTCATTTATTTATTCACCAGTTGATGGACGTTTCGGCTATTTCTAGTCCTATAAACATTCAGATACATGTCTTTTATGGACGTAAGATTTTCTTTTTTTTTTTCGAGTTACTGCAAAGGGATTTCAGGTCCTTATAATAGGTATATGTTTTACTACATAAGAAAGTGTCAAGCAGTTTTCTAAAGAGGAATTTTTCATTTTTCATTTTTCATTTCTACAAGCAAACTGTAAGAGTTGCAGTTGCTCTGTGCCCTCCTCTGCAATTTTCTTTTTGCGATTCTAATGGCTATGTAGTGGTTTTAATTTGCATTTCTCTAGTGTTGAGTATTTTTTTTGTACTTATTTGCCATACATATCTTTTCTTGGTGAACTCTCTGTTCAAAGTTTTTGCCCGTTTTTTAATTGGCTTGTTTGTTTTTTTACTGTTGAGTTGTAAGAGCACACACACACACACACACACAGGACAAAAGTCCCTTATCAGATATGTGTTTTGTTATTTATATTTATTTTCTTGCAAGCTGTGGCTAATCTTTTCATTTTCTTATCAGTATCTTTCAAAGAGCAAAGCTTTTTAGTTTTGATGAAGTCCTAGTTATAAACTGTTTTCTTTTTTTTTTTTAATTTTATTTATTTATTTATTTTTGGCTGTGTTCGGTCTTCGTTTCTGTGCGTGGGCTTTCTCTAGTTGCAGCGAGTGGGGGCCACTCTTCATCGCGGTGCACGGGCCTCTCACTCTCACGGCCTCTCTTGTTGTGGAGCACAGGCTCCAGACGCGCAAGCTCAGTAGTTGTGGCTCACGGGCCCTGTTGCTCCGCGGCATGTGGGATCTTCCCAGACCAGGGCTTGAACCCGTGTCCCCTGCATTGGCAGGCAGATTCTCAACCACTGCGCAACCAGGGAAGCCCTAAACTGTTTTCTTTTATGGGTCATGCTTTTTGTGTCCTATCGAAGGTCACAAAGATTTTTTCCCTTGTGTTTTCGTCTAGAAGATTTTTTTCAGCATGCAAAAGTCCAAATGTTCCAGCACATTTACCCTATTGATTTTTTTGGTCTTACTATGTTTGTCATTGGTAGACAACTTCATAAATAATAATCTCTGAACTCTTATTAGTAAATTACATTGTGTCTCTGCTTGTTAAAAAGCCCAGACAGAAAAAAAATGGAAACTAGCTAATTAAATTGTTCATCTCCAGCCTCTGCTTATTCCTGTCAAAAGACTTATCAGCTCATCTATATTGTTTGAACAATGCACTTTGAGTGAGAATCATCGCTAATGCACTGTTCTCTGCAGTCTGCTGTGTAGTTTTAATTCCTAATCACACTGTTTTCACTGTTGCTGTTGTCTCATGGGTACTAATGACCGTATCACTAATAATAATCTCAACAACCCAGACCTGTGTGCAGCAGATGAGCCAGGACGATGTCTGTAGTTTGCTTTGCCTGCTACACCTTTCTGTAGCAGCAGGCGACAGCAGTAACCCTGGCATTGGGGAACTAACCCCGGTTTACACTTAGTTTTATAACAGAAAGATGCGTGCCCCACATATGAGGTCCCACTGAGAAACAATGTCAGTTATCTCTTGCAGGCTGAAGAACTTTAAATGGATGTAGAATCCTGCAAAAAAAAGGCAGGTAAGCCCTTTTAATTTATTTGTTGTACCTCCCGATGAAATAAAATGTATTTTTAAGGCAGGACAAAAAAAAATTAAACATAAAATGTTCTCTCTGTGTTTGTTTGGGGCTTCTCCCTCCCTAATGTGCAGTATGCATCTGCATTACACATTGACCAGAGCTCCTCAAAGATGCGGGTGCCTGCTCAGCCATAAACATCAATTTTTTTCTTTCTTCTGATGCTAGCAATGTAACTTCTTAAAAGAATAGTGTTCTTTCCCAGCTCTGTAGGGGGTCATGGTGACTTGCTGTTCACTTTGTATGTGTTTACCTGGACCATGTATCCTTGATGAATTTTATGTAAAATATCAGTATGTCATTTTGATGTATGATCCTTTGTCTCAAAAATGTATATGACTGCCTTCGAGCTCTAACAGGTGGAACGGTTCTCAGAACTTTCTGAGAATCTGCTTCCCCGGGTTACAATCCTCAGTTTGGCTCAACTTAAATTCCCTTTTTTTCCTCTTAACTTCATAGTTAATTGAATTTTCGTCGACACTATTACTGTCATTAAAGTCTACATTTACATTATATAGCTGTGCCACTATCATACGTGTTTTTGAATCATCACAAAATCTTTCCATTTTATCGACTGCTTGATTTATTTTCTAAACACTCCCCGAAAGATCTGGGCTGTATCCAACTCTTTTAAAGTACATCTCAAACGTGACCTTCTTCAAAAAGTTTCTCCAAGTACACCCAAATAAAAATTACCTCCATACCCACTCGTAGCCTCTTTTCTACACTTCCAGCACTTCTCTGCCTTAAGTCGTAATTATACACCTGCTTTATTTCTGTGGCTATAGCTAGCTTCGTAACTTATCTGTGAATCAGCTCTGACAATTCCTAGCATTGCCTCACACATAGCCAGTGCTGAATATATTTTTGCTGAAAGATGGGTATTGATGGGGAGTTCTCTGGTGGCCTAGTGGTTGGAATTCTAGGCTTTCACTGCCGTGGCCTGGGTTCAACTCCTTGGTCAGGGAACAGAGATCCATGCAAGTCGCACAGTGTGGCCAAAAAAAAAAAAAAACCAAACCAAACAAACAAACCAAAAAAACATGTGGAAAGATGGGTATTGAACAAAATCAAAAGAAATGAGAAAAATTTCAAGTTTCCTGAATGGCAGTTGTGTACAAATATGAGCTGCTTGCTTTCAGAATCACTTCAGGGCTGGGACGAAGGTAAGGTGTGTGAGGCACTTGACTCAGATGCAAAATTAAGGAGGGGGAGAAAACCTCAGTAAGCAAGATAAATAAATGCAATATTTAAAAAACAACAATTAAGGCAAAAAGTCCATGATGGACAAAATATTACAATTTTAAATAAAGACAGGATCAGCAGTTCACATACCACCATTTAAAAAGGAGAGGTCCTTCCATGGAACTCTGTCATTCAAAGATTGGAATTATTTTCCTGAAGACATGGGTGGCAACACACACTTAAACAGGTTTTTTAGAGCTTAATGATGCATTCATTTTCTAATAAATGCGATGACTCATCATTTTTATTGCTCATCTACTAAATGCCAGCTACCGTCCTAGGGGCTGCAGATACACTGGTCCAACCCATTGCAAGCCCACATGCTGCTTCTCGGCAGTTATCTGAGAAAGTCTTTACCAACTTGGTTACACCTGCTTCGGGTCCAAGATGAACTTCTCTTAGAACATGGGGCCTCCAAAGGACAGAAACAGATTTCATGTGTTCAAGTTCCTAAGGGCTACTTTACCCCATGCAGATGCCAGTCTTCGTGACTTGCAAAGAATTTGGCTATCTTCCTTCTGAATCTGCTTTCCTTTGTCTCCTTATTATCTTCCTCCAACAGACACCTGAGTCAGAGGAGGTGACCCCAGCACATTACACTAACATTGTATCACAGACTGTATTCTCCAAAGAGCAGATTTTGAAATAGAGTTCTGTGAGGAGGGTGTTTATTAAGGAGTACTCCTAGGAGCACCTCTGGAAGGGAAGGAACAGAAGCAGGAGTGCACAGAGGGAGAAGCGGAGCTCTTTTTTTTTTTTTGCGGTACGCGGGCCTCTCACTGCTGTGCCCTCTCCCGCCGCGAAGCACAGGCCCCAGACGCGCAGGCTCAGCGGCCATGGCTCACGGGCCCAGCCGCTCCGCAGCATGTGGGATCCTCCCGGACCGGGGCACGAACCCATGTCCCCTGCATCGGCAGGCGGACTCTCAACCACTGCGCCACCAGGGAGCCCGAAGCTGAGCTTTTGGACTGGAGTGACCCTTCAGAGAGGGTCTGCATTGGGCTACGATGGCCTGACCTTCCCACTCCACATCAATCAGTTCTTGCCGTGCACCTCGGGTGAGGAACCCAGGTAATTTCCAAACACACTGCTAGCTGAAGGCTTCCTGTGGGAAGCACCCCCAGCAGCTAGGGCCACAAGTCCTTCGTTGAAGAATAGTCCACCCCACGTGGATATTTCAAATGAAACGGTGTCTTTCAAAACATACCCTCCAGTCTCCTCATTATATAGATCCTGTGGCCAAAAATAGGAAGTCACATAAAGTCCCATATTAACAACCCCCCCAGCCAAATACTTCTTTTCATAGAAACCACAGTACCCTCCAAAGCGCACATTTGATCAGGCCACTCCCCTATTTAAAACATATCATGGCTTTGCCTCACTCCAAGGTCAGAAATCAAAATCCTTTAAATGGACCTCAAAGCCTTGCATGGCCTGGCCCCTGCTGTGTTCCCCAGCATCACATCACGCTTGCTCTGCCAGCCATGACACTGCCTTCAATATTTTGAGGCAACTTGCTTCTTCCCACCATAGCACGTCTTTCTTCTGTCTGAAAGACTCCAGTCAATCACAACGATCCTGTGAATGACCTTATTTTGCTGTAGGGAAAAAAACCCTTCCCTTTCTAGTATGTATGTGTGTTGCCAGACTTGAAGTTTGGGACATTGGTTAGTTTGTAATCAACCATCCATTGCCTAATTGCACTTGCAGCTGCAGAATTGCTACCATGGTGATGAACATTGCTGTCAAAAATATTGGCCTTGATCTGATAGGGTGTACTGACTTGATACCCAAATTGATGTCTCCCTCCAGAGGAAGATGCCTGTTGCTTTGAAATACGTAGGTATCTGTGCATGTGTCTCTTGATGAACTGTCAAGATAGAAAAGGAAATCCAGAGAAAGTGCCAGGCAGGGCACGTTGCGGTGGGCAAGTCCCCACCTCCACTTTACTACTTCACTGGAGGTGTAAACTGTGTAAACCGTGGGTCTGCTCAGCTAACGCCCTGCATAGTGGACTAACTAGGTTCACGTTAAAGAAGTCCTTTGGGGTGAGGGAGTGAGAATGCATAATACAGGCTAAGAAAGACAAAAGGTGAAGCCAAGGGTACAGAATCGTAAGATGAAGCTGTTTTAAGTAGGCTGATTCAGCCTCTGGCATAGTGAAAATGTGGGGCTCTTCAGTCAAAGGCTTTGGAAAGAGTTCCCCTTTATCTCCCTCCTCTACCCCGTAACTCCTCACATTTCCAGAAGGCTTCCCCCAAATCCCTCTCAGGTCTTAGAGAACATGGCTCTTTCTCTCCTCTTACCAAGACCCACTGCTTCAAGAGTTAACTCCAAGGACACATTGATCCCCACAATCTATTGGTCTTTGTGTATCAGAAATCACAAGATGGGATTTTCCAGCCACCCACCAGAGCAACGGAGAAGGGCTTCCTCTCATCCTCCCAAGCTACCACTCCTCCCAGAATCCGTATCTTATTTCTCACCTCCTCCACCTCTACCATTTAATTTGCTCTGCAGAGAAGTTCCCTAAGTTTTACTGGAAACCCAACTTCCGTCCTAGTAGACCCCGTTGTCACAGAAGGGAATGAGCAGAGAACTACAAGGCTAGCAGTTGACTCCCCGGCTCATACAAACACACATGGTTCTCAGAGGCATTCTTCTCAAATCCAACGGTTGTTAACTGTCATCAACAGTTACTCTAATCCAACTGTTGTTAACAATTTAATGATTTTCATGGACTCATGAAATTTATTTACAACTTTTTTTAAATTGGAAAGACTTTTTTATAATGGACATTTAAAAAGGCATAATCTCATTATGAAATGAGATTCCGTAATCTCATTTATGATTTTTTTATTTTTAGAATCACTTTCCACATGCATACATAATTTACAGAGTTCATCAGTACAGAGCATTTTGGATTATTCTATTATTTCTTAACAATATATCTAAACCTTTCTTGTGTTCCTGGATAGCGAGTATTTATGTCACTTAGTTTCTTTATCTTATATTTATTGAAAGATATCTTTCAGACTTTGTCATCCATCTCTTGTGCATATATTGAAAGGAAAACAAAAGTGAAACAGATTGGTTGAGATATTTCTAAGGCAGTGACTGCCACTTGGCGGACAGCAATATAAAAATCATCCTGAGGTCAGAGATGTTAGAATAAAATGGAAACAATAATACATTCCCATGGACATACCCCTTTGCATAACAGAAAAATTCCCACTCTGTTGAAGCTTTTCCTCCCAGACCATCCCTCCCTTCTTTTTACCCTACAGAAATCCACTATTGTGAATTTTGTGTTTATCATGTCCTTGTTTTTTTCTACCCTTTTAGCAAATGTGTGCCCCTACTCATATTGTTTGATCTTGTTTTTGAACTTTTCTAGCAATGGAACTATATTGTATGTATTTTTCTGACTTGCTTTTCTTATTCGACATTACGGGAGTCTCCCCCATGCTAACCTGTACAGCTGCTATTCGTCTTCACTGCTGTATCATATGCACTGTAGGCATATGCCACAATTGATCATTTCTCCTATTTGGCGAACATGTGGACTGTTCCCAGGGTTTTGCTATTACAGTTTTACTACAAACATTCCCCTAGTTGTCTCCTGGCAAGCGTTACTCAGAGTTTATCCAGAGTATATACCGAGGAGGAAGAAGAATTTTAAGATTAAAATTTAAGAATTTTAAGAATTTTAAGATTAAAATCAGGTGGGCAAAACTTTTCTGCCAAGTGCCAGAAAATAAATATTTTAGACTTTGCAGACCATGCGGTTTCTGAGACAGCTCCTCAAATCTGTCATTTTCATGTGAAAGCAGCCTTAGACAATATGTAAATAAATGACTGTCGCTGTGCCCAATAAAACTTTATTCATAAAACCAGGCAGTTGGCAAGATTTGACCCTCAGGCTGTCAGTCCTGATCAAGATGATAAACTTCACTATTCTGGTTGCCTACAAATGCTGAGGCACCCCTTCTTTTCTTCCCTGATTATCCCTAGAGGAGACATGAGTCCTGTCTTCACTTAGTCTATGGACTGGACTGAATGACCATGTTCAGGGACCTTCAGGGAGAAAAGGAAGGGCATGGGGACATGCTGGTGGTGATGCTTCCCAGCCCGTAGTCTGTGACTTGCAGCCATAGTCTTGGGGAAACCAAAGGCAGAAAGGGGTTGAGGCAAGGCAGGGCACTAATGCTGGCTCTGCTGGGCGTGGGTGGGAGGTGGGGGTCCTGCTTGACTGGAGGCTGGGGTCTCAGGCCAAAGCACAATTCGCATCAGAGAAGTCACTACCAGGCGAGGGGACATAGAAAACACAAGATAGCATTTCTTCTGGAGTTGTATGGTTTCCTTTATTAAAGAAAGTAGGAATTGCCTACCGTCTTAGCCATGACGTCTACCTCTCAATGGTCAAGTGTGACCATTGTTTCTGAACCAGAATGAGTCCGAACCTCCTAAAGAAGGAGAAGATCATACTTAGACTCCCTGGACTGGTGGCGGACTGGCTCTTCCCCAGTTTGAGAGCTGTCCTCCCCTCCTTTGTCAACTGTTGAGTTTCCATGGCCGGATAAGGACCAGTGGGAGGATGATTTCTGGGTCTTGCCCCCTCCTGTCCTGTGGTGACCTTCACCTGTCCTGCGGTGATGGGAACTTTTCCTCGATGAAGACGTGTCCTTCTTTCCTTTTTTTCCTTCCAGGCTTCATCCCTGGGGTGGGAGACCTTCTGGCTTCCATCCCGTTCAGACGTGTAGCCTTGGCTCTGCAAGGTGGAGACCACGGGGGCTGCGACCTTCCCTTCAGCTCTTCCAGCAGCAGACTTGCTGGTTGTGACTGCACCTGGCAACACCATGCTCATGCTGCTCTCTGGACCATCTGCCCCCGTCGAGGATGTGCTGGCAACATCCGCCGAGACCAGGTTCGTGTCCGGCAGGGATAGGCTGGCAGCACCTGCGGTGGCCTGGCCGGATCCGCTTTCTCCTGGATCCTCGATGGTGGCTCCCGCCAGGCCCACGGTCATCCCTGCCGCCGATCCTTCGGCGCCTTTCAGGGCTGCAGTTGATCCATGGGGGGCATGATGGATTCCCTCTCCCCCCACAGAAGCACAAGACGTGGCTCCAGTCACGTCGCGAAGCTTGTGAAGCCCAACCTCATCCTGATCCCTTTCTCTGTGGAGCTCTGTGGTCTGAGCCAAGGGGAGGAGAAACAGGTAAGATAGAGATGACAGAAAGTGAGATCAGAACTGTCCGCTCCTCTCTCATCCTGGAGCTGAGCAACTCAAGGCCTTATACTTAGAATAACCTTTGAAATCACCCAGTCTAAGCTCCCATTGGGTGCAAGACCCCATCTACTGCACCCCTGTCAAACGGCCACTCCACTTTACTTGAACAGTCCCAGGGTCAGGGAGAGCACTGATACAGTTCTCCATGATGATATACACTTTAACTTTATACCCTTGTGCTTCTCTCTCTGCAGGACAGACTCCTAGAAGTGGGGTTCCTGGGTCAAGGGGTGCACACCTTCTACATTCTGGTGACTACACGGGTTGGGCTGATTTGAATCAGCATGTCGGAGTCACGGGGAGACACAATGAAGGAAGGACTTCCTAACTGTGAATGATGTTCCCCAACTGCTGAGACTACCTGGGCTGGGGTAAGTGTTCAAGAAGAGACCAGACAGTCAGGATGCTGTAGAAGGGATTACAGCCCTGGTGATGAGACCAGTGCAGCCGATATGATACCTAAGGTCTCTCTGAAATTCGGCCTCGTGGGACAATGTGGAGAAGCACTCGGAACCTCTCCAGTGTGGTGACTCCCACAGTGATAGCTCGTTTGTCCCTGACCCTTTTCAACGGCAGAAGGTATTTCCCAGGCGAGTCTCAGAGAGCACCAAAGGCTATGAAGGACCAGCTTTGCCCTGCTCTCCCAAAGCACCCTGCCCCGTGTTCCTGAGTCCCTGTCGGTGCTTACCACTAGGATGTCGGCATCCTCTGTAGTCGCTGCATCTCCAGTTTGGAGCATCGGGGTACTGCTGTAACTGTCTACCGGTGGTCTCAGGATATAGACAAGCTTTTCCCAATAGGAAAAGAGGTCTTCTTGTGCATCGGAAGAGGGGCACAGCTGCAGATAGAAAGTCCGGCCGGTAGCAAGATTCAGGCACAGCTGCTGTTTCTCACGGTTGTGGATGGAGATCTTGACAAACTTCAAGGGGAGCAGCCTGGTGAGCTCTAGGGTCTTCACGGGCTTGCAACCTCTCCCCTTGGTGATCCCGGCACAGACTTTCCTTGGTCGGGCCAGCAGCATGACGTCAGGTAGTGGGAAGAGGGGGCTGGTGGATGCGACGCCCACAGTCACCCTTCGGACGCGGTTGTCTAGGTCAATCAGTTCTCCTTTCTTGCTGACCTGGATAAAGTCGCTCTCAAACATGGGAGCATGCTTGAAAATGTCATACTCTCCTCCCTCGTACAGTTGTCGTTGCAGGACCCCCATGGAGGTCCTCGACACCCCCACTGAACAGTAGCTATTGGCCGTGTAATGAGGTAAACTCTCACTGCTCATGGCTCTCTTCGTTCAAGACAGAGCCACCAGCCACAAATTGAGTCTCGGAGAGAGAGAGAGGGAACGAAAGCACCTCGTCACCTCCCTGCAGGACTCTGCCAGAGTCTCTTGACCCGACCCTATTTATACCGCAAGCCCTTTGTGACCCGTCACCATCACATCACACACCCCTTTGTTGAGCCTCTAAGCCCCCACCCCCTTGGGGCAGGCTCACCAGCCTCCCCCTAAACCAACCACCACGTCCATAGGGAACAGGCTGACCCTGCCAGGGTATAGGTGTGGGTAGGCTGGATAGTCTTTCTACTCAAAAGGTTGAGAAAACCCTCCTGCTTTTGTAAATATCTGGGTGGTTTCCAGTCTTGTTGTTGTTACAAATCTCCCTGCAGGGACCATCTTCGTGCTTCTGCTGAATGATGTCCTGGGGATAAAATCCTGGAAGTGGACCGTGTACTTGCTAAGGGCAGGCATCCTATGGGGACTGCTGTTCTCTGTGCCCCCAGCGTATATAGCACAGTGCTGGCAGGAACTTAGAAAGAGTGCTACCTGTCAGAGTCCCATTGGTACTGTCATTTCCAGGATATGGAGAATTTTCTCACCCATCTTCTCTTTTCAAGGAGGCTAACTTTTTATATTTATATTTTTTTACAGTTTTAGAAACTTTTTATTGTGAAATATAACACACATTCATGAAAGTGCACAAACCATAAATATATAGCTTAATGAGTAACAAGAAAGTGAACACCCTTGTAGCTGCCACCCAGAGCAAGAAATAGAACCCTGCCAGCCCCTCTTCTGCATGCTCCCTCCCCACAAAGGTAACCCAACCTTGGCCTCTATATTTTTTCTTTTCCGTCTTCTTTTTTATTGACGTATAGTTGATTTACAATGTTGTGTTAATTTCTGTTGTGTTAATTTCTTCTGTTAATTTCTGATTCCGTTTTATGTATATATATATATGTATATATATATATATACATATATATATATTCTTTTTCATATTCTTTTCCATTATGGTTTATCACAGGATATTGAATATAGTTCCCTGTGTTATATGGTAGGACTTTGTGGTCTGTCCATCCTATATGTAATAATTTGCATCTGCTAACCCCAAACTCCCAATCCGTCCCTTCCCTACCACCCCCTTGGCAGCCACAAGTCTGTTCTCTATGTCTGTGAGTCTCTTTCTGTTTCGTAGATAAGTTCATTTGTGTCATATTTTAGATTCCACAAATGTGATATCATGCGGTATTTGTCTTTCTCTTTCTGATGTACTTCACTTAGTATGATAATCTCTAGGTCCATCCATGTTGCTGCAAATGGCATTATTCCATTCTTTTTATGGCTGAGTAGTATTCCATTTTATATACGTACCTCATCTTCTATCTATATCCCTTCATCTGTTGGTGGACATTTAGGTTGTTTCCATGTCTTAGCTATAGTGAATAGTGCTGCTATGACATAGGGGTGCATGTATGTTTTGAATTAGAGTTTTGTTGAGATGTATGCCCAGGAGAGGAGTGGGATTGCTGGATCATATGGTAATTCTATTTTGAGTTTTTTGAGGAACCTCCACACTGTTTTCCACAGTCGCTCTACCGATTTAACTTCCAACACTGTAGGAGGGCTCCCTTTTCTCCATACCCTCTCCAGCATTTGTTCTTTGTAAACTTTTTAAGGATGGCCATTCTGACTGGTGTGAGGTGTAGTTTTGATTTTGATCATTGATCATCACGGTGTCTTTCAAAACATACCCTCCAGTCTCCTCATTATATAGATCCTGTGGCCAAAAATAGGAAGTCACATAAAGTCCCATATTAACAACCCCCCCAGCCAAATACTTCTTTTCATAGAAACCACAGTACCCTCCACAAAGCGCACATTTGATCAGGCCACTCCCCTATTTAAAACATATCATGGCTTTGCCTCACTCCAAGGTCAGAAATCAAAATCCTTTAAATGGACCTCAAAGCCTTGCATGGCCTGGCCCCTGCTGTGTTCCCCAGCATCACATCACGCTTGCTCTGCCAGCCACGACACTGCCTTCAATATTTTGAGGCAACTTGCTTCTTCCCACCATAGCACGTCTTTCTTCTGTCTGAAAGACTCCAGTCGATCACAACGATCCTGTGAATGACCTTATTTTGCTGTAGGGAAAAAAACCCTTCCCTTTCTAGTATGTATGTGTGTTGCCAGACTTGAAGTATGGGACATTGGTTAGTTTGTAATCAACCATCCATTGCCTAATTGCACTTGCAGCTGCAGAATTGCTACCATGGTGATGAACATTGCTGTCAAAAATATTGGCCTTGATCTGATAGGGTGTACTGACTTGATACCCAAATTGATGTCTCCCTCCAGAGGAAGATGCCTGTTGCTTTGAAATACGTAGGTATCTGTGCATGTGTCTCTTGATGAACTGTCAAGATAGAAAAGGAAATCCAGAGAAAGTGCCAGGCAGGGCACGTTGCGGTGGGCAAGTCCCCACCTCCACTTTACTACTTCACTGGAGGTGTAAACTGTGTAAACCGTGGGTCTGCTCAGCTAACGCCCTGCATAGTGGACTAACTAGGTTCACGTTAAAGAAGTCCTTTGGGGTGAGGGAGTGAGAATGCATAATACAGGCTAAGAAAGACAAAAGGTGAAGCCAAGGGTACAGAATCGTAAGATGAAGCTGTTTTAAGTAGGCTGATTCAGCCTCTGGCATAGTGAAAATGTGGGGCTCTTCAGTCAAAGGCTTTGGAAAGAGTTCCCCTTTATCTCCCTCCTCTACCCCGTAACTCCTCACATTTCCAGAAGGCTTCCCCCAAATCCCTCTCAGGTCTTAGAGAACATGGCTCTTTCTCTCCTCTTACCAAGACCCACTGCTTCAAGAGTTAACTCCAAGGACACATTGATCCCCACAATCTATTGGTCTTTGTGTATCAGAAATCACAAGATGGGATTTTCCAGCCACCCACCAGAGCAACGGAGAAGGGCTTCCTCTCATCCTCCCAAGCTACCACTCCTCCCAGAATCCGTATCTTATTTCTCACCTCCTCCACCTCTACCATTTAATTTGCTCTGCAGAGAAGTTCCCTAAGTTTTACTGGAAACCCAACTTCCGTCCTAGTAGACCCTGTTGTCACAGAAGGGAATGAGCAGAGAACTGCAAGGCTAGCAGTTGACTCCCCGGCTCATACAAACACACATGGTTCTCAGAGGCATTCTTCTCAAATCCAACGGTTGTTAACTGTCATCAACAGTTACTCTAATCCAACTGTTGTTAACAATTTAATGATTTTCATGGACTCATGAAATTTATTTACAACTTTTTAAAATTGGAAAGACTTTTTTATAATGGACATTTAAAAAGGCATAATCTCATTATGAAATGAGATTCCGTAATCTCATTTATGATTTTTTTATTTTTTAAATTTTTTTTTAACAAATATAATCAGTTATACATATACATATGTTTCCATATCCCCTCCCTTTTGCATCTCCCTCCCACCCTCCCTATCCCACCCCTCCAGGCGGTCACAAAGCACGGAGCTGATCTCCCTGTGCTATGCGGCTGCTTCCCACTAGCTATCTACCTTACGTTTGGTCGTGTATATATGTCCATGCCGCTCTTTCACTTTGTCACAGCTTACCCTTCCCCCTCCCCATATCCTCAAGTCCATTCTCTAGTAGGTCTGTGTCTTTATTCCTGTCTTACCCCTATGTTCTTCATGACATTTTTTTTTCTTAAATTCCATATATATGTGTTAGCATACGGTATTTGTCTTTCTCTTTCTGACTTACTTCACTCTGTATGACAGACTCTAGGTCTATCCACCTCATTACAAATAGCTCAATTTCATTTCTTTTTATGGCTGAGTAATATTCCATTGTATATATGTGCCACATCTTCTTTATCCATTCATCCGATGATGGACACTTAGGTTGTTTCCATCTCCGGGCTATGGTAAATAGGGCTGCTATGAACATTTTGGTACATGTCTCTTTTTGAATTATGGTTTTCTCAGGGTATATGCCCAGTAGTGGGATTGCTGGGTCATATGGTAGTTCTATTTGTAGTTTTTTAAGGCACCTCCATACTGTTCTCCATAGTGGCTGTACCAATTCACATTCCCACCAGCAGTGGAAGAGTGTTCCCTTTTCTCCACACCCTCTCCAGCATTTATTGTTTCTAGATTTTTTGATGATGGCCATTCTGACTGGTGTGAGATGATATCTCATTGTAGTTTTGACTTGCATTTCTCTAATGAGTAAAGATGTTGAGCATCCTTTCATGTGTTTGTTGGCAGTCTGTATATCTTCTGTGGAGAAATGTCTATTTAGGTCTTCTGCCCATTTTTGGATTGCGTTGTTTGTTTTTTTGTTATTGAGCTGCATGAGCTGCTTATAAATTTTGGAGATTAATCCTTTGTCAGTTGCTTCATTTGCAAATATTTTCTCCCATTCTGAGGGTTGTCTTTTGGTCTTGTTTATGGTTTCCTTTGCTGTGCAAAAGCTTTGAAGTTTCATTAGGTCCCATGTGTTTATTTTTGTCTTTATTTCCATTTCTCTAGGAGGTGGGTCAAAAAGGATCTTGCTGTGATTTATGTCATAGAGTGTTCTGCCTATGTTTTCCTCTAAGAGTTTGATAGTTTCTGGCCTTACATTTAGGTCTTTAATCCATTTTGAGCTTATTTTTGTGTATGGTGTTAGGGAGTGATCTAATCTCATACTTTTACATGTCCCTATCCAGTTTTCCCAGCACCACTTATTGAAGAGACTGTCCTTTCTCCACTGTACATTCCTGCCTCCTTTATCAAAGATAAGGTGACCATATGTCCGTGGGTTTAACTCTGGGCTTTCTATCCTGTTCCATTGATCTATCTTTCTGTTTTTGTGCCAGTACCATACTGTCTTGATTACTGTAGCTTTGTAGTATAGTCTGAAGTCAGGGAGCCTGATTCCTCCAGCTCCATTTTTCGTTCTCAAGATTGCTTTGGGTATTCGGGGTCTTTTGTGTTTCCATACAAATTGTGAAATTTTTTGTTCTAGTTCTGTGAAAAATGCCAGTGGTAGTTTGATAGGGATTGCATTGAATCTGTAGATTGCTTTGGGTAGTAGAGTCATTTTCACCATGTTGATTCTTCCAATCCAAGAACATGGTACATCTCTCCATCTATTTGTATCATCTTTAATTTCTTTCATCAGTGTCTTATAATTTTCTGTATACAGGTCTTTTGTCTCCTTAGGTAGGTTTATTCCTAGATATTTTATTCTTTTTGTTGCAATGGTAAATGGGAGTGTTTCCTTGATTTCACTTTCAGATTTTTCATCATTAGTATATAGGAATGCCAGAGATTTCTGTGCATTAATTTTGTATCCTGCAACTTTACCAAATTCATTGATTAACTCTAGTAGTTTTCTGGTAGCATCTTTAGGATTCTCTATGTATAGTATCATGTCATCTGCAAACAGTGACAGCTTTACTTCTTCTTTTCCAATTTGGATTCCTTTTATTTCCTTTTCTTCTCTGATTGCTGTGGCTAAAACTTCCAAAACTATGTTGAATAAGAGTGGTGAGAGTGGGCAACCTTGTCTTGTTCCTGATCTTAGTGGAAATGGTTTCAGTTTTTCACCATTGAGGACGATGCTGGCTGTGGGTTTGTCATATATGGCCTTTATTATGTTGAGGAAAGTTCCCTCTATGCCTACTTTCTGCAGGGTTTTTATCATAAATGGGTGTTGAATTTTGTCGAAAGCTTTCTCTGCATCTATTGAGATGATCATATGGTTTTTCTCCTTCAGTTTGTTAATATGGTGTATCACGTTGATTGATTTGCGTATATTGAAGAATCCTTGCATTCCTGGAATAAACCCCACTTGATCATGGTGTATGATCCTTTTAATGTGCTGTTGGATTCTGTTTGCTAGTATTTTGTTGAGGATTTTTGCATCTATGTTCATCAGTGATATTGGCCTGTAGTTTTCTTTCTTTGTGACATCCTTGTCTGGTTTTGGTATCAAGGTGATGGTGGCCTCGTAGAATGAGTTTGGGAGTGTTCCTCCCTCTGCTATATTTTGGAAGAGTTTCAGAAGGATAGGTGTTAGCTCTTCTCTAAATGCTTGATAGAATTCACCTGTGAAGCCATCTGGTCCTGGGCTTTTGTTTGTTGGAAGATTTTTTATCACAGTTTCAATTTCAGTGCTTGTGATTGGTCTGTTCATATTTTCTATTTCTTCCTGATTCAGTCTTGGCAGGTTGTGCATTTCTAAGAATTTGTCCATTTCTTCCAGGTTGTCCATTTTATTGGCATGGAGTTGCTTATAGTAATCTCTCATGATCTTTTGTATTTCTGCAGTGTCAGTTGTTACTTCTCCTTTTTCATTTCTAATTCTATTGATTTGAGTCTTCTCCCTTTTTTTCTTGATGAGTCTGGCTAATGGTTTATCAATTTTGTTTATCTTCTCAAAGAACCAGCTTTTAGTTTTATTGATCTTTGCTATCGTTTCCTTCATTTCTTTTTCATTTATTTCTGATCTGATTTTTATGATTTCTTTCCTTCTGCTAACTTTGGGATGTTTTTGTTCTTCTTTCTCTAATTGCTTTAGGTGCAAGGTTAGGTTGTTTATTCGAGATGTTTCCTGTTTCTTAAGGTGGGATTGTATTGCTATAAACTTCCCTCTTAGAACTGCTTTTGCTGCATCCCATAGGTTTTGGGTCGTCGTGTCTCCATTGTCATTTGTTTCTAGGTATTTTTTAATTTCCTCTTTGATTTCTTCGTTATTAAGTAGTGTATTGTTTAGCCTCCATGTGTTTGTATTTTTTACAGATCTTTTCCTGTAATTGATATCTAGTCTCATAGCATTGTGGTCAGAAAAGATACTTGATACAATTTCAATTTTCTTAAATTTACCAAGGCTTGATTTGTGACCCAAGATATGATCTATCCTGGAGAATGTTCCATGAGCACTTGAGAAAAATGTGTATTCTGTTGTTTTTGGATGGAATGTCCTATAAATATCAATCAAGTCCATCTTGTTTAATGTATCATTTAAAGCTTGTGTTTCCTTATTTATTTTCATTTTGGATGATCTGTCCATTGGTGAAAGTGGGGTGTTAAAGTCCCCTACTATGAGTGTGTTACTGTCGATTTCTCCTTTTACGGCTGTTAGTATTTGCCTTATGTATTGAGGTGCTCCTATGTTTGGTGCATAAATATTTACAATTGTTATATCTTCTTCTTGGATCGATCCCTTGATCATTATGTAGTGTCCTTCTTTGTCTCTTCTAGTAGTCTTTATTTTAAAGTCTATTTTGTCTGATATGAGAATTGCTACTCCAGCTTTCTTTTGGTTTCCATTTGCATGGAATATCTTTTTCCATCCCCTTACTTTCAGTCTGTATGTGTCTCTAGGTCTGAAGTGGGTCTCTTGTAGACAGCATATATATGGGTCTTGTTTTTGTATCCATTCAGCCAATCTGTATCTTTTGGTGGGAGCATTTAGTCCATTTACATTTAAGGTAATTATCGATATGTATGTTCCTATTCCCATTTTCTTAATTGTTTTGGGTTCGTTATTGTAGGTCTTTTCCTTCTGTTGTGTTTCTTGCCTAGAGAAGTTCCTTTAGCATTTGTTGTAAAGCTGGTTTGGTGGTGCTGAACTCTCTCAGCTTTTGCTTGTCTGTAAAGGTTTTAATTTCTCCATCAAATCTGAATGAGATCCTTGCTGGGTAGAGTAATCTTGGTTGCAGGTTTTTCTCCTTCATCACTTTAATTATGTCCTGCCACTCCCTTCTGGCTTGTAGAGTTTCTGCTGAGAGATCAGCTGTTATCCTGATGGGGATTCCCTTGTGTGTTATTTGTTGGTTTTGCCTTGCTGCTTTTAATATGATTTCTTTGTGTTTAATTTTTGACAGTTTGATTAATATGTGTCTTGGCATATTTCTCCTTGGATTTATTCTGTATGGGACTCTCTGTGCCTCCTGGACTTGATTAACTATTTCCTTTCCCATATTAGGGAAGTTTTCAACTATAATCTCTTCAAATATTTTCTCAGTCCCTTTCTTTTTCTCTTCTTCTTCTGGAACCCCTATAATTCGAATGTTGGTGCATTTAATGTTGTCCCAGAGGTCTTGAGACTGTCCTCTGTTCTTTTCATTCTTTTTTCTTTATTTTGCTCTGCAGCAGTTATTTCCACTATTTTATCTTCCACCTCACTTATCCGTTCTTCTGCCTCAGTTATTCTGCTATTGATCCCATCTAGAGTATTTTTTATTTCATGTATTGTGTTTTTAATTGATGCTTGATTCATCTTTAGTTCTTCTAGGTCCTTGTTAACTGTTTCTTGCATTTTGTCTATTCTATTTCCAAGATTTTGGATCTGGGAAATAGAATCTTGGATCATCTTTACCATCATTATTCTGAATTCTTTTTCAGGTAGACTGCCTAGTACCTCTTCATTTGTTAGGTCTGGTGGGTTTTTATCTTGCTCCTTCTCCTGCTGTGTGTTTTTCTGTCTTCTCATTTTGCTTATGTTACTGTGTTTGGGGTCTCCTTTTTGCAGGCTGCAGGTTCGTAGTTCCCGTTGTTTTTGGTGTCTGTCCCCAGTGGCTAAGGTTGGTTTAGTGGGTTGTGTAGGCTTCCTGGTGGAGGGGACTAGTGCCTGTGTTCTGGTGGATGAGGCTGGATCTTGTCTTTCTGGTGGGCAGGTGCACGTCTGGTGGTGTGTTTTGGGGTGTGTGCGGACTTTTTATGATTTTAGGCCACCTCTCTGCTAATGGGTGGCGTTGTGTTCCTGTCTTGCTAGTTGTTTGGCTTAGGGTGTCCAGCACTGTAGCTTGCTGGTCGTTGAGTGAAGCTGGGTGCTGGTGTTGAGATGGAGATCTCTGGAAGATTTTTGCCGTTTGATATTATGTGGAGCTGGGAGGTCTCTTGTGGACCAGTGTCCTGAAGTTGGCTCTCCCACCTCAGAGGCACAGCACTGACTCCTGGCTCCTCAATTTGGGATGATGTGTTGTCTATTCCTGTATTCCACAGATGCAGGGTACATCAAGTTGATTGTGGAGCTTTAATCCACTGCTTCTGAGGCTGCTGTGAGAGATTTCCCTTTCTCTTCTTTGTTCTCACAGCTCCTGGGTCTCGGCTTTGGATTTGGCCCCGCCTCTGCGTGTAGGTCGCCGGAGGGCGTCTGTTCTTCGCTCAGACAGGACAGGGTTAAAGGAGCAGCCTCTTCGGGGACTCTGGCTCACTCAGGCCAGGCGGGAGGGAGGGGCACGGAGTGCGGGGCGAGCCTGCAGCGGCAGAGGTCGGCGTGACGTTGCACCAGCCCGAGGCGCGCCGTGCGTTCTCCCAGGGAAGCCGCCCCTGGATCCCGGGACCCCGGCAGTGGCGGGCTGCACAGGCTCCCGGAAGGGCGGTGTGGGCAGTGACCTGCGCTTGCACACAGGCTTCTTGGTGGTGGCAGCAGCAGCCCCAGCGTCCCCCGCCCGTCACTGGGCTCCGCGCTTTCAGTCGCGACTCGCGCCCGTCTGTGGAGCCCCTTTAAGCAGCGCTCTTAATCCCCTCTCCTCGCGCACCAGGAAACCAAGAGGGAAGAAAAAGTCTCTTGCCTCTTCGGCAGCTCCAGAGTTTTCCCGGACTCCCTCCCGGCTAGCTGTGGCACATTAGCCCCCTTCAGGCTGAGTTCTCCCGCCAGCCCCAGTCCTCTCCCTGCGCTCTGACCGAAGCCCGAGCCTCAGCTTCCAGTGCTGCGCGCCCCGGCGGGCGAGCAGACAAGCCTCTCGGGCTGGTGAGTGCTGCTCGGCACCGATCCTCTGTGTGGGGATCTCTCCGCTTTGCCCTACCCAGGTATGTGGGGGGTTTCTTGCCTTTTGGGAGGTCTGGGGTCGTCTGCCAGCGTTCAGTAGGTGTTCTGTACGAGTTGTTCCACGTGTAGCTGTATTTCTGGTGTATCCGTGGGGGCTGATTTTTTTATTTTTAGAATCACTTTCCACATGCATACATAATTTACAGAGTTCATCAGTACAGAGCATTTTGGATTATTCTATTATTTCTTAACAATATATCTAAACCTTTCTTGTGTTCCTGGATAGTGAGTATTTATGTCACTTAGTTTCTTTATCTTATATTTATTGAAAGATATCTTTCAGACTTTGTCATCCATCTCTTGTGCATATATTGAAAGGAAAACAAAAGTGAAACAGATTGGTTGAGATATTTCTAAGGCAGTGACCGCCACTTGGCGGACAGCAATATAAAAATCATCCTCAGGTCAGAGATGTTAGAATAAAATGGAAACAATAATACATTCCCATGGACATACCCCTTTGCCTAATAGAAAAATTCCCACTCTGTTGAAGCTTTTCCTCCCAGACCATCCCTCCCTTCTTTTTACCCTACAGAAATCCACTATTGTGAATTTTGTGTTTATCATGTCCTTGTTTTTTTCTACCCTTTTAGCAAATGTGTGCCCCTACTCATATTGTTTGATCTTGTTTTTGAACTTTTCTAGCAATGGAACTATATTGTATGTATTTTTCTGACTTGCTTTTCTTATTCGACATTACGGGAGTCTCCCCCATGCTAACCTGTACAGCTGCTATTCGTCTTCACTGCTGTATCATATGCACTGTAGGCATATGCCACAATTGATCATTTCTCCTATTTGGCGAACATGTGGACTGTTCCCAGGGTTTTGCTATTACAGTTTTACTACAAACATTCCCCTAGTTGTCTCCTGGCAAGCGTTTCTCAGAGTTTATCCAGAGTATATACCGAGGAGGAAGAAGAATTTTAAGATTAAAATTTAAGAATTTTAAGAATTTTAAGATTAAAATCAGGTGGGCAAAACTTTTCTGCCAAGTGCCAGAAAATAAATATTTTAGACTTTGCAGGCCATGCGGTTTCTGAGACAGCTCCTCAAATCTGTCATTTTCATGTGAAAGCAGCCTTAGACAATATGTAAATAAATGACTGTCGCTATGCCCAATAAAACTTTATTCATAAAACCAGGCAGTTGGCAAGATTTGACCCTCAGGCTGTCAGTCCTGATCAAGATGATAAACTTCACTATTCTGGTTGCCTACAAATGCTGAGGCACCCCTTCTTTTCTTCCCTGATTATCCCTAGAGGAGACATGAGTCCTGTCTTCACTTAGTCTATGGACTGGACTGAATGACCATGTTCAGGGACCTTCAGGGAGAAAAGGAAGGGCATGGGGACATGCTGGTGGTGATGCTTCCCAGCCCGTAGTCTGTGACTTGCAGCCATAGTCTTGGGGAAACCAAAGGCAGAAAGGGGTTGAGGCAAGGCAGGGCACTAATGCTGGCTCTGCTGGGCGTGGGTGGGAGGTGGGGGTCCTGCTTGACTGGAGGCTGGGGTCTCAGGCCAAAGCACAATTCGCATCAGAGAAGTCACTACCAGGCGAGGGGACATAGAAAACACAAGATAGCATTTCTTCTGGAGTTGTATGGTTTCCTTTATTAAAGAAAGTAGGAATTGCCTACCGTCTTAGCCATGACGTCTACCTCTCAATGGTCAAGTGTGACCATTGTTTCTGAACCAGAATGAGTCCGAACCTCCTAAAGAAGGAGAAGATCATACTTAGACTCCCTGGACTGGTGGCGGACTGGCTCTTCCCCAGTTTGAGAGCTGTCCTCCCCTCCTTTGTCAACTGTTGAGTTTCCATGGCCGGATAAGGACCAGTGGGAGGATGATTTCTGGGTCTTGCCCCCTCCTGTCCTGTGGTGACCTTCACCTGTCCTGCGGTGATGGGAACTTTTCCTCGATGAAGACGTGTCCTTCTTTCCTTTTTTTCCTTCCAGGCTTCATCCCTGGGGTGGGAGACCTTCTGGCTTCCATCCCGTTCAGACGTGTAGCCTTGGCTCTGCAAGGTGGAGACCACGGGGGCTGCGACCTTCCCTTCAGCTCTTCCAGCAGCAGACTTGCTGGTTGTGACTGCACCTGGCAACACCATGCTCATGCTGCTCTCTGGACCATCTGCCCCCGTCGAGGATGTGCTGGCAACATCCGCCGAGACCAGGTTCGTGTCCGGCAGGGATAGGCTGGCAGCACCTGCGGTGGCCTGGCCGGATCCGCTTTCTCCTGGATCCTCGATGGTGGCTCCCG
Organism: Mesoplodon densirostris; assembly: GCF_025265405.1. Lineage (NCBI taxonomy): Eukaryota > Metazoa > Chordata > Mammalia > Artiodactyla > Ziphiidae > Mesoplodon > Mesoplodon densirostris. The sequence goes on from NC_082663.1 coordinate 136,503,140, forward strand.
CCAGGCCCACGGTCATCCCTGCCGCCGATCCTTCGGCGCCTTTCAGGGCTGCAGTTGATCCATGGGGGGCATGATGGATTCCCTCTCCCCCCACAGAAGCACAAGACGTGGCTCCAGTCACGTCGCGAAGCTTGTGAAGCCCAACCTCATCCTGATCCCTTTCTCTGTGGAGCTCTGTGGTCTGAGCCAAGGGGAGGAGAGACAGGTAAGATAGAGATGACAGAAAGTGAGATCAGAACTGTCCGCTCCTCTCTCATCCTGGAGCTGAGCAACTCAAGGCCTTATACTTAGAATAACCTTTGAAATCACCCAGTCTAAGCTCCCATTGGGTGCAAGACCCCATCTACTGCACCCCTGTCAAACGGCCACTCCACTTTACTTGAACAGTCCCAGGGTCAGGGAGAGCACTGATACAGTTCTCCATGATGATATACACTTTAACTTTATACCCTTGTGCTTCTCTCTCTGCAGGACAGACTCCTAGAAGTGGGGTTCCTGGGTCAAGGGGTGCACACCTTCTACATTCTGGTGACTACACGGGTTGGGCTGATTTGAATCAGCATGTCGGAGTCACGGGGAGACACAATGAAGGAAGGACTTCCTAACTGTGAATGATGTTCCCCAACTGCTGAGACTACCTGGGCTGGGGTAAGTGTTCAAGAAGAGACCAGACAGTCAGGATGCTGTAGAAGGGATTACAGCCCTGGTGATGAGACCAGTGCAGCCGATATGATACCTAAGGTCTCTCTGAAATTCGGCCTCGTGGGACAATGTGGAGAAGCACTCGGAACCTCTCCAGTGTGGTGACTCCCACAGTGATAGCTCGTTTGTCCCTGACCCTTTTCAACGGCAGAAGGTATTTCCCAGGCGAGTCTCAGAGAGCACCAAAGGCTATGAAGGACCAGCTTTGCCCTGCTCTCCCAAAGCACCCTGCCCCGTGTTCCTGAGTCCCTGTCGGTGCTTACCACTAGGATGTCGGCATCCTCTGTAGTCGCTGCATCTCCAGTTTGGAGCATCGGGGTACTGCTGTAACTGTCTACCGGTGGTCTCAGGATATAGACAAGCTTTTCCCAATAGGAAAAGAGGTCTTCTTGTGCATCGGAAGAGGGGCACAGCTGCAGATAGAAAGTCCGGCCGGTAGCAAGATTCAGGCACAGCTGCTGTTTCTCACGGTTGTGGATGGAGATCTTGACAAACTTCAAGGGGAGCAGCCTGGTGAGCTCTAGGGTCTTCACGGGCTTGCAACCTCTCCCCTTGGTGATCCCGGCACAGACTTTCCTTGGTCGGGCCAGCAGCATGACGTCAGGTAGTGGGAAGAGGGGGCTGGTGGATGCGACGCCCACAGTCACCCTTCGGACGCGGTTGTCTAGGTCAATCAGTTCTCCTTTCTTGCTGACCTGGATAAAGTCGCTCTCAAACATGGGAGCGTGCTTGAAAATGTCATACTCTCCTCCCTCGTACAGTTGTCGTTGCAGGACCCCCATGGAGGTCCTCGACACCCCCACTGAACAGTAGCTATTGGCCGTGTAATGAGGTAAACTCTCACTGCTCATGGCTCTCTTCGTTCAAGACAGAGCCACCAGCCACAAATTGAGTCTCGGAGAGAGAGAGAGGGAACGAAAGCACCTCGTCACCTCCCTGCAGGACTCTGCCAGAGTCTCTTGACCCGACCCTATTTATACCGCAAGCCCTTTGTGACCCGTCACCATCACATCACACACCCCTTTGTTGAGCCTCTAAGCCCCCACCCCCTTGGGGCAGGCTCACCAGCCTCCCCCTAAACCAACCACCACGTCCATAGGGAACAGGCTGACCCTGCCAGGGTATAGGTGTGGGTAGGCTGGATAGTCTTTCTACTCAAAAGGTTGAGAAAACCCTCCTGCTTTTGTAAATATCTGGGTGGTTTCCAGTCTTGTTGTTGTTACAAATCTCCCTGCAGGGACCATCTTCGTGCTTCTGCTGAATGATGTCCTGGGGATAAAATCCTGGAAGTGGACCGTGTACTTGCTAAGGGCAGGCATCCTATGGGGACTGCTGTTCTCTGTGCCCCCAGCGTATATAGCACAGTGCTGGCAGGAACTTAGAAAGAGTGCTACCTGTCAGAGTCCCATTGGTACTGTCATTTCCAGGATATGGAGAATTTTCTCACCCATCTTCTCTTTTCAAGGAGGCTAACTTTTTATATTTATATTTTTTTACAGTTTTAGAAACTTTTTATTGTGAAATATAACACACATTCATGAAAGTGCACAAACCATAAATATATAGCTTAATGAGTAACAAGAAAGTGAACACCCTTGTAGCTGCCACCCAGAGCAAGAAATAGAACCCTGCCAGCCCCTCTTCTGCATGCTCCCTCCCCACAAAGGTAACCCAACCTTGGCCTCTATATTTTTTCTTTTCCGTCTTCTTTTTTATTGACGTATAGTTGATTTACAATGTTGTGTTAATTTCTGTTGTGTTAATTTCGTCTGTTAATTTCTGATTCCGTTTTATGTATATATATATATATATATATATATATATATATATTCTTTTTCATATTCTTTTCCATTATGGTTTATCACAGGATATTGAATATAGTTCCCTGTGTTATATGGTAGGACTTTGTGGTCTGTCCATCCTATATGTAATAATTTGCATCTGCTAACCCCAAACTCCCAATCCATCCCTTCCCTACCACCCCCTTGGCAGCCACAAGTCTGTTCTCTATGTCTGTGAGTCTCTTTCTGTTTCGTAGATAAGTTCATTTGTGTCATATTTTAGATTCCACAAATGTGATATCATGCGGTATTTGTCTTTCTCTTTCTGATGTACTTCACTTAGTATGATAATCTCTAGGTCCATCCATGTTGCTGCAAATGGCATTATTCCATTCTTTTTATGGCTGAGTAGTATTCCATTTTATATACGTACCTCATCTTCTATCTATATCCCTTCATCTGTTGGTGGACATTTAGGTTGTTTCCATGTCTTAGCTATAGTGAATAGTGCTGCTATGACATAGGGGTGCATGTATGTTTTGAATTAGAGTTTTGTTGAGATGTATGCCCAGGAGAGGAGTGGGATTGCTGGATCATATGGTAATTCTATTTTGAGTTTTTTGAGGAACCTCCACACTGTTTTCCACAGTCGCTCTACCGATTTAACTTCCAACACTGTAGGAGGGCTCCCTTTTCTCCATACCCTCTCCAGCATTTGTTCTTTGTAAACTTTTTAAGGATGGCCATTCTGACTGGTGTGAGGTGTAGTTTTGATTTTGATCATTGATCATCACGGTGTCTTTCAAAACATACCCTCCAGTCTCCTCATTATATAGATCCTGTGGCCAAAAATAGGAAGTCACATAAAGTCCCATATTAACAACCCCCCCAGCCAAATACTTCTTTTCATAGAAACCACAGTACCCTCCACAAAGCGCACATTTGATCAGGCCACTCCCCTATTTAAAACATATCATGGCTTTGCCTCACTCCAAGGTCAGAAATCAAAATCCTTTAAATGGACCTCAAAGCCTTGCATGGCCTGGCCCCTGCTGTGTTCCCCAGCATCACATCACGCTTGCTCTGCCAGCCACGACACTGCCTTCAATATTTTGAGGCAACTTGCTTCTTCCCACCATAGCACGTCTTTCTTCTGTCTGAAAGACTCCAGTCGATCACAACGATCCTGTGAATGACCTTATTTTGCTGTAGGGAAAAAAACCCTTCCCTTTCTAGTATGTATGTGTGTTGCCAGACTTGAAGTATGGGACATTGGTTAGTTTGTAATCAACCATCCATTGCCTAATTGCACTTGCAGCTGCAGAATTGCTACCATGGTGATGAACATTGCTGTCAAAAATATTGGCCTTGATCTGATAGGGTGTACTGACTTGATACCCAAATTGATGTCTCCCTCCAGAGGAAGATGCCTGTTGCTTTGAAATACGTAGGTATCTGTGCATGTGTCTCTTGATGAACTGTCAAGATAGAAAAGGAAATCCAGAGAAAGTGCCAGGCAGGGCACGTTGCGGTGGGCAAGTCCCCACCTCCACTTTACTACTTCACTGGAGGTGTAAACTGTGTAAACCGTGGGTCTGCTCAGCTAACGCCCTGCATAGTGGACTAACTAGGTTCACGTTAAAGAAGTCCTTTGGGGTGAGGGAGTGAGAATGCATAATACAGGCTAAGAAAGACAAAAGGTGAAGCCAAGGGTACAGAATCGTAAGATGAAGCTGTTTTAAGTAGGCTGATTCAGCCTCTGGCATAGTGAAAATGTGGGGCTCTTCAGTCAAAGGCTTTGGAAAGAGTTCCCCTTTATCTCCCTCCTCTACCCCGTAACTCCTCACATTTCCAGAAGGCTTCCCCCAAATCCCTCTCAGGTCTTAGAGAACATGGCTCTTTCTCTCCTCTTACCAAGACCCACTGCTTCAAGAGTTAACTCCAAGGACACATTGATCCCCACAATCTATTGGTCTTTGTGTATCAGAAATCACAAGATGGGATTTTCCAGCCACCCACCAGAGCAACGGAGAAGGGCTTCCTCTCATCCTCCCAAGCTACCACTCCTCCCAGAATCCGTATCTTATTTCTCACCTCCTCCACCTCTACCATTTAATTTGCTCTGCAGAGAAGTTCCCTAAGTTTTACTGGAAACCCAACTTCCGTCCTAGTAGACCCTGTTGTCACAGAAGGGAATGAGCAGAGAACTGCAAGGCTAGCAGTTGACTCCCCGGCTCATACAAACACACATGGTTCTCAGAGGCATTCTTCTCAAATCCAACGGTTGTTAACTGTCATCAACAGTTACTCTAATCCAACTGTTGTTAACAATTTAATGATTTTCATGGACTCATGAAATTTATTTACAACTTTTTAAAATTGGAAAGACTTTTTTATAATGGACATTTAAAAAGGCATAATCTCATTATGAAATGAGATTCCGTAATCTCATTTATGATTTTTTTATTTTTTAAATTTTTTTTTAACAAATATAATCAGTTATACATATACATATGTTTCCATATCCCCTCCCTTTTGCATCTCCCTCCCACCCTCCCTATCCCACCCCTCCAGGCGGTCACAAAGCACGGAGCTGATCTCCCTGTGCTATGCGGCTGCTTCCCACTAGCTATCTACCTTACGTTTGGTCGTGTATATATGTCCATGCCGCTCTTTCACTTTGTCACAGCTTACCCTTCCCCCTCCCCATATCCTCAAGTCCATTCTCTAGTAGGTCTGTGTCTTTATTCCTGTCTTACCCCTATGTTCTTCATGACATTTTTTTTTCTTAAATTCCATATATATGTGTTAGCATACGGTATTTGTCTTTCTCTTTCTGACTTACTTCACTCTGTATGACAGACTCTAGGTCTATCCACCTCATTACAAATAGCTCAATTTCATTTCTTTTTATGGCTGAGTAATATTCCATTGTATATATGTGCCACATCTTCTTTATCCATTCATCCGATGATGGACACTTAGGTTGTTTCCATCTCCGGGCTATGGTAAATAGGGCTGCTATGAACATTTTGGTACATGTCTCTTTTTGAATTATGGTTTTCTCAGGGTATATGCCCAGTAGTGGGATTGCTGGGTCATATGGTAGTTCTATTTGTAGTTTTTTAAGGCACCTCCATACTGTTCTCCATAGTGGCTGTACCAATTCACATTCCCACCAGCAGTGGAAGAGTGTTCCCTTTTCTCCACACCCTCTCCAGCATTTATTGTTTCTAGATTTTTTGATGATGGCCATTCTGACTGGTGTGAGATGATATCTCATTGTAGTTTTGACTTGCATTTCTCTAATGAGTAAAGATGTTGAGCATCCTTTCATGTGTTTGTTGGCAGTCTGTATATCTTCTGTGGAGAAATGTCTATTTAGGTCTTCTGCCCATTTTTGGATTGCGTTGTTTGTTTTTTTGTTATTGAGCTGCATGAGCTGCTTATAAATTTTGGAGATTAATCCTTTGTCAGTTGCTTCATTTGCAAATATTTTCTCCCATTCTGAGGGTTGTCTTTTGGTCTTGTTTATGGTTTCCTTTGCTGTGCAAAAGCTTTGAAGTTTCATTAGGTCCCATGTGTTTATTTTTGTCTTTATTTCCATTTCTCTAGGAGGTGGGTCAAAAAGGATCTTGCTGTGATTTATGTCATAGAGTGTTCTGCCTATGTTTTCCTCTAAGAGTTTGATAGTTTCTGGCCTTACATTTAGGTCTTTAATCCATTTTGAGCTTATTTTTGTGTATGGTGTTAGGGAGTGATCTAATCTCATACTTTTACATGTCCCTATCCAGTTTTCCCAGCACCACTTATTGAAGAGACTGTCCTTTCTCCACTGTACATTCCTGCCTCCTTTATCAAAGATAAGGTGACCATATGTCCGTGGGTTTAACTCTGGGCTTTCTATCCTGTTCCATTGATCTATCTTTCTGTTTTTGTGCCAGTACCATACTGTCTTGATTACTGTAGCTTTGTAGTATAGTCTGAAGTCAGGGAGCCTGATTCCTCCAGCTCCATTTTTCGTTCTCAAGATTGCTTTGGGTATTCGGGGTCTTTTGTGTTTCCATACAAATTGTGAAATTTTTTGTTCTAGTTCTGTGAAAAATGCCAGTGGTAGTTTGATAGGGATTGCATTGAATCTGTAGATTGCTTTGGGTAGTAGAGTCATTTTCACCATGTTGATTCTTCCAATCCAAGAACATGGTACATCTCTCCATCTATTTGTATCATCTTTAATTTCTTTCATCAGTGTCTTATAATTTTCTGTATACAGGTCTTTTGTCTCCTTAGGTAGGTTTATTCCTAGATATTTTATTCTTTTTGTTGCAATGGTAAATGGGAGTGTTTCCTTGATTTCACTTTCAGATTTTTCATCATTAGTATATAGGAATGCCAGAGATTTCTGTGCATTAATTTTGTATCCTGCAACTTTACCAAATTCATTGATTAACTCTAGTAGTTTTCTGGTAGCATCTTTAGGATTCTCTATGTATAGTATCATGTCATCTGCAAACAGTGACAGCTTTACTTCTTCTTTTCCAATTTGGATTCCTTTTATTTCCTTTTCTTCTCTGATTGCTGTGGCTAAAACTTCCAAAACTATGTTGAATAAGAGTGGTGAGAGTGGGCAACCTTGTCTTGTTCCTGATCTTAGTGGAAATGGTTTCAGTTTTTCACCATTGAGGACGATGCTGGCTGTGGGTTTGTCATATATGGCCTTTATTATGTTGAGGAAAGTTCCCTCTATGCCTACTTTCTGCAGGGTTTTTATCATAAATGGGTGTTGAATTTTGTCGAAAGCTTTCTCTGCATCTATTGAGATGATCATATGGTTTTTCTCCTTCAGTTTGTTAATATGGTGTATCACGTTGATTGATTTGCGTATATTGAAGAATCCTTGCATTCCTGGAATAAACCCCACTTGATCATGGTGTATGATCCTTTTAATGTGCTGTTGGATTCTGTTTGCTAGTATTTTGTTGAGGATTTTTGCATCTATGTTCATCAGTGATATTGGCCTGTAGTTTTCTTTCTTTGTGACATCCTTGTCTGGTTTTGGTATCAAGGTGATGGTGGCCTCGTAGAATGAGTTTGGGAGTGTTCCTCCCTCTGCTATATTTTGGAAGAGTTTCAGAAGGATAGGTGTTAGCTCTTCTCTAAATGCTTGATAGAATTCACCTGTGAAGCCATCTGGTCCTGGGCTTTTGTTTGTTGGAAGATTTTTTATCACAGTTTCAATTTCAGTGCTTGTGATTGGTCTGTTCATATTTTCTATTTCTTCCTGATTCAGTCTTGGCAGGTTGTGCATTTCTAAGAATTTGTCCATTTCTTCCAGGTTGTCCATTTTATTGGCATGGAGTTGCTTATAGTAATCTCTCATGATCTTTTGTATTTCTGCAGTGTCAGTTGTTACTTCTCCTTTTTCATTTCTAATTCTATTGATTTGAGTCTTCTCCCTTTTTTTCTTGATGAGTCTGGCTAATGGTTTATCAATTTTGTTTATCTTCTCAAAGAACCAGCTTTTAGTTTTATTGATCTTTGCTATCGTTTCCTTCATTTCTTTTTCATTTATTTCTGATCTGATTTTTATGATTTCTTTCCTTCTGCTAACTTTGGGATGTTTTTGTTCTTCTTTCTCTAATTGCTTTAGGTGCAAGGTTAGGTTGTTTATTCGAGATGTTTCCTGTTTCTTAAGGTGGGATTGTATTGCTATAAACTTCCCTCTTAGAACTGCTTTTGCTGCATCCCATAGGTTTTGGGTCGTCGTGTCTCCATTGTCATTTGTTTCTAGGTATTTTTTAATTTCCTCTTTGATTTCTTCGTTATTAAGTAGTGTATTGTTTAGCCTCCATGTGTTTGTATTTTTTACAGATCTTTTCCTGTAATTGATATCTAGTCTCATAGCATTGTGGTCAGAAAAGATACTTGATACAATTTCAATTTTCTTAAATTTACCAAGGCTTGATTTGTGACCCAAGATATGATCTATCCTGGAGAATGTTCCATGAGCACTTGAGAAAAATGTGTATTCTGTTGTTTTTGGATGGAATGTCCTATAAATATCAATCAAGTCCATCTTGTTTAATGTATCATTTAAAGCTTGTGTTTCCTTATTTATTTTCATTTTGGATGATCTGTCCATTGGTGAAAGTGGGGTGTTAAAGTCCCCTACTATGAGTGTGTTACTGTCGATTTCTCCTTTTACGGCTGTTAGTATTTGCCTTATGTATTGAGGTGCTCCTATGTTTGGTGCATAAATATTTACAATTGTTATATCTTCTTCTTGGATCGATCCCTTGATCATTATGTAGTGTCCTTCTTTGTCTCTTCTAGTAGTCTTTATTTTAAAGTCTATTTTGTCTGATATGAGAATTGCTACTCCAGCTTTCTTTTGGTTTCCATTTGCATGGAATATCTTTTTCCATCCCCTTACTTTCAGTCTGTATGTGTCTCTAGGTCTGAAGTGGGTCTCTTGTAGACAGCATATATATGGGTCTTGTTTTTGTATCCATTCAGCCAATCTGTATCTTTTGGTGGGAGCATTTAGTCCATTTACATTTAAGGTAATTATCGATATGTATGTTCCTATTCCCATTTTCTTAATTGTTTTGGGTTCGTTATTGTAGGTCTTTTCCTTCTGTTGTGTTTCTTGCCTAGAGAAGTTCCTTTAGCATTTGTTGTAAAGCTGGTTTGGTGGTGCTGAACTCTCTCAGCTTTTGCTTGTCTGTAAAGGTTTTAATTTCTCCATCAAATCTGAATGAGATCCTTGCTGGGTAGAGTAATCTTGGTTGCAGGTTTTTCTCCTTCATCACTTTAATTATGTCCTGCCACTCCCTTCTGGCTTGTAGAGTTTCTGCTGAGAGATCAGCTGTTATCCTGATGGGGATTCCCTTGTGTGTTATTTGTTGGTTTTGCCTTGCTGCTTTTAATATGATTTCTTTGTGTTTAATTTTTGACAGTTTGATTAATATGTGTCTTGGCATATTTCTCCTTGGATTTATTCTGTATGGGACTCTCTGTGCCTCCTGGACTTGATTAACTATTTCCTTTCCCATATTAGGGAAGTTTTCAACTATAATCTCTTCAAATATTTTCTCAGTCCCTTTCTTTTTCTCTTCTTCTTCTGGAACCCCTATAATTCGAATGTTGGTGCATTTAATGTTGTCCCAGAGGTCTTGAGACTGTCCTCTGTTCTTTTCATTCTTTTTTCTTTATTTTGCTCTGCAGCAGTTATTTCCACTATTTTATCTTCCACCTCACTTATCCGTTCTTCTGCCTCAGTTATTCTGCTATTGATCCCATCTAGAGTATTTTTTATTTCATGTATTGTGTTTTTAATTGATGCTTGATTCATCTTTAGTTCTTCTAGGTCCTTGTTAACTGTTTCTTGCATTTTGTCTATTCTATTTCCAAGATTTTGGATCTGGGAAATAGAATCTTGGATCATCTTTACCATCATTATTCTGAATTCTTTTTCAGGTAGACTGCCTAGTACCTCTTCATTTGTTAGGTCTGGTGGGTTTTTATCTTGCTCCTTCTCCTGCTGTGTGTTTTTCTGTCTTCTCATTTTGCTTATGTTACTGTGTTTGGGGTCTCCTTTTTGCAGGCTGCAGGTTCGTAGTTCCCGTTGTTTTTGGTGTCTGTCCCCAGTGGCTAAGGTTGGTTTAGTGGGTTGTGTAGGCTTCCTGGTGGAGGGGACTAGTGCCTGTGTTCTGGTGGATGAGGCTGGATCTTGTCTTTCTGGTGGGCAGGTGCACGTCTGGTGGTGTGTTTTGGGGTGTGTGCGGACTTTTTATGATTTTAGGCCACCTCTCTGCTAATGGGTGGCGTTGTGTTCCTGTCTTGCTAGTTGTTTGGCTTAGGGTGTCCAGCACTGTAGCTTGCTGGTCGTTGAGTGAAGCTGGGTGCTGGTGTTGAGATGGAGATCTCTGGAAGATTTTTGCCGTTTGATATTATGTGGAGCTGGGAGGTCTCTTGTGGACCAGTGTCCTGAAGTTGGCTCTCCCACCTCAGAGGCACAGCACTGACTCCTGGCTCCTCAATTTGGGATGATGTGTTGTCTATTCCTGTATTCCACAGATGCAGGGTACATCAAGTTGATTGTGGAGCTTTAATCCACTGCTTCTGAGGCTGCTGTGAGAGATTTCCCTTTCTCTTCTTTGTTCTCACAGCTCCTGGGTCTCGGCTTTGGATTTGGCCCCGCCTCTGCGTGTAGGTCGCCGGAGGGCGTCTGTTCTTCGCTCAGACAGGACAGGGTTAAAGGAGCAGCCTCTTCGGGGACTCTGGCTCACTCAGGCCAGGCGGGAGGGAGGGGCACGGAGTGCGGGGCGAGCCTGCAGCGGCAGAGGTCGGCGTGACGTTGCACCAGCCCGAGGCGCGCCGTGCGTTCTCCCAGGGAAGCCGCCCCTGGATCCCGGGACCCCGGCAGTGGCGGGCTGCACAGGCTCCCGGAAGGGCGGTGTGGGCAGTGACCTGCGCTTGCACACAGGCTTCTTGGTGGTGGCAGCAGCAGCCCCAGCGTCCCCCGCCCGTCACTGGGCTCTGCGCTTTCAGTCGCGACTCGCGCCCGTCTGTGGAGCCCCTTTAAGCAGCGCTCTTAATCCCCTCTCCTCGCGCACCAGGAAACCAAGAGGGAAGAAAAAGTCTCTTGCCTCTTCGGCAGCTCCAGAGTTTTCCCGGACTCCCTCCCGGCTAGCTGTGGCACATTAGCCCCCTTCAGGCTGAGTTCTCCCGCCAGCCCCAGTCCTCTCCCTGCGCTCTGACCGAAGCCCGAGCCTCAGCTTCCAGTGCTGCGCGCCCCGGCGGGCGAGCAGACAAGCCTCTCGGGCTGGTGAGTGCTGCTCGGCACCGATCCTCTGTGTGGGGATCTCTCCGCTTTGCCCTACCCAGGTATGTGGGGGGTTTCTTGCCTTTTGGGAGGTCTGGGGTCGTCTGCCAGCGTTCAGTAGGTGTTCTGTACGAGTTGTTCCACGTGTAGCTGTATTTCTGGTGTATCCGTGGGGGCTGATTTTTTTATTTTTAGAATCACTTTCCACATGCATACATAATTTACAGAGTTCATCAGTACAGAGCATTTTGGATTATTCTATTATTTCTTAACAATATATCTAAACCTTTCTTGTGTTCCTGGATAGTGAGTATTTATGTCACTTAGTTTCTTTATCTTATATTTATTGAAAGATATCTTTCAGACTTTGTCATCCATCTCTTGTGCATATATTGAAAGGAAAACAAAAGTGAAACAGATTGGTTGAGATATTTCTAAGGCAGTGACCGCCACTTGGCGGACAGCAATATAAAAATCATCCTCAGGTCAGAGATGTTAGAATAAAATGGAAACAATAATACATTCCCATGGACATACCCCTTTGCCTAATAGAAAAATTCCCACTCTGTTGAAGCTTTTCCTCCCAGACCATCCCTCCCTTCTTTTTACCCTACAGAAATCCACTATTGTGAATTTTGTGTTTATCATGTCCTTGTTTTTTTCTACCCTTTTAGCAAATGTGTGCCCCTACTCATATTGTTTGATCTTGTTTTTGAACTTTTCTAGCAATGGAACTATATTGTATGTATTTTTCTGACTTGCTTTTCTTATTCGACATTACGGGAGTCTCCCCCATGCTAACCTGTACAGCTGCTATTCGTCTTCACTGCTGTATCATATGCACTGTAGGCATATGCCACAATTGATCATTTCTCCTATTTGGCGAACATGTGGACTGTTCCCAGGGTTTTGCTATTACAGTTTTACTACAAACATTCCCCTAGTTGTCTCCTGGCAAGCGTTTCTCAGAGTTTATCCAGAGTATATACCGAGGAGGAAGAAGAATTTTAAGATTAAAATTTAAGAATTTTAAGAATTTTAAGATTAAAATCAGGTGGGCAAAACTTTTCTGCCAAGTGCCAGAAAATAAATATTTTAGACTTTGCAGGCCATGCGGTTTCTGAGACAGCTCCTCAAATCTGTCATTTTCATGTGAAAGCAGCCTTAGACAATATGTAAATAAATGACTGTCGCTATGCCCAATAAAACTTTATTCATAAAACCAGGCAGTTGGCAAGATTTGACCCTCAGGCTGTCAGTCCTGATCAAGATGATAAACTTCACTATTCTGGTTGCCTACAAATGCTGAGGCACCCCTTCTTTTCTTCCCTGATTATCCCTAGAGGAGACATGAGTCCTGTCTTCACTTAGTCTATGGACTGGACTGAATGACCATGTTCAGGGACCTTCAGGGAGAAAAGGAAGGGCATGGGGACATGCTGGTGGTGATGCTTCCCAGCCCGTAGTCTGTGACTTGCAGCCATAGTCTTGGGGAAACCAAAGGCAGAAAGGGGTTGAGGCAAGGCAGGGCACTAATGCTGGCTCTGCTGGGCGTGGGTGGGAGGTGGGGGTCCTGCTTGACTGGAGGCTGGGGTCTCAGGCCAAAGCACAATTCGCATCAGAGAAGTCACTACCAGGCGAGGGGACATAGAAAACACAAGATAGCATTTCTTCTGGAGTTGTATGGTTTCCTTTATTAAAGAAAGTAGGAATTGCCTACCGTCTTAGCCATGACGTCTACCTCTCAATGGTCAAGTGTGACCATTGTTTCTGAACCAGAATGAGTCCGAACCTCCTAAAGAAGGAGAAGATCATACTTAGACTCCCTGGACTGGTGGCGGACTGGCTCTTCCCCAGTTTGAGAGCTGTCCTCCCCTCCTTTGTCAACTGTTGAGTTTCCATGGCCGGATAAGGACCAGTGGGAGGATGATTTCTGGGTCTTGCCCCCTCCTGTCCTGTGGTGACCTTCACCTGTCCTGCGGTGATGGGAACTTTTCCTCGATGAAGACGTGTCCTTCTTTCCTTTTTTTCCTTCCAGGCTTCATCCCTGGGGTGGGAGACCTTCTGGCTTCCATCCCGTTCAGACGTGTAGCCTTGGCTCTGCAAGGTGGAGACCACGGGGGCTGCGACCTTCCCTTCAGCTCTTCCAGCAGCAGACTTGCTGGTTGTGACTGCACCTGGCAACACCATGCTCATGCTGCTCTCTGGACCATCTGCCCCCGTCGAGGATGTGCTGGCAACATCCGCCGAGACCAGGTTCGTGTCCGGCAGGGATAGGCTGGCAGCACCTGCGGTGGCCTGGCCGGATCCGCTTTCTCCTGGATCCTCGATGGTGGCTCCCGCCAGGCCCACGGTCATCCCTGCCGCCGATCCTTCGGCGCCTTTCAGGGCTGCAGTTGATCCATGGGGGGCATGATGGATTCCCTCTCCCCCCACAGAAGCACAAGACGTGGCTCCAGTCACGTCGCGAAGCTTGTGAAGACCAACCTCATCCTGATCCCTTTCTCTGTGGAGCTCTGTGGTCTGAGCCAAGGGGAGGAGAAACAGGTAAGATAGAGATGACAGAAAGTGAGATCAGAACTGTCCGCTCCTCTCTCATCCTGGAGCTGAGCAACTCAAGGCCTTATACTTAGAATAACCTTTGAAATCACCCAGTCTAAGCTCCCATTGGGTGCAAGACCCCATCTACTGCACCCCTGTCAAACGGCCACTCCACTTTACTTGAACAGTCCCAGGGTCAGGGAGAGCACTGATACAGTTCTCCATGATGATATACACTTTAACTTTATACCCTTGTGCTTCTCTCTCTGCAGGACAGACTCCTAGAAGTGGGGTTCCTGGGTCAAGGGATGCACACCTTCTACATTCTGGTGACTACATGGGTTGGGCTGATTTGAATCAGCATGTCAGAGTCACGGGGAGACACAATGAAGGAAGGACTTCCTAACTGTGAATGATGTTCCCCAACTGCTGAGACTACCTGGGCTGGGGTAAGTGTTCAAGAAGAGACCAGACAGTCAGGATGCTGTAGAAGGGATTACAGCCCTGGTGATGAGACCAGTGCAGCCGATATGATACCTAAGGTCTCTCTGAAATTGGGCCTCGTGGGACAATGTGGAGAAGCACTCGGAACCTCTCCAGTGTGGTGACTCCCACAGTGATAGCTCGTTTGTCCCTGACCCTTTTCAACGGCAGAAGGTATTTCCCAGGCGAGTCTCAGAGAGCACCAAAGGCTATGAAGGACCAGCTTTGCCCTGCTCTCCCAAAGCACCCTGCCCCGTGTTCCTGAGTCCCTGTAGGTGCTTACCACTAGGATGTCGGCATCCTCTGTAGTCGCTGCATCTCCAGTTTGGAGCATCGGGGTACTGCTGTAACTGTCTACCGGTGGTCTCAGGATATAGACAAGCTTTTCCCAATAGGAAAAGAGGTCTTCTTGTGCATCGGAAGAGGGGCACAGCTGCAGATAGAAAGTCCGGCCGGTAGCAAGATTCAGGCACAGCTGCTGTTTCTCACGGTTGTGGATGGAGATCTTGACAAACTTCAAGGGGAGCAGCCTGGTGAGCTCTAGGGTCTTCACGGGCTTGCAACCTCTCCCCTTGGTGATCCCGGCACAGACTTTCCTTGGTCGGGCCAGCAGCATGACGTCAGGTAGTGGGAAGAGGGGGCTGGTGGATGCGACGCCCACAGTCACCCTTCGGACGCGGTTGTCTAGGTCAATCAGTTCTCCTTTCTTGCTGACCTGGATAAAGTCGCTCTCAAACATGGGAGCGTGCTTGAAAATGTCATACTCTCCTCCCTCGTACAGTTGTCGTTGCAGGACCCCCATGGAGGTCCTCGACACCCCCACTGAACAGTAGCTATTGGCCGTGTAATGAGGTAAACTCTCACCGCTCATGGCTCTCTTCGTTCAAGACAGAGCCACCAGCCACAAATTGAGTCTCGGAGAGAGAGAGAGGGAACGAAAGCACCTCGTCACCTCCCTGCAGGACTCTGCCAGAGTCTCTTGACCCGACCCTATTTATACCGCAAGCCCTTTGTGACCCGTCACCATCACATCACACACCCCTTTGTTGAGCCTCTAAGCCCCCACCCCCTTGGGGCAGGCTCACCAGCCTCCCCCTAAACCAACCACCACGTCCATAGGGAACAGGCTGACCCTGCCAGGGTATAGGTGTGGGTAGGCTGGATAGTCTTTCTACTCAAAAGGTTGAGAAAACCCTCCTGCTTTTGTAAATATCTGGGTGGTTTCCAGTCTTGTTGTTGTTACAAATCTCCCTGCAGGGACCATCTTCGTGCTTCTGCTGAATGATGTCCTGGGGATAAAATCCTGGAAGTGGACCGTGTACTTGCTAAGGGCAGGCATCCTATGGGGATTGCTGTTCTCTGTGCCCCCAGCGTATATAGCACAGTGCTGGCAGGAACTTAGAAAGAGTGCTACCTGTCAGAGTCCCATTGGTACTGTCATTTCCAGGATATGGAGAATTTTCTCACCCATCTTCTCTTTTCAAGGAGGCTAACTTTTTATATTTATATTTTTTTACAGTTTTAGAAACTTTTTATTGTGAAATATAACACACATTCATGAAAGTGCACAAACCATAAATATATAGCTTAATGAGTAACAAGAAAGTGAACACCCTTGTAGCTGCCACCCAGAGCAAGAAATAGAACCCTGCCAGCCCCTCTTCTGCATGCTCCCTCCCCACAAAGGTAACCCAACCTTGGCCTCTATATTTTTTCTTTTCCGTCTTCTTTTTTATTGACGTATAGTTGATTTACAATGTTGTGTTAATTTCTGTTGTGTTAATTTCTTCTGTTAATTTCTGATTCCGTTTTATGTATATATATATATATATATATATTCTTTTTCATATTCTTTTCCATTATGGTTTATCACAGGATATTGAATATAGTTCCCTGTGTTATATGGTAGGACTTTGTGGTCTGTCCATCCTATATGTAATAATTTGCATCTGCTAACCCCAAACTCCCAATCCGTCCCTTCCCTACCACCCCCTTGCCAGCCACAAGTCTGTTCTCTATGTCTGTGAGTCTCTTTCTGTTTCGTAGATAAGTTCATTTGTGTCATATTTTAGATTCCACAAATGTGATATCATGCGGTATTTGTCTTTCTCTTTCTGATGTACTTCACTTAGTATGATAATCTCTAGGTCCATCCATGTTGCTGCAAATGGCATTATTCCATTCTTTTTATGGCTGAGTAGTATTCCATTTTATATACGTACCTCATCTTCTATCTATATCCCTTCATCTGTTGGTGGACATTTAGGTTGTTTCCATGTCTTAGCTATAGTGAATAGTGCTGCTATGACATAGGGGTGCATGTATGTTTTGAATTAGAGTTTTGTTGAGATGTATGCCCAGGAGAGGAGTGGGATTGCTGGATCATATGGTAATTCTATTTTGAGTTTTTTGAGGAACCTCCACACTGTTTTCCACAGTCGCTCTACCGATTTAACTTCCAACACTGTAGGAGGGCTCCCTTTTCTCCATACCCTCTCCAGCATTTGTTCTTTGTAAACTTTTTAAGGATGGCCATTCTGACTGGTGTGAGGTGTAGTTTTGATTTTGATCATTGATCATCACGGTGTCTTTCAAAACATACCCTCCAGTCTCCTCATTATATAGATCCTGTGGCCAAAAATAGGAAGTCACATAAAGTCCCATATTAACAACCCCCCCAGCCAAATACTTCTTTTCATAGAAACCACAGTACCCTCCACAAAGCGCACATTTGATCAGGCCACTCCCCTATTTAAAACATATCATGGCTTTGCCTCACTCCAAGGTCAGAAATCAAAATCCTTTAAATGGACCTCAAAGCCTTGCATGGCCTGGCCCCTGCTGTGTTCCCCAGCATCACATCACGCTTGCTCTGCCAGCCACGACACTGCCTTCAATATTTTGAGGCAACTTGCTTCTTCCCACCATAGCACGTCTTTCTTCTGTCTGAAAGACTCCAGTCGATCACAACGATCCTGTGAATGACCTTATTTTGCTGTAGGGAAAAAAACCCTTCCCTTTCTAGTATGTATGTGTGTTGCCAGACTTGAAGTATGGGACATTGGTTAGTTTGTAATCAACCATCCATTGCCTAATTGCACTTGCAGCTGCAGAATTGCTACCATGGTGATGAACATTGCTGTCAAAAATATTGGCCTTGATCTGATAGGGTGTACTGACTTGATACCCAAATTGATGTCTCCCTCCAGAGGAAGATGCCTGTTGCTTTGAAATACGTAGGTATCTGTGCATGTGTCTCTTGATGAACTGTCAAGATAGAAAAGGAAATCCAGAGAAAGTGCCAGGCAGGGCACGTTGCGGTGGGCAAGTCCCCACCTCCACTTTACTACTTCACTGGAGGTGTAAACTGTGTAAACCGTGGGTCTGCTCAGCTAACGCCCTGCATAGTGGACTAACTAGGTTCACGTTAAAGAAGTCCTTTGGGGTGAGGGAGTGAGAATGCATAATACAGGCTAAGAAAGACAAAAGGTGAAGCCAAGGGTACAGAATCGTAAGATGAAGCTGTTTTAAGTAGGCTGATTCAGCCTCTGGCATAGTGAAAATGTGGGGCTCTTCAGTCAAAGGCTTTGGAAAGAGTTCCCCTTTATCTCCCTCCTCTACCCCGTAACTCCTCACATTTCCAGAAGGCTTCCCCCAAATCCCTCTCAGGTCTTAGAGAACATGGCTCTTTCTCTCCTCTTACCAAGACCCACTGCTTCAAGAGTTAACTCCAAGGACACATTGATCCCCACAATCTATTGGTCTTTGTGTATCAGAAATCACAAGATGGGATTTTCCAGCCACCCACCAGAGCAACGGAGAAGGGCTTCCTCTCATCCTCCCAAGCTACCACTCCTCCCAGAATCCGTATCTTATTTCTCACCTCCTCCACCTCTACCATTTAATTTGCTCTGCAGAGAAGTTCCCTAAGTTTTACTGGAAACCCAACTTCCGTCCTAGTAGACCCTGTTGTCACAGAAGGGAATGAGCAGAGAACTGCAAGGCTAGCAGTTGACTCCCCGGCTCATACAAACACACATGGTTCTCAGAGGCATTCTTCTCAAATCCAACGGTTGTTAACTGTCATCAACAGTTACTCTAATCCAACTGTTGTTAACAATTTAATGATTTTCATGGACTCATGAAATTTATTTACAACTTTTTAAAATTGGAAAGACTTTTTTATAATGGACATTTAAAAAGGCATAATCTCATTATGAAATGAGATTCCGTAATCTCATTTATGATTTTTTTATTTTTTAAATTTTTTTTTAACAAATATAATCAGTTATACATATACATATGTTTCCATATCCCCTCCCTTTTGCATCTCCCTCCCACCCTCCCTATCCCACCCCTCCAGGCGGTCACAAAGCACGGAGCTGATCTCCCTGTGCTATGCGGCTGCTTCCCACTAGCTATCTACCTTACGTTTGGTCGTGTATATATGTCCATGCCGCTCTTTCACTTTGTCACAGCTTACCCTTCCCCCTCCCCATATCCTCAAGTCCATTCTCTAGTAGGTCTGTGTCTTTATTCCTGTCTTACCCCTATGTTCTTCATGACATTTTTTTTTCTTAAATTCCATATATATGTGTTAGCATACGGTATTTGTCTTTCTCTTTCTGACTTACTTCACTCTGTATGACAGACTCTAGGTCTATCCACCTCATTACAAATAGCTCAATTTCATTTCTTTTTATGGCTGAGTAATATTCCATTGTATATATGTGCCACATCTTCTTTATCCATTCATCCGATGATGGACACTTAGGTTGTTTCCATCTCCGGGCTATGGTAAATAGGGCTGCTATGAACATTTTGGTACATGTCTCTTTTTGAATTATGGTTTTCTCAGGGTATATGCCCAGTAGTGGGATTGCTGGGTCATATGGTAGTTCTATTTGTAGTTTTTTAAGGCACCTCCATACTGTTCTCCATAGTGGCTGTACCAATTCACATTCCCACCAGCAGTGGAAGAGTGTTCCCTTTTCTCCACACCCTCTCCAGCATTTATTGTTTCTAGATTTTTTGATGATGGCCATTCTGACTGGTGTGAGATGATATCTCATTGTAGTTTTGACTTGCATTTCTCTAATGAGTAAAGATGTTGAGCATCCTTTCATGTGTTTGTTGGCAGTCTGTATATCTTCTGTGGAGAAATGTCTATTTAGGTCTTCTGCCCATTTTTGGATTGCGTTGTTTGTTTTTTTGTTATTGAGCTGCATGAGCTGCTTATAAATTTTGGAGATTAATCCTTTGTCAGTTGCTTCATTTGCAAATATTTTCTCCCATTCTGAGGGTTGTCTTTTGGTCTTGTTTATGGTTTCCTTTGCTGTGCAAAAGCTTTGAAGTTTCATTAGGTCCCATGTGTTTATTTTTGTCTTTATTTCCATTTCTCTAGGAGGTGGGTCAAAAAGGATCTTGCTGTGATTTATGTCATAGAGTGTTCTGCCTATGTTTTCCTCTAAGAGTTTGATAGTTTCTGGCCTTACATTTAGGTCTTTAATCCATTTTGAGCTTATTTTTGTGTATGGTGTTAGGGAGTGATCTAATCTCATACTTTTACATGTCCCTATCCAGTTTTCCCAGCACCACTTATTGAAGAGACTGTCCTTTCTCCACTGTACATTCCTGCCTCCTTTATCAAAGATAAGGTGACCATATGTCCGTGGGTTTAACTCTGGGCTTTCTATCCTGTTCCATTGATCTATCTTTCTGTTTTTGTGCCAGTACCATACTGTCTTGATTACTGTAGCTTTGTAGTATAGTCTGAAGTCAGGGAGCCTGATTCCTCCAGCTCCATTTTTCGTTCTCAAGATTGCTTTGGGTATTCGGGGTCTTTTGTGTTTCCATACAAATTGTGAAATTTTTTGTTCTAGTTCTGTGAAAAATGCCAGTGGTAGTTTGATAGGGATTGCATTGAATCTGTAGATTGCTTTGGGTAGTAGAGTCATTTTCACCATGTTGATTCTTCCAATCCAAGAACATGGTACATCTCTCCATCTATTTGTATCATCTTTAATTTCTTTCATCAGTGTCTTATAATTTTCTGTATACAGGTCTTTTGTCTCCTTAGGTAGGTTTATTCCTAGATATTTTATTCTTTTTGTTGCAATGGTAAATGGGAGTGTTTCCTTGATTTCACTTTCAGATTTTTCATCATTAGTATATAGGAATGCCAGAGATTTCTGTGCATTAATTTTGTATCCTGCAACTTTACCAAATTCATTGATTAACTCTAGTAGTTTTCTGGTAGCATCTTTAGGATTCTCTATGTATAGTATCATGTCATCTGCAAACAGTGACAGCTTTACTTCTTCTTTTCCAATTTGGATTCCTTTTATTTCCTTTTCTTCTCTGATTGCTGTGGCTAAAACTTCCAAAACTATGTTGAATAAGAGTGGTGAGAGTGGGCAACCTTGTCTTGTTCCTGATCTTAGTGGAAATGGTTTCAGTTTTTCACCATTGAGGACGATGCTGGCTGTGGGTTTGTCATATATGGCCTTTATTATGTTGAGGAAAGTTCCCTCTATGCCTACTTTCTGCAGGGTTTTTATCATAAATGGGTGTTGAATTTTGTCGAAAGCTTTCTCTGCATCTATTGAGATGATCATATGGTTTTTCTCCTTCAGTTTGTTAATATGGTGTATCACGTTGATTGATTTGCGTATATTGAAGAATCCTTGCATTCCTGGAATAAACCCCACTTGATCATGGTGTATGATCCTTTTAATGTGCTGTTGGATTCTGTTTGCTAGTATTTTGTTGAGGATTTTTGCATCTATGTTCATCAGTGATATTGGCCTGTAGTTTTCTTTCTTTGTGACATCCTTGTCTGGTTTTGGTATCAAGGTGATGGTGGCCTCGTAGAATGAGTTTGGGAGTGTTCCTCCCTCTGCTATATTTTGGAAGAGTTTCAGAAGGATAGGTGTTAGCTCTTCTCTAAATGCTTGATAGAATTCACCTGTGAAGCCATCTGGTCCTGGGCTTTTGTTTGTTGGAAGATTTTTTATCACAGTTTCAATTTCAGTGCTTGTGATTGGTCTGTTCATATTTTCTATTTCTTCCTGATTCAGTCTTGGCAGGTTGTGCATTTCTAAGAATTTGTCCATTTCTTCCAGGTTGTCCATTTTATTGGCATGGAGTTGCTTATAGTAATCTCTCATGATCTTTTGTATTTCTGCAGTGTCAGTTGTTACTTCTCCTTTTTCATTTCTAATTCTATTGATTTGAGTCTTCTCCCTTTTTTTCTTGATGAGTCTGGCTAATGGTTTATCAATTTTGTTTATCTTCTCAAAGAACCAGCTTTTAGTTTTATTGATCTTTGCTATCGTTTCCTTCATTTCTTTTTCATTTATTTCTGATCTGATTTTTATGATTTCTTTCCTTCTGCTAACTTTGGGATGTTTTTGTTCTTCTTTCTCTAATTGCTTTAGGTGCAAGGTTAGGTTGTTTATTCGAGATGTTTCCTGTTTCTTAAGGTGGGATTGTATTGCTATAAACTTCCCTCTTAGAACTGCTTTTGCTGCATCCCATAGGTTTTGGGTCGTCGTGTCTCCATTGTCATTTGTTTCTAGGTATTTTTTAATTTCCTCTTTGATTTCTTCGTTATTAAGTAGTGTATTGTTTAGCCTCCATGTGTTTGTATTTTTTACAGATCTTTTCCTGTAATTGATATCTAGTCTCATAGCATTGTGGTCAGAAAAGATACTTGATACAATTTCAATTTTCTTAAATTTACCAAGGCTTGATTTGTGACCCAAGATATGATCTATCCTGGAGAATGTTCCATGAGCACTTGAGAAAAATGTGTATTCTGTTGTTTTTGGATGGAATGTCCTATAAATATCAATCAAGTCCATCTTGTTTAATGTATCATTTAAAGCTTGTGTTTCCTTATTTATTTTCATTTTGGATGATCTGTCCATTGGTGAAAGTGGGGTGTTAAAGTCCCCTACTATGAGTGTGTTACTGTCGATTTCTCCTTTTACGGCTGTTAGTATTTGCCTTATGTATTGAGGTGCTCCTATGTTTGGTGCATAAATATTTACAATTGTTATATCTTCTTCTTGGATCGATCCCTTGATCATTATGTAGTGTCCTTCTTTGTCTCTTCTAGTAGTCTTTATTTTAAAGTCTATTTTGTCTGATATGAGAATTGCTACTCCAGCTTTCTTTTGGTTTCCATTTGCATGGAATATCTTTTTCCATCCCCTTACTTTCAGTCTGTATGTGTCTCTAGGTCTGAAGTGGGTCTCTTGTAGACAGCATATATATGGGTCTTGTTTTTGTATCCATTCAGCCAATCTGTATCTTTTGGTGGGAGCATTTAGTCCATTTACATTTAAGGTAATTATCGATATGTATGTTCCTATTCCCATTTTCTTAATTGTTTTGGGTTCGTTATTGTAGGTCTTTTCCTTCTGTTGTGTTTCTTGCCTAGAGAAGTTCCTTTAGCATTTGTTGTAAAGCTGGTTTGGTGGTGCTGAACTCTCTCAGCTTTTGCTTGTCTGTAAAGGTTTTAATTTCTCCATCAAATCTGAATGAGATCCTTGCTGGGTAGAGTAATCTTGGTTGCAGGTTTTTCTCCTTCATCACTTTAATTATGTCCTGCCACTCCCTTCTGGCTTGTAGAGTTTCTGCTGAGAGATCAGCTGTTATCCTGATGGGGATTCCCTTGTGTGTTATTTGTTGGTTTTGCCTTGCTGCTTTTAATATGATTTCTTTGTGTTTAATTTTTGACAGTTTGATTAATATGTGTCTTGGCATATTTCTCCTTGGATTTATTCTGTATGGGACTCTCTGTGCCTCCTGGACTTGATTAACTATTTCCTTTCCCATATTAGGGAAGTTTTCAACTATAATCTCTTCAAATATTTTCTCAGTCCCTTTCTTTTTCTCTTCTTCTTCTGGAACCCCTATAATTCGAATGTTGGTGCATTTAATGTTGTCCCAGAGGTCTTGAGACTGTCCTCTGTTCTTTTCATTCTTTTTTCTTTATTTTGCTCTGCAGCAGTTATTTCCACTATTTTATCTTCCACCTCACTTATCCGTTCTTCTGCCTCAGTTATTCTGCTATTGATCCCATCTAGAGTATTTTTTATTTCATGTATTGTGTTTTTAATTGATGCTTGATTCATCTTTAGTTCTTCTAGGTCCTTGTTAACTGTTTCTTGCATTTTGTCTATTCTATTTCCAAGATTTTGGATCTGGGAAATAGAATCTTGGATCATCTTTACCATCATTATTCTGAATTCTTTTTCAGGTAGACTGCCTAGTACCTCTTCATTTGTTAGGTCTGGTGGGTTTTTATCTTGCTCCTTCTCCTGCTGTGTGTTTTTCTGTCTTCTCATTTTGCTTATGTTACTGTGTTTGGGGTCTCCTTTTTGCAGGCTGCAGGTTCGTAGTTCCCGTTGTTTTTGGTGTCTGTCCCCAGTGGCTAAGGTTGGTTTAGTGGGTTGTGTAGGCTTCCTGGTGGAGGGGACTAGTGCCTGTGTTCTGGTGGATGAGGCTGGATCTTGTCTTTCTGGTGGGCAGGTGCACGTCTGGTGGTGTGTTTTGGGGTGTGTGCGGACTTTTTATGATTTTAGGCCACCTCTCTGCTAATGGGTGGCGTTGTGTTCCTGTCTTGCTAGTTGTTTGGCTTAGGGTGTCCAGCACTGTAGCTTGCTGGTCGTTGAGTGAAGCTGGGTGCTGGTGTTGAGATGGAGATCTCTGGAAGATTTTTGCCGTTTGATATTATGTGGAGCTGGGAGGTCTCTTGTGGACCAGTGTCCTGAAGTTGGCTCTCCCACCTCAGAGGCACAGCACTGACTCCTGGCTCCTCAATTTGGGATGATGTGTTGTCTATTCCTGTATTCCACAGATGCAGGGTACATCAAGTTGATTGTGGAGCTTTAATCCACTGCTTCTGAGGCTGCTGTGAGAGATTTCCCTTTCTCTTCTTTGTTCTCACAGCTCCTGGGTCTCGGCTTTGGATTTGGCCCCGCCTCTGCGTGTAGGTCGCCGGAGGGCGTCTGTTCTTCGCTCAGACAGGACAGGGTTAAAGGAGCAGCCTCTTCGGGGACTCTGGCTCACTCAGGCCAGGCGGGAGGGAGGGGCACGGAGTGCGGGGCGAGCCTGCAGCGGCAGAGGTCGGCGTGACGTTGCACCAGCCCGAGGCGCGCCGTGCGTTCTCCCAGGGAAGCCGCCCCTGGATCCCGGGACCCCGGCAGTGGCGGGCTGCACAGGCTCCCGGAAGGGCGGTGTGGGCAGTGACCTGCGCTTGCACACAGGCTTCTTGGTGGTGGCAGCAGCAGCCCCAGCGTCCCCCGCCCGTCACTGGGCTCCGCGCTTTCAGTCGCGACTCGCGCCCGTCTGTGGAGCCCCTTTAAGCAGCGCTCTTAATCCCCTCTCCTCGCGCACCAGGAAACCAAGAGGGAAGAAAAAGTCTCTTGCCTCTTCGGCAGCTCCAGAGTTTTCCCGGACTCCCTCCCGGCTAGCTGTGGCACATTAGCCCCCTTCAGGCTGAGTTCTCCCGCCAGCCCCAGTCCTCTCCCTGCGCTCTGACCGAAGCCCGAGCCTCAGCTTCCAGTGCTGCGCGCCCCGGCGGGCGAGCAGACAAGCCTCTCGGGCTGGTGAGTGCTGCTCGGCACCGATCCTCTGTGTGGGGATCTCTCCGCTTTGCCCTACCCAGGTATGTGGGGGGTTTCTTGCCTTTTGGGAGGTCTGGGGTCGTCTGCCAGCGTTCAGTAGGTGTTCTGTACGAGTTGTTCCACGTGTAGCTGTATTTCTGGTGTATCCGTGGGGGCTGATTTTTTTATTTTTAGAATCACTTTCCACATGCATACATAATTTACAGAGTTCATCAGTACAGAGCATTTTGGATTATTCTATTATTTCTTAACAATATATCTAAACCTTTCTTGTGTTCCTGGATAGTGAGTATTTATGTCACTTAGTTTCTTTATCTTATATTTATTGAAAGATATCTTTCAGACTTTGTCATCCATCTCTTGTGCATATATTGAAAGGAAAACAAAAGTGAAACAGATTGGTTGAGATATTTCTAAGGCAGTGACCGCCACTTGGCGGACAGCAATATAAAAATCATCCTCAGGTCAGAGATGTTAGAATAAAATGGAAACAATAATACATTCCCATGGACATACCCCTTTGCCTAATAGAAAAATTCCCACTCTGTTGAAGCTTTTCCTCCCAGACCATCCCTCCCTTCTTTTTACCCTACAGAAATCCACTATTGTGAATTTTGTGTTTATCATGTCCTTGTTTTTTTCTACCCTTTTAGCAAATGTGTGCCCCTACTCATATTGTTTGATCTTGTTTTTGAACTTTTCTAGCAATGGAACTATATTGTATGTATTTTTCTGACTTGCTTTTCTTATTCGACATTACGGGAGTCTCCCCCATGCTAACCTGTACAGCTGCTATTCGTCTTCACTGCTGTATCATATGCACTGTAGGCATATGCCACAATTGATCATTTCTCCTATTTGGCGAACATGTGGACTGTTCCCAGGGTTTTGCTATTACAGTTTTACTACAAACATTCCCCTAGTTGTCTCCTGGCAAGCGTTTCTCAGAGTTTATCCAGAGTATATACCGAGGAGGAAGAAGAATTTTAAGATTAAAATTTAAGAATTTTAAGAATTTTAAGATTAAAATCAGGTGGGCAAAACTTTTCTGCCAAGTGCCAGAAAATAAATATTTTAGACTTTGCAGGCCATGCGGTTTCTGAGACAGCTCCTCAAATCTGTCATTTTCATGTGAAAGCAGCCTTAGACAATATGTAAATAAATGACTGTCGCTATGCCCAATAAAACTTTATTCATAAAACCAGGCAGTTGGCAAGATTTGACCCTCAGGCTGTCAGTCCTGATCAAGATGATAAACTTCACTATTCTGGTTGCCTACAAATGCTGAGGCACCCCTTCTTTTCTTCCCTGATTATCCCTAGAGGAGACATGAGTCCTGTCTTCACTTAGTCTATGGACTGGACTGAATGACCATGTTCAGGGACCTTCAGGGAGAAAAGGAAGGGCATGGGGACATGCTGGTGGTGATGCTTCCCAGCCCGTAGTCTGTGACTTGCAGCCATAGTCTTGGGGAAACCAAAGGCAGAAAGGGGTTGAGGCAAGGCAGGGCACTAATGCTGGCTCTGCTGGGCGTGGGTGGGAGGTGGGGGTCCTGCTTGACTGGAGGCTGGGGTCTCAGGCCAAAGCACAATTCGCATCAGAGAAGTCACTACCAGGCGAGGGGACATAGAAAACACAAGATAGCATTTCTTCTGGAGTTGTATGGTTTCCTTTATTAAAGAAAGTAGGAATTGCCTACCGTCTTAGCCATGACGTCTACCTCTCAATGGTCAAGTGTGACCATTGTTTCTGAACCAGAATGAGTCCGAACCTCCTAAAGAAGGAGAAGATCATACTTAGACTCCCTGGACTGGTGGCGGACTGGCTCTTCCCCAGTTTGAGAGCTGTCCTCCCCTCCTTTGTCAACTGTTGAGTTTCCATGGCCGGATAAGGACCAGTGGGAGGATGATTTCTGGGTCTTGCCCCCTCCTGTCCTGTGGTGACCTTCACCTGTCCTGCGGTGATGGGAACTTTTCCTCGATGAAGACGTGTCCTTCTTTCCTTTTTTTCCTTCCAGGCTTCATCCCTGGGGTGGGAGACCTTCTGGCTTCCATCCCGTTCAGACGTGTAGCCTTGGCTCTGCAAGGTGGAGACCACGGGGGCTGCGACCTTCCCTTCAGCTCTTCCAGCAGCAGACTTGCTGGTTGTGACTGCACCTGGCAACACCATGCTCATGCTGCTCTCTGGACCATCTGCCCCCGTCGAGGATGTGCTGGCAACATCCGCCGAGACCAGGTTCGTGTCCGGCAGGGATAGGCTGGCAGCACCTGCGGTGGCCTGGCCGGATCCGCTTTCTCCTGGATCCTCGATGGTGGCTCCCGCCAGGCCCACGGTCATCCCTGCCGCCGATCCTTCGGCGCCTTTCAGGGCTGCAGTTGATCCATGGGGGGCATGATGGATTCCCTCTCCCCCCACAGAAGCACAAGACGTGGCTCCAGTCACGTCGCGAAGCTTGTGAAGCCCAACCTCATCCTGATCCCTTTCTCTGTGGAGCTCTGTGGTCTGAGCCAAGGGGAGGAGAAACAGGTAAGATAGAGATGACAGAAAGTGAGATCAGAACTGTCCGCTCCTCTCTCATCCTGGAGCTGAGCAACTCAAGGCCTTATACTTAGAATAACCTTTGAAATCACCCAGTCTAAGCTCCCATTGGGTGCAAGACCCCATCTACTGCACCCCTGTCAAACGGCCACTCCACTTTACTTGAACAGTCCCAGGGTCAGGGAGAGCACTGATACAGTTCTCCATGATGATATACACTTTAACTTTATACCCTTGTGCTTCTCTCTCTGCAGGACAGACTCCTAGAAGTGGGGTTCCTGGGTCAAGGGATGCACACCTTCTACATTCTGGTGACTACATGGGTTGGGCTGATTTGAATCAGCATGTCAGAGTCACGGGGAGACACAATGAAGGAAGGACTTCCTAACTGTGAATGATGTTCCCCAACTGCTGAGACTACCTGGGCTGGGGTAAGTGTTCAAGAAGAGACCAGACAGTCAGGATGCTGTAGAAGGGATTACAGCCCTGGTGATGAGACCAGTGCAGCCGATATGATACCTAAGGTCTCTCTGAAATTGGGCCTCGTGGGACAATGTGGAGAAGCACTCGGAACCTCTCCAGTGTGGTGACTCCCACAGTGATAGCTCGTTTGTCCCTGACCCTTTTCAACGGCAGAAGGTATTTCCCAGGCGAGTCTCAGAGAGCACCAAAGGCTATGAAGGACCAGCTTTGCCCTGCTCTCCCAAAGCACCCTGCCCCGTGTTCCTGAGTCCCTGTAGGTGCTTACCACTAGGATGTCGGCATCCTCTGTAGTCGCTGCATCTCCAGTTTGGAGCATCGGGGTACTGCTGTAACTGTCTACCGGTGGTCTCAGGATATAGACAAGCTTTTCCCAATAGGAAAAGAGGTCTTCTTGTGCATCGGAAGAGGGGCACAGCTGCAGATAGAAAGTCCGGCCGGTAGCAAGATTCAGGCACAGCTGCTGTTTCTCACGGTTGTGGATGGAGATCTTGACAAACTTCAAGGGGAGCAGCCTGGTGAGCTCTAGGGTCTTCACGGGCTTGCAACCTCTCCCCTTGGTGATCCCGGCACAGACTTTCCTTGGTCGGGCCAGCAGCATGACGTCAGGTAGTGGGAAGAGGGGGCTGGTGGATGCGACGCCCACAGTCACCCTTCGGACGCGGTTGTCTAGGTCAATCAGTTCTCCTTTCTTGCTGACCTGGATAAAGTCGCTCTCAAACATGGGAGCGTGCTTGAAAATGTCATACTCTCCTCCCTCGTACAGTTGTCGTTGCAGGACCCCCATGGAGGTCCTCGACACCCCCACTGAACAGTAGCTATTGGCCGTGTAATGAGGTAAACTCTCACCGCTCATGGCTCTCTTCGTTCAAGACAGAGCCACCAGCCACAAATTGAGTCTCGGAGAGAGAGAGAGGGAACGAAAGCACCTCGTCACCTCCCTGCAGGACTCTGCCAGAGTCTCTTGACCCGACCCTATTTATACCGCAAGCCCTTTGTGACCCGTCACCATCACATCACACACCCCTTTGTTGAGCCTCTAAGCCCCCACCCCCTTGGGGCAGGCTCACCAGCCTCCCCCTAAACCAACCACCACGTCCATAGGGAACAGGCTGACCCTGCCAGGGTATAGGTGTGGGTAGGCTGGATAGTCTTTCTACTCAAAAGGTTGAGAAAACCCTCCTGCTTTTGTAAATATCTGGGTGGTTTCCAGTCTTGTTGTTGTTACAAATCTCCCTGCAGGGACCATCTTCGTGCTTCTGCTGAATGATGTCCTGGGGATAAAATCCTGGAAGTGGACCGTGTACTTGCTAAGGGCAGGCATCCTATGGGGATTGCTGTTCTCTGTGCCCCCAGCGTATATAGCACAGTGCTGGCAGGAACTTAGAAAGAGTGCTACCTGTCAGAGTCCCATTGGTACTGTCATTTCCAGGATATGGAGAATTTTCTCACCCATCTTCTCTTTTCAAGGAGGCTAACTTTTTATATTTATATTTTTTTACAGTTTTAGAAACTTTTTATTGTGAAATATAACACACATTCATGAAAGTGCACAAACCATAAATATATAGCTTAATGAGTAACAAGAAAGTGAACACCCTTGTAGCTGCCACCCAGAGCAAGAAATAGAACCCTGCCAGCCCCTCTTCTGCATGCTCCCTCCCCACAAAGGTAACCCAACCTTGGCCTCTATATTTTTTCTTTTCCGTCTTCTTTTTTATTGACGTATAGTTGATTTACAATGTTGTGTTAATTTCTGTTGTGTTAATTTCTTCTGTTAATTTCTGATTCCGTTTTATGTATATATATATATATATATATATTCTTTTTCATATTCTTTTCCATTATGGTTTATCACAGGATATTGAATATAGTTCCCTGTGTTATATGGTAGGACTTTGTGGTCTGTCCATCCTATATGTAATAATTTGCATCTGCTAACCCCAAACTCCCAATCCGTCCCTTCCCTACCACCCCCTTGCCAGCCACAAGTCTGTTCTCTATGTCTGTGAGTCTCTTTCTGTTTCGTAGATAAGTTCATTTGTGTCATATTTTAGATTCCACAAATGTGATATCATGCGGTATTTGTCTTTCTCTTTCTGATGTACTTCACTTAGTATGATAATCTCTAGGTCCATCCATGTTGCTGCAAATGGCATTATTCCATTCTTTTTATGGCTGAGTAGTATTCCATTTTATATACGTACCTCATCTTCTATCTATATCCCTTCATCTGTTGGTGGACATTTAGGTTGTTTCCATGTCTTAGCTATAGTGAATAGTGCTGCTATGACATAGGGGTGCATGTATGTTTTGAATTAGAGTTTTGTTGAGATGTATGCCCAGGAGAGGAGTGGGATTGCTGGATCATATGGTAATTCTATTTTGAGTTTTTTGAGGAACCTCCACACTGTTTTCCACAGTCGCTCTACCGATTTAACTTCCAACACTGTAGGAGGGCTCCCTTTTCTCCATACCCTCTCCAGCATTTGTTCTTTGTAAACTTTTTAAGGATGGCCATTCTGACTGGTGTGAGGTGTAGTTTTGATTTTGATCATTGATCATCACGGTGTCTTTCAAAACATACCCTCCAGTCTCCTCATTATATAGATCCTGTGGCCAAAAATAGGAAGTCACATAAAGTCCCATATTAACAACCCCCCCAGCCAAATACTTCTTTTCATAGAAACCACAGTACCCTCCACAAAGCGCACATTTGATCAGGCCACTCCCCTATTTAAAACATATCATGGCTTTGCCTCACTCCAAGGTCAGAAATCAAAATCCTTTAAATGGACCTCAAAGCCTTGCATGGCCTGGCCCCTGCTGTGTTCCCCAGCATCACATCACGCTTGCTCTGCCAGCCACGACACTGCCTTCAATATTTTGAGGCAACTTGCTTCTTCCCACCATAGCACGTCTTTCTTCTGTCTGAAAGACTCCAGTCGATCACAACGATCCTGTGAATGACCTTATTTTGCTGTAGGGAAAAAAACCCTTCCCTTTCTAGTATGTATGTGTGTTGCCAGACTTGAAGTATGGGACATTGGTTAGTTTGTAATCAACCATCCATTGCCTAATTGCACTTGCAGCTGCAGAATTGCTACCATGGTGATGAACATTGCTGTCAAAAATATTGGCCTTGATCTGATAGGGTGTACTGACTTGATACCCAAATTGATGTCTCCCTCCAGAGGAAGATGCCTGTTGCTTTGAAATACGTAGGTATCTGTGCATGTGTCTCTTGATGAACTGTCAAGATAGAAAAGGAAATCCAGAGAAAGTGCCAGGCAGGGCACGTTGCGGTGGGCAAGTCCCCACCTCCACTTTACTACTTCACTGGAGGTGTAAACTGTGTAAACCGTGGGTCTGCTCAGCTAACGCCCTGCATAGTGGACTAACTAGGTTCACGTTAAAGAAGTCCTTTGGGGTGAGGGAGTGAGAATGCATAATACAGGCTAAGAAAGACAAAAGGTGAAGCCAAGGGTACAGAATCGTAAGATGAAGCTGTTTTAAGTAGGCTGATTCAGCCTCTGGCATAGTGAAAATGTGGGGCTCTTCAGTCAAAGGCTTTGGAAAGAGTTCCCCTTTATCTCCCTCCTCTACCCCGTAACTCCTCACATTTCCAGAAGGCTTCCCCCAAATCCCTCTCAGGTCTTAGAGAACATGGCTCTTTCTCTCCTCTTACCAAGACCCACTGCTTCAAGAGTTAACTCCAAGGACACATTGATCCCCACAATCTATTGGTCTTTGTGTATCAGAAATCACAAGATGGGATTTTCCAGCCACCCACCAGAGCAACGGAGAAGGGCTTCCTCTCATCCTCCCAAGCTACCACTCCTCCCAGAATCCGTATCTTATTTCTCACCTCCTCCACCTCTACCATTTAATTTGCTCTGCAGAGAAGTTCCCTAAGTTTTACTGGAAACCCAACTTCCGTCCTAGTAGACCCTGTTGTCACAGAAGGGAATGAGCAGAGAACTGCAAGGCTAGCAGTTGACTCCCCGGCTCATACAAACACACATGGTTCTCAGAGGCATTCTTCTCAAATCCAACGGTTGTTAACTGTCATCAACAGTTACTCTAATCCAACTGTTGTTAACAATTTAATGATTTTCATGGACTCATGAAATTTATTTACAACTTTTTTTAAATTGGAAAGACTTTTTTATAATGGACATTTAAAAAGGCATAATCTCATTATGAAATGAGATTCCGTAATCTCATTTATGATTTTTTTATTTTTAGAATCACTTTCCACATGCATACATAATTTACAGAGTTCATCAGTACAGAGCATTTTGGATTATTCTATTATTTCTTAACAATATATCTAAACCTTTCTTGTGTTCCTGGATAGTGAGTATTTATGTCACTTAGTTTCTTTATCTTATATTTATTGAAAGATATCTTTCAGACTTTGTCATCCATCTCTTGTGCATATATTGAAAGGAAAACAAAAGTGAAACAGATTGGTTGAGATATTTCTAAGGCAGTGACTGCCACTTGGCGGACAGCAATATAAAAATCATCCTGAGGTCAGAGATGTTAGAATAAAATGGAAACAATAATACATTCCCATGGACATACCCCTTTGCATAACAGAAAAATTCCCACTCTGTTGAAGCTTTTCCTCCCAGACCATCCCTCCCTTCTTTTTACCCTACAGAAATCCACTATTGTGAATTTTGTGTTTATCATGTCCTTGTTTTTTTCTACCCTTTTAGCAAATGTGTGCCCCTACTCATATTGTTTGATCTTGTTTTTGAACTTTTCTAGCAATGGAACTATATTGTATGTATTTTTCTGACTTGCTTTTCTTATTCGACATTACGGGAGTCTCCCCCATGCTAACCTGTACAGCTGCTATTCGTCTTCACTGCTGTATCATATGCACTGTAGGCATATGCCACAATTGATCATTTCTCCTATTTGGCGAACATGTGGACTGTTCCCAGGGTTTTGCTATTACAGTTTTACTACAAACATTCCCCTAGTTGTCTCCTGGCAAGCGTTACTCAGAGTTTATCCAGAGTATATACCGAGGAGGAAGAAGAATTTTAAGATTAAAATTTAAGAATTTTAAGAATTTTAAGATTAAAATCAGGTGGGCAAAACTTTTCTGCCAAGTGCCAGAAAATAAATATTTTAGACTTTGCAGACCATGCGGTTTCTGAGACAGCTCCTCAAATCTGTCATTTTCATGTGAAAGCAGCCTTAGACAATATGTAAATAAATGACTGTCGCTGTGCCCAATAAAACTTTATTCATAAAACCAGGCAGTTGGCAAGATTTGACCCTCAGGCTGTCAGTCCTGATCAAGATGATAAACTTCACTATTCTGGTTGCCTACAAATGCTGAGGCACCCCTTCTTTTCTTCCCTGATTATCCCTAGAGGAGACATGAGTCCTGTCTTCACTTAGTCTATGGACTGGACTGAATGACCATGTTCGGGGACCTTCAGAGAGAAAAGGAAGGGCATGGGGACATGCTGGTGGTGATGCTTCCCAGCCCGTAGTCTGTGACTTGCAGCCATAGTCTTGGGGAAACCAAAGGCAGAAAGGGGTTGAGGCAAGGCAGGGCACTAATGCTGGCTCTGCTGGGCGTGGGTGGGAGGTGGGGGTCCTGCTTGACTGGAGGCTGGGGTCTCAGGCCAAAGCACAATTCGCATCAGAGAAGTCACTACCAGGCGAGGGGACATAGAAATCACAAGATAGCATTTCTTCTGGAGTTGTATGGTTTCCTTTATTAAAGAAAGTAGGAATTGCCTACCGTCTTAGCCATGACGTCTACCTCTCAATGGTCAAGTGTGACCATTGTTTCTGAACCAGAATGAGTCCGAACCTCCTAAAGAAGGAGAAGATCATACTTAGACTCCCTGGACTGGTGGCGGACTGGCTCTTCCCCAGTTTGAGAGCTGTCCTCCCCTCCTTTGTCAACTGTTGAGTTTCCATGGCCGGATAAGGACCAGTGGGAGGATGATTTCTGGGTCTTGCCCCCTCCTGTCCTGTGGTGACCTTCACCTGTCCTGCGGTGATGGGAACTTTTCCTCGATGAAGACGTGTCCTTCTTTCCTTTTTTTCCTTCCAGGCTTCATCCCTGGGGTGGGAGACCTTCTGGCTTCCATCCCGTTCAGACGTGTAGCCTTGGCTCTGCAAGGTGGAGACCACGGGGGCTGCGACCTTCCCTTCAGCTCTTCCAGCAGCAGACTTGCTGGTTGTGACTGCACCTGGCAACACCATGCTCATGCTGCTCTCTGGACCATCTGCCCCCGTCGAGGATGTGCTGGCAACATCCGCCGAGACCAGGTTCGTGTCCGGCAGGGATAGACTGGCAGCACCTGTGGTGGCCTGGCCGGATCCGCTTTCTCCTGGATCCTCGATGGTGGCTCCCGCCAGGCCCACGGTCATCCCTGCCGCCGATCCTTCGGCGCCTTTCAGGGCTGCAGTTGATTCATGGGGGGCATGATGGATTCCCTCTCCCCCACAGAAGCACAAGACGTGGCTCCAGTCACGTCGCGAAGCTTGTGAAGCCCAACCTCATCCTGATCCCTTTCTCTGTGGAGCTCTGTGGTCTGAGCCAAGGGGAGGAGAAACAGGTAAGATAGAGATGACAGAAAGTGAGATCAGAACTGTCCGCTCCTCTCTCATCCTGGAGCTGAGCAACTCAAGGCCTTATACTTAGAATAACCTTTGAAACCACCCAGTCTAAGCTCCCATTGGGTGCAAGACCCCATCTACTGCACCCCTGTCAAACGGCCACTCCACTTTACTTGAACAGTCCCAGGGTCAGGGAGAGCACTGATACAATTCTCCATGATGATATACACTTTAACTTTATACCCTTGTGCTTCTCTCTCTGCAGGACAGATTCCTAGAAGTGGGGTTCCTGGGTCAAGGGATGCACACCTTCTACATTTTGGTGACTACACGGGTTGGGCTGATTTGAATCAGCATGTCGGAGTCACGGGGAGACACAATGAAGGAAGGACTTCCTAACTGTGAATGATGTTCCACAACTGCTGAGACTACCTGGGCTGGGGTAAGTGTTCAAGAAGAGACCAGACAGTCAGGATGCTGTAGAAGGGATTACAGCCCTGGTGATGAGACCAGTGCAGCCGATATGATACCTAAGGTCTCTCTGAAATTGGGCCTCGTGGGACAATGTGGAGAAGCACTCGGAACCTCTCCAGTGTGGTGACTCCCACAGTGATAGCTCGTTTGTCCCTGACCCTTTTCAATGGCAGAAGGTATTTCCCAGGCGAGTCTCAGAGAGCACCAAAGGCTATGAAGGACCAGCTTTGCCCTGCTCTCCCAAAGCACCCTGCCCCGTGTTCCTGAGTCCCTGTCGGTGCTTACCACTAGGATGTCGGCATCCTCTGTAGTCGCTGCATCTCCAGTTTGGAGCATCGGGGTACTGCTGTAACTGTCTACCGGTGGTCTCAGGATAGAGACAAGCTTTTCCCAATAGGAAAAGAGGTCTTCTTGTGCATCGGAAGAGGGGCACAGCTGCAGATAGAAAGTCCGGCCGGTAGCAAGATTCAGGCACAGCTGCTGTTTCTCACGGTTGTGGATGGAGATCTTGACAAACTTCAAGGGGAGCAGCCTGGTGAGCTCTAGGGTCTTCACGGGCTTGCAACCTCTCCCCTTGGTGATCCCAGCACAGACTTTCCTTGGTCGGGCCAGCAGCATGACGTCAGGTAGTGGGAAGAGGGGGCTGGTGGATGCGACGCCCACAGTCACCCTTCGGACACGGTTGTCTAGGTCAATCAGTTCTCCTTTCTTGCTGACCTGGATAAAGTCGCTCTCAAACATGGGAGCGTGCTTGAAAATGTCATACTCTCCTCCCTCGTACAGTTGTCGTTGCAGGACCCCCATGGAGGTCCTCGACACCCCCACTGAACAGTAGCTATTGGCCGTGTAATGAGGTAAACTCTCACCGCTCATGGCTCTCTTCGTTCAAGACAGAGCCACCAGCCACAAATTGAGTCTCGGAGAGAGAGAGAGGGAACGAAAGCACCTCGTCACCTCCCTGCAGGACTCTGCCAGAGTCTCTTGACCCGACCCTATTTATACCGCAAGCCCTTTGTGACCCGTCACCATCACATCACACACCCCTTTGTTGAGCCTCTAAGCCCCCACCCCCTTGGGGCAGGCTCACCAGCCTCCCCCTAAACCAACCACCACGTCCATAGGGAACAGGCTGACCCTGCCAGGGTATAGGTGTGGGTAGGCTGGATAGTCTTTCTACTCAAAAGGTTGAGAAAACCCTCCTGCTTTTGTAAATATCTGGGTGGTTTCCAGTCTTGTTGTTGTTACAAATCTCCCTGCAGGGACCATCTTCGTGCTTCTGCTGAATGATGTCCTGGGGATAAAATCCTGGAAGTGGACCGTGTACTTGCTAAGGGCAGGCATCCTATGGGGATTGCTGTTCTCTGTGCCCCCAGCGTATATAGCACAGTGCTGGCAGGAACTTAGAAAGAGTGCTACCTGTCAGAGTCCCATTGGTACTGTCATTTCCAGGATATGGAGAATTTTCTCACCCATCTTCTCTTTTCAAGGAGGCTAACTTTTTATATTTATATTTTTTTACAGTTTTAGAAACTTTTTATTGTGAAATATAACACACATTCATGAAAGTGCACAAACCATAAATATATAGCTTAATGAGTAACAAGAAAGTGAACACCCTTGTAGCTGCCACCCAGAGCAAGAAATAGAACCCTGCCAGCCCCTCTTCTGCATGCTCCCTCCCCACAAAGGTAACCCAACCTTGGCCTCTATATTTTTTCTTTTCCGTCTTCTTTTTTATTGACGTATAGTTGATTTACAATGTTGTGTTAATTTGTTGTGTTAATTTCTTCTGTTAATTTCTGATTCCGTTTTATGTATATATATATATATATATATATATATATATATTCTTTTTCATATTCTTTTCCATTATGGTTTATCACAGGATACTGACTGTAGTTCTGTGCTGTATAGTAGGACCCTGCTGTTTATCCACCCTGTAGTTTGTATCTGCTAATCCCAAACTCCCAGTCCTTCCCTGCCCCCAACCCCACTGAAAACCCCAAGTCTCTTTTCTATGTCTGGGAGTCTGTTTCTGTTTTGCAGATATATTCATTTGCATCGTACTTTAGAGTCCATGTATAAGTGATATCATATGGTGAGAAATGTTATTTTTTAAATAGGCTTCCCACGTGATCCTTATGCATGTGAATGTTTGAGAAGTACTGTCTTCCACTGTAAAGTCATGGCATACTGGGGCTGAAAGCGGCCCCCCAGACCTCCTAGCCCAGTGGTTTTCCAACTTGGCTGCTGCACAGTAGAATTATTTGGTGAGATTTTTTAAACTCCCAGTGCTGGAGGGCTTACCCCACATAAATGTCATCAGAATCTCTGGGATTGGGGTCAGGCTATCAATGTTTTTTTTTTTTTTTTTTTTTTAAGCTCCCCAGGGAACTCCCAACATACAACCAAGGGTACGAATCACTACAGCGGTCCAATCCATTGGTTTTACAGTTGGGGACCCCGTGGCTGCCCACAGAGGTACCATTACAGAGAGGCAGAGTGACCCAAGAGAGTCAGTGGCCCAGACAGGATAGGAACTCAGATTTCCTGACTCCTCGTTGGTGTTGCTTCTACCATAAAGATTGTGTCCCTTTGTTGAACCAATGACAACCCTGATCCCCTGTGTTCGGTTTTATCCTACACAAAGTAAAAGAACCCCTAATGGTTTGATTTCCTTACAAGCCAGAGAGAGTTTCTGTTTTCATAAGGTGAACCTCTGACCCCAGCTATGGCCTAAAGCTCAGCCCCGGTTGCAGACTTATCCTCCCTCCACCCTAAGTGCCCTGGAGAAGCCTTGCTGGGAAAACAGGCTTCTCTTTCTGGCAGTGGCTATGCACGTGTGACCTTCGAGCAAGCAACGAAAACCTTTTTCTGTGCTTATTTCCTTGCCTTATACAGAGTGCACATAACCAAACCAAAGTGCTTTGCTGAGAAAAGGATTGTTTTTCAATAACATAGCCTAGTGCTAGGCACAGCACAGACACCCAATAAATACTTGATGAATTAAGGAATTAATTCAGCAACGCAAGTATACACATCACACAGTCACTTCCCCCAGCTTATCTTCTCCCCAAATTATTTACATATTAAATCTTATTTCAAAAGATTCGCAACCTCGCAATGAAAATTTCTGTGTAGTGCATCTATTTCCAGCCCTAGTGAATGGCTTAATGATACTTAATACATATCTTCTACAACAAAATTTTGATTCTGAGGTCTCAGGCCAAAGCACAATTCGCATCACAGAAGTCACTGTGAAGTCCCTACCAGGCAAGGGGACATAGAAAACACAAGATAGCATTTCTTTTGGAGTTGTATGGTTTCCTTTATTAAAGAAAGTAGGAATTGCCTCTCTAGGGATCCTTCCCTGAAGCTGGGTCTCCATGGAAAGCTTCCTGCCCTGGCTTCTATTCAAATGGATTTGGTTTCAATAACGAAGGTCTCCATCGTCTCTGATGTTATGGTTTCACAGATCTCCAGATCCCAGCCAACCGGTGCTTTCTCCACCTTGGCCTCTATGTTGCGCTTCTCTACTGTTTTAGCCACAACGTCTACCTCTCAATGGTCATGTGTGACCATTGTTTCTGAACCTGGAATGACTCTGAAGCTCCTAAAGAAGGAGAGGATCTTACTGGATTTCTTACTTAGAGTCCCTGAACTGGTGGCGGACTGGCTCTTCCCCAGTTTGCGAGCTGTCCTCCTCTCCTTGGCAGAGGAGCTGTGGCTGCTACTCCTGTGAGAGCTGTCTCCTCTGCCCCTGGTGCCACTGTGCCCTTTTCCTTTTTTGTCAAACTTTGAGTTTCCATGGCCGGATAAGGACCATTGGGAGAATGATTTCTGGGTCTTGTCCCCTCCTGTCCTGTGGTGACTTTTCACCTGTCATATTCATATTCTTTTCCATTATGGTTTATCACAGGATATTGAATATAGTTCCCTGTGTTATATGGTAGGACTTTGTGGTTTATCCATCCTATATATAATAATTTGCATCTGCTAACCCCAAACTCCCAATCCATCCCTCCCCTACCTCCCCCTTGGCAGCCACAAGTCTGTTCTCTATGTCTGTGAGTCTCTTTCTGTTTCGTAGATAAGTTCATTTGTGTCATATTTTAGATTCCACAAATGTGATATCATGCGGTATTTGTCTTTCTCTTTCTGATGTACTTCACTTAGTATGATAATCTCTAGGTCCATCCATGTTGCTGCAAATGGCATTATTCCATTCTTTTTATGGCTGAGTAGTATTCTTTTTTTTTTTTAATTTTTTTTAATTTTTTCTATTTTTTTATTAGTTTCTGCTTTATAACAAAGTGAATCAGTCATACATATACATCTGTTCCCACATCCCCTCCCTCATGCATCTCCCTCCCTCCCACCCTCCCCATCCCTCCCCTCCAGGCGGTCACAAAGCACCGAGCTGATCTCCCTGTGCTCTGCGGCTGCTTCCCACTATCTATCTACCCTACGTTTGGTAGTGTATATATGTCCATGCCTCTCTTTCGCTTTGTCACAGCTTACCCTTCCCCCTCCCCATATCCTCAAGTCCATTCTCAAGTAGGTCTGTGTCTTTATTCCCGTTTTACCCCTAGGTTCTTCATGACTTTTTTTTCTTATATTCCATATATATGTGTTAGCATACGGTATTTGTCTTTCTCTTTCTGACTTACTTCACTCTGTATGACAGACTCTAGGTCTATCCACCTCATTACAAATAGCTCAGTTTCGTTTCTTTTTATGGCTGAGTAATATTCCATTGTATATATGTGCCACATCTTCTATCTATATCCCTTCATCTGTTGGTGGACATTTAGGTTGTTTCCATGTCTTAGCTACAGTGAATAGTGCTGCTATGACATAGGGGTGCATGTATGTTTTTTTTTTTTTTATTTTTTTTTATTTTTTGCGGTATGCGGGCCTCTCACTGTTGTGGCCTCCCCCGTTGCGGAGCACAGGCTCCGGACGCGCAGGCTCCGGACGCGCAGGCTCAGCGGCCATGGCCCACGGGCCCAGCCGCTCCGCGGCATATGGGATCCTCCCAGACCGGGGCACGAACCCGTATCCCCTGCATCGGCAGGCGGACTCTCAACCACTTGCGCCACCAGGGAGGCCCTGCATGTATGTT
This sequence comes from Mesoplodon densirostris, assembly GCF_025265405.1. Taxonomy (NCBI): domain Eukaryota; kingdom Metazoa; phylum Chordata; class Mammalia; order Artiodactyla; family Ziphiidae; genus Mesoplodon; species Mesoplodon densirostris. Next base: position 136,543,328 of record NC_082663.1, read on the forward strand.
TTGAATTAGAGTTTTGTTGAGATGTATGCCCAGGAGAGGAGTGGGATTGCTGGATCATATGGTAATTCTATTTTGAGTTTTTTGAGGAACCTCCACACTGTTTTCCACAGTCACTCTACCGATTTAATTTCCAACACTGTAGGAGGGCTCCCTTTTCTCCATACCCTCTCCAGCATTTGTTATTTGTAAACTTTTTAAGGATGGCCATTCTGACTGGTGTGAGGTGATACCTCATTATAGTTTTGATTTGCGTTTCTCTAATAATTAGTGATGTTGAGCATCTTTTCACGTGCCTATTGGCCATCTGTATGTCTTCTTTGGAGTAATGTGTATTTTGTTCTTATGCCCATCTTTTGATTGCGTTGTTTTCTATTGTTGAGTTGTATGAGCCACTTGTATATTTTGGCAATTAACCTCTTGTCAGTTGTATCATTTGCAAATATATTCTCCTATTCCACAGGTTGTCTTTTTGTTTTGTTTATGGTTTTCTTTGCCATGTAAAAGCTTAGAAGTTTGATCAGGTCCCATTTGTTTATTTTTGCTTTTATTTCTATTGCCTTGGAAGACTGACCTAAGAAAACATTGGTATGATTTATGTCAGAGAATGTTTTGCCTATGTTCTCTTCTAGGAGTTTTATGGTGTCATGTCTTATATGTAAGTCTTTAAGCCATTTTGAGTTCATTTTTGTATATGGTGAGAGGGTGTGTTCTAACCTCACTGATTTACATGCGGCTATCCAACTTTCCCAACACCACTTGCTGAAGAGACTGTCTTTTTCCCCTTGTATATTCTTGTAAAGGAGGCTAGTTCTGTTTTGTTTTTTTTTTTTTTTTTTGCGGTATGCAGGCCTCTCACTGTTGTGGGCTCTCCCATTGCGGAACACAGGCTCCGGACGCGCAGGCTCAGCGTCAATGGCTCAGGGGCCCAGCCACTCCGCGGCATGTGGGATCTTCCCGGACCGGGGCACGAACCCGTGTCCCCTGCATTGGCAGCCGGACTCTCAACCACTGCGCCACCAGGGAAGCCTGAGGCTAGTTTTTAAAACCATAATTCTATGGTGAGGAACTGAGGCTCAGGATTATCTTCCTCAGGGACAGAACATAGAGCTGGATGGATTTTATCCCCAGTCTTGCACTTCAGGTCAGGATTTTTCTCTGTCTCAAGCTGCATGGCTCACCATCATACTCTCATTCTGCACCAAATATAGAATCATTCATGGTTAGCAATATACGTGGGGACCCTAGGAAATCACTAAAGTCTTGAATCACTGTAGGATTTCCCATATTGGTCTGCCTGCTTCTTCACTCTTGATGTCTCCTGATAAACCACTGATGTTCTGTTTCTTTGAAAAGCTCTTCAGAGAAATTATGGCAAAGATGCCTTTCTGGAGTTTTTGTACTTTGCACAAGGTGATGAACCCAAATTCCCCCTCCTCCAGTTAGAAGACTATTTTTGAGGTAAAAATACATCTCCCAAACTCAATGATTACTATGTGAAGGTATTGAAATAAACTTCACCCCCTAAATGTTCTTTTTTATATCCCTAGTGCCTACTGCAGTACCTGGCAAATTGCAGCTTTTCAGTAAATATGAACTTGCTTATACCCACTGAGATTCATTCTTCCATTTGTTTAGTCAACAAAATTTATTGAGCAAGCACTATTTTCAGGACCAGCTAGAAAACGGAAAATGCAGAGATAAAGGTCCCTACTTCTGAAGAGCTAAAATTTTTTTTCTGAAGATGTTAAATGATTTCTCCCAAAAAAGATCAAAGTGGCTTATATTCTATTGTAAGGAGGTAATCACTAAAAGTCAACACTATTGGGTTTTAAAACAAGAAGTTTTTATATTCTCAATCATCTCTTCTTCTCATAAGTCCATTTCTGATGAATGATTAATGAGAGAAATCATAATTATATTATAAAGAACTTACTATAAGTCAGGCATAGTGCTAAACACTTTACATTCTTTGAAAAATGTAATTCCCATACAGCGCTATAAAATGTAGGTACAGCTACTATTCTCATTTTATAGGGGAAAAAATCAAGGCTCAGGGAAGTTAGGCAACTTTATCATGGTCAAAAGGTACCAAAAGCATATGTAAGTCCCCAAATATGGCAATGGTTAAATTATACTACACTGGGTCACACAAGTAAAGCACAAATATATAAGTACTATGCAGCATAAATTCATCAATTCTTTTAATTAATATTATTAGGTACCTATTTTGTGCCAGGCCCTGTTCTAGGTGCTAGGAATGCAGCAGTGGACAAAATAAACAAATATCCTCACTTTCATGGAGCTTATATGTAGATAATAAATGAATAAAATATATGGTATGTCCGATGCTGTGGAGAAAGATAAAGTAGGCAAATGGGATGGGAGTGTGTGCATGGGAGAAGGAGCTGGAGGTGGTTGTCAAGGAAGGCTCAGTGAGAAGTGAATTTTAAGCAGTGACCTCAAGGAGGTCAGGGAGAAAGCCATGCAGATGTCTGGTGAGTAGCCTCTTGTCAGAGGGAATAGCAAGGGGTGGGAGTCCTGAGGTGGGAGTGTGCCTGGTATGTTAGAGGAACACCAAGGGGGCCACAGTGACAAGAGTGGAGTGAGGGAGAGGTTGGAGATGAGGCCAAGAAGCAACTGTGGTGATGGTAGGGAAGTAGATCATGTGTGAAGGACCTTGTAGGACATTGTGAGGTGTTTAGCTCTGCTGTAAATGGGAGATGATCTGACCTACATAAATGGAGAATTATTCTGGCCACCAAGTTGCAAATAGATCATAGAGGTGTAATAGGGACGGAAACGGAGACTGGGTAGCTCCTGCAAGAGATGAAGATGTGTGTGGAAGCAGTGGAAGTAGTGAAAAGTGATCAGCCACCAGACCTGTTTTGACTGAGGCAACTGTTATGTGTACTGATGTTGAACAATTTTCAATAAATATCAGTAAGTAAAAAAAGCAAGTTGCAAAGAGTGTATAAGTCATGCCACATATTTTTTAATAAAAAATTTAAAAATGTGTGTTCGTGTGTGTATGTGAAAATATGCACAGGAAACCAGTACCAGGAGCAAACTTTCTGGCTGAAAGAAATGGTGGGATGGAGACTTAGCTTCCCAGGGCATTCTCTTTTATACATTTCAGATTTTATTCTATTGTATATACTACTTGCACAAAAATAAATAATACTTTAAATTTTAGAATTTGAGAACCCAAATACAAAATATCATTCAAAATTCATTTTCTGACTTTTCTTGAAGACCTTCTGAAAATTTATTCTCTCTTTCCAAAGTTTAAAAGTCTGACATATCCCCTATCAAAAAAATGAGGATCAATAAGTCAAGACATATTTATTGATTGCCAGCTATGTGCCCACCGTTGAGCTAAGAGCATTCAGGTTGTCAAATATAAGTTTCAAAAACTTTAAAACATGACTCTCACACAAATATACAATGAAAACATGTCACAGATTTCATTACCTCATCAATGAGGGAATCAGCATGATGGTAAAGCTGGTTCAAAGGAGAATTAAAGGTATAGGCATTGGCATTGGAGAAAGAATATTGGACTAACACTGCCAGCTTAGATACAAAACTGGTTAAATGTCTACAGGGCAATAAAATCATAAGCTTTGGGGCTATCTTTTTTACTAAACAGAAATCATTTGCATCTCTTCTGAATGAAAATCTATAAGTTATTAGAGAACTTCAGAGAGTCTGAGACTTTAATCAATAATAGATAGTCTTCTTGGGGTGCTGAAAATGTTCCAAAGTTACATTGTGATAGTTTCACAACTGTGAATATATGAAAAAGCACTGAACTGTATACTTTCAATGGATAAATGTTTTGATATGTGAAATGTATCTCAATAAAGCTATTAAAAATAATAGACAGCAATACTTCTGTCTTGATTTATTAATCCAATTCCATTGTCTTACTTCCTTCTCTTAGATAATCACATAATCCTCGGGCAGGTATTTAAACAGTGCTTTAATATGACATTGAAAGTACATGTGGACTTCCCTGGTGGCACAATGGTTAAGAATCCGCCTGCCAGTGCAGGGGACACAGGTTTGAGCCCTGGTCCGGGAAGATCCCACATGCCACAGAGCAACTAAGCCCATGTGCCACAACTACTGAGCCTGTGCTCTAGAGCCCATGAGCTGTAACTACTGAGCCCGCGTGCCACAACTACTGAAGCCCGCGTGCCTAGACCCCATGCTCCACAGCAAGAGAAGCCACCGCAATGAGAAGCCCGAGCACTGCTATGAAGAGTAGCCCCTCCTCACCGCAACTAGAGAGAGCCCGCGCGCAGCAACGAAGACCCAGCGCAGCAAAAAATAAATAAATAATTTTTTTTTTTTTAAAGGAAAGTACATGTTACCTGCTTTACAACTTTTTCTATTTACAAGTTTTTGGTAATTCTTCTTAACAAGGACTATAGTGAAGCATGCATAAACCACCACCCTAATTTCGGAAAATTTACAATTCTGGAGAACACCCTGAAGAGACAGAGAACAATACAGGAGGACAATTAAATACATGATAGAGTAATAGTGAATGAGTTGAATGAATGGACCTGATAACACTTATCTCAATATTTAAAACCAACAATGTTTTGTGAGAAGAGAAACTGCCAGAACCACAATTCTAAGGATAGTTTCCTGTACATTTTTAACTGGCCTAAGATTAAAGAGATGTGAAGCATGAAACACAAAATACTGTATATGATGTACTGAGTATAGGTAGACATGCAAGATTATAGATGGCTGAAGTCCACCTGTTTATCATGGGAAGAGGTTTCAAGTCAATAACTTTTGTTCCGCACCTATCACTTTGTAAAGCAAGGCAAGCAGACAGCTATATATAGCCTTTTCAAAGAGCATGCCACCTGAGAGGGCCTAGTGAGCTAGGCAGGATGTGAGGGTGGGGAGATTTCCATACTGTACACAGCATATATCTGCTGGGTAAATCCCCTGGCCTAAAATACAATCCACAGTCCTTATATGTCAACACTGTTTAACCGAGGTGGCGTGGGATGAGCTGTGGTGAGCCTTGGGCACCTAGGACTTCAGGAAGCCAACCTGATTTCTGCCTTAACTTCTGGTTGTCAGAAAAAGACCACAGTCACCTAGACTCTTTCCCTAAGGGCCATTATGCAAATCAGTTTGCTTCTGCCTTAGGTTTCAAAAGAAAATGAGCTGGTATAGATGAAAGAAGCCAGACAGGAGATCTAAAGAATTTTATTTCTCAACATTATGGTCCAACAAGTGTCACCTCTCTTCCCCACCTACTCGCTTTCTGCTCCCTTCTAGTTTCTGTCCTCAGACATGTTTAGCCCCACTCAGAGCCAAAATTCTGCACTCTTTTTCATGGTCTTATGACAGTTTCCCTCTCTTGGCTTCCAATTTTGCTATGTTTATAAGCCATGAGACATCCCATCTCGGTCTAAATATTTATTTCTTTGATGTTATATTGAAGAAGCTTACAATTAAATACACATACAAATAATAAAATAGTTAACATTTAAGATAAAAATAATAAGATTAGAAACTGTAGAGGTGGGAGATGGTAAATGATACAGGAGCTGGGATAAGATGATTATTGCAATTATATTGCAATGAATAAATATTAAATTTAACTCTGAAAAAATATTGGAAAAAAGTAAAATAAATGTTAACATTGATTATCTCTGAGGGGTGAGACTAAAAGTGATTATTATTTTTGTCTATTTGATGGTTGGCTCTTTCCAGCAAGATATATTTCACTTCTGTAACCAGAAATACATATATATGTATGTATGTATGTGTGTGTGTGTGTGTGTGTGTGTGTGTGTGTGTGTGTATATATATATATATATATATATATATATATATATATATATATATATATATAGTTCAAAAATTAGGTCTAAGCTCTGAGGTCTAACTGGCCACCTCAGTTATCACTATCTTCTACTAATCAAACCAATTATTTCTGACAAAGGACATACTTTCATTTTAAATTGGAAAGTAAAAAATTCCCCCACAATATGGTCTTTTTTAATTACATAAATTAAAAAGTAAAACATCTCTCTACCTTTCCAGTTTCTTGCTGGAAGTTTGATATAGAAACTTTCTGACATTGCCCTGCACATATACATACATATTAATACAAACACAAAATACTTTTATGTAAAAATGGGCTTATGCCATACATACTTGTCTGCACCTTTTCTATCTTAACAATAGAGCTTGTACTTTTTAGAGTGATACATTATAGAAATTATTCATTCATTTTCGTTTTCTCAGTGTTCCACTGAATGGATGCACCATAGATTAATCAGTTTCTCACTGATGCACATATAGGTTGTTTTCATTACAAACACTGCAATGAACATTTAGTACAAATACCTCTATGTGCTCATGTTATTTTTTTTCTCTAGGATTAATAGTTGTAGAAGGACTAAGGTTTTTAAAAAATTTTTCAGAAGATAGAAGCTATATAATTACCAAAATATTCTGGGTATCACTCTTAAACAGATCCATATAAACCTGATCAAGTCTGGATGAGAACCACTAGGATAATAAAGGCCTTGGAAGCCACATCCTAAGGGTGCAGTTGAAGGATCTCTTCATCCTGGACACAGGAGGGCTCTGGAGTTATGTAAGAAGCATCTCCACTTACCTAAATGGCTATTCCCTGGACCAGAGAAGAGGATTGGACTTGCAGGGCCTCAAATGCTAGAACAATGAAGATGGGCTTCAGGGCAGAGTAAAGGTGAGATGATTTATTGATGAGCTGACATCCATTCCACTTCCTCTAGTGGCAACAATCTTGGTGTTCCTTTAGAGGAAAACCTCTCTCTACTCTCAGCCCATTTGTCTGGATAGGGCCGACTGTAACCCATCCCCAAATCCAGGAAAGGGTGCAGACCCAGAAATAGACAACAGGATATTCTATCGCCTTGGCTGTAATGACTGAGCTACATATTAGCAACTCACCCAGGCCAGGGCAATGATTCACAGTTCTGAGACTTTTGCTGGAACTATTAGGAAAAAGAATCCAGTTCCACTGGCAAAATGTCAGCCTTTTGCTGCCACAGAGGAAAGCCTTCCTAAGCGTGAAGCTGACACAAAACTAAGAAATTAAAATCAAAATTTCTGATGTCATTAAGTAGCTGGATCCAGTAGTGCCAGGCTGAATTGGTTTTTTTTCTTTGTTAGAGGATGTTAAACAAACTTTTCCAACTCAGTTTCAGTTGAGGCCTCAAAGACCTAAAATAATACAATTAAAGGAATCAAGTGACTTTCTGTCCTAAAGTAGAATACCTTATCATCTGTGCTTGATACAATAGGAAGCAAAACAAGTTCTGCCAGTAATAGTCTTTGCCCACCTCCAGCTTTTAGAAAACAAAAGCTTGAAAAACCAAGAGAGAGTTTTTGGTGCACTGTGCATTTCCTCTCATAGCCCACTCGGGGGGAAAGGGGGCAGGTGTTTGCATCCACCAGAAGCTAAGTGACAGGAGCTTTAAAGGACTACTCACTAGCTTGACCTAAGTCTCATAGGGTTTATGAGGACTGTTGTCTAAATCCCATTTGGAGAAAGGCAAAGGTTAAATCTTGTGGAAGAGCTCCTTGTTTGGTGTCAGTGGGAGAAGAGGCTGCACTTGGGGCAAATGGTACATACATCCATCAATGGATACCTGAGTCTTCTCTAGAGCCATGGGAGGGAATAAGTGGCATGCAGTTCATTTTCAAGGAACATTTACGCAAGAGGACAACAAAGATGGGCAAAGGGATCCCAAGAGAGTTGCAGGGGAGGCACTCTGGAGGAGGACCAGCAGAAGCCCAAGAGCTGAAGGTTGGGCTCACTGGGAGTCAGACTGGCATCTCCAATATCAAGAGAACTGCTGTCAGAGCCCTCTGAAAATAATGGCAACAACACACATGACAAAACTTTCCCGCGAAAGAAAAAGCAACAATTGTGTATCCACCACATTCAGAGGGCATCAACCTAAGATTACAACTGTGACCTCATTGAATTCAGTGCCTGTTCCCCTTCTTGCCCCAAGCCTGAGCCTGAAGGAGTGCATCAGAAGCAAGGCTAGTGTATGGCGAAGGAGGAGGAGTTAGGATATAGTAGAAAAGGCAACATGCTTCAAAGCCTGTACCAGGAGCTTCCCTGGTGGCGCAGTGGTTGAGAGTCCGCCTGCCGATGCAGGGGACACGGGTTCGTGTCCCGGTCCGGGAGGATCCCACGTGCTGCAGAGTGGCTGGGCCCATGAGCCACGGCCGCTGAGCCTGCGCGTCTGGAGCCTGTGCTCCGCAACGGGAGAGGCCACAACAGGGAGAGGCCCGCGAACCGCAAAAAAAAAAAAAAAAAAAAAGCCTGTACCAGACCTCTGCTTAGGTTGAGGAAAAGCATTACATTGAATATGTGTTTGGAGTTTTTGTTATTAGACTGACTTGGACAGGCCTTTTTCTTAACTTTTATTATGAAAAATTTCAAACATATAGCAATGTGAGGAGAATAAAGAACCACCAACCCATCCATCACCCAGCTTCAACTGTCAGCTCAGCCAAACATTTGTCATCTCTTGCCCTGCCTATTTCTCCCGCTCCACTGGATTATAACAAAGCAAATCTCATATATTTTGTTATTTTATCAATAATTATTTCTGCATGTTTCTGTGCACAATAAAGACTCTTTTACAATAACAACAGTGCCATTATCATGCCTTAAAAATTAAAAATAATTTAGTCATCAAATATGCAGTGTTTTGATTTCCCAACTGTCTCAGAATGTCTTTATATAATTGATTTGTTTGAATATAAATCCAAACAAAATCAGCACATGCTTGATATGGCTCTTAAAGTCTCTTTTAATCTTATGGGTTCTCCCTCTGACTTACTTGTTACAGACATGGGGTCAGTTGTCTTTAGCGATTTGGGTACAGACCCGAGGTGTCCATGGTGGATTGGTTCCAGGACCCCCCAAATACAAAATGCTCTAGTCCCTTATAGAAAATGGCATAGTATTTGTATATAACTTACACATATCCTCCTGTAAACTTTAAAACATCTCTAGATTTCTTATAATACCTAATACAATATAAAAGCTATATAAATAGTTGTAAATATACTGTAAATGCTATGTAAATAGTTTCTGGTGCACAGTAAATTCAAGTTTTGCTTTTTGGAACTTTCTGGAATTTTTTTTTTTTTTTGACCCACAGTTGGTTGAATCCACAGATGCAGAACCCGCAGATACAGAGGGTCCACTGTATTCTGAACTTATCTCCATGCTGTCATTTGTCATGTTCCTTTATCTCTTGTATTTCCTGCAAACTTGAATTTAGATCTAGAGGTTGGATGAGAATTGTTTGCTTTTTTTTCTTTTTTTTTCTTTTGGAAAGGCTTCTGTGTACTTCCTATTGCATCACTTCAGGAAATACATAATGTCTGATTGTCTCTCTTTTCCTGCTGTTAAGATTGATCAATGTGTTACAATGCTATCAGTCTAATAAATAAATTATAGATTTTCCTATTGGCTCTTCACTTAATGATTTTAGCAGCCATTGATGAGCATTGCCTAAAACCATTATGCATTATTAGGATTGCAAAATGGTGATATTCTATCACTCCTTAATTTATTCATTGGAATTCTTCTGTAAAGAAGGACACTCCTTCATTAAATATTTGATTACTAAACTGAGATATGGCTCTTCAGGAAAAATAGGAAATATATTTTATTCTTTCTCTTTGTTTTGCAGTTTACAGAATAATAAATTGGTTTTCCAGCATCCTCCAAAAGTTATCAATAGGTTTTTTTTTGTTTTTCTTTTAGA